>NC_079490.1:57269516-57894516 GCF_020520425.1 Spinacia oleracea
ATAGAGAGCAGAAGGGGGCATCCTCACCAAACTGAGGGATGGGAATGGCTTGAATCCATTGGATTAAGTCAGTGGGTAGGGTGAAGGAAATGCAGCTTAAGTTCCAATGGCCATCCCTCCTAATGTCACTAACAGTGTGTGCAAATTCATCTCTGGTTAGGGGTCCTTGTATTAAAGATCTAAGTGAACCTTTTCCTGTCCAATTATCTAGCCAAAGGTTGATCTGGGTTCCATCCCCTATACACCAAGCAGTAAGGTCCTTGTACATGTTCCACCCCTTTCCAACATTTTGCCAAATATGAGACCCTTTTGAGAAAGGGGCAGGGTAGGGTCTATTATCAACATACTTTTCCTTGATTAGGCTACTGGCTAGGTTTTCCCCTGTGTTAAATTTCCAGCAGAGTTTAGTCATTAGCACTTTATTCATCATTACAGCTGATCTAACACTAAGCCCTCCTACTTCCAATGGTCCACAGGCCTTGAGCCAAGCTACAAGGTGGGTTTTCTTTTTCTGGGGTTCTGAATCCCATAGGAAATTAGCACAAGCTTGGTCAATAGTCTGGAGGGTTTTCTTTGGTAAGTACAGAATTTGCATAGAGTAATTTGCTATGGTGGTCAAGGTGGACTTTATAATTACTAACCTACCAGCTTTGCTGAGGCATTTAGCCTTCCAGGAGGCCAGTTTGCTCTTAATTTTCCTGCAAATGTCTAAAGTTTGGTTCTTGGTTGGCCTTTTGTCTGTCAAGGGGAACCCTAGGTATGTTCCTAAGTCAGGGCTTGGTTGTACCTCTAGAGTGTTACAGAATAGATCTTTTTGGTTTTGGGGGGTGTGTTTGGAAAAATAGATCTTGCTCTTAGAGTTATTCATTTTTTGGCCAGAGCAGTCCCAGAAGTTCCTAAGGACCTCCTTCATGCCACTGAGAGTTTTGGCAGAAGTATCTCCAAACAGAAGCAGATCATCTGCAAACATCAAATGGGTGATGGGGATGCCATTTCTCTTCAAGTAGAAGGGTTTCCAGTTTTCCTTAGAGGCAGCCTCACTAATCATATCAGCTAAGTACTCCATGCAAATAATGAAAACATATGGGGATATTGGGTCTCCTTGTCTGATTCCTCTAGTGGTTTTAAAGGAGGGGGAGGGCTTTCCATTTACAATGATAGATGTTGCAGGAGAGGCAATGCAATTAAGAATGAGGTCTGTGGAATTTCTATCAAAGCCTTTCCTTGCTAAACAGAACCTAATGAAGTTCCACTCCAGCCTATCATAAGCTTTTTCAAGATCTATCTTAAGAGCAAACCACCCAAACTTCCCTTTTTTGGTTTTCATGGAGTGTAAGATTTCAGAAGCTGCAATGTAATTAAATTCACAGCCCCTTCCAGGAAGGAAACTATTCTGATTTGGGGAGATGATGTCCTTCAAAAGAGGTCTGATCCTGTTGACTAATATTTTTGACACTATTTTATAGCTGGCATTACACAGGCTTATGGGCCTAAATTGCTTTATGGACTCTGGTAGGGCAGTCTTGGGTATAATGCAGATAGTGGTATCATTGATGGACTGGGGAAAGGTTTTGGTCTGCAGTACATTATCCACATACTTATATAGGTCTTTCCACAAAACACCCCAGTGTTGTTGGTAGAAGTGGCATGAAGGCCATCTATACCTGGGGCCTTAAGGGGACCTAGGTCAAACACAGCTCTCCCAACTTCTTCAATATTGGTGGCATGGTCAATACTGATTTCATTGGAGTAGTGGTGGTTTTCACAGGGGGGAATGGTCTGTTCAGAGGTGAAGAGGGTGGAAAAGTAGCTGACAATATGGGGCACTAGATCTTTCCCTTGGATATCCTGACCCACTTCTGACCTAAGGCTAGTGATTTTATTCCTTCTTCTTCTTATGATGACAGACTTCTGGAAATAGCTAGTGTTTTTGTCCCCATTTTCAATCCAACTAGTTCTAGCCCTAGCCATCCAGAAGGCTTCCTCTTGCTCATAAATGAGACCTAGCTCATTAGAGAGGTCCTCATTTAAGTCCAAGAGGTGCTTATTGGTTGGCTTGTGTTCTAGAGCTCGTTGGATACCCATGATTCTAGCACACAAGACTTTCCTTTTTTTGAAAATATTTCCTATATTGTCCTTAACCCAAGAAGACATGGTTTTGGAGATATTATTGAGTTTACTAACCAAGTCAGAATTATCAGCATTTAGGTTTTCATCCACCATGGTTGAGAAACCTGGTTCAGCATACCATAAAGGTTCCATTTTGAAAACATTTTGGTGACCATGATTTTGCAAACCAATATTTTCCGTTATTAGCTTAATTGGATTATGGTCAGAAGCTTCTCTAGGCAATGTAATTACAGTAGAGTTAGGAAACAGATTAAGCCAGTGCATATTTACCCAAGCCCTATCAAGTCTTTGGTAAATGGGTTTATCTTTCTGTTTATTAAACCAGGTAAACCTGCTACCCACACAGCCAGCATCAACTAGCCCACATTCATTCATGGCATCAGAATATCTATCTGCCCTATGTTGTTTGATTAAATTGCCCCCCAGTTTCTCTGATTGACAAGTGACTTCATTAAAATCTCCCATTACTACCCAAGGAACTGTTATTAGTTTAGACATGTCTATTAGGTCATGCCAAGTTTCTAATCTACTTTTGTACTTGGTACTAGCATACACAGCAGATAAGCAAAAACTAAAAGGGGGGGAAGTGTTTACCTCCACAATACCATGAATAGTATGCAGGTCCCTTCCAATCATCTGAAAATTGATGAAGTCAGGGTTCCACATAACTATGATCCCACCAGCGAGGCCATAGGGTTCAGCTAGCACATACTTTTCAAAGGGAGTTTTCTTCATGATTCTTGCAGTGTTTTTGGGGCTGGTTTTGGTTTCGGTTAGTATTAGGATTTGGGGAAGGTGCTCTTTAAAGAGGTGGCGGATATTGGATTGGAATCCCCGGCGGGCAATTCCTCTGCAGTTCCAAGCAACTATTATCATGGGATCAGGTGTTTTTCGAGTTTTGGAGAACTCCTTGAACTTCCTGTTGGTCAGAGGATCTATCTTGTGTATGAACTCGTTGTTCCTCCTGCTCCATAGGGTCTCCTTCCTTGCCATGAATTCCAGTTCCATCTCGCAGTCCCCTTCTTCCACCTCCTTCACTATTATCACTTTGATTTCCACTTGGTTGAACTTCTCCGTTGTCGCAAGTACCATGAGTGCATTTGTTGTCTCCCCAAAGGTTCCCTTGATCGGGTTCCTTGCTGACAACGGCCAGGTCCTCCTGACTTGAGGTAGCACTGGGATTGGGTCGCACATAAATTCCAGCTCTGGTGGTACTATGAACTGCCCCTTCTGTGCTTCCTTGCTTAGCATCCACCATCGCAGAAACTTCTCCAAAACAGGGGAAAGGGCTTTGATTGTTTTGAGATCCGGCAGATGGACAGGTATCATCATACCTCCTTTTTTTGGCGACATTTCCATATCCTGGTATGGGAAATCTAGCCAGTGTGGTTCCAGCATGAATTGATGTATCGCCGAAGGGCTGACATCTATCCATTGTGATGAGAGTTTGAGGGTGAACCTCATGTTGTTGAAATGGAATTCCGGGAAAGTCGGGATCGGTGGTTCCTTGCAGACATAGTGGGTTAGAGAAAGATCTATGGTGGGTTCGATGATTGGAAATGGGTACTCCAGTGGGAGAGGCTGGAAGGGAAGAAGGAATTTGGGGTTTGGTGTGGTTCGGCGCTTGAAGTAACTGTGGATGTATGGTGGTGGCTTGGTGGAGTCTGTTTCCTCCTCCGACTCGCTTCCAAGATCGAACATTTCCGTGTCCAAATCGCTCGACATTCTTGCTGGGTTGAGGGTGTTCTGAGTGATTTTTTTTTTCAGCGGGAGGAGTTGTGTTTCTGGTAGGGGAGATAGTGGGGTTGATGGGTTTGGGGGCATTTACCTCATTAGGTTTTACTGTTGAGGAGAAGGTGAAAAGTTGCGATCGAGCGGCTGTGGTTTGCTGGGGAGGGGGGGATAGATGGGCGGTTTGGATTGTCTTTGAGGGGTGGCTTTTGATTGGTTTAGGTGGCGGTGGGTTGGTATTGGGAGTTGAGGTATTAATGCTAGCCGTTTGGGTTTTTTGATTTTCAGTGGTGTTTGGGTCCATTTCACAACTGGGCTTTTTGATTTGGGCTTTGGTGAGATCCTTCTTCCTCAACTGGGCTGACAGTTTGTTAGTAACATTTTGGACTAAAATTGTGTACCTCCCTGTTGGAGCATTTGGTTTTTTCTTTTGTCCGTTGTGGTTTTGTCTTTTCCCTCCTTTTCCTCCAACATTGCCTTCTGCAGCAATATTCTGCTCAGCTTTCTTGTTTCTTGGAGCCTTTTGCCTTTCACCTCTCTTACTTCCCGCTGTCGCCTTTTTTGAAACATGGATCCAAGGGCCTTCCCCTTCTTCCTCTCTATCAACCCTTTCTGCTTGTGACACGTCTTGCCCTAAAATTTTGTCCTCATCGGCATCCCCTGTACTCCCGCCGTTCTTGGTTATCTCCATGATTGTTCTTTTCTGGGGGCACCTTTCTTCTCCATGGCCAATGGAGCTGCATTGGTGGCAAAATTTAGGTGTGTCTTCGTACTGTATGGTTTGTTTGAACGCTCCTAACCATACGGCTTCCTTCCTCTGTTTTGCCAAGTCCAGCAAAATCTGAATTCTGGCAAACCTTACCCTGTTTTGCTCAATTGCATTCATGTCTGTTTTGATGAAGGCCCCAATTTCATTCGCAATTCGGTGCAGGATTGGTTTGGTGTGGAATTCTATTGGTAATTCCGGTAGCGAGACCCAAACTGGGGCTTTTGAAATAATCGCTTCCGATGGTTTAAAGCCTGGTGTCCAAGGTTGGACAAGGAGCATATGGCCTGCAACAAACCACGGTCCCTTCGAGAGTATACCTTCTCTTGCCTCCTCCGAGGGTATGGTGACATTGTAAAACCCTTTCCCTAGTGCTATGAATTGCAGGGGTGGGGTGATTTTCCAGATTCTTTGAAGGGATGACTTCAAATAATCAATTGAGAATGACTTCCCTATTGCCTTCACAATGAGGGAGCTTACCCATTTCTCCGAGATTGTTGACGCATCTTCCTGGTTTAAGCTGATGAATGCTTCTGTGCTCTCATCATAGTTGGGTGGAGGGGTGGTGGAGACAATGTTCATTAGTTGGTTGAGGTTGGTAGCCGGATGGGTGTGCTGCTGGTTTTTGTTTTGTAGCATTTCTGCATAGGTTGGTTTGTGGGTTTGGGATTGGGATTGGTTTTGGGGTTGGGTTTGGTCAGGGTGGGGATGGAGGTTGATGGTGGTTGAGTAGTGTGCTAGCTGAACCTGTGCTTCCTTGGCGGGATCCGGTGGCTGTGGAGGGGGCTCTCTCTCTCTCTCGCTCTCTCTCTAGCATTTTTTTTTTTTTCTTTCTTCTCTCGGAAAAACTATATACAAGTACTTAATTAACAGAAAATAGCTAATTGAAACTGATAACGTTATATTGAGACAACATAGACATTAAAGTATGAGATCGTATCTCTTTCAATTGACACGAAATCAAACACGACCAATATGTCAAATGTTCGATCATAATGGTACGGAGTATATAGAACACAAATCCACAAGAAAATAACGTACTCTACAAGTGTGAGAATTGAAAGTATAACAACTAGCCGAAAATAACTATTAGGAATTGGATTATATCAATAAACATTGACCGATTATTACTAGTATACAAGTACTTAACCGTAAATAGCTAATTGGAATTGATAACATCATATTGAGACACAGGCCGAGACATACATTAAGGTATGAAACAACTAATCTATGAGACTGTATTTGTTTTAGTTGGTTGTATAGCCTCTTGCTTGCAATAAATCAAGTTAGTTGACGAAGACACATTCTAAGCTACTGGTGTTGTTTGCATCAAATGCCATTTTCTTCCACTAAAATGATGTTAAAATACAAATGGTTCTTAGGGTAATACATGTGGTTTGATCAAATATCTTTAGTGCGTAAAAGTCAAATGATGGTATCTAATTTATTTTGTTTACCGGGAAAATATATTATTAAGGGATTACATGTATAAAAAGATAAGCAGTACATTGTAATGATCATAAAAAAAAAAAAAAAACACAGTAATCAATAAACAGAAATCCTTTCCCATAAGTAAAGCCAAGATTATTATCACAATCCACACCTTGAATTCATACCTCAAACTACATTAAACCATAAATCAGATTTATCATCTTGTTTTAGCTATAAATGTAAACAATGTTAACACTAGTTTTGTAATGTGCTTAAATTGCACCGCACCAAACTGTACTTTACAGTGCGGTGTGATCTTTTATGCAATTTGGTTTGGGCGTTAAACCATACTCCTTCTGTCCCTTAATACTCGTACCGTTTTGACTTTTTACACTATTCACATAATTCACTTCGACCCTATTTTATTTCTAGTATATGAAAATAAATGTTAGTATATAATATATTGTTGGCTTTATTTTAATATATATTTTCAAAATATTAATATTTTTATAAATTTTTATAATATGTAGTTTAAGATATTGGTGGTCAAAGATGTGCATTGACAAGCTTGTCCAGTCGAAACGATGCGAGTATTAAGGGACAGAGGGAGTATCAAATCGGACGGTTGGACCTCAACTCTTTTAAGTAAAACATGGAAACAGGGAGTAAAGGGTAGAACTATAGAATATAGGTTGGGTTTTCAAAGCTCACATTTACTCTTCCTTTCTCTAATCTCCACCAGTCAATGCTTATTTTATAGTGTAAGTGTTTTTTTTTTTTTAATTCACTTTCATGAAGCAAGAAGAAGGAAGATAGGAAAAATGAATGAAAATATTTTGTCCCACATTGGTCAAGAAGTAAGGGAAAAGAGAAGGAAAGGGTATAAATATAAATCTTTGAGATTGAGAATGTTTCAAATTACTTTCATTCGGGCTTCTATTTGGACTTATGGATATAACGATTTGAGGTAAAAACTTTTTATGAGATTGGAATTCGAGTCGAATTCAAGCTTGAGTTTCTAAGCTGATTTCGAATGGAGTTCGTGAAGGAAATAATGCCCTTGGTCCAAGTATGCATTCAATGTTAAGTCTAATAAATGCGGTTCAGTATTAATTAACAAGTTAATAATTCAGTGAGATCAAGTGAGCTGAATGCCTAGCTAGAGGCCGCTTCAGTTCAAGTGGAATTAATGATATTAATCCACAGCTTACTCTTGACTGAACCCGTAGGGTCACACAAATAGTACGTAAACGGATCAAGTATTTAATGGCATTAAATACTCCATCTATGAATATTCGGAACCGACGGATCTTGGTTTCAGTGGGAGCTAAGATCGTCACAGGCAAGAAATGAATACTCCGGAAACGATGATATTGCCGGAAACGGAAATATGGATCGTATCGGAAATATGAATATTATCCAAGTCGTAGATGTTACCGGAAACGGAAACATGGTACGTATCGGAAAATATTATTGGAAATGGAAATATTACCAGAATTGGAAATATTGCCGGAAACGGAAATATTGTCAGAATCGGAAATATTACCGGAATCGGAAAATAATTCCGGAAACGGAAATATTAAATATTTGTTCGAAACGGAAATTAATTCCGGAATCGGAAATATTAAATATTGTTCGTATCGGAAATAGATTCCGGAAATGGAAATTTAATCGGAAGCGTATCGTACGAATTAGCATCGGACGAGGCCTGCCGGACGAAGGCCCAGCACGAAGCCAGGCCATCGCCCAGCAAGCACGCACGCCACAGCCCAGCGCGCACAAGGCCGCGCATGCGTGGGCCGTGCTGCGCGGGCTGCTGCTCGCACGCGCATGGGCAGCCCTTGTGGCTGCCGTGTGTGTGTGAGTTTCAGCTCATGCGAGATTCCTGAATCTGCAAGAGTCAGTGTATGATTAAATGTCTATTCCTATTGGATAAATTGATTAAGTAGAATTCGTGTAGAATTCTAATTCCAATTAATTCGCATCCTACTAGGATTACGATTCCTTTTCCATAACTCTATAAATAAAGGCCTAGGGCTCATAATTTATACACAAGTTTTCAAGTATTCAAAAGTGAGTTTTTGAGAGAAAATCAAACACACATCTTGCTCAAAAGTGCCGAATTTTCTGAGTACCTTAAGGGCGATTCTAGTTGGTCAATCTTAAGGCGGATCCGGACGTGCTGTGGACTTTCTACGGAGGGACGACACTTGGAGTCCTAAAAGACTTGTTCTTGTTCGGTTCGGGCGCAGCTAGGGAAGGCACGCAACAAAGAGTATGCATCTAATTATGCTATATGATTATGTGTAAATAATATGTTTCCTGGGTTAATGGTTGTTTCCGCATGATCTATGTAATTGTCATATGTATCATAACCTAACAGTGGTATCAGAAGCCCCTTATTATTTTCATAATCTAAATTGCATGAACATGGTTAAATATTACAAATTTGCAAGAATTAAAAGGGGTGATTAATTTTCGTAATTGTTAATTAATTGCAAATTGCGTTTATTTAATTATATGTACGCAGTTTTTCGGCAGTTTCTTCATTACTCATCCGAATTGAGTGATTTTTGTGTCAATTCCGCATGTAAAAGGCATTCTAAAATTTTGACAAAAATAGTATTTTTCTGCCGAACCCAGAATTCTCAAATTCGAAGCCTAACTATGACTTTTCGAAGGTTTTAGTTTTTCGAATGCAAAATTTCGTAAATTTAAGATGTTAAATTAAATATTTGCGATTCTTGTTGATAAATCTTGAATTTTTGATTGACCTACTGCATATGTTTAACAAGTTTGAATGCCTAGTCTTGTTAATTATGCAATCTAATTTGTAATTATGATTAATTTGTTGAAAATTAGAATAATTTAGAATTAATTTGATTTTCATAATTAATTGTAATTTAATTAGAAACCTATGATTAAAAACCACCATAAAAATTGTAAATTTATGACAAATTTTAAATTTTTATGACCTAGACTTGAATCCATAACAATCGGAAATCAATTGGATAATAAATTTTCGATTTTTTCGCCCTAAAATTATGAAATTAATAATATTTATTAATTTGTCATTAATTTTAAATATAAATTTTAAATTTTTATGCGATTCGTTCAAATAACTTGCACGCACGAAGCAATGGACGCTTCGTGTTACCCTTAAGGGGTGTTGTATAATGCGGGCATGCGACGACGAGCAAGGGAGCTCGTCGCCCGTGCGGCACGAATGCAATGAGCAAGGGCGTAGTGCACGAGCACAAGGCAGCAGCCCTGCCTTGTGTCGTGTGCCACGAGCAATGAACGGATGGGCATGGGCGAGGGGCGAGCCAAGGCAGTCGCGTGTGGGCAGCAAGCGAGCTGCGCCACAGCGCGCGCTGCCTCGCATAACAGCGCGCAGCCTCGTGCGCAGCGAGCGCAAGCTCGCGTGCCACGAGCGCTGCGCACAGCATCACTCGCGCGCACCAGCGAGCGATCGCGCGCCAGCGAGCGATGGCTCGCGCGCACCAGCGAGCGATGGCTCGCGCGCGCGCAGCGAGCGATCTCGCGCGCCAGCGAGCAATGGCTCGCGCGCACCAGCGAGCGATGCAGCGCCCCAGCGAGCGATGGCTCGCGCGCACCAGCGAGCGATCTCGCGCACCAGCGAGCGCGGTAACGCGCGCGCGCTGCGAGCGATAGCTCGCGTGCGGTGGGCGCTGTGCGGAGGCTTGCGTATGGGACAGCAGCAGCTATGCAACGAGCGCATGGGCTGCGCGCACATGGCCAGCAATGGCTGTGTGCGTACGGCCCATGGGCGTGCAACGCGTAGGGTGTTTGCGTTTCGATTAGATCGTTTTGAATGTTTAATTTGAAAATTTCAGTTCACGTAATTTTAATTAATTTTAAAATTAATAATTTGAATTAATTTCTTGGATTTTAATTTTGAATATTATAATTATAATAAATGGAATTTATTCTAATTATTTTACTAAAATTAAAATCATGAATTAATTTAAATGCGACTGAAATTAAATTAAATTTTGGATTCAATTATAAATTTATATGAGCTTTAAATTTTAATTAAATTTGTATGTTTCCGGTTAGACTAGAAATACAATTTTATGTTTAAAATTAGTAAAGCATATGAATTTATTGGTTTGAGTGGGAGCACTTTTTAGTCATAAACTCTTGATTAGGTCTACAAATCCTTAAGGTTAAAACAACTCGATTAGAATTAATAAGGACTGAATAATTGGTAGATTATTGGTGCCCTTGATTAATTGCTGCAAATGTTTACGTGATGCATAATGTGTTTAACTAACCAGCTAAGTGGGCCATTCATGATAATGAATGGGTGAATGGTATATATAGTATATGTACTGTTTTGCAGGTTATGAAGTGACTAGTATGGCCCAAATAGGATAGAAAATATGGTCTGCGTACCATTAATTTGAATGTAATTGGTTTAAATACCAAAGTTGTTTTTCAATTCAAATATGGTCTGCGAACCATCAAATAGTTGTAATTAGTTATAGCTTATCCTATTTGAAGAAAATGATGCCTCCCACGGAGATTTTCAAGACGGACTTTGAAGTTAAAGCTTCAAGATGAAGTCGGGCCATACTAGATCACAAATATCTTATGCATGTTTTAAGTTATTTATTGCTTTTAAATATGTCTTAAAATGCATGAGATCAAAAGCTTGATTATGTTGCATGATTAAGGATTTTAGTTCACTTAAAATCTAACCAACATAGTAAGAGCCTTAAGTTCCAAACTTAAAAATTGAGTTAAAAGGTGCCATGCCAAAATATACACTTGCTTGGATATCCTTTACATCAATCTAGTAATAGTTTTCGCTCAGCGAGGTGTTACTTATTGGTCCTAAAGGGGCAAGGTACACAAATAATTGTGAGTACATGTTAGTTTTGGTGAAACTCAACGATATAAGTAAGGAGTCCTTTTATGTCGTGGCAAATTCGATAGGTTTACCTAATAAGTTCTTAGACGTACCTATCAACCAAGAATAGTTTCTAGACTATTAGCAAAAGGCTTTTGCTTACCTAAAATGTTTTAGAATTGAGTCGACAAACTGTGCTTAATTCTTCAATGGTTTTAGGGTCTTGGAATCATTTTATTCACACCTGCCGGAACACATAATTCGAATAAAATGCTAATAACTTGTTTGAATTGCATGGTTGCTTTAATTTCAAGTTATTATTCATGATAAATGTTTAGACTTTGCATGCTTCAATGTATGTTTTAATTATTGTTTATAATTAAATATCTTGCACTGCAATAAATCCTTTTAGAAAGGTAACAGTAAATTTCCTCGATTGGTAGTGAATCCAAGAACGATTCACGGAAATGAGAGAAAGTGAGCAGTTTAAAATGTACGTTTCTTATATCGACTTTTATGGTTGTTTTCGAGTATCAAAGTCGAATGGCAAACCGATTGGTGCTTGTGAATTCAAAATACAATGTAGTTTTGAGATCATAAAGCATTGAGTTTAAACGCTCAGCTTTACCAATGGTTAACAACCTAAAATCCTTTTTCCATTTAATTCTCGAATGAGTCTAGTTCCTAGACATTCGAATAGATCGATGCTTAGAGAACTTTAGAAGCTTCTGGTAAGATCATCTAAGTTGAAACAGAATATTCAACATAAATTAAAATGGTAAAGAACCTTGTTGGTGACATTGGACATGTCTAACAAAGTATAAAAGTCAACACTAAAGAATTCAATTCTTAAGACTATAAGAAAGGGTACAAGAAATAGGAAAACGAGGAACAAATGAAAGGAATTTACGATTCCGTTTTCTACCTATAAATTTATGTTTAAAGAGAAGTGACCTAGCAATCAAACTTCCTTGGTATCATATACCGCTTGAAGTTCTTACTTCGGTAATAACTCAAATAATGGAAGCTAGGCTACACTAATGACCTACAAGTGGGAAATGAAGCATGGAAATGCTACATTAGTTGTAGGGTCATCTAGTTAGTTTTAAGTCCTTTCAAAGGCTGGAACTTAATGGCTATTTTGTTCCATAATCAGCATACCTAAATTTCTGCTTCAAACACAGAAAGACTCACATTCAGAAGAACAAAAACAATGCTTGTTTGGTTGTTTATTTGAATGAAATGGTCAATTACAGGTTGAGTCAATATGCTTGATTAAAACAAACAACTCTTTAAAGAACTTTACTAGGTTCAAATCAAACTCTTGATCTGAGTTCCATTAATCTTTGGCATTGTTGCTTAGACCATATCAACAAGTTAACATTCATAAGCTCTATTTTGATGAACTTTTTGAAAGTTGGTTGATTTCTAGATCAACTTAAGACAAGCTAGTCTTACTTGTTGAAAGTAACAAAGAATATGAACTATTGTTAGAACGCCTAGACAATAGAGTTCAAAGCTAAAGAAAGATTTTATGACTTTATTATTTCACAAGGATTCGAGTGAATATAGGTATATTTACTCAAATGTGATATAAGTTGAATCTGTTTGGCTAGTTCAAAGATTCAGAAGTATAAAATCCACTTGGCAAGAAATCATAAAGATCTAGGTTAGATCATGTTGATGATTACTTGAGACCAAATATGATCATCAATGATTGTGTGTTGTAATTTCACAATCTAGCTCCATAAGATATGGCATATCTAAGTTGGAATGATCGAAGTCGATTAGTACTTGATTCAATCAATGATGGATCATAAAGACTTTTCCTATAATTTCTAAAACAAAATGCTCAAACTACCACCAAACTAAACCAATTTCGTCAAAGCTATTGAAAAGTAATTTCAGAATATCTTTTCATAATATATCTAAAGAGTTCCCAAACTCAGTGGGAGCTTAGTGTTTGTTATTCAACAAACTAAGGCCCAAGTATAGATATATGTTTCATTGTGATTTATTCAAATGAGACACAAGGGTATTGTTTCTACCACAAATTTTTGAGAACATAATGTTTGTTTGCTCGAAATAATGTCCTTTTGGAGATTCGTTTCCAAAATGACAAGTGGGAGAAAATAGACCTCGAAAGTTTTCGAGGCGAACAACAAACATAAACGGACATTCCGGAGGCTTTTCGAAGTGCTTCAGAAAATCCGAACTTATTCTGAAAGGACTTTAGAAGTAGATTTTAAAGAATAGACATCTCTTAGAAGACTTTACAAGTGCTTCAAGGAGAATAGAATATTCAAAGGACTCTCAAAGTGCCTGTTGATATTCTATTGTTTGATGTTCTATACCCAAGTAGGCATAGAGTTCAAGTCACTGGAACTATGAGATTCTTCTATTAGATAGTAAGGAAACATAGAGTTCTGGTCAATGAAACTATGAGATTCTTCTATTCGATAGTGAAGAAACCTACAACTTGCAGTCAAACTATTATCATGTAGATTAATGAGTTTGTGACTTGTAAGAAAGCTATGACGAAACCCAGATTCCCTAAAATGGTTAGAGGCCATATATAGACTCAAATGTTTTAAATGGTTAGAGGCCATAAAACATACTCAATGTTTTGATGACAAAATTGAAATTTTGTTGATTTGCAAGAATAGTTTCACACCTATTGGTTGCAAGTTTGTTTTAAGGATAAAAACCATCAAACATGAAATTGTGTTCACACACAAAGCTAGATTAGTTGCTAAAGGTTACAAGCAAATTCATGGCATGGATTGTGTTGAAACCTCATGCAAAATCGTAATGCTTAAGTCTATAATTCAAGCAATGATTGCATATTGGTACATATGGCAATTGGATGACAAAACGTATTCCTCAATCAAATGATGGAATACAATATGTACATGGTATGTCATAGGATTTGTGGATCCAAATAAATGCTTGAAAGAGAAAGCTAGCTTATGAAATCTAAGTCCAGATTTAAGCAAGCAATTGGGAATTAGAACTGTATTTTAGTGAAGCTAATAAGTATTTTAGTTTCATAAAATGTACATGATTCTTATAGATATATAAGAAGTTTAGTGGGAGTACATAAAACTTAATTGGTCCTATGTGTATCACACACATATCTCTCTATTGTAATATAACATTCAAATGCTAATGACTTAGATTTGAAATTATTCATCAATAATGGACCATGGCGAAACTTAGTACATACTGGGTATTAAGATCTATTTACAAAGATCTTATGATATTGTTTTGGATTAAGTAATGGCATTTACTAAATCAAACACGAAAGTCTCCATTGGAGATATTCGACCCATGTGAATAAATCTAAGTAAAGGATGTTTGAACTATGTATAAGCATTTACTAAGTTAAACATCAAAGAGTCTAAATGAGATTCTTAACCTATATTATATGTCAAAGAATTTAGCCGAATTTAGTATCTACTGAAACTAGATAAGCTAAAGTTACATGAATAGAATTCAATTGGGAATTATTCTGCAAAAGAATTTATCATGTATGATATAATATGAGGATCGCCAAAAACGTATCGTATGACTTTAGCCATGACGAACATATACCAATCTCTATTGATCTAAGTAAAGATCAACTAGATTGAGATCAAGAATACTTATGGTACTTGAAAAGGTACATAGGAATAGTTCTTGATTCAAGGAAATAAAGATATGCTAAATATTGATGCTACACGCATAAACACTGGCAAAGGATCAAGCAAGACCCTTTGGAGTTAACCATTGATAAGGACGAGCTATAGAGCGTCGTGTTTTGAAATGGCAACATGGGTTGGAGACCATGAGTTGTTGCGTGGGAAATTAAAATAATAATTTCTATGTTCTAAGATATAGTTGGAGAGTCTTCCACATATCTATGAACTGCTTGGATAGGTAAATCCAAACAAAGCATCACTAGCAACCTATACAGTTGAAGTAAAAGTAATTATTGCCTAAGAAGCAATAAAACAGGGTTGTTTAAAGTTCTTCACTGAACTTGGGTAGATCACCTATCTGCTGGCTTGATGATTCTTCATTGAAAAATGCGTAGAACCACTCTTAAAGCAAGAAAAACGTCTGCTAACTTGATGGTTCTTCATTGCAAAATGAGTAAAACCACCATCGAAGTAAGAAAGACTAGATCACATAATAAACAAACTCGAAAAGATCTTATTATCATATCTCGAAGAACATTCGATGAAAAGGATATTAAAGATTGGCAAAGCATGATAACTAAACCTATGCAACAAGTGAGAAGCAACACTCACATTGTAGCACTGGAAATCAAGCATAGCTTTGAATTCCATGAACTGTTTTAGAAGATGGGTTTGAGGCCCATGCTTGTAAAACATTGGGGTTGAACATTTATCATATATGAAATGTATTTTCATATTCCATTTAATCTTGGTTTAGTATTAAATGATGAGTCCCTTCAAATTTGACGATATATTCAAGATGGACTGTCAGGACCAGTCCTGTGACTAAGAAATGTCTATCAAGTGAACTTGAATGTCAAAGGTTGAAAATGGTCCCTAATCGGAGTTTTCTATAAAATTGGACGCATAGAAAACGTTAGACGATTAGAATGCAAGATGACTAGTAGTTCTGTTTCTTGAACTATGTGGACATGGCAATGTCATAATCATTTGCATAGATACTTACTTTGGGAAGACTAGTATCGGACAAGACCTATGAAACTTTACTGTAAGAGATGAAAGTCTGTCATAAGTAAATTTCATTAAATTATTAGACACTAAATCCTCAATACCTGAGTGATTTGAGATTACTTGTTTGAGAACTGGTTGCTTTGACGTTGACCAACCGTCGCACCGTAAAAGGAGGCTATAAAGGCAACGCTCAGGTAATCACCTATCAAACGAAGTCTAATCTCAAGATCGCAAGATTGGGATTGTCCTCCCATAAATCGGGATGAGATGCTTAAAAGTTGTACAAGGCCACTCGGAGAGCTAGAAACTGTGAAATGCATGGCCGTGCTCGGATGAATCATAGGCTATGATTGTCTGTTTATTTGATCAGTTGAACTCTGAAACCGAGGAACACCTCTGGACATAATAAGGATGACAACTCTTACCTTATGTTCAAGAGCAAGCATCGAGCGACAAAGGAATTAGGAAATGCACACTTGTCTCTAAGGACAAGTGGGAGACTGAAGGAAATAATGCCCTTGGTCCAAGTATGCATTCAATGTTAAGTCTAATAAATGCGGTTCAGTATTAATTAACAAGTTAATAATTCAGTGAGATCAAGTGAGCTGAATGCCTAGCTAGAGGCCGCTTCAGTTCAAGTGGAATTAATGATATTAATCCACAGCTTACTCTTGACTGAACCCGTAGGGTCACACAAATAGTACGTAAACGGATCAAGTATTTAATGGCATTAAATACTCCATCTATGAATATTCGGAACCGACGGATCTTGGTTTCAGTGGGAGCTAAGATCGTCACAGGCAAGAAATGAATACTCCGGAAACGATGATATTGCCGGAAACGGAAATATGGATCGTATCGGAAATATGAATATTATCCAAGTCGTAGATGTTACCGGAAACGGAAACATGGTACGTATCGGAAAATATTATTGGAAATGGAAATATTACCAGAATTGGAAATATTGCCGGAAACGGAAATATTGTCAGAATCGGAAATATTACCGGAATCGGAAAATAATTCCGGAAACGGAAATATTAAATATTTGTTCGAAACGGAAATTAATTCCGGAATCGGAAATATTAAATATTGTTCGTATCGGAAATAGATTCCGGAAATGGAAATTTAATCGGAAGCGTATCGTACGAATTAGCATCGGACGAGGCCTGCCGGACGAAGGCCCAGCACGAAGCCAGGCCATCGCCCAGCAAGCACGCACGCCACAGCCCAGCGCGCACAAGGCCGCGCATGCGTGGGCCGTGCTGCGCGGGCTGCTGCTCGCACGCGCATGGGCAGCCCTTGTGGCTGCCGTGTGTGTGTGAGTTTCAGCTCATGCGAGATTCCTGAATCTGCAAGAGTCAGTGTATGATTAAATGTCTATTCCTATTGGATAAATTGATTAAGTAGAATTCGTGTAGAATTCTAATTCCAATTAATTCGCATCCTACTAGGATTACGATTCCTTTTCCATAACTCTATAAATAAAGGCCTAGGGCTCATAATTTATACACAAGTTTTCAAGTATTCAAAAGTGAGTTTTTGAGAGAAAATCAAACACACATCTTGCTCAAAAGTGCCGAATTTTCTGAGTACCTTAAGGGCGATTCTAGTTGGTCAATCTTAAGGCGGATCCGGACGTGCTGTGGACTTTCTACGGAGGGACGACACTTGGAGTCCTAAAAGACTTGTTCTTGTTCGGTTCGGGCGCAGCTAGGGAAGGCACGCAACAAAGAGTATGCATCTAATTATGCTATATGATTATGTGTAAATAATATGTTTCCTGGGTTAATGGTTGTTTCCGCATGATCTATGTAATTGTCATATGTATCATAACCTAACAGTTCGAGCTTGAGTTTTCGAGTCGATTTCGAGTCGAGTTTGAGCTCGAGTTTTATTTCAAGTTGAGTTTGAGCTCGAGTCAAGTTTGATATTTTTGAGCTCGCGAGTTTTCGAGTTGAGTTGAGCTTGACTTTGAGTTTTCGAGTTTGAGGCGAGCTTAACAAAACATGAATTTTGGTCAAACTGGGTCAAATCAGATATTTGCCGGGTGAAATCGGAGTCGGGTGGAGTTTAGGTCGGGTCAAATCGGTGTCGGTTAGATAACAGTTCAGGTCAAACCAAATCAGGCCAAGTCAGATATTTACCGGCTCAAATCGGTGTTCGGTGAATTTCAGGTCAGGTCAAATCGGTGTTGGGTGGAGTTTGGGTGGAATACAATCGGTGGCACGTGGAGTTCGGGTCGGATCAAACTAGTTACGGGTAGAGTTTAGATCGAGTGAAACGGGTGTCAGTTAGAGTCAAGTCGGTTATAGATTGGGTTTGGGTCCTGGATTTTTCGGGTCAAACCAGCTCGGTTAGAGTTCGAAACAGGTTATTTTTTCGGGTCGGATCAGCTTCTGATACCTATAGGTGAAGCCATGATTTGAAATGGGGGCAGTGAGACTTAACTTATTTAACCGGGGATTAAAAAACCCAATTTAGCGTTTATATTGGTTTCTTTGGGACTTCAGTGAAAATTTACAAAAAGAAACTAAAAAAACTAAGGTGCGAAAATAAGAGATAGCGAACAACCCCATTCATCGCAAAATGCGCTAAACTGTGAGCTTATTGTAATTGGTCACGACCGACGATGTTGCAGACCGAGCATCTGAGTAAAGACTTACTTTTGCGAGGAATATACTTTACCATCCAAGCCTGGTGAATGTCATAGTGAGAATCATCTCGGAGGTGATCCACTATAATCGAATCAGTGTAAATTAGGGTGAGCAAAAGAAAACTGGATACCCGGTCTCGAACCAGGAACTTCAATCGTCGGTTTCGTACCCGGAACCGATCCCGGTCAAAACATGTTCTGATTTTTGGTTTTCAAGACCCGTTACCTAGGGGGTAGCGGTTGGAACTGATTTTGGGATTGGGTACCCGTTGGTACCAAGATCGGATACCATTACAAAACACTATTGAAAATTGTTAACTGACCCATAATTTACTAGACTTTTACTTTGTATTTCAAGATATTTCATTAAAATTTGTAGGCTTTAAGAGTTTCAGCCTAGCTTGCCAATATTTTTCTCTCTTAGTAATACTCCCTCTGTATTTATTTAAGAGATACATTTGGCCGGGTACGAATATTAAGAAATAAAATAATAGAGCAAGTGGAGTGGGAACCATGTCATGCATTTTGGTGGGTGGGAGGTGGGATGGGTTTATGAAATTATTTGTTTAATAGGATGGTGGGTCATTTGATAAATTAGATGTATTATTTAATTAGATGGTGGGGTTGATAAGTTACTAAAAATGGCAAGTGTATCTCTTAAATAAATACGGCCGAAAAAGACAAGTGTATCCTTTAAATAAATACGGAAGGAGTATTAACATTTTGCCAAAATTTACCCAAAAAACCTTCTCAAACCCAAAAGGTAAAAGTTGTTCTCTACTTCTCTACCTCCTCTCTCCCTTTTCACTTTCTTAGATCTATCTCTCATCTTTCATCGAGGGAGGCTACATCGCTGGTAACCAGCGACATAATTACTCCATACCCGGGGTAAAATTGTAATTTTCGCTTAAGAGTTGAAAAGTCAAACAAAGTATTATGTATAGGCAACAATGACAGTAATTAGTACAACAATGACAATATTTAATACAACAATGACAGTATTTATGCAAACGATGACAATACTTATATAATACTTGTATATATACTTTTGCTCATTCATTTTATATGCAACACTTTTATCCATTCATTTAAGTGGTCTCTTTACTTTTTATATTTCATAACAGTTGTATACATGATTTCCTTTTTTTGGGTGATTGTGACAGTATTTTAATACAACAATGACAGTATATATACAACAATGACAATACTTATATTACCAATGACAGTATATACCAAGTTAGCAACACTTTTACACATTTATTTAAAGGTGTGCCATGTTTCCAATTTTATATATATATATATATATATATATATATATATATATATATATATATATTTTTTTTTTTTAAGGTGGGTATGGGTAGTTATGTCGCTGGTTACCAGCGATGTAGCATCCCTCTCGGAATAGTCAGGAATACACATGGTGTGAAAAGTATTTTACTATTTTACATAGTACGGAGTAGCAATTACAATTTGCCACCTCACAAACCCCACTAAGAGAAAGAAGGGTAAAGGGCGTTTGGTTCGCACACTGGTATAGGGTTGGAATCAGGAATGATATCTAGGTGGTATGGGTTTGGAAGTTGATTCTTAATACCATGTATTTGGTTCAGTTTAGGGATGAGTATTTTCCTTTTATTTGATACCTAGAGTAAATGTATGACTCATACACACCTCCCCCTAGGTTTCTAAACCCCATACCTTGGGTTTGAGGTATGGGTTTGAAACTCTTAAATTTTTCAAACAAACACATGGTATGGTCTTAGACCAATCTAAACACATACCTCATAACTAAAATCCGCGAACCAAACACCACCTAAAAGCTTTCAGAAAATGTTTTTAATTGGACGGCAAAAAATTCCAGCTATTTGTGCCATTTTGTTTCACTTGAGCTAGAATGAATTGGTTGAGCGTCAAACACTTCAACTCCATTTTACATCAAATGGTCTTTATTCTCTCCTTCAAACTAATATTATCTTTCATTTTCATCTTTCAATTTCTTCCTTTAATAAGCAGATAAAGCTTTTATATTTTTGCTTGAATTTTCTGCCATTTTCATAGCATATAAAATTTTAGAAGCATCTTTCAATTTCTAATTCTCATTCTTCTTTCCGCCATTTTCGAAGCCCGTAACTATCTAAATGAGTTCGTGAGTTTCGTAGTACATTTTCGAAGCATCTAAATGTCTGCCATTAAAAAAAACTTGCATGCGTTTAATAGTGCATATAACCTATTTGATGAAATTACCAAGAGAGTTTCATTAAGATTTAATCTTGTTTCATTAGTGATGTACTAGGTGTAAGAAGGTTTAGTAGAGAACTCGATATGGCAATGTGTTATTATTCACTTTCTCCAAAGCTAGAAATAATGAATTGGAAGTGACAATGGCTGCTTTCTTAAGTGATAATGGGATGTTGAAGCTATTGTACAACATGAAATCATAAAAGTTGTGTATTTTGATTCTAGAAATTGTATAAAATATACTCATAAATATGATCGGAAGAAAAAAAATCACAGGGGCAAAAATTTCTTCATTTTCCACCTCGTATGATAGAATACGGGTTTATCATAGTGTAAGGATGATCAAGTAACCAATTTAGCAGGGGGTATCAGCACATCATAGTGAGCTACCTAAAATTCTATATACATTGGGATAACAAATGAAGTTAATAAGCAGTGTGTATTTTAATTTCAGTATACATGTAACGATCCCATACATTAGAACACAATCTCCTCAAATATAAATTTTATTATTAACAAAATATATCAAATAAAATCTCTCCGTCAAAAAATAAAAATAAAACTCTTTTTTCCCAATTACACTTTGTGCTTCAGAATTCGAACTTCGTTTCATAATTCAACATATCCATAACACGTTGTGGAATAATTCATTCGTCAAGCCTTCACGGCTTATGCTAAAGGGCATGTCATACTAATATTATTATATTGTATAATGGATTGGATTCCATTCAAAACGTTTATAAACTTTTTCTAAAATAATACTATCGTAATTGATGATTTTATAAATATAAAATGTTAACAATTAAAATCATCCACTTTAACGCGAATTATGATAAATTGAAGGATTCAAACGATACAATGTGGGTAAAAGTGAAGGTATTCCACTAACATTCCATTCACCGGTGGTAGCGAAGGCAATGGTGGAGAAAATTGGAACGTTTTTGAAGTTTGATGAAAAATCGCAAGTTCTTGGGTTTAAAAAGTGGATGAGAGCCCTAGGCCGGGTTAGGGTTTCTAAACCTCTAGTTCTAGGTTGTTTCTTTGAATACTAGCTAGGTAAGTCGGTATGGATAGATTTCCGATATGAAGGAGGATTTGTTTTTTGTAAAAGGTGTGGGGAAATAGGGCATGATATGCGTGAATGCACGACGACGTGGGGGAAGATCAGAAAGGAAATAAATAGTGTGATTGTGGAGGCAAGTGATTTGAGGATAATGTATAGGAGGGAAGATGTCCCACTCTACTCAAATAGACTTAGAGGGGTACCAAACTGTGATAAGTTTAGAACAACATAGGTGCAGTTAGGCATATGTCCTTTTCTTGATACATAGGGAATGTTAAGTGACAATATCTAGTCAAGGTGATGATAGTTGAGGTGATGGGTATGGCCATTCTAGTGGCGATGGAGCTGGTCCAAGTCGTAGAAGAAGAAGAAGAGATATGTTTGACTCTCACACTTTGACTAGAAGCTCATCCAATAGCAGTAATCATGGTGACATACAAAATTTCGAGGCGTGGACGGGGTATGTAGGGAAATGCAAGCAAGTGATGAAACGGGAATTTCAGAAAGCAAGCAAGTTCGCCGGAAAGCATGGAGTCCCAATGGAAGAAGATCTGAAAGGGTTGGAGAATGAGGTGCCAAACTGGAGGAGCGACGTGGCAAGCAAGCAAGGGAAGATTAAAAAAAGCGCGCAATACGAGAAAGTTACATGTCAGCATTTACGTGTAATGAACAAGGGTAAGTTTATACGTAAGCGTCGTAAATACTATTATGGGGTATTAAACGTTTACCTCCCAGAAAACACGGGGCGGGTAAGTTCACAGATTCTCTTTTTTTTTCACGCAAATCGAGTAAGGTTAATATAGGTCATTCTTCTTCTGGGAGTGCATTGGGCAGAAAATTAAAATGCTTATTTCTGAATTATTTACAATTAAATCCCAACCAAATAACCCATTCAACTAACCCCCAACCCACTACGAATAAGCCTCAACCCACTACAAATACACCCCAACCCACCATAAACATCCCCTCACCACAATATAGTTCCCCTAACTCACTTAAATCACCCAGCTCATCATCCAACACTCCACCATAGAGTATGCGAGAGATGTTTCTAGTTAGCCACTACTAGTCTGAAGATTTGGTCAATCCTATCTCATTTGGCCCAAATCATGATGAGTTTCATACAAACCAAGGGGATTAGGGCCAACCAATCAAGTACCTGTTAGGTTATGATACATATGATATTACATAACTCATGCGGAAACAACCATTAACCCAGGATTACATATTATTTACACATAATCATATAGCATAATTTAGATGCATACTCTTTGTTGCGTGCCCTCCCTAGCTGCGCCCGAACCGAACAAGAACAAGTCTTTAGGACTCCAAGTGTCGTCCCTCCATAGATAGTCCACAGCACGTCCGGATCCGCCTTAAGATTGACCAACTAGAATCGCCCTTAAGGTACTAGAATTTTCGGCACTTTTGAGCAAGATGTGTGACTGAATTTTTCTCTCAAAAACTCACTTTGAATACTTTAAAACTCGTTATAAATTGTGAACCCAGGCCACATATTTATAGGGGTATGGAAAGAGAATTGGAATCCTATTAGGATACGAATTAATTAAACTTAGAATCCTACAAGAACTCTAATTAATTAATTTATCAAATAGAATTAGGAATTTAATCATTAACCGAACTCTGCACGTTTTAGGAATCGTGCATGAACACAAACACTCACGCACACACACACGGCAGCCACGATGGGCCGCCCATGCGCGTGCGTGCGAGCAGCAGCCCACGCAGCGAGGCCTACGCGAGCTACAAGCCCACGCAAGCACCTGCGCGCGCTGCGCGCGCTGTGCGCGCTGCCACAGCCTGCTGGGCCTGGCGTGGCCTTGGCTGTTCGTGTGGCGCGCTTGGCTTGCTGGGCGATGGCCTGGCTTCGTGCTGGGCCCTCGTCCGGCAGGCCTCGTCCGATGCTTATTCGTACGATACGCTTCCGATTAAATTTCCGATTCCGGAATTCATTTCCGATACGAACAATATTTAACATTTCCGATTCCGGAATTAATTTCCGTTTCGAACAAATATTTAATATATCCGTTTCCGGAATTATTTTCCGATTCCGATAATATTTTCGATTCTGACAATATTTCCGTTTCCGGCAATATTTCCGATTCTGGCAATATTTCCATTTCCGATAATAGTTTCCGATATGTACCATGTTTCCGTTTCCGGCAACATCTACGACTTGGATAATATTTATATTTCCGATACGATCCATATTTCCGTTTCCGGCAATATCATCGTTTCCGGAGTATTCATTTCTTGCTTGTGACGATCTCAGCTCCCACTGAAACCAAGATCCGTCGATTCCGAATATTCATAGATGGAGTATTTAATGCCATTAAATACTTGATCCGTTTACGTACTATTTGTGTGACCCTACGGGTTCAGTCAAGAGTAAGTTGTGGATTAATATCATTAATTCCACTTGAACTGAAGCGGCCTCTAGCTAGGCATTCAGCTCACTTGATCTCACTGAATTATTAACTTGTAAATTAATACTGAACCGCATTTATTAGACTTAACATAGAATGCATACTTGGACCAAGGGCATTATTTCCTTCAGTCTCCCACTTGTCCTTAGGGACAAGTGTGCATTTCCTAATTCCTTTGTCGCTCGATGCTTGCTCTTGAACATAAGGTAAGAGTTGTCATCCTTATTATGTCTAGAGGTGTTCCTCGGTTTCAGAGTTCAACTGATCAAATAAACAGATAATCATAGCCTATGATTCATCCGAGCACGGCCATGCATTTCACAGTTTCTAGCTCTCCGAGTGGCCTTGTACAACTTTTAAGCATCTCATCCCGATTTATGGGAGGACAATCCCAATCTTGCGATCTTGAGATTAGACTTCGTTTGATAGGTGATTACCTGAGCGTTGCCTTTATAGCCTCCTTTTACGGTGCGACGGTTGGTCAACGTCAAAGCAACCAGTTCTCAAACAAGTAATCTCAAATCACTCAGGTATTGAGGATTTAGTGTCTAATAATTTAATGAAATTTACTTATGACAGATTTTCATCTCTTACAGTAAAGTTTCATAGGTCTTGTCCGATACTAATCTTCCCAAAGTAAGTATCTATGCAAATGATTATGACATTGCCATGTCCACATAGTTCAAGAAACAGAACTACTAGTCATCTTGCATTCTAATCGTCTAACGTTTTCTATGCGTCCAATTTTATAGAAAACTCCGACTAGGGACCATTTTCAACCTTTGACATTCAAGTTCACTTGATAGACATTTCTTAGTCACAGGACTGGTCCTGACAGTCTATCTTGAATATTTCGTCAAATTTGAAGGGACTCATCATTTAATACTAAACCAAGATTAAATGGAATATGAAAATACATTTCATATATGATAAATGTTCAACCCCAATGTTTTACAACCATGGGCCTCTAACCCATCTTTAAAACATTTCATGGAATTCAAAGCTATGCTTGATTTCCAGTGCTACAACGTGAGTGTTGCTTCTCACTTGTTGCATAGGTTTAGTTATCATGCTTTGCCAATCTTAATATCCTTTTCATCGAATGTTCTTCGAGATATGATGATAAGATCTTTTCGAGTTTGTTTATTATGTGATCTAGTCTTTCTTACTTCGATGGTGGTTTTACTCATTTTGCAATGAAGAACCATCAAGTTAGCAGACGTTTTTCTTGCTTCAAGAGTGGTTCTACGCATTTTTCAATGAAGAACCATCAAGCCAGCAGATAGGTGATCTACCCAAGTTCAGTGAAGAACTTTAAACAACCCTGTTTTATTGCTTCTTAGGCAATAATTACTTTTACTTCAACTTTATAGGTTGCTAGTGATGCTTTGTTTGGAATTACTTATCCAAGCAGTTCACAGATATGTGGAAGACTTTCCAGCTGTATCTTAGAACATAGAAATTATTATTTTAATTTCCCACGCAACAACTCATGGTCTCCAATCCATGTTGCCATTTCAAAACACGATGCTCTATAGCTCGTCCTTATCAATGGTTAACTCCAAAGGGTCTTGCTTGATCCTTTGCCAGTGTTTATGCGTGTAGCATCAATATTTAGCATATCTTTATTTCCTTGAATCAAGAACTATTCCTATGTACTATTTCAAGTACCATAAGTATTCTTGATCTCAATCTAGTTGATCTTCACTTAGATCAATAGAGATTGGTATATGTTTGTCATGCCTAAAGTCATACGATACGTTTTTGGCGATCCTCATATTATATCATACATGATAAATTCTTTTGCAGAATAATTCCCAACTGAATTCTATTAATGTAACTTTAGCTTATCTAGTTTCAGTAGATACTAAATCCAGCTAAATTCTTTGACATATAATATAGGTTAAGAATCTTATTTAGATCCTTTGATGTTTAACTTAGTAAATGCTTATACATAGTTCAAACATTCTTTACTTAGATTTATTCACATGGGTCGAATATCTCCAATGGAGACTTTCGTGTTTGATTTAGTAAATGCCATTACTTAATCCAAAACAATATCATAAGATCTTTGTAAATAGATCTTAATACCCAGTATGTACTAAGTTTCGCCATGGTCCATCATTGATGAATAATTTCAAATCTAAGTCATTAGCATTTGAATGTTATTTCACAATAGAGAGATATGTGTGTAATACACATAGGACCAATTAAGTTTTAAGTACTCCCACTAAACTTCTTATATATCTATAAGAATCATGTATATTTTATGAAACTAAAATGCTTATTAGCTTCACTTAAAATACAGTTCCAATTCCCAATTGCTTGCTTAAATCTGTACTTAGATTTTATAAGCTAGCTTTCCTTTTCAAGCATTTATTTGGATCCACAAATTCTATGACATACCATGTACATATTATATTCCAACATTTGATTGAGGAATACGTTTTGTCATCCAATTGCCATATGTACCAATATGCAATCATTGCTTGAATTATAGACTTAAGCATTATGATTTTGCATGAGGTTTCAACACAATCCATGCCATGAATTTGCTTGTAACCTTTAGCAACTAATCTAGCTTTGTGTGTGAACACAATTCCATGTTTGATGGTTTTTATCCTTAAAACAAACTTGCAACCAATAGGTGTGAAACTATTCTTGCAAATCAACAAAATTTCAATTTTGTCATCAAAACATTGAGTATGTTTTATGGCCTTTAACCAATTAAACATATAGTCTATATATGGCCTCTAACCATTTTAGGGAATCTGGGTTTCGTCATAGCTTTCTTACAAGTCACTTCTTTTAGTTTGACTGCAAGTTGTAGGTTTCTTTACTATCTAATAGAAGAATTGCATAGTTTCAGTGACCTGAACTCCATGTTTCTTCACTATCTAATAGAAGAATCTCATAGTTCCAGTGACTTGAACGCTAGTCCTACTAGGGTATAGAACATCAAACAATATAATATCAATAGCCACTTGAAAGTCCTTTGAATATTCTATTCTCCTTGAAGCACTTGTAAAGTCTTCTAAGAGATGTCTATTCTTTAAAAGCCACTTCTAAAGTCCTTAAAGAATAAGTTCGGATTTTCTGAAGCACTTCGAAAAGCCTCCGGAATGTCCGTTTATGTTTGTTGTTCGCCTCGAAGACTTTCGAGGTCTATTTTCTCCCACTTGTCATTTTGGAAACGAATCTCCAAAAGGACATCATTTCGAGCAAACAAACATTATGTTCTCAAAAATTCGTGGTAGAAACAATACCCTTGTGTCTCATTTGAATAAATCACAATGAAACATATATCTATACTTGGGCCTTAGTTTGTTGAGTAACAAACACTAAGCTCCCACTGAGTTTAGCAACTCTCTAGATATATATTATCGAAAAGATATTCTGAAATTTCTTTTCTATAGCTTTGACGAATTTAGTTTAGTTTGGTGGTAGTTGAGCATTTTGTTTTAGAAATTATAGGAAAAGTCTTTATGATTCATCATTGATCGAATCAAGTACTAATTGACTTCGATTATTCCAACGTAGATATGCCATATCTTATGGAGCTAGTTTGTGAAATTACAACACACAATCATTGATGATCATATTTTGTCTCAAGTAATCATCAACATGATCTAACCTAGATCTTTATGATTTCTTGCCAAGTGGATTTTATACTTCTATCACATTTGAGTAAATAAACCTATATTCACTCAAATCCATGTGAAATAATAAAGTCATAAAACCTTTCTTTAGCTTTGAACTCTATCGTCTAGGCGTTCTAACAATAGTTCATATTCTTTGTTACTTTCAACAAGTAAGACTAGCTTGTCTTAAGTTGATCTAGAAATCAACCAACTTTCAAAAAGTCCATCAAAATAGAGCTTTTGAATGTTAACTTGTTGATATGGTCTAAGCAACAATGCCAAAGATTAGTGGAACTCAAACCAAGGGTTTGATTTGAACCTAGTAAAGTTCTTTAAAGAGTTGTTTGTTTTAATCAAGCATATTGACTCAACCTGTAATTGACCATTTCATTCAAATAAACAAACAAACAAGCATTGTTTTTGTTCTTCTGAATGTGAGTCTTTCTGTGTTTGAAGCAGAAATTTAGGTATGCTGATTATGGAACAAAATAGCCATTAAGTTCCAGCCTTTGAAAGGACTTAAAACAAACTAGATGACCCTACAACTAATGTAGCATTGCCATGCTTTATTTCCCACTTGTAGGTCATTAGTGTATCCTAGCTTCCATTGTTTGAGTTATTACCGAAGTAAGAACCTCAAGCGGTATATGATACCAAGGAAGTTTGATTGCTAGGTTACTTCTCTTTAAACATAAACTTATAGGTAGAAACGGAATCGTAAATTCCTTTCATTTGTTCCTCGTTTTCCTATTTCTTGTACCCTTTCTTATAGTCTTAAGAATTGAATTCTTTAGTGTTGACTTTTATACTTTGTTAGACATGTCCAATGTCACCAACAAGGTTCTTTACCATTTTAATTTATGTTGAATATTTTGTTTCAACTAGATGATCTTACTAGAAGCTTCTAAAGTTCTCTAAGCATCGATCTATTCGAATGTCTAGGGACTAGACTCATTCGAGAATTAAATGGACAAAGATATTAGGTTGTTAACCATTGGTAAAGCTGAGCGTATTAAACTCAATGCTTTATGATCTCAAAACTACATTGTATTTTGAATTCACAAGCACCAATTGGTTTGCCATTCGATTTTGATGTTCGAAAACAACCATAAAAGTCGCTATAAGAAACGTACATTTTAAATTGCTCACATCTCTCATTTCCGTGAATCGTTCTTGGATTCACTACCAATCGAGGAAATTTACTGTTACCTTTCTAAAAGGATTTACTGCAGTGCAAGATATTTAATTATAAACAATAATTAAAACATACATTGAAGCATGCAAAGTCTAAACATTTATCATGAGTAATAACTTGAAAATTAAAGCAATCATGCAATTTCAACAAGTTATTAGCATTTTATTCGAATTTATTGTTCCGGCAGGTGTGAATAAAATGATTCCAAGATCCTAAAATCATTGAAGAACTAAGCACAGTTTGTCGACTTAATCCTAAAACATCTTAGGTAAGCAAAAGCCTTTTGCTAATAGTCTAGAAACTACTCTTGGTTGATAGGTACGTCTAAGAACTTATTAGGTAAACCTATCGATTTTGCCACGACATAAAAGGACTCCTTACTTATATCGTTGAGTTTCACCAAAACTAACATGTACTCACAATCATTTGTGTACCTTGCCCCTTTAGGACCAATAAGTAACACCTGCTGAGCGAAAACTATTACTAGATTGATGTAAAGGATATCCAAGCAAGTGTATATTTTGGCATGGCACCTTTTAACTCAATTTTTAAGTTTGGAACTTAAGGCTCTTACTATGTTGGTTAGATTTTAAGTGAACTAAAATCCTTAATCATGCAACATAATCAAGCCACAATCTCATGCATAATTAAGACATATTTAAAGCAATAAATAACTTAAAGCATGCATAAGATAAATGTGATCTAGTATGACCCGACTTCATCTTGAAGCTTTAACTTCAAAGACCGTCTCGAAAATCTCCGTGGGAGGCACCATTTTCTTCAAATAGGATAAGCTATAATTAAAACTAATTACAACTATTTGATGGTACGCAGACCATATTTGAATTGAAAAACAACTTTGGTACTTTAGACCAATTACATTCAAATTAATGGTACGCAGACCATATTTTCTATCCTATTTGGGCCATACTAGTCACTTCATAACCTGCAAAACAGTACATTTACAATATATACCATTCACCCATTCATTATCATGAATGGCCCACATAGCTGGTTAGTAAAACACATTATGCATCACGTAAACATTTGCAGCAATTAATCAAGGGCACCAATAATCTACCAATTATTCAATCCTTATTAATTCTAATCAAGTTGTTTTAACCTTAAGGATTTGTAGACCTAATCAAGAGTTTTATGACTAAAAGGGCTCCCACTTAAACCAATAAATTCATATGCTTTACTAATTTTAAACATAAAAATGTATTTCTAGTCTAACCGGAAACATACAAATTTAATTAAAATTTAAAGCTCATATAAATTTATGATTGAATCCAAAAGTTTAATTTAATTTCAGTCGTATTTAAATTAATTCATGATTTTAATTTTAGTAAAATAATTAGAATAAATAAAATTTATTATAATTACAATATTCAAAATTAAAATCCAAGAAAATAATTTAAATTATTAATTTTAAAATTAATTAAAATTACGTGAACTGAAATTTTCAAATTAAACATTCAAAACGATCTAATCGTAACGCAAACACCCTACGCATTGCACGCCCATGGGCCGCACGCACACAGCCATTGCTGGCCATGTGCGCGCAGCCCATGCGCTCGTCGCATAGCTGCTGCATCTCCCATCGCAAGCCATCGCACGCTGTGGTGCTTGCTGCGCGCGCTCCATCGCTCGCTGTGCGAGCGAGCCATTGCTCGCTGTGCGCGCGAGCCATCGCTCGCTGTGCGCGCGAGCCATCGCTCGCTGTGCGCGCGACATCGCTCGCTGGGCGCGCGACATCGCTCGCTGTGCGCGCGAGAAATCCTGGGCGCAGCGCTCGTGGCACGCGAGCTTGCGCTCGCTGCGCGCGAGGCTGCGCGCTCTTGCGCGAGACAGTGCGCGTCGTGGCGCAGCTCGCTTGCTGCCCACACGCGACTGCCTTGGCTTGCCTTTCGCCCATGCCCATTTGTTCATAGCTCGTGGCCCACGACACAAGGCAGGGCTGCTGCCTTGTGCTCGTGCACCACGCCCTTGCTCATTGCATTCGTGCCGCACGGGCGACGAGCTCCCTTGCTCGTCGTCGCATGCCCGCACTATACAACACCCCTTAAGGGTAACACGAAGCGTCCATTGCTTTGTGCGTGCAAGTTTTATGAACGAATCGCATAAAAATTTAAAATTTATATTTAAAATTAATGACAAATTAATAAATAATATTAATTTCATAATTTTAGGGCGAAAAAATCGAAAATTTATTATTCAATTGATTTCCGATTTACATGGATTCAAGTCTAGGTCATAAAATTTAAAATTTATCATAAATTTACAATTTTTATGGTGGTTTTTAATCATAGGTTTCTAATTAAATTATAATTAATTATGAAAATCAAATTAATTCTAAATTATTCTAATTTTCAACAAATTAATCATAATTACAAATTAGATTGCATAATTAACAAGGCTAGGCATTCAAACTTGTTAAACATATACAGTAGGTCAATCAAAAATTCAAGATTTATCAACAAGAATCGCAAATATTTAATTTAACATCTTAAATTTACGAAATTTTGCATTCGAAAAACTAAAACCTTCGAAAAGTCATAGTTAGGCTTCAAAATTTTAGAATGCCTTTTACATGCGGAATTGACACAAAAATCACTCGATTTGGATGAGTAACGAAGAAACTGCCGAAAAACTGCGTACGTATAATTAAATAAACGCAATTTGCAATTAATTAACAATTACGAAAATTAATCACCCCTTTTAATTCGTGCAAATTTGTAATATTTAACCATGTTCATGCAAATTAGATTATGAAAATAATAAGGGGCTCGTGATACCACTGTTAGGTTATGATACATATGATATTACATAAATCATGCGGAAACAACCATTAACCCAGGATTACATATTATTTACACATAATCATATAGCATAATTTAGATGCATACTCTTTGTTGCGTGCCCTCCCTAGCTGCGCCCGAACCGAACAAGAACAAATCTTTAGGACTCCAAGTGTCGTCCCTCCGTAGATAGTCCACAGCACGTCCGGATCCGCCTTAAGATTGACCAACTAGAATCGCCCTTAAGGTACTAGAATTTTCGGCACTTTTGAGCAAGATGTGTGACTGAATTTTTCTCTCAAAAACTCACTTTGAATACTTTAAAACTCTTTATAAATTGTGAACCCAGGCCACATATTTATAGGGGTATGGAAAGAGAATTGGAATCCTATTAGGATACGAATTAATTAAACTTAGAATCCTACAAGAACTCTAATTAATTAATTTATCAAATAGAATTAGGAATTTAATCATTAACCGAACTCTGCACGTTTTAGGAATCGTGCATGAACACAAACACTCACGCACACACACACGGCAGCCACGATGGGCCGCCCATGCGCGTGCGTGTGAGCAGCAGCCCACGCAGCGAGGCCTACGCGAGCTACAAGCCCACGCAAGCACCTGCGCGCGCTGCGCGCGCTGTGCGCGCTGCCACGGCCTGCTGGGCCTGGCCTTGCGCTGGGCCTGGCGTGGCCTTGGCTGTTCGTGTGGCGCGCTTGGCTTGCTGGGCGATGGCCTGGCTTCGTGCTGGGCCCTCGTCCGGCAGGCCTCGTCCGATGCTTATTCGTACGATACGCTTCCGATTAAATTTCCGATTCCGGAATTCATTTCCGATACGAACAATATTTAACATTTCCGATTCCGGAATTAATTTCCGTTTCGAACAAATATTTAATATTTCCGTTTCCGGAATTATTTTCCGATTCCGATAATATTTCCGATTCTGACAATATTTCCGTTTCCGGCAATATTTCCGATTCTGGCAATATTTCCATTTCCGATAATATTTTCCGATATGTACCATGTTTCCGTTTCCGGCAACATCTACGACTTGGATAATATTTATATTTCCGATACGATCCATATTTCCGTTTCCGGCAATATCATCGTTTCCGGAGTATTCATTTCTTGCTTGTGACGATCTCAGCTCCCACTGAAACCAAGATCCGTCGATTCCGAATATTCATAGATGGAGTATTTAATGCCATTAAATACTTGATCCGTTTACGTACTATTTGTGTGACCCTACGGGTTCAGTCAAGAGTAAGCTGTGGATTAATATCATTAATTCCACTTGAACTGAAGCGGCCTCTAGCTAGGCATTCAGCTCACTTGATCTCACTGAATTATTAACTTGTTAATTAATACTGAACCGCATTTATTAGACTTAACATAGAATGCATACTTGGACCAAGGGCATTATTTCCTTCAGTACCCTCCTGGCTCGGATGTAGAGCAGAATAAAGGTGGCCACTCTAACAATAGGACTAGCCAATTGATGAATATTCGAGGTGCCTTCGGCCCATTTCTAAATGAGTGATCACGGGGAAAAACTAGGTCGTTACCAGCTTTCCTAAATCAAACAACAACCTAAACTAATCACTAAACACAAGTAAAACCATAAATAAGGGTCGAAATCCACAAGGACTAAGGTGCACTAATTTATGCTAACCAATCGATAAGCTAGGTCGAAACAAGGTTTTGCAAAATCACTAATTGAATGAAACTAATTAAACTAAACTAAGAAATCAAAAGTAAACGAGATTAGGGAATGGGGTCAAACAACAAAAAATCATGAAATGGACATAAGATAATTGAAAACGGGGAAGATTCACAAGCACTACATGAATAGGCATTGAATTCACAAATAGCTCCAACCATCTCCCGATGCGCGAACAATTTTCCTAAGTATCAAGGATGAACTCCCGTTCTACCCTATCGTATTCGGGGTAAATCAAAATCCCAATTCAACCAATTAGTCAAGTTTATGTATTTAATCCCTTTCCAACCCAACTAGACTACTCCAAGCAATCATGGAACACTTAATTGATCAAGTTAAATGCAACATGTATAAGAAATGCCTAAACATGTACTCCCTCCGTCCCGGAATACTCGACCCGGTTTGACCGGCACAGAGTTTAAGGGACTTGAATTGACTTATTTAATTTAATATGTAGTAGTTGATAGTGAGGTATTATTTTAATGTAGTTAGTGGGAAATGTGTAAAGGGGTGGGGTTGGAGGAGAGTAGGGGTTGAATTTTTAATTATTATTTGTATGGAATAGGGGGTAGGTGGGTTAATAGGGGTGGAGTGAGAAATAATATAATATTGTTAGAATATTTCCATTTTTAGAAACAGGTCAAGTATTAAGGGACGACCCGATAAGGAAAACAGGTCAAGTATTCCGGGACGGAGGGAGTAATAATTTAATCATGAAAATCCATGATTTTCAATCACAAACAACCAAACCAATCAATATTGAGTTTTCACCAAACCCTAATAAAAATACTGGAGTACTCCCTAATCATGAAACTAGTGAAACTTAAAGAAATAAACAACTAAAAACATGATTCTAAACATTAATCTAAGACATAAAATAACTAATTAAATCATGAAAATAAACTAAGCAAAAATAATTAAACTAATTAAAACGATAAATAAATAAAGCAATAAATGAAGAGAGAGATAGAAATTGCTCATTGATTAATTGGTTGATCCTTCAATACAAGTTGTCACCCTTGAATGTCAAAAGCCCCAATTTTTCATTGATTTCCCCTCATTTTCTCTCACCAAAAACTAAATAAAACCCTAGAAAACGGAATGAAAACTAAAATATGTACATTGTGATAATTTGGTCCATAAAAATTAAGGAGCTAAGGTTATTTATATTAAAGGATAATAAAGAAATTTGGTCCATAAATGTAACACCCCGACTTCTAAACACCATTAATTAGGTTAATTATCTTTAATTAGCAGCGGAAACCCTAATTTAGTCGGAGCGTCACTGCCGTATCTCCCTCGTGGGAAATACAAGGCGACATAACCTTTTTATATTACTAAATAAACTTTAATAATAAATACTTCTAGCATTGATTAAACATTAATATTAAAATCTAACTCGATACTTGAAATTAAACTTAGAGTTTAGTTAATACATCCATTATTACTCGTGAGACATATTTATCTTTACAAAACATCGATCGTGAATTTGATGGTTGCATCCTCACTCTAAGGCATCCCACAATCTTCTTCGTACCTAAAACAAAAGCAACATCGTGAGCCGAGGCCCAGTAACATGCTACCCCAACAGCGTAAACTCATTTCAATTCATTTTATTTACTTTGCAATCAGGGAGAATAGAATATAGTAAATCACTTTCACAAAAATATCATAATAAAACATCATTTAGTAGTTCCCATTATCTTTCATAAAACCTTCATTTTACTTGGTAACTGACAAGTTAGCCTTGCGGGACGTCTCCCACCTTGCGATAGTCCTCAAGGAGCACTCTCCCTTGTTGGACATACGCCCGTACCTAATTAGTTTCTTTTTTTTTAGCTTGCGGTAACCCTCAAGGAGCACTCTCCCTTGTTGGGTGTCCCGCGGTACGGCGGTACGTGCACGACCTAGAAATAGTAACCCCACTAACTGCCAGAACCGGTTACACTTGCATTTATCATGTTTTGTATCTTATTAATAACTCATAAACATCATCTTATAAAATCATTCATAAACATATTTAAATATCATCATTCACAAAACACACTTCATAAATACATTTCATATCCCACAATCCAATAAAAACACATCATTATAAACATATTTCATAATCTCATAAAGCACATTTCATAAGGGGATTGTGGTTGTTAGCAATAGATGTTACCTCAACCGTAGTTTATACGTTTCGTTCAATGGATCGTTCATCCTGAGCCCCGAGTCAATTTCTTTCAAAATATTAAAGTATTTAATTAGTACTTAAAATGATAATTAATCTAAGATTGATATTTTATAAATAATAAATTTATAAGTCACGAATTTTATAAATAATGAATTTTAATAAAAAATATAATTTTCATAATAAAAAAATATTATAAATCGAAATTTCTATATTTCATAAATTGATTTTCAAGAATATTATTTGAATTATGTTTTTGTTAAATAAGGTCAATAATTTATTTTCATAAAATTGATACTTAAACCTGAAAATAATAACAATTTATTAGTAAATAAATATATTATAAAAATTATTAAAACATAAGTATTGATGAATTAAAATCTGAAAATTATAAATCATCTTTAACTCACCCAATGCCCAAGTGGTTAGAATTGGGCCCAGCCCTTTTATTTTTTATTTAATAGGATTCATAAGTAAGAATTTGGGTTTTCTGACTTTTGAATGTCGAGCAAAGGAGAGGCGGAGCGTAGCAGCAGGGCACGGACGAGGAGGAGGAGAAGGAAAGGGAAGGTGGCGGCCAGCGCCTGGGTTGCTCAGGTTCGCCGGGAAAATTGACGGCGATGGTAATGGTGGTTGTGCGGCGGCGCGTCAACCAAAGAAAGGAGGGAGAAAGGCATGAACAGGGGCAAAAACTAGGGAGAGAAACAGGGGTTTTGTGCGGTGATGAGGTGGCTCGCCGGCGAAGGTGGAAAAGAAAACTAAACTCGACCGACGAGGGAGATTATTGTGGGTGGTGGTCGCACCACTGGTGGTGCGCCGGAGGAGAAAGAAAAAGGAGTCAGGGAGGTGCGAAGAGGGGAGAGAGAGAGAGCAGGGGAAACGGTGCTGTGGTGGTGGTTTTGGTTAGCTGCGATGGTGACGGACAGTGGGTGGTGGAGGAGGCGTTGATTGGTGGTGGTTTCAGTGGCAACAGCCACTGAGGGTGGTGGTGGTTCGCACGGAGCAGGAGCAAAAGGGAGTAAAAATTGGTTTTAATTTCTCTGATTTTTGATGTTGAAAATTCAATTGGAATTAGGATTGATTTGTATAGTCAAGTAGAGTGAAAGAGAAGCTGAAATCCTTGGGGAACAAGGAAATGAATCAAGACAGAATTGAGGGAAGGAGAGGAAGGAAGGAATGGTTTCCTTCTTCTTTGTACGTGGAGAGCAAAGAGAAGAAGAGAAATGGAATATTGATTTTCTAAGGGAATTTTCGTAATTTCACATGGTTGGACTAAAAGTCTTAAATTTTGTTGTTATTTTTGGATACTGCGAAAAATAGAAATGTTTAGTTAAACTAATTTGTTATAAAAATATCGTTAACAAAAAATAAATTTAGTTTTCGAATAAAATAAGAATGTTTCGGAATTATTAAAACCCTTTATAAATTACGAAATAATAAAGATTTAAAAATGTAGCTAAGCTCATAAATTTTGAAATTAAATCATAGAATCTGAAAATAATAAATCGTGTAATTTTATTAAAAATTCAAGCGAAATAAAACTTCGTTAATTAAAATAAAGTCGAAATTAATATTTAAAACGATTTTAAGCTACATAAAAATAATTAAGCATGATAAATCAAATTTTAAAACTTCGGGGTATTACACTCTTACCCCCTTAGAAAAAGTTTCGTCCTCGAAACTTGAAAATTAGATTTATAAAATGTTTGTTGAAAATCAAAAACATTCGATTAAAAGTATGATATTTATTTTAAAAACCAAGATCTCACAATTTCATTCCAATTCCGACAATGTCTAGCTTTCATCCCGCCATCTTCTTTGATGACTCCGCTTCAACTCGAGACCTAGAATTGAAGAGTAAAGAATACAAAAGGGGCAAAATTATATATTGATCCTTAATCGTCATTAAGGTTAATTACATTCCGCCGTCATCTTTAGTATCTCCACTTTACTTCATAAAATAGGATCGAGGAGCAAAGAACATAAAAGGGCAAATTGTTAGCTCAGACTAGGCTCCCATATTGCTTTGTGATATCTTGTTTGAAAATATTTTCTACCGAAAATAGTAACTTTTAATGCAAAATTATAATTCTGAAAATATATGTATATGTAATGAAAATAAATATTTATCTACCAATTTCAACACTCAAATAATTTGTAAAAGTCATTTGTTATATCAATCTCGTACTCTGAGCTCAGGAGAACTTCCATCGGAGACGGCATCCATGTATAACAATTAGATCACCAGTACAATCATATCATGTCAGCATAAACATAATCCATAACATAGAGACATAATTCATGTGAAAATTTCAAGCATAACATTCATAATTATTTGATCTAGCACACGAGCATGGTTGACCATAACATAATCATTCATAGAAAACATAGTAATTCATACATCATATTGTTCGTGGGCGAATAATTAGAGATATTTCGCTTTCATTTTCTATTGGCTTCTTTGTTGCAGGAATCTTGTCGTTGAATTTCATTATTCGATTCATTTTGATTTCGATCTCCGATCTTTTCTTATGCGTCAAACAACTTCGTTGACCACGTTCGTTGGGGGGGTTTGAGTCCAATCACGTGACAGGAACTACATCATTAGACATGCGACTTCGTTCCTTAGTATTTTAAGTCGACATACCTTGGGTTTTGGAGGATAATTCTAAGCCATCACACGTGCCTTTATCAGAAACAATCTAGGTTCCAGAAACTTAGTTCAGACTACCTGGTTTTACAGACACGTCATTTTGTCGATTTCTTTTCTTAACTCCATTGCATTCCTCAATCATTCATAATTCTTTTCGAACTTCATAACATTCGTTGATATCATCAACCTCATAGAAAGTCTAATTCTCAATAACTTATTTTGGTAAGATCCTTAAAGCTTTATATGCAAACTCAATTCCATATTTTTCACCATAAATCATGTTTTCCACATAACATTTCGCAAAACTTTAAATTCTTTCGCTTAGCTTTCTTTATGGAGATTATCAAGCATCCTTTCAGATAAATACATAAAAACAATCCTTATAAGTTATGCGAAAAGGTAATCTAAGAATCGATTTCAATCATAACTTCAATACTTTAAACCTCAATTTAATTGTTGATTCGCCACTTAGGAAATACAAACTCACGCTCTTTCGATACTCTATTATTCAATCTTTTGATAACTAATTCTTGATAACTTCTTTTGGTAAAATCCTCAAGATCTTATTCATGCTTTAACTCAAACGGGGTTTTTACCATAACTCATGGGGTTCATAACATTCATGTATAACTTCTTAGCTTCCTTAATAAAGGCATATCAATCATTTTTCAGATACTAGACTTGTGTACTTATAAACACCGAAACATTCATCGGAAAGGTAACCCAAGAATCATTTTTATTCATAACTTTAACACTTTAAACTTCGAATAATCTTAACTTAATTAGTGTCAACCACAACCTTATGCTCGTTTGGTACTCCTAATGTTTATATTATCCTTAAAGATTTCACAACCATCAAAATTCCTCAAAACCATTCATATCCACAAAATCTTTGAGTTCTCACCGTGCTTAACTTAACTTCTTCTAAAATATAATGCATAAACTTTTCCTAGTCTGTCTAGGGTAGAAAAATCACAACATGACATGTGACGATAAACATAAAATCAAGGGAAGTTCGATTCTAAAGCGAGAGAGAGCTAAATCAAAATAATATCAGCGTTGGCGTCATCTTTGTCCTTTATCATGTAAGCTCTTGCATATGTCGTGATCGTGTTGGATTATGATTAACCCTAGAATTGTTGTTGTTTCATTCATGATTGGTCGAGGTTGACGAAATGCTCTTTCCCTCCACGTATTCGTTCCTACACGACATTAGTTTCTTATTCGTCAGGGCATTGCAAAGTCTCCAATAGTTGATCCATTTTGTTGGTCCATTCTTCAAATTCCATCGAATCGGCTTGCCGTCATAGATTGGTGGATTCCAGGGTGAAATTTTTCTCAAATAGTGATGCATTTTCGTTCGATTTCGTTTTTCGAGAATATTTGGCCGATTAAGTTGACATTGTACTTGCAGTTCCTAATCGTTTCATCATCTCCTCGTGGTCTTCTATAAATTGTTCGTCACAGGAATCATCATGGAAAACATCATTGTGGACGACGTCATCGTGAATATTGCGCTTGTTGTGAGCTTCGTTCGTGGCATCATTAGTAACCTCGATAATCGATATTTCGCATAACATATTCAATCAGGAAAACATAAATAACATGAGAATAAATCCCTTTAATCCCGTTCCTACACTCACACTCATTCCATTTTAACTTGACTTGATTTTAACATATTCTTTTTAACTCATTCCTTAAAATTCTTTGCTTAAAGCCTAATGAATTCTATTTCGTGCGAAACCCGTAAGGTTTAGCACTTATGATCCAGAACCTTTGCTCTGATACCAAACTGTAACACCCCGACTTCTAAACACCATTAATTAGGTTAATTATCTTTAATTAGCAGCGGAAACCCTAATTTAGTCGGAGCGTCACTGCCGTATCTCCCTCGTGGGAAATACAAGGCGACATAACCTTTTTATATTACTAAATAAACTTTAATAATAAATACTTCTAGCATTGATTAAACATTAATATTAAAATCTAACTCGATACTTGAAATTAAACTTAGAATTTAGTTAATACATCCATTATTACTCGTGAGACATAGTTATCTTTACAAAACATCGATCGTGAATTTGATGGTTGCATCCTCACTCTAAGGCATCCCACAATCTTCTTCGTACCTAAAACAAAAGCAACATCGTGAGCCGAGGCCCAGTAACATGCTACCCCAACAGTGTAAACTCATTTCAATTCATTTTATTTACTTTGCAATCAGGGAGAATAGAATATAGTAAATCACTTTCACAAAAATATCATAATAAAACATCATTTATAACTTGAAACTTTAGTAGTTCCCATTATCTTTCATAAAACCTTCATTTTACTTGGTAACTGACAAGTTAGCCTTGCGGGACGTCTCCCACCTTGCGATAGTCCTCAAGGAGCACTCTCCCTTGTTGGACATACGCCCGTACCTAATTAGTTTCTTTTTTTTAGCTTGCGGTAACCCTCAAGGAGCATTCTCCCTTGTTGGGTGTCCCGCGGTACGGCGGTACGTGCACGACCTAGAAATAGTAACCCCACTAACTGCCAGAACCAGTTACACTTGCATTTATCATGTTTTGTATCTTATTAATAACTCATAAACATCATCTTATAAAATCATTCATAAACATATTTAAATATCATCATTCATAAAACACACTTCATAAATACATTTCATATCCCACAATCCAATAAAAACACATCATTATAAACATATTTCATAATCTCATAAAACACATTTCATAAGGGGATTGTGGGTGTTAGCAATAGATGTTACCTCAACCGTAGTTTATACGTTCCGTTCGATGGATCGTTCATCCTGAGCTCCGAGTCAATTTCTTTCAAAATATTAAATTATTGAATTAGTACTTAAAATGATAATTAATCTAAAATTGATATTTTATAAATAATAAATTTATAAGTAACGAATTTTATAAATAATGAATTTTAATAAAAAATATAATTTTCATAATAAAAAAAATATTATAAATCGAAATTTCTATATTTCATAAATCAATTTTCAAGAATATTATTTGAATTCCGTTTTTGTTAAATAAGGTCAATAATTTATTTTCATAAAATTGATACTTAAACCTGAAAATAATAACAATTTATTAGTAAATAAATATATTATAAAAATTATTATAAAATAAGTATTGATGAATTAAAATCTGAAAATTATAAATCATCTTTAACTCACCCAATGCCCAAGTGGTTAGAATTGGGCCCAGCCCTTTTATTTTTGATTTAATAGGATTCTTAAGTAAGGATTTGAGTTTTCTGACTTTTGAATGTCGAGCAAAGGAGAGGCGAAGCGTAGCAGCAGGGCACGGACGAGGAGGAGGAGAAGGAAAGGGAAGGTGGCGGCCAGCGCCTAGGTTGCTCAAGTTCGCCGGGAAAATTGACGGCGATGGTAATGGTGGTTGTGCGGCGGCGCGTCAACCAAAGGAAGGAGGGAGAAAGGCATAAACATGGGCAAAAACTAGGGAGAGAAACAGGGGTTTTGTGCGGTGATGAGGTGGCTCACCGGCGATGGTGGAAGAGAAAACTAAACTCGACCGACGAGGGAGATTGTTGTGGGTGGTGGTCGCACCACTGGTGGTGCGCCGGAGGAGAAAGAAAAAGGAGACAGGGAGGTGCGAAGAGGGGAGAGAGAGAGAGCAGGGGAAACGGTGGTGTGGTGGTGGTTCTGGTTAGCTGCGATGGTGACGGACAGTGGGTGGTGGAGGAGGCGTTGATTGGTGGTGGTTTCAGTGGCTACAGCCACTGAGGGTGGTGGTGGTTCGCACGGAGCAGGAGCAAAAGGGAGTAAAAATTGGATTTAATTTCTCTGATTTTTGATGTTGAAAATTCAATTGGAATTAGGATTGATTTGTATAGTCAAGTAGAGTGAAAGAGAAGCTGAAATCCTTGGGGAACAAGGAAATGAATCAAGACAGAATTGAGGGAAGGAGAGGAAGGAAGGAATGGTTTCCTTCTCCTCTGTACGTGGAGAGCAAAGAGAAGAAGAGAAATGGAATATTGATTTTCTAAGGGCATTTTCGTAATTTCACATGGTTGGACTAAAAGTCTGAAATTTTGTTGTTATTTTTGGAAACTGCGAAAAATAGAAATGTTTAGTTAAACTAATTCGTTATAAAAATATCGTTAACGAAAAATAAATTTAGTTTTCGAATAAAATAAGAATGTTTCGGAATTATTAAAACCCTTTATAAATTACGAAATAATAAAGATTTAAAAATGTAGCTAAGCTCATAAATTTTGAAATTAAATCATAGAATCTGAAAATAATAAATGGTGTAATTTTATTAAAAATTCAAGCGAAATAAAACTTCGTTAATTAAAATAAAGTTGAAATTAATATTTAAAACGATTTTAAGCTACATAAAAATAATTAAGCATGATAAATCAAAATTTAAAACTTCGGGGTATTACAATAAAAATTAAGGAGTTAAGGTTATCATCCTCATCAACTTACATCATAAGGCTCTAAATCGCTGCTCAACGTCAACAACCAAATCGTGGCCTTCAATCTCAAATTAAATCGTAGATGCTGATCTTCATTAATTCCGTACATTGACTCCGCGCTCAAAGGTTCGAGCGAGCTTAATAGTAGTCCGGGCGAATTGATAGTGGAGGCGAACACAAGGTGAGTTTGGTCAGACCTCAAATCTTCAAAAATTGGTAGAATGTTCTCCAAATGTTGGGTTCGGTCGAATTCAATACAGGTTCGATCGAACCCAATTACTCATTTTTTTTCTCTGCTTTTTGGGATGTAAGACTGCAGTTTTGGTCGATCTTGTTGCGCGATTGATGTTGGTGTTGCGTGGCTGCAGCGTGGGGTGTGGAGTTGGACAACTTGGTGACTGCGACGGTGCTTGAGATGTTGGAGGTGGATGATGTTGTTGGTGTTGTTGTTGTTGTGATATTGGGCGAGGAAGGAGTGTGGTGATTGTAGTGAGTTTGGTGATTACGAGCTGAGGTGAGAAGACAGCTGCAGTGCTGGTGAGGAAGGGCAGCCAGCGAGGAGGAGGTGATATGAGATGTGGTATAGGATAGAAAAAGGGAGGTGTAGGATAAATGTAGGTGTGTGTTTTGATAGTTTCAAAGTCAAACTTAAGTATTCTTGACCATGTAATTAATTGACTCGTCCCTTAATTTAAACGCGTGACTTGATACTCCAAATCGCTCACCTACACAATTAAAATAAAAGGCGAAGGGAAGAATCACCAAATACAAAATAAATCGGAAACACGAAACAAATAATAATAATAATAATAATAATAATAATAACAATAATAATAATAATAATAGAAATAGAAATAGAAAATTAATAACAAAAACTAGAATAATTAAACTATAAAATTATCGAAACACGGAAAAATAAATAAGTTAAGAAAATAAGACTTAAAAACTAATAAAAATTGCAAATTATACTAGATTAAGCTATAAATAATTAAAGCGATAAATTAAGAAAAATGCTAAAAATAGAATAAACGACTCAAATAATGCCTAATGTCACTCATCAATGAGGCCAATTCTCAAGCCCATCTGGGAGAAGAAATGAGTTCTCTCGTAAACCAAGATCATCTAAGTTTTTTTGGTCAAGCTCTAGAAAATCCGAATCAGCAGGCCCATCAAGATGGAGGATTTGGGTATTATGGGTATATATCTGAAGATAATTTTCCAGATTCTGGTTTTGAGTCATGGTCACAGCTGTGGGAGGTTTTGAAAAACCTCGACTCTCCCAAATCTCCACTCCTTCTGCTAGAATCTCATGCATCTTTGCAATCGGGGTCATCAAGTTATTATCACTACTTGCAGAGACGTGCACAAGGAGGAATTTGAAAATCTGCTGATTTTTCAAGCCATCATAGAATATCATATTCAAAGTATTGAAGAGGAAAATAAGTAGATGACTGTCTCTCAATCAGTGGATATTGCATCGCAAAATTTAACTAGTAATGTTGTTGTTGACATGACAGAACAACAAGGTCATAAAACAATGGGCAAGAGCAGCTACACAAGAAGACAGAAGCCTGGAGAGCGCAAGATCAAAGAGAATAAAAGGACCAATCTGTATTTTCCAGGAGGTAACTTCACACCAGCAGATTGGAAAGCAAAGGAAGAAGCTAGGTATGCAGCGATTGCCAGTGTACGAGCCGTACAACATCAGAATAAGGATGGGGAAGCCGCCAACTAAGCGTAAGAGGTAAGATATGTCTTAATATTGTTTATGTTAATAATTTTCCAATACAATTAAGTTTCGAATAACATAAAACCTTAGTTTATATTCTAGTTAATTGAATCTAAGGCGGATCCGAACGTGGTGTGGACTATCTACGGAGGGACTACATTGGAGTCCTAAACTTGTTCTTGTTCGGTTCGGGAGTAGCTAGGGAAGGCACGCATCACTTGTATGTATCTTATATTGTGTTAATTGACTATGTGGCAATTAATTTGGATTCTTGGCTTTATGGTTTTTCGGCATGAAATATATGTTTTATATTTGCCATAACCTAACAATTCATATCTTAGAGAATATTTAAATCCTCTATTATGAAAAATAAATCAATTAATTCAAAATAACGTAAGGGGAAAATGTTGTTTTGCTTTGTTGTTGGACATTAAAAAATAAGTAAATAGGAGTGTTAAAGAGAATTTCAAAATCCATATACATGCTTGCAATTTCATTAATCTATTAACATATAAATGCATGCCCGTTACTACTCAATAAAATAGATTGATTTTAATTAGTATATATATAAGGATGCATCGATGTGGAACTGACAAGTGCCACTCTCTAATTGTATTGCTATATTTATATTTGTAGTTTATTAATCTAAAAGGTAAACATTTCCACTATTACCCAGTAAATAGATTAATTTTTAAATTAGGGCGTAAATTGATATTAAAATTTTATAAACCGTGACTGTAATACCCTAATAATTCCTTGCTTTTATAAAATCATTTTCCAACTTAAAATAAAGGAATTACAAAAGCATTACCGCCACCGTGATAACGGTTAAGGCTATTACCAGAATTACGCAGCGGAAATTAATGTCAACTAACTTTTAAAAACATAATTAATAAATTATCGAGGCCTCCTACAATTTAGAACCATAATGGCCCAAAACCAAAACATAAATAGTTCAAACATTTCAAACATAATTAAAGTATTATTAAATGGTTCGAAATACGAAAACATGCAACTCTCTCGATCATCCCAAGCCACATGATTCCGATCTACCAACCTGATATATTATTCTACTCCCCATCAATGCAAGTGCAAATGATAGATCATCATAGGGTCATTAAGGCAAAGGCCATGACCAAACACACAAAGCACGTAGTCAGCAAAAGCTGAGTACTTACAAGAATAGAGTGACATGAAACTAAAACATGCATCACTCACTAGGTACTAATCAACATGCAAAAGCCATATAGTAATAAACAATCAATCATGAATACAAGACTCGACTCTTGACTCGACTCTGGACTCATAATTCAATTAGAATAAGCTTCGAACGGGCCAAAAGAATATTCCATAAAGGAAAAAGGTGATGGGAGCCAACCATACACCAAATAATAAATAATAAATTCGGGCCATACCGAGTGTCGGGCCATACCGACGGAATTCCTGCGCATATTATAAATGAAACAACGTCTTGTATCATTAGTAGGAGTACGAGCTTTCCGACAAGACTCCCCCCCATTGTTCATACTCAAGGTATATACGTTCCAAGAGTTTTGAAGCTTGTTCTGGTTGCACTTTACGTTTATTAATATTTTATTAAAGGTGAACTCAAGACTCAACAATGTACACACGCACAATTAATAAACAACAACCAAAACAATCTTATTTTAATGCTTTAGGACTTGTGATCAACAAAGCAAGACACTTGTGAAAATTACTACCATGTTCCTCCTCACCAAAGTGAGACTCCACATCATGCACATTAACATGAGGGTTGTGCCCTTGCACGACAAATCCTAATTCATTTCATACAAAACATTCCCAACTGAACCCTACATGTGCGGTGGCTTACGTGAGGTAACCCTTCACATGTGGTAAAATAAATAGTACAACGAAGTACGAATAATTGGCTCAAAGTATGCTAGACATCCCGTACAATAGCATACAATCAAATCATTCATCCCTTGCATGTGAAACAAACCATACATGCATAAATATTGAACAACATGATTGACAATGAAATCCATACTCATAATAATTTCAACATGCTTGTTCAACAATTAATCCAATAAATCCAACATCATAAATCACATACTCGTTCACCAAAATAAACATGATTTCACATAACATAATTCACATCAACAACAATCATGTAATGTCATTGACAAAAGGTATGGTCGCCCTAGACTTGTACGTACCTTGAATACCTAAGCGTAGGGGCCACTTTGCAGTAACGAGCACTCAACTAGAAATCACCTCCTATCATCAAAATAATGAAACTTAAATTATTTCCATGTTCATTAAATTTCCAGAAACCTTATAAGATCTAAAACCTCCTTTAAACTTTATAATTCAATCGTTTTTCAATAATATAATCGTCTCAATTTGTAAAACCAATCCCTAGTACGAAAACATACTTTTCCCACCTTTAAAATCAATAAAAATCGACACTTTAAACCTTTATTCAAATCTGAAAATATAATTGATTATCATAATTAAAATCATCACCTAATTATGCTAATCAATTCACTCATTAGGTCTAGGTTAAAACCCTAACTTGAAAATCCCAATAAAACTAATTTATTATCATAAAAATCAATTATTTATTCAATAAACAAATCTGAAAATTCATCCTTTAATAATTAAAACAAGCCTAATGAATCACAACACGCAAATCCTCAAACCACGGTATTCATAACCGGTTCCCAGCATTTTAATTACTCAAAACAATATTAATATAATAATTTAAAATACGGAATTTAAATAGAATAGGTAAGGAAGAAGAGAATTATACCAATCCGGCCTATAGCACGTAACAACCACGAATTAATTGTGATTGGGCGAAAGAATTGAACAAGAACGAACACACACACACAACGCACAACTCGTGTGCGTGTGTGCGCAGCGACGAAGGGGGACGCAGCAGGGCCGCGCGCGGGCTGGGCGCTGTGCGCGAGGGAGAGAGCGAGGGAGCGAGAGGGGTGCTGGGCGCTGTGCGCGAGGGAAGGCGAGGGCACAGCGCGCGCTGGCGCGAGAGAGCGAGCGAGGGAAGGCAAGGCACGCAGCAGCGTGCAGCACTGCTGGGCGCGGAACGAGAGAGGAAGAGAGGGAGTGTGCGAGTGTGTGGGCAGCAGCGACAGCACCACACAGCAACAACACACGCACAACAACGAGAGGGCAGCAGCGAGCAAGGCTCGTGCTTGCTGCGTGTGGACCGAGCCGGACAAGAGGAGAGGCCACCCAGCCAGAGAGTATCGAGGAGGCGATGATCAAGAATCGGAAAACAATCAAAGAACTACAACAACTATACATGGAAGGAGAAGAAAATGAGGTAAACACCAATTTCCTTTATTATAGGAACAGGTAAAACACTATTAAATATCCTTTACCAATGAGATATGTACAACAACTAAGTCCCGATTTAATCTTCTCAGGAACACATGAACACTTATACTTGCGTGGAAAAAATAACATTCATCCACGACCAAGAGTGCGGTTGGATGTACACTTCATGCAACAACTGCAAATCAAGAGTAGATGAGAATCAATACAACAACAAATGCCAAGATTTCCCAGAATTCCTCATCGACAGGTGGAGTACCATTACTATATCCAATATAATATACCACAATAACATCAACATATCTAATATCATCTACTGTAGGTACCGAAAAATTGCCACAATTGATGACGAAAACGCAACGATGATTGTGGCGATCTTTGACAAAGACGTGGAAAAAATTATTGGAAAACCTATAGCATCAATGATGAAGATTTATGATCAGGTAAGACATTTACGATAATCAAATACACAAAGATAACAAAATGCGATGATATACACAATAATTACAATGCAAATCCAGGAAAGGGGGCCGAGAAGGTTTCAAATGAACTACAACAATGCATAGGGAAGACATGTACACTCAAGCTCAAAGTCAACAACAAAAGCTACATACAAGATTTAACTGCTATAAAGGTCTTCCATGTTGAGACAGAGGAAAAAATAACAACAAAACGACACGGGAAGGAGAAACTCAAAGAAATAAAAAAAAGGAGGGCCAGCCAAACAAAAAACACAAGAACAATAGGTAATGACTCGGAAAAACATGTTAAAATAACAAACCCAAAATAATAGCAACAACCGTAGTGTTTATAAAATGTAACACTAACATGTTCATAAAATGAAACAGGGTCGACACACCAACAGAGGAGATCCCTACAACGAGCATATCACCAACTACAAACCAAGACCCAATACAAAAGGCGGACGACGAAACCAACTACTAAATGATGAGCAAAGTTCAAACGCTCATGTGCGTTGCATGACTCCTTACTTTTATAAATTTCAAAACCATCTTAACAAATTACTTTTACATATTTAATAGATTTGGTTCCTATTTAACCTTCATAGATTTTGGGGTTAAACAATAGAGATAAATACAATAAATAAAGAAAATTTCAGTGGCAGAAACAAAGGTGCAAAGTGTTGTGGGTAAAATTACCGTGCCTTCGTGTACCAATGAGGATGTGACACATGGCACGTATTACGCCCCGTAAGCAAAAATCGTACGAAGTCCACTCCGGAGCATGGGTATCAATCTACGTATCTACAATGTATATGTATTTGTAGTTAAGTGTGTATAAATGTATGTAATGTACCTACACCTGAAAAGGGGCTTAAGTAGTAAGTATCCCAAGTAGTATGAATAAGCACAATAGGCCCAAATAGCCCACTATTGCCAAAAGGGGCCAGAGAATTGTAAGAGGAAAAATTACATGTCCTCCTCCCATACCTTAGCCAATCATGTAAAGGGAATATTAGGTCATTCCCACAAAAACCTAGTACTATAAATAGTCCCACTTCCCTAGAAAAAGGGGTCACAATCAATACAATCAAGAGCAATTGCTGCTCTGCCTTCTCTCTACTTTCTCTCTCTATAAAAATACATTCTTGTTAAATTCTCAGTTACCGGAAAACCTCCAAGGTATCTCACCGAAAAAACCCCACAACATTTGGCGCCGTCGGTGGGGAGGTACGGTAGCATGGAAGATCAACGACAGGACAATGATACTGGGCGGCCTACGCGAGTAGAGCGGCCACCCCTCGAAAGAGAAATGCCGACTGAGCATCAAACGCCGACCACGGGAATCACTGGAGATGCCGCTCGGATATTTGCGGCAGGGCACACACCGCGTCACGCCGCTGAGGTAGAGGTGCTCAGTGAGGAGGACGACCAGGCCAATCGCACCCCTCCTGGAGGACACCTGGTGTGAGGGGGTCGAAAAAGCACGAGGCTAATGCGTGACCTCGTCCCTCGTGGGTGTGACGCTTCTTTTTGTCAAATCAAGTGTAATTGGATTTCCTGTGAGTTTACACCCAATTGACTAGTAATATAGGAGTCGCCATTCAGTTTTTAACGACAATGAGAAAAACTGACAAAACCCGGTTATCGTGACATAAAGGGAGTGCAATTATGTTTGACCACGAAGGCCGTAGGTTCCCTTATGATCCCTGGTGGTGGGGATCGCACAACGTACACCCGCAGGGTAGAGATTGAGGGTTCGGGGGACTGTAACTACCGAGAGGAGTACTCGCTCTTCGATAACTCCAGAGGCAGGATATCCTTACTAGCTCAACATAAATAATTGAAGGGACATGGGTTAACTATTAAACTAATCTGAGTTGATTTTAACAATATGCAACATATAGTACTAGATCGAGTCGATTATCTGATTTAGATTGTTTTAAGGGACCTAGCATGATAATCCAATTTCCCAAAAATATCATATTTATTAGGCGTGATCGAACAATCAGATTTAGTTAGTTTAACAGTTCATAAAAGGGCGAGGAAAGCAATTAAACCATGGAAAGGGACACATTACGACGCACCCTTGAGAGGTGCGTCACGGTTCTCAGAAAACTAACCACTTTGACTTTGCTATTTCTCTTTTTATTTAACGAATCTCAAATTATGGGACAGGATACGTTATGTTCAATTTATGGATCGATTGCGACAGAACGCGTGATCGGTTTTGCAGCGTGAGGCTTAGGCTTAGGGGTTTAGAGTCAATACTCAGAATAATAATTGTGTGTTGTTGTGTCCTTTTCACGTCGAACTTAAGGCCCTATTTATAGAAAAGAGTTCGTGGAAAGATAGAATTGTAGAACTCTAATCCACGAGGAATTAGGAAAAAACACGTACCAGGTATTTTCAGCGCCCAGGCCTGGGCGCCGAAGATTTCGGCGCCCAGAGCCAGGCGTTGAAAATAGGATCTGGGCTGTTTTTCTTAGTCAGATTTGGATTCCTAGAATCCGGAGTATTTGAGATTTATTTGAGTCTTTTAGTGCGTATTAACCTTGTGACGGGATGCGTCTGGGCCCGTTACGAACTCTAGGCTCGTTAGGATTTTAATTAATACATAACTCTTATTTTCGAATCGTATTAGGAATAGGATTCTCTCGCAATTTCTATCTCTTTTAGGATTTATGTTGGAGTGCAACACCTAATTCTGACAGGTTTCTATCTTTTATGACTTGCCACTTTTAACAACTACCCATTACGGCAGTTACTACTTTTAGCAGGTTTCCATAAATAACAAGTTTCTATAAATAGCAGGTTTCGGGTGAAATGAAAAGGGGAATTGAGATTCGTTATTTTATAGGAGATGCGTTGTCAAGTGGAGATTTACGCTTTCATCATCGAACCTTCCCTTTCGGGAATGGGGACAAAATTAGGTGTCTACAGTTAGCCCCCACTTTGACTGAGTCTTGGAGTAAGACGATGGTCAAAGTATTAGACGGAGTGCGTCGTACAAGCCATGGTGACCTGTTTTGGCGAGGGTCTCACGAGCCCCCGATTGATAACATTTGACTTAAGGGTCATCACTTGAAGTGTCGACATATCCCTCACGTGTCATTGGGATTTGTCAACGGATAGTATAGAAACTTCCTCACTTTGTCATTGGAAGGATCTAAAGGTGCGCAGAAACTCCCTCACTTTTGTCATTGGGAGTAGCTACAGATGTTTTTGAAATCAAAGCTATAAAGTGTAATTGGGCCTGGCCAAGCCCAATCACGAGGTAAAAATGTTTTTAAAGATTCTCATTTTCAGGGCTAGCTAAACGAGAAAACCCCCTTGTTTTTATGGGACGTAAAACGAAGGAAAATCCAGCACATCGCTCTTTTTTTGGAAAAAACGGAAAACCAATCTTTGGAAAAAGGGAAAGCTACTCACATCGTTCTTTTTTGGAAAAACGGAAAACCAGAAAAAGTTATCACTGCAGCGACTAAGGACCTGCGCAGTTAGTGACGCAGACCCCGCCGGCTAAAGATGGCGAGCCTGTCCGCTAAGGGTGGACACCCCGTCCGATAGAAGTGGACGAATCTATTTTTGAAATTTGAAAATTAGGACCTACGCGATTTTGTGACGTAGACCCCGCCGGCTAAAGATGGCGAACCTGTCCGCTAAGGGTGGACACCCCGTCCGATAGAAGTGGACGAATCTATTTTGAAATTTGTTTTGTGTTGATTTTTTTGAAAATGAGGACCTACGTGGTTTGCGCCGTAGACCCCGCCGGCTGAAGATGGCGAGCCTGTTTCATTTTGTTTTTTTTGAAGATTCTATTTTTCGAAAACTGAGGACCTGCGCGGCTAGTGACGCAGACCCCGCCCGCTGAGGGTGGGCGAGCCTATTTTGAATTTCTTGCTTTTTCATTTTGCCCATGTAGAAGGGCTTTTTGCGATCACAACCTGTTGGTGGGTCGCAATATTTCCCGATTAGGTGTGTCCTACAAGTGGGTCTACACTGTGTATATTTAACGATATTGCAAAAATACCGTTTTTGGGAAAGAAATGTCCAGATAACGGACGTTTTACACAAATAGGGATTGCGTGTGCCCGACAGCGAATATTCGCTGTCTGGGAAACACTTTCAGCGCCCAGCTCTGGGCGCGAGAATTTGTAACGCCCAGAGCTGGGCGTTGAAAATGCGAAGGGGAGACTGGTCATTAAATACGCGGACCGTCTCCTTCCTTTCCCATTTCCGCCATTTTCGCTCAAACTCCTCACCTCTTTCAACTGATTCTTTGCTCGTTTCTTCACTTTTCTTTGCGAATTCTACTCCAAGTTACTCCCTAATCTTCCCAATGTAAGTAATTTTCAGTAATTTTGAGCTTTTTTGTCAATTTCAGTATTTTTGGTCAAGTTTTTTTGTGCATGAAATTGATTTGGGGATTTTTGATTTTGTGCCCCTTTCCTTCAATCAGATAGTTGGAAATGTTCTATATAACATGTTAATTAGTTTGTGCATGTTAATTTTCGCAAGTATGCTGATTCTTGTTGAATTTGGGCATGTTTATACTAGCCCCCAAGTATTCCTACGACTCTAGTGTTTTCTTACAATGTAGGTGTTTGTGGTATATTTCTTGCGTTCCTCATAATTCATGAATGACAAATTATGGAAGAATTTTGATTTTGTTGGAGTTAATAATAATTTTTTTTCAGTTATGGAATTTTTGCTCAATATGAACTTAGTGTCATGTTTTTAGGGAACAAACATTGCATGACTCCATTTTATGAGCGGAATGCACTTTTTAGTGATTGGTGTGAGTGCCAATTTTTGTTTAAAGGTATAATGCCTTGTTGTATCATTGATCAGCATGTCTGACGAGTTATCACCTCCTTCTGGTGGCCACGAGGAGCGTGGCATGACGCGTCAGTCTACTGGCGCGGGACCCCTATGGGTGGGTCCTAAGTTCTACGACGGTCAAGACCTGCACTACGACCTAGAGCACCACGTGACTACCCGCCTTCACGCGAGGAGGGACACTACGGTTCGCGGCTACGGTGCAGCGACGAGCGAGACTATTTTTGGTTTCTTGAGCTCGGACGCCCAGGCTTTGGTGAGGGCGAGCTCACTGTTTCCAGTGGTCGAGACCTTCTGGAAGATACTGCGGCTTAACATCTCCCTATCCTTTCTGCGGTCGCTCATGAGGTGGTGGTGGGATACCACCAACACATTCCATTTTCCTTGGGGTGAGATGACGATCACTCCTATGTATTATATGTCGACGACATATTACTTATCGGAAATGACATTCCTATGTTGAACACTAATCCTCAATACCTGAGTGATTTGAGATTACTTGTTTGAGAACTGCTTACTTTGACGTTGTCAACCGTCGCACCGTAAAAGGAGGCTATAAAGGCAACGCTCGGGTAATCACCTATCAAACGAAGTCTAATCTCAAGATCGCAAGATTGGGATTGTCCTCCCATAAATCGGGATGAGATGCTAAAAGTTGTACAAGGCCACTCGGAGAGCTAGAAACTGTAAAATGCATGGCCGTGCTCAGATGAATCATAGGCTATGATTATCTGTTTATTTGATCAGTTGAACTCTGAAATCGAGAAACACCTCTGGACATAATAAGGATGACAACTCTTACCTTATGTTCAAGAGCAAGCATCGAGTGACAAAGGAATTAGGAAATGCACACTTGTCTCAAAGGACAAGTGGGAGACTGAAGGAAATAATGCCCTTGGTCCAAGTATGCATTTAATGGTAAGTCTAATAAATACGGTTCAGTATTAATTATACAAGTTAATAATTCAGTGAGATCAAGTGAACTGTATGCCTAGCTAGAGGTCGCTTCAGTTCAAGTGGATTAATGATATTAATCCACAACTTAATCTTGACTGAACCCGTAGGGTCACACAAATAGTACGTAAAAGGATCAAGTATTTAATGGCATTAAATACTCCATCTGTGGATATTCGGAATCGACGGATCTTGGTTTCAGTGGGAGCTGAGATCGTCAAAGGCAAATAATGAATACTCCGGAAACGATGATATTGCCGGAAACGGAAATATGGATCGTATCGGAAATATAAATATTATCCAAGTCGTAGATGTTGCCGGAAACGGAAACATGGTACGTATCGGAAAATATTATCGGAAATGGAAATATTGCCGGAATCTGAAATATTGCCGGATACGGAAATATTGTCGGAATCGGAAATATTATTGGAATCGGAAAATAATTCCGGAAACGGAAATATTAAATATTCGTTCGAAACGGAAATTAATTCCGGAATCGGAAACGTTAAATATTGTTCGTATCAAAAATGAATTCCGGAATCGGGAAATTAATCGGAAGCGCGTCGTACGAATTAGCATCGGACGAGCTTGCTAGACGAAGGCCCAGCGCGAAGCCAGGCCCACGTCCAGCAAGCCTAGCGCGCCTCAAAGCAGCCCAAGGCCACGCCAGGCCCAGCGCAAGGCCAGGCCCAGCGCGCCAAAGGCTGCAAGCACAATGGCAGCACGCGTGGGCTTCGTAGCTGCTGCGGGCTTTGCGTATTCGCGGGCATGGCCTGCGGGTCATGCTCGTGTGTGTTTGTGCTTGCGTAAGAAACCTAAATCATGTATTATTCGTTTAAGATTCAATTCCTAAATCTACTAGATAATTAATTAATAGAATTTTAATTAAATTCAGATTAGTTAATTCGTTTCCTAGTAGGATTCTAATACCCGATTCCATACCCTATAAATATGTGATTATAGTTCACAATTTACAACGAGTTTTCCAAGTATTCATAAGAATTTTAGGCACAAAATTCATTCATTATTATTTTGCTACATAAAACCGAAAACACATAGTACCTTTGGGGCGATTCTAGTTAATTAAACCTAAGGCGGATCCGGACGTGCTGTGGACTTTCTACGGAGGGACGACACTTGGAGTCCAAAAGACTTGTTCTTGTTTAGTTCGGGCGCAGCAAGGGAGGGCACGCTACAAAGAGTATGCATCCTAAATTATGCTAATTGTTATGTGGAAATTAATTTGGAATCCTGGCTTTTATGGTTTTTCCGCATGATTTATATTCATTTATATGTATCATAACATAACACTAAGCTCCTCCGTTGCCACCACTTCTGGTGCAAATCTAGACAGCTCTATAAACTTAGAGTAGTACTCTGTTACAGACATCCCATCCATTTTCAGCTCGATGAACTCTTGGGCTTTCTGCTTCTTCAGATATGGTGGGTAAAACTTGTTCCTTAAGGCTACCTTGAATGATTCCCATCCAAATCCAGGTGCAGCTCTCAAAGCATTCTCACACCTCTGCCACCACAAATCAGCTTCTCCCCTATCGTAATAAACAACACTATTAACCCTAAGGTCTTCAGGGCAATTGAAAGCTACGATAAGCTTATCGAACTCCCTTAGCCAGTTCTCAAGTATAGTTGGGTCTATCTCCCCTTGATAAAAAGGAGGTTTACTTTAGGCCACCTTCTTAAACATCTCACCAGCTGGATCAACTCCCTGGTTATTCCTATTCTATGTTATGTTCTGCACTACTTCAGCTAGTTGCCTAACCACATCGGCAATTCCTTGGGTAGTCATTTCCCTTCTCCTGAATAAAACAAAAGACTAACTTTAACCACTGTTTGGACACTGCCTTCCTAAAACATTGCACTAACTAGTCATACAATTAGTACACAAACAAGAAATTTTCGGACCCTAAGCAAGATAGGCGCCTATTATGGGCCACTTTTCCACTTAGTCCTCGTCACAAAGTTCGAGTGGTGCAAATTGAACCACCTTGCAAGTATAATTTCATTGAAGAAATACATGAAGTTCTTTTGCGATAATCGCTAAAAGAGAACATAAACTTAGAATTAAAGGTAAAAGAAAGAATTCTAAACTTTATTACTTCAATGGGAAAAATAATACATCCTTTGGATCGTACTTTATTCGAAAGACCACAAAACTGAACTACTAAAACCATAAATAGTAGTTTACTACTTTATTACTTCGCTAAAATTTAAGCTCTAGCTATTACATTAGGAATATCTTTAAATCTCTACTCTACTATCCAACCACCTCTACAAATTGGTGAAGAGTGCTCATGGTCTTCAAAGTCATCAAAGTCTTCCTCTAGATCAGACTCATACTCCATATCCTCATTATTCTGTTGTAGCTCACTGTTTACTTCATCAGTGTTAGTCTCTGGCTCAATTTCTGTGTCACTGGAGATCTCAATAGTAGGTTCAGGAATGATAGGATTAGGGTTCTCAATCTCAACAACATCATCATCACTATCCTCATCCATCCGAGTTTCTGTATCATGATCTAATCCTACATTGTGAACACTTGACACTATCTTACCATCCACAAAACATTCCTCCGCAAGCTCTATAACTGTGGTCATAATCTCCAAATCATATCTCCATCTACCATCTGGAGTACCATACTTGTAGTAATTAGGAATGTCATTTTCCATATGCATATCACGAAATCGGTTCTTAAGCTCTATGTATGGGTTCTTGGAAGGTAAGCAATGAATAACCATCTCTGCCATAACATCTTTCTTCCTTAGTTTGGGTAGGTTCTTCACTGTAGCAAAATAATTGCAAGCAAACTCGATCTTCTTCACATAAATGTGAGGGGTTTCACAATCTAGCTTCTCTAGGTTTCCTAGATTTGCATACTTTGAAATCAAAATCTTAAATCCTGAAAGTTAACAACTACAAAGTCTTACTAAAGTGTTCCAAAAACAAAGTAAGTTCGTTGAGCCATACAATTTCAATGCACAAGTACATGCTTAATCATGAATCGTGATGCAATTAATCACATAACGCAAAACAAGACATGATCAAACTTTAAGTAAAAGATCACATAATCAAGACATAATCACATAAACTCTTGGTTAGCAATGCACACTTAACTTAAACGCATACATAGTCTAATTATGCCCTTCTTAATCTACCCTTTCCTAGAGTAAATAAAATTTTTCGAAATTAATTTAAATAAACAACTTCAAATGTATACGAAATTATTAAAATTAAAATCGAAAATTTAAAATAAGTAATTGAATAATTTAAGTAATTAATTCGATTATTTTCGAAAATAATTAAAAAGGAATGAATAAATAAATAAATAAATAATTATTTCGGAAAAATATTTTATTTTATTATTATTATTATTTTTTGAAAAATCCGAAAATATTTTCGGAAATAAAAAAAATAATTCGAATTTAATAAAACTCGAATAATTAAAATAACTTTCAAATACTTGAAATAATTCGTATTTGGCTTTTCAAAATTTTGAGTACTCAAAAACAACATTTTGACTTTAGGAAAATAGTTTTCGAAAAATCCTAAAGTTCCGCAATCGTAGTTTAAGGATTTACCACTTTGCACTATTAATTAATGCAAAGCGGCTCTCAAACTAGAGCTCTGCAAATACCACTTTGTAACACCCTAATAATTCCTTGCTTTTTATAAAACATTTTCCAACTTAAAACACAGGAATTACCAAGATATTACCGTCACCGTGATAACGGCTAAGACTATTTACCAGAATTACGCAGCGGAATTAACTAACTTTCAAAACATATTAAATAGATAGTTAATGGTTATTAAAACAAGTTGGAACCGTTGAGGCCCAAATCCAAAGTATTAAACCATTTGAAAATCCATTAACTATAAATAGTATTAGTAGTAGTCATGACCAAAAATAGAAATAGAGTTTATAAAATACGGAAGAGTAAAGCTCTCAACTCGAATCCCATGATAACTTCTCCCGCAAGTTATCTCTACAAACCTGCTTTATTATAAATCTACTCCCCAACAACGCAAATGCAATTGATGGATCATCATAGGGTCATTAAGGCAAAGGCCATGACCAGAAGACATGAAGCACGAAGTCAGCAAAAGCTGAGGACGGACAAGCTAGAATAACATTCTATCCTAACATGCTTCACTCGACGAATTAAATAATCCACATGCAAAAGCCATATAATAAACAACAAATATGGAGACAAGACTCGACACTTGACACGACTCTTGGCTCACAGTTTAATAAAGAAGTAGCTTCGAACGGGTAAAGTAAAGTATCCTCAAAAGGAAAGAAAAGGGTGATGGGAGCCAACCATACACCAAAATAAGTCGGGCTACTACCGACAGTCGGGCCATACCGACAGGAATTCCAATGCACAACGGCATAAAAGAAGAACGAAACAACATCTTGTATTATTCTAGGAGTACAAGTTTTCCGGAAAGACTCCCCCCATTGTTCATACTCAAGGTATATACGTTCCAAGAGTTTTGATGCTCTTTCGGGTTACACTTTACGTTAATTAGTATATTATGTTCAAGGCGACTCAAGACTCTACTCAAAACACAACATACAAACAATTCAACAAATAAACAATTCAACAACGACACTTCACGAATTGTCCTTAATTCAATTCACGTAGACTCTCTAACATATTCTACCCCTTGGCAGAATATATATTGCTCACTGGAAATATTCGACTGGCTCAATAATTATGCTAGACATCCTGTACTATAGCATAATAATAATAACAACTTGCATGCGCACTACTCATACATGCAAACCAACTTGAACAACATGCTTGACATAATTCAACGATTATAAAAGTCCATAACATGATAGTTCAACAGAATCTATAAAGCATAATTCAATTCATAACATGCTCGTTCACATAGATTCAATAATAATAATAACATGCTCGTTCTCAATATCAAACATGAATTCATAATAACATATTCTTTCTCAATCTTCAAACATGAATTCATAGCAACATATAAGTTCACATGATTCACATTCAATACACTTCACAAAGTCCTCAAGGGATGGGTGGTCACCCTAGTCTTGTACGTACCTGGAATACCTAAGTACGGGGGCCATTGTGCGAATCACGACTCACTAGAAATCAACTCCTATAAACAAAATAAGAGAACTAAATTATTATCCATGTTTACTAAATTTCCAGCAACTATTTAAGATTCTAAAACCTTTATTTTAATTAGAAACCAATCATTAATCATTAATTTAATAGTCTCCAATAGTCAACTCAAGTTCTAACATAAAGACATTGACTTTTTAGCTTTAAAATCATTAAAACTAACTTTTTAAAGCTTATAAACAATCTGAAAATTTAAGTTGATTCCCATAATTTAAATTGTCATTAAATTATGTGAATCAATCGCTTTAATTAATTGAAATCAAAACCCTAACAATAGTTTATTCCAAAAAATATTTTGACTTCAAAAATCAACACTTTATAAACTTATTAAATCTGAAAATAGTAATTTCAATCATCAAAACCAATCTCTTTAATTAAAACACAACACTAACCCAATACGGTGTTCATAACCGTTCTAATTAATTTAAACAACCCAAATATTTAAACTAATCACAACAATTAAATCAATTTAAAACTGAAAATTAATATTTTTGAAAATAAATTTTGATTGAGACAATTGATCAACACACACACACACAACGATTAATGATCGTGTGTGTGTGCCGACCATCGCACACGACAAGCACAAGCAACAGCAGCGGCAGCGCAACGCACCGCAGCAAGGGCGCGCGCGCAAAGGACAAGGGCGACGAGCTGGGCACAGGCGAGGCACAACGCGCACACAGCGCTACTGCTGTGCTGCGACGCGACGAGGGGTGATGCACGAGGGGGCAGCGCGGGCGAGCACGACCACACAACATGCAGACACGTAGTGCTACACTGCGGCTGCGGGACGGGCGAGAGACGGGCTGCCTTGCGCCGCAAGCAAGGGTGCACGAAGAAGAGAGGGAGTGTGGGGCGTGGAGTGTGCCGCAAGGAGAGGAAAAAGAGGAGAGAGAGAGAGATTTCTGAAATTTTGGTTGTGAGTGTTTGATATGAGGTCTATTTATAGGTTTTCTCTCCCATGTGGGCTAGGTTAGGGTAATTTTGAGTTAGGCTTATTACCGGGCTCATTTAAGTTTACTCCTTGCAAGCTTTGTTGGGTTTGGTCAAGACAAAAAGACCGGGCTTTAAGTAAATCAAATTCGTTTTCGAAATACGTCCCAACAAATCCCGATTAAATAAATTCATTGAATTTATTTAATAAAAATAGTATTTTCGAAATAATTAATATTTAAATTCATTAAAAATAAAAGCGCATTTAATTCTCATTAAATGAAATTAATTTATAAAAATACTTTATAAATACGGCGAAATTCTTTATAAATATAATAAAATATATTTATAATTATAGAAAAATACGAGGTATTACACTCATGTTCTAAATTTATTCAAGAATGTTCTAAATTTATTCAACGATGTTCTAATTTGTTCAACCATGTTCTAAATTTATTCAAGCATGTTTTAATTTTATTCAACCATGTTCTAAAATTTTTTAAGCTCATGTTCTAAATTAATTCAAGTATGTTCCTAAAATTATTCAACCAGGTTCTAAATTTTCAAGCTCATGTTCTAAATTTATTCAAGTATGTTCTAAATTTGTTCAACCAAATTTATTTAACCATGTTATAAATTTATTAAAGCATGTTTTAATTTTATTCAACCATGTTCTAAATTTTTAAGCTCATGTTCTAAATTAATTCAAGCATGTTCTAAAATTATTCAACCATGTTCTATATTTTCGGGCTCATGTTCTAAATTTAATCAAGCATGTTCTAAATTTATTCAACAATGTTCTAAATTTAGAACATGAGAACCTAGTCAACACATATACATATATACATGTTCTAAAAATTCAAGCTCATGTTCTAAATTAATTCAAGCATGTTATAAAATTATTAAACATGTTATAAATTTATTCAACCATGTTCTAAATTTATTTAAGCATGTTCTAAATACATTCAATCATGTTCTAAATTTATTCAAGCATGTTCTAAATTTATTCAAGATTTTTAAATTTATCCAAGCATGTTCTAACATTATTCAACCGTGTTTCAAAATTTATTCAAGCATGTTCTTAATTTATTCATGCATGTTCTAAATTTATTCAAGCATGTTCTTAATTTTTCATGCATGTTCTAAAATTATTCAAGCATGTACTAACTTTATTCAACAATGTTCAAAATTTATTCATGCATGTTCTAAAATATTTCAAGCATGTTCTAAAATTATTAAAATATGTTTGAATTTTTGCATTTTTCAAGATCCGAGTACATTTTTCAAGATTCGAGTACATTTTTCCACGAAATCACCAAATACCTAAAAAAAAAAATCAGATTTCAGTATGTTAGAACAATTTAAAATAGTTAATTCAATTTATTACACAGTCAATTGAACCAATTACATTAATAAAGAAAAATCAATTGGATCAGACGCACTGTCAGTTGAGCCAATTCCAGTATTAAAGCAGAAATAAGTTTTCCTTAACTTATTTACAAAGTTTGAGCTAGTACGGTAGATAATTCAGACTAACACCTGAAATTGTGCAACGAACCACCACGAGCAGCCTAAAATTGTGCAACGGACCACCTGAAATTATGCAACGAACCACCACGAGCAACGAACCACCGCTGCCGCCAGAGCTTCTCAGTGCTGAGATTTTCTGGTAAATCGATTGATAAATCGGCTCACAGAGGTTCTCATTGTAAACCGATTGAAATCGATTGGCAATTTCCAAGAATCGGTTGGTGATTTCGATGAATCGATTTTCTGGTTTGCAGCGACCGACGATTAGAATTGCAGCGAGCGACGGCGACGACGACGACGATCATGCTGGTGGTGTTCGAAAAGGAGAGAGAGAGGAATTGAAGAGAGAGAATCGATTTCGCAGCTACCGGCGATTAGAATTGCAGAGACCGGCGAGCGGCGATCATTGAGCGGTAATGGCCGCATGTTGGTGGTGGCTTAGAGCGGCAATTGCCGGATGTGGTGGTGGCTACGATCGGAATTCGCTGGATGGTGGTGGTGTTCGAAAAGGGAAGAGAGAGAGAGAGGGGAATTGAAGAGAGAGAGAGAGGAATCCGAAATAATTAAAAAATAGCGTGAAAGAATATTAAAGTAGGGGTATTTGTTATTAATAATTACGAAAATGCCATTACCAGATAGTGTTCTTACCGTAACAAGTGTTCTTACCGAGTAAAGTGTTCTTACGAGAGCCTCTCTCTCTCTCTCTCTCTCTCTCTCTCTATATATATATATATATATATATATATATATATATATATATATATATATATATATATATATATATATATATATATATATATACATATGTATATGTTAGATTATAAAACGTGAATCATACAATTATTTTATAGGATAACACCAGAAAATGAGCGATTTCCTTCAATATTGTTTAAAGAATGTCAAATTCCCAAAATGCGCCACTTTTTAACTTAATTTCCACCATACCATCCACGTCAGCATTAAAATCGGTCTTGCTTTTTTTTTTTTAACAAAGCGGCACTAAACCGCTATCACAGATAGCGGTTTATATATTCCCTAAATCAAAACTTACAGTGAGCTTCCAAAACAAAAACTTACCGTATCCCGTTATGTTTTAAAGCAAACCGCCATCTGAGATAGCGGTTTTGTTTTAAAGCAAACCACTATCTCAGATAGCGGTTTATAATATTGAACCGCCATTTGAGATGGCGGTTTGCTTTAAAACGAAACAGCTATCTCAGATGGCGGTTCAACGCTGAACCGGAAAAAAAAAATTACTTCTCTTTCTCCCTCATTTACGTAAACGGTATGATAAAAATTAACTGAGATAGTAACATAATTTGGAAATTATTGAATTTTTATACAATATTGAAGGAAATCGAAAGTCAATTACTAAATTAACCTTGAATTCTTGAAAGTTCCCTTTATATAATGGAGATATTATAGTTTCCAAGAGACGTGCTACATCGCTGGTAACCAGCGATGTTTTGGGTCCATACCCAGGGCAAAAGCGTCATTTTACATGTAATGTTGACAAAGTCAACAAAGTAACTTCAAAAGTTACTGCTCTTCTTTCCTCATCCCTGAGCTCTCTATCTCTCTCTTGCTTATGCTTCTCCGACAAAGCCGTATCCTCTCCGACGAAGCCGTTTCCTCTCCGACAACCACCATCAAGCCGTTTCCTCTCTTCTCTGTTCAAAAACGAAGTTTTCTTCTCCTTCTCTGTTCAAAAACGAAAGTCGCCTTCAATATATGGCTGGAGGTTAGTAATTTAAATCTAATTTGTTGAGTAATTCAATTTTAATGGGTTGTTGTTGAAGTTCTTTAATTGATTATTGAAATTGTCTTCTTGACGAAATGAAAATTATCGTCAATTGATGGTTGTTTCTAGGGTTTTAGTAAATTTGGGGGTTTATTCTAGGGTTTTAGTAAAATTATGGTTTTTTTCCTAGTGTAATCATTAACAGATTGGCTGGTTTGTGTTCCTCAATTCATGCAAAAACATCATGGTAATTTTCAATTTAATCAAAATTTACTCTATTTAATGTCTAAAATTTGTTGATCGATTCGAAGCTTAGGGTTTTGTTTATGGTGCTATGCTATTCTGGAAAGTGAAGTGTCAGTACCAGTTTTGTTGATTTAAAATCTAGGTAATTTATGGTATTTAACAGATTCAAAACATCAAACTTTACAAGCTTGATGTAAATTGCGCAAATACAAAGCCAACAAAAGCTACAATAAGAATAGAGAAACATGAAAGGTTATACCTTATTAGGTAGACAAATCAACCACCCTTGAGAAAGAAATGCAGGCTTTCAACTTAAAGTATCTTTGTATGCAATGTGATTATATTAAGCAGAAAGAAAAATTAATAATAATTTGAGTCTCTGATACATGTGAAGCTGGGAAAAATTAATAATAATTTCTCACCCACGTTCTACATTCTGGTTTGATCAATTTTACCCATTGGAAAAGCTGGGAGGCCTTCCTTCTCCTGCAATGAGAAGCATAGAGGGTCAACTTGCATATTTTTATTTATAAACGATGAAACTTAGCAGAACTGCAACCAGCATCCTTCCACAATAAGCATGCCTCGGGAGTGGACTAAAAAACATAAAATACTAATACAGAAAATAATCACGCCTTGGAAAGAATAGTTATATAAAAATGTAATTCAACAATGACACATGGAAATTTGTTTAGAGAATTGAATTTCAACATCAAAAATCTCAATCTTACAAAACATTCTAAATAAAGGTATAGAAAATTTTATAGAGGGGTAATGTAATGTGAATCAATATAATGCGTCGAAAATAAATATAATGCGTCGAAAATTCTGATTACTAGCGTTGAGCCTTATTAATGGGCGTTATGTATTGTATTTCAATTGCTTATTCAATTGCTTCAGTATTTTGTCATTTTTCTTAAAAATCTGTAAGTTGCTTGTCAGAGATGTTATTGTATTTTTCTTATTCGATTTTAGTTTCAAATAGTGCCACCCCTAGTAACGTGGTTAAATGATGACTTTTGCATTTTTGTGAGTTGGTTCAGATTTAATATACTGTGTTTTGCTTAGTTTATGATTTGTGTAAGTTGTTTGCCGGACAATCAGTTAAATAGTTGAAATGATAACTATAAACACTGCCTAACACATCGTTCCACCTGCAGATATCACCTACACTAATTTACTTGAAATATTAAATATCACCTACACTAATTTACTTGAAAATATTTCATTTGAATTTGTTCTGGACTGTAGTACTGTACCTAATTAGCTATTGGTTAAAATTTCCCAGATATATGAAGCATAACATGAAATGAGTATGTTTGTGCTTGCATGAGCAGCTTAAGATTGTGTACTCTCCCAGGGGAAGAAGATTTAATCTTCGTGATTTTAACCTTCAGTATAAGGAGTCAACAAAATCATTTTGCATATTGTGAATTGTGAGTCGTGAATTGTGTGCACCATTTCTTGTGTGTTGTGTGTGTGTCGGGTTGATGAATCAGGAGGGTATCCTATTTCGTTTATTTGAAAGAGTTTATAAACATTATAGATACTTTCAAGTTGTCTATTTTGAGAGCAGCCTTCAATGTATTTCTTTGGTGTTTGAGTGTATCTAAAGAAATAAAACAAGTATAGGAAGGTCTGAAAGTCAAAGCACCTACTGATAGTGTCAAATGTGATAAATAGGTACCGTTTCTGTAACTGTATAATGTGCTTTGTAATTGGTGTTTGAGGTTTTCAACTAGGAAGCTCATGATGTGATTAATTGGTGTCAGCTAAATACTATCTTGTGGATAAGAGAGCAAGGAAGTTTAAGGAAGTGAATGTTTCACGGCCTTACACCCTTATCTTTACCTCATAGAGTCATAGCCTTTTTGTGGTCATGTTTGCTTGAGACTACTGTGATGCCTGATAATCTCTTGAGAAATCTATAACTCTGACTATGCTACAGAAACTTTGCATAGAGTACTGCGATAACTGCACAAATCGTCTCCCTTAGGAATTTTTTTCTCTTTCATGGGCATAACGTGGAAGTTGCAAAATATTAAACCACATACGAATGAGGACTTAGCTAAGCATTTGAAAGCTAGTTGATTCAAATTCAGAACTTGCATTTGAGGCTCACCCTGTATCCTTTCCCTTGTGACCCTAAGGTGAATGTCTTCTAGGTTGAAAGAAACCTAAAATTCTCTTTCTAAGGGTATGTTCCCTTTGTTGCTGATGGTTCTTTTGTTGCTGTAACAAAGTAGATATCATAGTTGGTAAGAAACTTTGATGCTATTCTCAGTACATCTAATTTTGTACTCTGTATTATTATTAGGTTTATCTGAACGAGGAAGGGGTCGTGGACGAGGAACGGGTCGTGGACGAGGGAGGGTAGAACCACAACTAAGTGCAAGAAAGGTATGTTCCTCCCCTCTCCATCTTCTTTATATGTCAAATGGGTGTTATTTGTGAGTTAATTTTTATGTGTTTTATAATAGTTAAACTTCGATAACACCGACTTTGATGAGGAGCCTAGTGGAAGTGATTCTGAATATACCGGTCAAAGTGATGAACAGGTAACTTAATTCCAAGCATTACCTTTTTTACTTGTATAGATCTTATGAAGTTGTTTTATTTATTCTTATTTGGATGCAGCCATCCCCCGAGAAAAAAGAGGTTCCTAAAAGAGCAAAGGTGGTTGCTAATGTGTATAGAGTAAGTGGTCATTTCCTGGTTGAATATCTAGTGAGTTTACAAGAATGGAAATAATTTAATTTGTGTTATTTAACTCAGGATAATAGTAGCACTAAGGGGGGTATGATGAAGGCGGCTAACACAGTTATTCAAAAACGCTCTCAGGAGATGAATAAAAAGGTAGGACCACTTTGACGACTTTCATTAAATGAATGTCTTAGTGTGAGTGATGTGAAACTGATATTCTTATTTTTGTGTATGCAGCCTCCTAATCAGAACTGTGCTGTTGAGGCCCTTGGAAGAATATTAGGAGGGTTCGATGATAGGAAAAGGAACTTAGTTAATGAGATGGGATTTGCTGGCCTATTTAGTATGATTGATAAAAGGCTGCCGGCAAACCTAACCTATTGGCTATGTACAAGGGTAGATGTGGCTCTCAAGTCTTTTATGTCTCCAGACGGGGTCCAGTTTCCTCTAAACCCCATTCAAGTCCATTGGGTTCTCGGGATTCCAATGGGACCGAGACCGGTCCCAACTACAACTGTCGATGAGAATCTTGAAAAAGACATTATTAATAAGTACCGGACTGTACACAAGAAAGGTGGTGGCATAACCAAAAAGACTTTGATGGAATATGTGGAGGGTCCTTGTGAAGATGATAACTAGTTCAAGAGACTCTTTTTGCTGCTTGCTTTAGACTCGGTATGCGTTGACATATTTTCTACCTAGATCGACTTAAGAGACCGCCTGTTGATTGGGGTGTGTTTCCGAGAATGAGGGTATGGACAATAGAAGAGATGAACAAGGCACATAATCTGGATCGTCTTCCATCCCGGGATTATGGGTGTGTAGAGGTAAGTAATATTCATTGAAATGTCTAGTTATTCGTAACGTACTTATAATATTTATCTTGTATTAAAATATTTATAATGTATGTGCATAGTGTGTTGATGTCGCTTATGGCCATACCCATCCAATGATGAAGGATATTATGCCCGGGAAGAGAATAACCTCGACTGAGGTTGATAAGGTGATTTTATGGAGTTTATTGAATTTATTATTAATAACTGCTAACTTTATATTTACAATAAGTAGATTCTCAAACTTTCCCCAAGTGTGATACCAAATGAAGTGTGAACTCAAACTTTACTAAGTGTGATACTATATAAACATATATGACAGTATATTATTGTTTTTGACAGTATATACACCTATGTGACTGTATTTAACTAATATGACAAAATTTGTACTATTGTGACAGTATACATCTACATTGTGACAGTATACATCTACTATTTGACAGAATATGGCAAAGTTGAAAATTTGTTGGTGTTGTAATGTAATTATGTAGCTGAAAATTCCCATGAGACTGAGGTGGTGGTCATTGTCTTGTATAATTAAAACATGCCAAGAACTCTGCTGTACTTGTTTGTTTTAAAACATGCTAAAACTTAGTCATTTTGTTACATTATGGAACTTTACACGTATAGTAGACTGCTTGTTTTAAAGACCTTATCTTGATTCATTAATCTTATATTTGATACATATCTATTTTGACAGTATATAATTCATATATGACAGTATATAAATTCATTTTTGATAGTATATATGACAGTATATAAATTCATTTTTGACAGTATATAATTCATATATGACAGTATATAATTCATATATGACAGTATATAAATTCATTTTTGATAGTATATATGACATTATATAAATTCATTTTTGACAGTATATAATTCATATATGACAATAAATTTTTGGATTAAATTTAAATTTGAAGATGCACCTTGATGTTTTGTAGTTAATGAATGCCGTGAAAGCTGCATTGGACACCAATGACGTGGATGAGTATGACGTTTCTGTTTTGATAAATGTCACGGGCAAAAATAAACGAAGACGTGGTGGGTCATCAAAATCCATTCCACAAAAGGTCAAAGGAAAGTCCAAAGCACAAGGTACAGTCCTGTTATTTGGTATGTTTGTTCATATTTTTTTGCACAGTACAATAAACTAACTGATGTACAACAACCACTAGCAGAACCTGATATACCATATGAGAGAATAAGTGTTATTGAGAAGTCAATATCGATGAACCAGTACACCAGGAAGAATAGAAGGACAAAGAATTCTGAAGATGCACTACACCTTGATGAGCCACTGCACCTTGAAGAATCAAGTCAGATTGGGACAAATAAATCTGGAGTGGCACTAAATGAGACCGAGCCGAACCAATCTGATGACGCACTGCACCTTGATCCAGGTAAACCACACTACATGGTGCACTACCAACACCAACACCAACACCAATACTACCAATACTCAACGGTGCATTTCCATCACTACTTGGTGTGTTAGACACTAAGGGTGCAGAACTTTGTTGTGTACTGAAAATTTGAGTGTCATCATCCATGACAAGATTATCCAAACCAGTAACTTGTTATCCATCCTTGTTCATTGATCTGGTGCATTCTCCCTTATTCACCGACTGAGGAGTATGTTCCTGGTTTTCTCCTTCATTTTCTTGGCCGTTCTTCTTATTCTGAGCATTCACTATGATATTTTTATCAAGCTGGATTTCCAACTGATCTAAAGTTGCATTTGCAATTTCACATATTCGGGCAGGGTGGCAGCCTTCAAGCAAATGGACTCGAACTTGACCAAAAGGGTGTCAAACCGCAATACTTCTTCAGTTTTGCTTAGGTCATGGTAAGCCACTTTGACACGGGTATGCGGCCTATGAATATCCTTGCGCCAACGCCTAAGTATCATCCACTCCGGTACTGTAACACCCCGACAATTCCCTTTTTCTAAAATAACCCTTTTTATAAATATAACTATAGAGAATTATCAAAGTATTATCGCCCGTGTGAAAACGTAACGGCTTATTCAGAATTTTGCAGCGGAAAACATAAAACTAACTTTTAGGTTTATAAATAATTAATTACATATTAAATCCAAAAACCAATTAACGAAAATAAGGAAATATAAATAGTATGACAAGTTTCAAGTCTAAATTAACAAACCAAGTCACTTAGAAAAACAAAAATAAATACAAGTTCTCTAATCCCGATCCCAATGATGCATCATCTTCACACCTGTAGAAGGGCAACGCTTATTGATCCTTAGAGACTGCTCACCAAAATGGGTCATCACAGGATCAATAAGGCATAGCCATGATCAACACACACAAACAAAGCACGTAATCAGCAACGCTGAGTACTACATACTAAAACAATAACAATCCTAACATGATACTATTAAACGAACAATCCTAACATGATACTAATGAACATAAATAAGGACAGACAAAACATGATAATTTGACGACCATACTTGACTAGACTAGGCTAGACTTATAACAATAATATTATTTTAGTTGAAATAGACAATGGACCGAGTTGTCCGTCCAACAGTCTTCACTAAGGAAGACGAGGTACGGGCGCGACTCCGTAACCTCACTGACCTGCGATATCGAGGAACGTTTGAATAAAAGTAGAACACGGTGATCAATCCGGGCCCAGAAAAGGCCATGGGCTACCACCATGAACCCCAACTCCTGTTTGTTCGTCACTTTAGACGTGCACAGTCTAAAGCTATTGCTACTCAGTTTCACTTTACATGATTTACAAATTGAGACTCTGTTATGACTCAACAATCACATAAGGCATACAATCCACATTTGTTCACAACTGTTTTTATCTTGGAATTAAGTAAGTGATCATAAAGGCATCAATCAAGACTCATTCCAATTTATCCAACCTTTCCTTTAACCATGATCAACCCCTGTATATGGGGAAGTTTCAACTTACTAAACGTAACAAGGTCCACCGCCCTCATAAAGTAGTGAAAAGATAAAAAGGAACAACGATCGATCGATTCAAACCAACATATATAGAATAATCTAGTGTTAGTGTTCCCAACCAACATGTTTGTATCAATCATCCATACTAACATGTTATAATTCTCATAATGCAATCTAGGTTCAATATGTCCATCCAACAGTATTAAACATGCAATTTCAACCTGACCAAGTTCATCAATAATATCAACATAACCAAGTTCATCAACAATCTCAACATAACCAAGTTCATCAACAATTTCAACATGGTTTCAACAAATAGCACGCATTCCAAGCACACAAGTATGTACGTACCTTGTGTAAACAAACTGCAAGACCACTTTAATAATTCAAAAGTCGCCTACAGAGAATTCTCCACCTAACAACAACCAATATAGACTCATATCAATTCACATTGAATTTTCAGCAACATTAGGGTGCTTCAAACCTTTCCTAAACTTAATTAAAACATTCCCCAATGTCAATACTTAGCTATTAAACCTCCTAGCATAGTGGTTACTACGCTAATGATCACCGATTATTATAACTTCAATAAACATGCCCTTTATAAATTTCCAGCAATATAAGGTGATTTAAAACTACTCCAAAACATAATTCACATGTTTCAAATCATAAAAACAATAACTTTAATAATTCATAAACATCCTACCATGATTTAAAATCATCAAAAACCTTAAAATTCATACTTTAAATAATTAAAAATCAATATTCCAATTCATTTATATAATCTGAAAATTAATAGTTTAATTATGCAAACATATGATTCTTGAAATTCATAATCAAATCATAAAACTTATAATTTAAATTCAAGAAACATAATTAAATTATTAAAACGTAATTAAATTCATTAATTAGTTTAGGGGTTAAGGAAATAACCAAAAGTGAGTGAGAGAAGGATGATGGCCGGCGGTCAGGGACGGCGGCAGCTGGGAAGACGGTCGGCTGGCAAGGTGGTCGACGGCTGGTGTCAACCATGTTGGTTGCGGTGGTGTGTGAAAGAACAACGAATAAAGAGGAGGAAGAACGTTGCGCGGCAGCGACGGCTGAAGCGCGGCGCAGCAAGGCGGCGCGCACGGGGTAGACGCAGCAACAACAACCAGGTGGTGGCGGTGGTTGCGTGCACTGGTGGTGGTTGAGCAAAACAGAAACTGTGATTAAGGGAAGAAGAAAAAAAATGAAAGAAAGTAAAAACGAGAGGGAGGAGGAGGAATTAGGAGTTACCGGACGGAAGAGGAGGCCGGCGGTGTCTGGCGGTTGTAGGTGGCTGGCGGCTGGCGGCTGGCGGCGTGAGTAGCCGCAGCAAGCCAGCAACGTGAAGCAGAGGAGGGGAGCCTGGTTCACGTGAAAGTGAAGGACAAGGGGAGGGTTTTGATTTTTTTGATTTCACGTGAAGTAGGATTAGAAAAGGGAGTTTTGGGTTTTTTATTATTTGGGCTTTGCCAATTGGGCTAGAATTGGGATTTAGTTTTAGGATTTCAATCCAAAATCGATTAGGATCATTACCTAAATTCAATCGTTTTCGTAATTCGATTTCTTTTCAACATAAAATTCTAAAATTATTTTAATTTCATAAATCGTTGAAATATTTAAAAATTATAAAAATAAATATTCGCTAATTACATTTTTATTTCTAAAATTCGTAATTTCTATTTAAATATAATTAACTATACGTTAAAATATATTAAAAAGATTTATAAAATTACGGGGGATTACAGGTACCTCGGTGATTTTCTCTCTGTCAAAAACATTAATCACATGCCTACAAATAATTCCATGGGCTTCAAACAACTTGAAATCACAACAAGCTTGTTTGGTCTCGATATTCAATCGCACTGTGTATGTTCTCCTCTTATCGGTTACAATCTCCTTCCTAATTTCCTTTATGTAAATCCATACCCTGTCTTCCAAATGGTGTTCCATTTCAATTTCTGACAACTCATCTATTCTAAGCCATTGGATATATAATACTCTCATGCATTGAACTTGAACCTCCAAAAACTTCGCATCTGTGTACAACTTTCGAAATACTCTTTCTGCTGGAAAACCAGTTACCAGATTCCTAACATTAATGGATGTGTCGGCATCAGCTTGTTTCTCAGTATTAACTATGTGTTCCATAGCATCAATGTAGCTCTCTGCAAACTGCTACAAACGGGTGTCCCTTTTCACATACTTATCAAAAAAGTTGTTGATACTCTCAGAACGTTGTGTGGTCTTCATTCCAGCCCAAAACAAGTGTTTCATGTATGTTGGGACCCACATGTGTCTCTGGTCGTACAAGCCTCCAGTTAAACAAAATATTCAAACTCCAAAAAGATTTTAATTAAACTCCAAAAATATATAAAGCAATACCTTATGACAGTAATGATACAGAAGTGACAATATTTATAAATGTATGACAGTATTTATAATGAAGTCAACAGTAGATGAAAGTTTTTTGATGGAAGTATTTTGACAACACAGTGACAGTATTTATAATGAAGTCAACAATAGTATACAAATAACAGATTAGATGGAAGTATTTTGACAACACAGTGAACACTGCTTATGATTACATAACTGTAAACACCATCTACCTAAATAATATTAGAGACTCATAAGTGTTTAGCACAGAATAACCAACTTACTATCTTTACCATTTAAAACATGAAATAAAATGCACCTTTAAATGAGATAAAAGGATGACAGACGTACCACTTAACCAATCGTCTTCACCAAGTCCATATAACTCTATAGAAGAAGTCCAATTCACCTCAAACTCTGCTTCTGTTAAACAATCATAAATCACGTTATGTAACACAACTTTGAACTCCGAATATTTTGCATAGTTGCCCAACTTTTTGCCAAATTTTTGAAGTATGTGCCACAAGCACCATCGATGCTTAGTGGTTGGCATAGGCATAGCTATTTCAAGAGCCGCCCTCATTGCTGCACATTGATCAGTCAAAAAACTAATAGGAGCTTTGCCCCCCATACAATGGAGCCAAGTTTTGAACAACCACAAATGTTTCAGTGTCTTCATGAGACACTAGTGCACAACCAAGCAAAATAGTCTGCCCATGATGATTGACTCCCACAAAATTAGAAAATGGAAGCTCATAATTGTTTGTGACATATGTGGAGTCAAAACATACTACATCCCCAAAGTCTTGGTAGGCTACTCTACTCCTTGCATCAACCCACATAACATCAGTCAAGCGATTCTTAGAATTTAATCTATAACGATGGAAAAAATTCTGGTTTCCGGCAGTCATCTTATCGAAATAATCAAACATGGCTTTCGCATCCCCACCTCTCATCTTGAGCCTCTTTTCCTTCGCCACTATGTTCCTCAAGTCCTTCACACTTATAGACATATTTTCTACACCATTTCTCTCTTTAGCTAAGCTCCTGTGAATGTTACTGATCTTGGAACCACCACCAACACCATTGAATAACCTCCTCCTCACAATAGAAGTAATACTATCTCTCCTATACATTGAGATATATCGAGACTTAAGGGGCGTTGGCTTGTGATTCAAGTGTTCAACAACTGCTTTCCTTACTTCCCAAGTTCCAAAAGTGTCTGCCACCGCATACATATGAACAGGGCATCCACACTTTTTTGACTTACTAGTCCTCTTGTCAAGGACACCAGGGGCGGTAATCATCGCCCCCTTAGCTTTCCCCCTTCGTCCGGAATCGTAAATCTGGTTCGCCTCCACATTCACACTTCCAAACATAGCTCCTCAAGGTCCTCTTCTCACCAGCTTTGCGACTGTAATTACCATAAGCACGAACAACCCCAAAACCACATTGCTTTCCGTATTTCCTAAAATGTTCATCAGCCCTATCCCATGATGAAAAGGTCATACCAACTACAGGGGTAGCCAGAACTTCCTCTTCCACTACACCCTTGCCCTCACAATTCAAAATTTTCTCCGATGGTGTACGACATAAACTTTCATCTCCTAAGTTTCCCACTTCATCAAAGTTCCCCAATTCTGCATCCCCACACGGTACTAGAATGTCATCGTCATTAGCATCCAACCAGTCAGATACAACCTACCAAATTATACATTCCCAAAATATTTCAACATCATCATCAATGACAGTATTTATAAACCAATGACACTAGTTTTCCACCAATATGACAGATATTCTAAATCCAAAAATCTTATTTTTAACATAAATCAGCTGTCAAATAAACACCAACATAATTCTAAAGGAACACATCCGGAATCCTAAATTAACAACATAATTCTAAAGGAACACATCCAGAATACCCAAGGTACCAAATAATAATTGGGCAGAATTTAATACAACAATGACATAACATAAATAGCATATGACAGTATATCAAAGTAAGATGAAGGGGTATACATACGTAGTCAAATTCAGAAATTGTTCTTAACTAGGTATACATATTGTTCTTAACTAGGTAAGAATTGAATTACTTTTACACATGAATGTGTTGAAAATCAGAAATGTACAAGAAATGTACATGAAATTGTTGAAATTGAGAAATGTACAAGAATTCTTACCTCTTCTCCGTTCTCATCTTCTTCACCATCTGAGCTTGAGCTTGAGCTTGAGCATAAATTAGAAATTTCCTCCATTTTTTTGGTATTAAACCCTAACCTTTCAATTTCAGAACAATCAATTGTAGTTCTTTGTTGCGAGATTGCTTTATTGTTGATGCTCATCAAAGGAGGAGCTTCTTCCCGCCATTTTCTTCCTCTACCTCTTGCTCCCTTTTCTTTGCTGCGACCTTTTTGTTGTTTTCCAATGAACGGAGCTCAGGGGAAGTGAAATTTACCCCAATTCATTAAAAGTGGGCCAGCAATTATAATTTATTTTATTTCCCTTTTTTTTTGCCTGGGTATGGAGCCAAAACATCGTTGGTAACCAGCGGCACAATTACCCCATACCCGGGGTAAAAGGGTAATTTCATCTCATGAGTTGAAAAGTCAAACAAAGTATTACATATGGGCAACAATGACAGTAATTAGTACAACAATGACAGTATTTTAATGCAACAATGACAGTATTTATGTAAACGATGACATTACTTATATAACACTTGTATACATACTTTTACCCATTCATTTAATATGCAACACTTTTATCCATTCATTTAAGTGGTATCTTTACTTTTTATATTTCATTACAGTTGTATACATAATTTCCTTTTTTTGGGTGATTGTGACAGTATTTTAATACAACAATGACAGTATATAAACAACAATGACAATACTTATATTAGAAATGACAGTATATAACAAGTTATCAACACTTTTACACATTTATTTAAAGGTTGGCCATATTTTCAATTTTTTTTATTTTTTAAAGTGGGTATGGGGTCCTTATTTCGCTGGTTACCAGTGATGTAGACAACCTCATCTTCCATCTATCACCTTCAATTTCTCCCCGCCCCCCTTTTTTACATCTTCAAGCTTAACCATAACATCAAGTATATATCTTTTTTGTTGATTCGTCTAGTGATTCTATGGGCGGCGTTAGAGGCGGTGTGTTTGGTGACGTTTGAGGTGGTGGGTTTAGTGGCGTTTAGATGTGATCGATTTTGGAAATTTTTCATCCTATTTGACCAGTTCTAGTACCAGTTCAGATATTTAAGAGGCAGTTTGCCCGGTTCACAAGACATAAGCTCGCAGGGATGAACCAAGTAATATATTAACTGGTATCTAGGGATCAACCAAGTAATATATTTGTAATATGTTAACTCGACTCAATCATATGAAACTACAATAAATATTAATGGACAAAGGGTCGAACTCTCCAAAATCAAGTGTTTTCCGGTAGTAACTATAAACCTGCACTCGCTAGTGTTCCGGGTATGAAACAATGAGCTACTATCCGAAGGCCCTTTTATAGTGGTGGAAAGGTCTAGCTTAGTTTTGAACGTCGTTGTCCTAGAATACATGCAGACAAGTGAATTAACTAGTCTCGGGGGTGTTCCGATGAAAGCCTCTCTGATGCCTAATTAAGTACTAGGTTCGAGAGTAGAGAAATCTCTCTAGGTTAAAGTGTGTGTAAAGGCAATAAATGAACGTACCTTGGTATGTGCACTAGAGCGACATATTTATAGTGTTCGTGCATTAAATGCGGCTGGGCTTTACTACAAATGTGTCGTGGGCCGCTTTTAAGAGGTGCAAAGCCTTGAAAGGGAAGGTTGCCTTAGGTTGTATTAGCCAAGTGGGCTTTTGAGAAATAGGCCCAATTGCGTACCAATTGAGCACCAAAAAAACATGTCCCTCAAACCCATTTCATAGGATTTAATGAATGGGTATTCGAATGCAACTTGGCGGTTTTGTAGCCCAAAAGCCCTGCTTTTTTGCTGATTGCTTTTTGAATTTCGAATGCATTTATGACACGTAATTGACACGTGTCTATCGGTTGTTTTGATCAACCCTTCAACTTTGAATGATCGTACGATGTGTATTTGAATGGAAGTTGAATCATCAGGGTTGGATCCATTATAAGTACAAGGATGTAGACACCTAAATCGTGTGTCCCCTAATGGGATGATGATGTAACTATTATCCTTGCTAGGTGGTTGGTACAACTCCGTGCGAAAGTCCCAATATAATTGCAAAAATGTATTCCAAAATCCAAAATCCAAAATCCAAAGTCCAATTCCCGAGCCCGTTCCCATTACGGAACTCGGTAAAAAAATTCAATTTCCAAAAATCGATTTCAAAATCCAAACACAATCTCACGCAATGGACCTCTCCATTGGTCTTACAAGGCCTTTTCCAGTTAAAATGACATTAAGCAATCCAAAATCGGGCGTCGACCCACAAAACCGAGCATGCCGGGCCCCATCCCGTAAAACCGAGTTCAAACACGAAATCAAAATTAAAAAACGGCTTGTTTTTAGACGCAAATCAAGCCTTAATCCCTAAGCAAATACTACGTGCCAAAGTCGTACAAACCGTACCAAGGTACATCTGTAACACCATAATAATTCCTTGCTTTTATGAAATCATTTTCCAACTTAAAATAAAGGAATTACTAAAGTATTACCGCCACCGTGATAACGGTTAAGACTATTATCAGAATTACGCAGCGGAAATTAATGTCAACTAACTTTTAAAAACATAATTAATGTAATATTGAGGCCTCCTACAATTTGGAACCATAATGGCCCAAAAACCAAAGTATAAATAGTTTTAAATACGAAAACATAATTAAAGTATAATTAAATAGTTCAAAATACGAAAACATGCAACTCTCTCGATCATCCCAAGCCACATGATTCCGATCTACCAACCTGCTATTTTATTCTACTCCACATCAATGCAAGTGCAAATGATAGATCATCATAGGGTCATTAAGGCAAAGGCCATGACCAAAACACACAAAGCACGTAGTCAGCAAAAGCTGAGTACTTACAAGAATAGAGTGAATGAAACTAAAACATGCATCACTCACTAAGTACTAATCAACATGCAAAAGCCATATAATAATAAACAATCAATCATGAACACAAGACTCGACTCTTGACTCACAATTCAATTAGAATAAGCTTCGAACGGGCCAAAAGAAAGTTCCATAAAGGAAAAAGTGATGGGAGCCAACCATACACCAAATAATAAATAATAAATTCGGGCCATATCGAGTGTCGGGCCATACCGACTGAATTCCTGCGCATAATATAAATGAAACAACGTCTTGTATCATTAGTAGGAGTACGAGCTTTCCGGCAAGACTCCCCCATTGTTCATACTCAAGGTATATACGTTCCAAGAGTTTTGAAGCTTGTTCTGGTTGCACTTTACGTTTATTAATATTTTATTAAAGGTGAACTCAAGACTCAACAATGTACATTCATACAATTAATAAACAACAACCAAAACAATCTTATTTTAATGCGTTAAGACTTGTGATCAACCAAGCAAGACTCTTGTGAAATTACTACCATGTTCCTCCTCACCAAAGTGAGACTCCACATCATGCACATTAACATGAGGGTTGTGCCCTTACACGACAATTCCTAATTCATTTCATACATAATATTCCCAACTGAACCCTACATGTGCGGTGGCTTACACGAGCTAACCCTTCACATGTGGTAAAATAAATAGTACAACGAGGTACGAATAATTGGCTCAAAGTATGCTAGACATCCCGTGCAATAGCATACAAATAAATAATCCATCCCTTGCATATGAAACAAACCATACATGCATAAATGTTGAACAACATGATTGACAATGAAATCCATACTCATAATAAACTCAACATGCTTGTTCAACCAACAATTCAATAATTCCAATAATATTAATCCACATGATCGTTCACCAAAGCATATATGAATCCACATAATATAATTCACATCATCAACACTCATGTAATGTCATTGACAAAAGGTGTGGTTGCCCTAGACTTGTACGTACCTTGAATACCTAAGCATAGGGGCCACTTTGCAATAACGAGCACTCAACTAGAAATCACCTCCTATAATCAAAATAATGAAACTTAAATTATTTCCATGTTCATTAAATTTCCAGCAACTTTATAAAATCTAAAACCTTATTTAAACTTTAGAATTCAATCGTTTTTCAATAATATAATCGTCTCAATTTGCAAAACCAATCCCTAGTACGAAAACATACTTTTTTCGTCTTTAAAATCAATAAAAATCAACACTTTAGGCCTTTATTCAAATCTGAAAATATAATTGATTATCATAATTAAAATCATCACCTAATTATGCTAATCAATTGACTCATTAGGTCTAGGTTAAAACCCTAACTTGAAAATCCCAATAAAACTAATTTATTATCATAAAAATCAATTATTTATTCAATAAACAAATCTGAAAATTCATCCTTTAATAATTAAAACAAGCCTAATGAATCACAACACGCAAATCCTCAAACCACGGTATTCATAACCGGTTCGCAACATTTTAATTACTCAAAACAATATTAATATTATAATTTAAAATACGGAATTGAAATAGAATAGGTAAGGAAGAAGAGAATCATACCAATCCGGCCTATAGCACAGAACAACCACGAATTAATGTGATTGGGCGAAAAGAGTGAACAAGAACGAACAAAACATGAACAAACACACACAACGCACAACCCGTGTGCGTGTGTGCGCAGCGACGAAGGGGGACGCAGAATCGGGGCAGCGCGCCTGGGCTGGGCGCTGTGTGCGAGCGAGAGGCGAGATGGGAAGACGAGAGGGAGGGTGTGGGTGTGTGAGGGGCAGCAACACACCACACGGCACACACACTCGACGCAGCAAGGGAGAAAGGGGGGACGAGGGCTGTGTCGTGCGAGAGGCACGAGCAGCAGCTAGCAATAGGGGACGGCGAGCACGAGGGGACAGCGAGCACGAGCACTCGTGCTGTGCGGGCCGACCGAGAGGAAGAGGGGCAAGAGGAGTGAGGTGCAAGCAAGCAAAAAGAGGGTTTATGAAATTAAGGGGGTTCATTTAATGATGGGGAGTCCTATTTATAGGCTCCCTATTTTCAATGGGCTAGGCTTAGGAAATTAGAACTGGGCTTAGGGAATTAAATGATTGGGCTAGCTTAGGACTTGAATTAAACTCTTTTGATTGGGCTCCTTTCATAAAACGAATTGGACTTTTTATTTAAAACTCGAAGCCTTTAAAAATCATTTGGAACCCATTTAATTTTCCGACTCAAGAATTAAATTCGTTTCGTAATTAATTAAAATAATAAATATTCTAATTAATTAAAATACATTTAAATAAAATACATTTAAATATTATTTAAATGCTAATAATCGTAAAATGCTTTATAAATATAATAAAATATACTTATAAATATTATAAAAATACGAGGTATTACAACATCAATACAAGACAAGGGCAAGGACGACGTCATCGTCCTTGCTTTAGCGGATTCTGGGCCACGTCACCTGCGCCAGGCGCAACTGCCTTTTGGATTTTAGCCGCTTAATCCCCTATTTAAACCCTCATTTCTCAAGCATTTGGGGGGGGGGGGGGGAGATTATCAACATATCTTCGAAATCTCGAAATTCTCTCTCAAAATCAAATACAAAATCAAGTTCTAATCTACAATTTCCTTCACAATTCCAAACATTTAAGCAATTGGGAGCACTAATCGGAAAGCTAACCTAGTCCTAAATAGGTAATTCCGAATGCCTAATCAAATCTACAATGCTTTCTACTCTTCTATATTTCTAAATACAATTCCAAGGATGTTATTGAAGGAAATAGTGCCCTTGGTCCAAGTATGCATATAATATTAAGTCTAATAAATGCGGTTCAGTATTAATTAACAAGTTAATAATTCAGTGAGATCAAGTGAGCTGAATGCCTAGCTAGAGGCCGCTTCAGTTCAAGTGGAATTAATGATATTAATCCACAGCTTACTCTTGACTGAACCCGTAGGGTCACACAAATAGTACGTAAACAGATCAAGTATTTAATGGCATTAAATACTCCATCTATGGATATTCGGAATCGACGGATCTTGGTTCCAGGGGGATGCTAAAATCGTCAAAGGCAAGTAAATGAATACTCCGGAAACGATGATATTGCCGGAAACGGAAATATGGATCGTATCGGAAATATAAATATTATCCAAGACGTAGATGTTGCCGGAAACAGAAGCATGGTACGTATCGGAAAATATTAATTGAAATGGAAATATTGCCGGAATCGGAAATATTGCCGGAAACGGAAATATTGTCTGAATCGGAAATATTATCGGAATCGGAAAATAATTCCGGAAACCGAAATATTAAATATTTTTTCGAAACAGAAATTAATTCCGGAATCGGAAATGTTAAATATTGTTCGTATCGGAAATGAATTCCGGAATCGGGAAATTAATCGGAAGCACGTCGTACGAATTAGCATCGGAGGAGCTTGCTAGACGAAGGCCCAACACGAAGCCGGGCCATCGCCCAGCAAGCCAGCGCGCCACAACGCACCAGCCAAGGCTGCGCCAGGCCCACCGCAAGGCAGGCCCAGCGCGCGCCAAGGCTGCGGCAGCGTGTGGGCCTCGTGGCAATGGGCTGCGAGTGCTCGCGGGCTGCGCGCGCGCGCATGGCGCCCCTCGTGGGCTGCTGTGCGTGCGTGTGAGTGTTTGTGTTCATATACGAATCCTAAAGCTATCAGGATTCGATATATGATTAAATTCCTAATCCTAAAAGGATAAATTAATTAAATAAGAGTTCTACTAGGATTCTAGTTTAATTAATTCGTATCCTAGTAGGATTCCAGTTCCTTTTCCATACCTCTATAAATAGGTGCCTAGGGTCATAATTTATAGAGACAATTGAAGTATTCTAAAGGTAAGATTTTGAAGAAAAATCAGCCATACACTTGCACCTAATAGCCGAAATCCCTAAGCTACCTTAAGGGCGATTCTAGTTGGTCAAGCTTAAGGCGGATCCAGACGTACTGTGGACTATCTACGGAGGGACGACACTTGGAGTCCTAAAGACTTGTTCTTATTCGGTTCGGGCGCAGCTAGGGAGGGCACGCAACAAAGTGTATGCATCTAAACTATGCTAAATGATTATGTGTAAATAATATGCTTTCCTGGCTTTATGGTTTTTCCGCATGATTTATGTTTTGTCATATGAATCATAACCTATCAGTGGTATCACGAGCCTCTTATTATTTTCATAATCGAAATTGCATAAACATGGTTAAAAATTACAAATTTGCAAGGAATTAAAAGGGTTGATTAATTTTAGTAATTGTTAATTAATTGCAAATTGCGTTTATTTAATTATATGTACACAGTTTTTCGGCAGTTTCTTCGTTACTCATACAAATCGAGTGATTTTTGTGTCAATTTCGCATGTAAAAGGCATTCTAAAATTTTGACAAAAATAATAATTTTCGCCGAAACCCAGAATTCCCAAATTCGAAGCCTAACTATGACTCTTCGGAGGTTTTAGTTTTTCGAACGCAAAAGTTTGTAAATTTAAGATGTTAAATTAAATATTTGCGATTCTTGTTGATAAATCTTGAATTTTTTATTGACCTACAGTATATGTTTAACAAGTTTGAATGCCTAGCCTTGTTAATTATACAACCTAAATTGTAATTATGATTAATTTGTTGAAATTCGAATAATTTAGAATTAATTTGATTTTAATAATTAATTAATAATTTAATTAGGCACCAATGATTAAAAACCACCATAAAAATTGTTAATTTGTGTTAAATTTTAAATTTTTATGACCTAGATTTGAATCCATGTTAATCGGAAATTAATTGATTAATAAATTTTCGATTTTTCGCCCTAAATTTATGAAATTAATATGATTTATTAATTTGTCATTAATTTTGGAAATAAAAGTTTTAATTTTTATGCAATTCGCTCATAAAACTTGCACGCACAAAGCAATGGACGCTACGTGTTACCCTTAAGGGGTGTTGTATAGTGCAGGCATGCGACGACGAGCAAGGGAGCTCGTCGCCCATGCGGTACGAATGCAGCGAGCAAGGCGAGTAGCACGCGAGCACAAGGCAGCAGCCCTGCCTTGCGTCGAATGCTGCGATGATGCATGGGCGGATGGGCGAAGAAGCAAGGCCAGCGAGAATGGCAAGCGCGTGCGCGGGCAGCGAGGGGTGCCTCGCAGCACTAGCGCTGCCTCGCCCAGCCTCGCCAAGCAACTGCTGTGCTACGAAGCAGCGAGCGATGCTGCGCGCAAGCGTGGCTCGGCTTGCTGCGTTTGCGCGTGGCAGCTGCTCGTGCCTTGCTGTGCGATCACTCGTGAGGGGCGATGCTGCCTCAAGGACTCGACGGGGCATGGGCGCAAGCCCATGGCCTCGTCTTGACCCGATTGATGCGTTTTGAATTTAATTTTTTAATTTTCAGTTCGGAAACGATTTTAATTAATTTTAAAATTCGTAATTTAAATTGTTTTCTTGGATTTTAATTTTGAATATTATAATTATTATAAATTTTATTTATACTAATTATTTTACTAAAATTAAATCTTGAATTAATTTAAATTCGTTTAATTCAACTGAAATAAATTAAATTAATGGATTCGATTATAAATTTATATGAGCTTTAAATTTTAATTAAATTTGTATGTTTCCGGTTAGACTAGAAATACATTTTTATGTTTAAAATTAGTAAAGCATATGAATTTATTGGTTTAAGTGGGAGCATTTTTAGTCATAAACTCTTGATTAGGTCTACAAATCCTTTTAGGTTAAACAACATGATTAGAATTAATAAGGACTGAATAATTGGTAGAATATTGGTGCCCTTAATTAATTGCTGCAAATATTTATGTGATGCATAACGTGTTTTACTAACCAGCTATGTGGGCCATTCATGATAATGAATGGGTGAATGGTATATATTGTATATGTACTGTTTTTCAGGTTATGGAGTGACTAGTATGGCCCAAATAGGATAGAAAATATGGTCTGCGTACCATTAATTTGAATGTAATTGGTCTAATGCACCAAATTTGTTTTTCAATTTAAATATGGTCTGCGTACCATCAAATAGTTGTAATTAGTTTAATTATAGCTTTTCCTATTTGAAGAAAATGGCGCCTCCCACGGTGAAATTCAAGACGGAGTTTTCAATCCATTTTCATGACGGACTTTGAAGTTGAAGCTTCAAGATGAAGTCGGGCCATACTAGATCACATTTATCTTATGCATGCTTTAAGTTATTTATTGCTTTAAATATGTCTTAATTATGCATGAGATTGTGGCTTGATTATGTTGCATGATTAAGGATTTTAGTTCACTTAAAATCTAACCAACATAGTTAGAGCCTTAAGTTCCAAACTTAAAAATTGAGTTAAAAGGTGCCATGCCAAAATAAACACTTGGATATCCTTTACATCAATCTAGTAATAGTTTTCGCTCAGCGAGGTGTTACTTATTGGTCCTAAAGGGGTAAGGTACACAAATAATTGTGAGTACATGTTAGTTTTGGTGAAACTCAACGATATAAGTAAGGAGTCCTTTTATGTCGTGGCAAAATCGATTGGTTTACCTAATAAGTTCTTAGACGTACCTATCAACCAAGAGTAGTTTCTAGACTACTAGCAAAAGGATTTTGCTTACCTAAAATGTTTTAGAATTGAGTCAAAAATACATAATGTGCTTAATTCTTCAATGGTTTTAGGGTCTAGGAATCATTTTATTCACACCTGCCGGAAAATTAAATTCGAATAAAATGCTAATAACTTGTTTAAATTGCATGAATGCTTTAAATTGAGTTAAAAGGTGCCATGCCAAAATAACACTTAATTGGATAACCTTTACATCAATCTAGTAATAGTTTTACGCTCAGCGAGGTGTTACTTATTGATCCTAAAGGGGTAAGGTACACAAATAATTGTGAGTACATGTTAATTTTGGTGAAACTCAACGATATAAGTAAGGAGTCCTTTTATGTCGTGGCAAAATCGATAGGTTTACCTAATAAGTTCTTAGACGTACCTATCAACCAAGAGTAGTTTCTAGACTATTAGCAAAAGGCTTTTGCTTACCTAAAAGATTTTAGAATTAAGTCAAAATACATAATGTGCTTAATTCATCAATGGTTTTTAGGATATTGGAATCATTTTATTCACACCCGCCGGAACACATAACTCGAATAAAATGCTAATAACTTGTTTAAATTGCATGATTGCTTTAACTTTCAAGTTATTACTCATGATAAATGTTTAGACTTTGCATGCTTTAATGTATGTTTTAATTATTGTTTATAATTAAATATCTTGCACTGCAATAAATCCTTTTGGAAAGGTAACAGTAAATTTCCTCGATTGGTAGTGAATCTAAGAACGATTCACGGAAATAAGAGAAAATGAGCAATTTAAAATGTACGTTTCTTTTAGCAACTTTTATGGTTGTTTTCGAGTATCAAAGTCGAATGGCGAACCGATTGGTGCTTGTGAATTCAAAATACAATGTAGTTTTGAGATCATAAAGCATTGAGTTTAAACGCTCAGCTTTACCAATGGTTAACAACCTAAAATCATTTTCCATTTAATTCTCGAATGAGTCTAGTCCCTAGACATTCGAATAGATCGATGCTTAGAGAACTTTAGAAGCTTCTGGTAAAATCATCTAGTTGAAACAAAATATTCAACATAAATGGTAAAGAACCTTGTTGGTGACATTGGACATGTCTAAACAAAGTATAAAAGTCAAATCTAGAGAAATCAATTCTTAAGACTATAAGAAAGGGTACAAGAAATAGGAAAACAAGGAACAAATGAAAGAAATTTTACGATTTCGTTTCTACCTATAAGTTTATGTTTAAAGAGAAGTGACCTAGCAATCAAACTTCCTTGGTATCATATACCGCTTGAGGTTCTTACTTCGGTAATGACTCAAACAATGGAAGCTAGGCTACACTAATGGCCTACAAGTGGGAAATGAAGCATGGCAATGCTACATTAGTTGTAGGGTCATCTAGTTTGTTTTAAGTCCTTTCAAAGGCTGGAAATTAATGGCTATTTTGTTCCATAATCAGCATACCTAAATTTCTGTTTCAAACACAGAAAGACTCACATTCAGAAGAACAAAAACAATGTTTGTTTGTTTATTTGAATGAAATGGTCATTTACGGGTTGAGTCAATATGCTTGATTAAAACAAACAACTCTTTAACAATAAAAACTTTACTAGGTTCAAATCAAACCCTTGATTTGAGTTCCACTAATCTTTGGTATTGTTGCTTAGACCATATCAACAAGTTAACATTCATAAGCTCTATTTTGATGGACTTTTGAAAGTTGATTGATTTCTAGATCAATTCAAGACAAGCTAGTCTTACTTGTTGAAAGTAACAAAAGATATGAACTATTGTTAGAACGCCTAGACGATAGAGTTCAAAGCTAAAGAAAGGTTTTATGACTTTATTATTTCACACAGGTTTGAGTGAATATAGGTTTATTTACTCAATGTGATATAAGTTTAAATCTGTTTGGCTAGTTCAAAGATTCAGAAGTATAAATCCCACTTGGCAAGAAATCATAAAGATCTAGGTTAGATCATGTTGATGATTACTTAAGTCAAGAATGATCATCAATGATTGTGTGTAATAAAATTCACAATCTAGCTCCATAAGATATGGCATATCTAAGTTGGAATGATCGAAGTCGATTAGTACTTGATTCGATCAATGATGGATCATAAAGACTTTTCCTATAATTTCTAAAACAAAATGCTCAACTACCACCAAACTAAACCAAATTCGTCAAGGCTATTGAAAATTAATTTCAGAATATCTTTTCATAATATATCTAAAGAGTTCCTAAACTCAGTGGGAGCTTAGTGTTTGTTATTCAACAAACTAAGGCCCAAGTATAGATATATGTTTCATTGTGATTTATTCAAATGAGACACAAGGGTATTGTTTCTACCACGAATTTTTGAGAACATAATGTTTGTTTGCTCGATATAATGTCCTTTTGGAGATTCGTTTCCAAAATGACAAGTGGGAGAAAATAGACCTCGAAAGTCTTCGAGGCGAACACCAAACATAAACGGACATTCTGGAGGCTTTTCGAAGTGCTTCAGAAAATTCGAACTTATTCTTTAAGGACTTTAGAAGTAGCTTTAAACAATAGACATCTCTTAGAAGACTTTACAAGTGTTTCAAGGAGAACAGAATATTCAAAGGACTTTCAAGTGGCTATTGGTATTCTATTGTTTGATGTTCTATACCCAAGTAGGCATAGAGTTCAGGTCACTGAAGCTATGCGATTCTTCTATTAGATACTGAAGAAACCTACAACTTGCAGTCAAACTATTATCATGTAGATTAATGAGTTTGTGACCTGTAAGAAAGCTATGACGAAACCCAGATTCCCTAAAATGGTTAGAGGCCATATATAGACTCAAATGTTTTAAATGGTTAGAGGCCATAAAACATACTCAATGTTTTGATGACAAAATTGAAATTTTGTTGATTTGCAAGAATAGTTTCACACCTATTGGTTGCAAGTTTGTTTTAAGGATAAAAACCATCAAACATGAAATTGTGTTCACACACAAGGCTAGATTAGTTGCTAAAGGTTGCAAGCAAATTCATGGCGTGGATTGTGTTGAAACCACATGCATAATCGTAATGCTCAAGTCTATAATTCAAGCAATGATTGCATATTGGTACATATGGCAATTGGATGACAAAACGTATTCCGCAATCAAATGTTGGAAGAAACTATGTACATGACATGTCATAGGATTTGTGGATCCAAATAAATACTTGAAAAGGAAAGCTAGCTTATAAAATCTAAGTACAGATTTAAGCAAGCAATTGGGAATTAGAATTGTATTTTAGTGAAGCTAATAAATATTTTAGTTTCATAAAACGTACATGATTCTTATAGATATATAAGAAGTTTAGTGGGAGTACGTAAAACTTAATTGGTCCTATGTGTATCACACACATATCTCTCTATTGTGAAATAACATTCAAATGCTAATAACTTAGGTTTGAAATTATTCATCAATGATGGACCAAGGCGAAACTTAGTACATACTGGGTATTAAGATCTATTTACAAAGATCTTATGATATTTTTTTGGATTAAGTAATGGCATTTACTAAATCAAACACGAAAGAATCCATTGGAGATATTCGATCCATATGAATAAATCTAAGTAAAGAATGTTTGAACTATGTATAAGCATTTACTAAGTTAAACATCAAAGGATCTAAGTAAGATTCTTAACCTATATTATATGTCAAAGAATTTAGCTGGATTTAGTATCTACTGAAAGTAGATGAGCTAAAGTTACATGAATTGAACTCAATTGGGAATTATTCTGCAAAGAATTTATCATGTATGATATAATATGAGGATCGCCAAAAACGTATCGTATGACTTTAGGAATGACGAACATATACCAATCTCTATTGATCTAACTGAAGATCAACTAGATTGAGATCAAGAAAAACTTATGGTACTTGAAAAGGTACATAGGAACAGTTCTTGACTCAAGGAAATAAAGATATGCTAAATATTGATGCTACACGCATAAACACTGGCAAAGGATCAAGAAAGATTCCTTTGGAGTTAACCATTGGCAAGGACGAGCTATAGAGCATCGTGTTTTGAAATGGCAACATAGATTGGAGACCATGAGTTGTTGCGTGGGAAATTAAATATTAATTTCTATGTTCTAAGATATAGCTGGAAAGTCTTCCACAAATCTGTGAACTGCTTGGATAAGTGAATCCAAACAAAGCATCACTAGCATCCTAAACAGTTGAAGTAAAAGTACTTATTCCCTAAGAAAGCAATAAAACAGGGTTGTTTATGTTGAAGTGTTCTTCATTGAACTTGGGTAGATCACATGTTTGCTAACTTGATGGTTCTTCATTGCAAAATGCGTAGAACCACTATCGAAGTAAGAAAGACTAGATCACATAATAAACAAACTCAAAAGATCTTATCATCATATCTCGAAAAACATTCGATGAAAAGGATATTAAGATTGGCAAAGCATGATAACTAAACCTATGCAACAAGTGAGAAACAACACTCACATTATGGCACTGGAAATCAAGCAGAGCTTTGAATTCCATGAACTGTTTTAAAGATGGGTTTGAGGCCCATGGTTGTAAAACATTGGGGTTGAACATTTATCATATATGAAATGTATTTTCATATTCCATTTAATCTTGGTTTAGTATTAAATGATGAGTCCCTTCAATTTGACGATGTATTCAAGATAGACTGTCAGGACCAGTCCTGTGACTAAGAAATGCCTATCAAGTGAACTTGAATGTCAAAAGTTGAAAATGGTCCCTGGTCGGAGTTTTCTATAGAATTGGACGCATAGAAAACGTTAGACGACTAGAATGCAAGATGACTAGTAGTTCTGTTTCTTGAACTATGTGGACATGGCAATGTCATAATCATTTGCATAGATACTTACTTTGAGAAGACTAGTATCGGACAGACCTATGAAACTTTACTGTAAGAGATGAAAATCTTTCATAAGTAAATTTCATTAAAATTATTAGACACTAAATCCTCAATACCTGAGTGATTTGAGATTACTTGTTTGAGAACTGGTTTCTTTGACGTTGACCAACCGTCGCACCGTAAAAGGAGGCTATAAAGGCAACGCTCAGGTAATCACCTATCAAACGAAGTCTAATCTCAAGATCGCAAGATTGGGATTGTCCTTCCATAAATCGGGATGAGATGCTTAAAAGTTGTACAAGGCCACTCGGAGAGTTAGAAACTGTAAAATGCATGGCCGTGCACGGATGAATCATAGGCTATGATTATCTGTTTATTTGATCAGTTGAACTCTGAAACCGAGAAACACCTCTGGACATAATAAGGATGACAACTCTTACCTTATGTTCAAGAGCAAGCATCGAGTGACAAAGGAATTAGGAAATGCACACTTATCCCTAAGGACAAGTGGGATACTGAAGGAAATAGTGCCCTTGGTCCAAGTATGCATATAATATTAAGTCTAATAAATGAGGTTCAGTATTAATTAACAAGTTAGTAATTCAGTGAGATCAAGTGAGCTGAATGCCTAGCTAGGGGCCGCTTCAGTTCAAGTGGAATTAATGATATTAATCCACAACTTTCTCTTGACTGAACCCGTAGGGTCACACAAATAGTACGTAAACGGATCAAGTATTTAATGGAATTAAATACTCCATCTATGGATATTCGGAATCGACGGATCTTGGTTCCAGTGGGAGTTGAGATCGTCAAAGGCAAGTAAATGAATACTCCGGAAACGATGATATTGCCGGAAACGGAAATATGGATCGTATCGGAAATATAAATATTATCCAAGTCGTAGATGTTGCCGGAAACGGAAGCATGGTACGTATCGGAAAATATTAATTGAAATGGAAATATTGCCGGAAACGGAAATATTGCCGGAAACGGAAATATTATCGGAATCGGAAAATAATTCCGGAAACGGAAATATTAAATATTTCTTCGAAACGGAAATTAATTCCGGAATCGGAAATGTTAAATATTGTTCGTATCGGAAATGAATTTCGGAATCGGGAAATTAATCGGAAGCGCGTCGTACGAATTAACATCGGACGAGCTTGCTAGACGAAGGCCCAACACGAAGCCGGGCCATCGCCCAGCAAGCCAGCGCGCCACAACGCACCAGCCAAGGCTGCGCCAGGCCCACCGCAAGGCGGGCCCAGCACGCGCCAAGGCTGCGGCAGCGTGTAGGCCTCGTGGCAATGGGCTGCGAGTGCTCGCGGGCGGCGCGCGCGCGCATGGCACCCCTCGTGGGCTGCTGTGCGTGCGTGTGAGTGTTTGTGTTCATATACGAATCCTAAATCTATCAGGATTCGATATATGATTAAATTCCTAATCCTAAAAGGATAAATTAATTAAATAAGAGTTCTACTAGGATTCTAGTTTAATTAATTCGTATCCTAGTAGGATTTCAGTTCCTTTTCCATACCTCTATAAATAGGTGCCTAGGGTCATAATTTATAGAGACAATTGAAGTATTCTAAAGGTAAGATTTTGAAGAAAAATCAGCCATACACTTGCACCTAATATCCGAAATTCCTAAGCTACCTTAAGGGCGATTCTAGTTGGTCAAGCTTAAGGCGGATCCGGACGTGCTGTGGACTATCTACTAAGGGACGACACTTGGAGTCCTAAAGACTTGTTCTTGTTCGGTTCGGGCGCAGCTAGAGAGGGCACGCAACAAAGTGTATGCATCTAAACTATGCTAAATGATTATGTGTAAATAATATGCTTTCCTGGCTTTATGTTTTTTCCGCATGATTTATGTTTTGTCATATGAATCATAACCTATCAGTTATCATTCGGGCTCATGCTCATGGTTAACTAGGAAAAACATGTCAAAGGTGCCATCTTTAGGGAGGTTTCACTCTTGAAATCCTTCCAAAATTATTGTCCAAGCACCATTTCAATAATGTCATACAAGATTCAATCTTTGATTTCAAAAATGATTAGTAAGTTGATGCTTTTATTCTTAAAAGTGTTACTTACAACAATCGCACACTTTTACAAAATTCAAACCTTTTCAAAAGTTCAATGATGTTTATGAAAACTGCCACTCCTTTTCCAAACTAGAACCTGTTGTTAATATAACTGCTGAAATAGAATAAACGTATAAAGATAAATTCGAATACTTTACTGAAATTGATAATCTCAGACTACGGAGTTGCACCGTGGTATGATGGCCACTGTCTTAGAAGCAAATTTCGCCACCACCGGTGCGGTATCCCAGTGACGAACGCCCCCCAAGGTTAACACAACTTCCTTCAAATTCGTGCACCCGAAATCAAAGGATGAAATTGCTCAAGAACTGCTCAAAATAATCTTAGGTCGGAGAAAGAGGTTTTTGTGGTTTTATTGATGTATTTAATCTCTGATATGTTAGGCTATATATATATATCTAGACGTAGTATAATGAAGAAGAAGGTTTTAATTGGTTAGAAAGTTAATGGAAAGTAGGTAACCAAGTCCTACTAGAATACTACACAGTAGCTTCTAGCGAGAGGTTTTCACAAACTCAAACTACCCTTTTTATTTCCTATATACTGCAGTTTCCTCCGCAGGTAAACCGCGGCCAAATTAATAAGCCACAACATACCAGTGGAATATACTGACCTTAAACGCTACACCAATTTTACCACTTATATATTATACTTTACATATTTTCAACAATCCCCCGCAAATGCAAAGTTATTAACTAGATGATTATTTTGAGCAGTAAATGTAAGATTTGGTACTTAAATGATAGTGTCCATAGGTTTGAACTAACATACAGTGGAGTGGGGTGTCCAACGATCCAGAGAGTGTCCAAAGGATTGAACTCCTAAACCGTTGAAGGGACCCGACAACACATACCTCATCTTAAGAGCTTGAGCAATTCCGCGATAAACAAAATTTCAATGAAAAACATACAACACATATTTTTTTTCACAGAAATCCAACTTTTGTTAAAGACATAATCACGGTCTTACAAAACCTAAGTGGCCTGCTACACCTTGGGACTTTAGTGAATGCTCTAGAAAGATATATACACAATCTCTCATAGAAGGAGGCCATCCCTTCACACTCACGTAGGTGTTCACTGAACATTAAGAACATTCATGTTCATCCTCTAATGATAATATTATATCATAATATATGGTACGCCTATAAGTCCTATCACGGGACTGTCCTATCACAGGACCACCCATCACATGCAATCACTGCACCAATTGGGATACATATATATATTAAGAGCAATCACTGCTCAACCTCACCATCTACTCGCAAGAGATACATCATTGTATGGATTTCAAACCCATTCCTTTTGACGAGTCGAGAACCTTTCTCCTGCATAGCCCTTTAGTAAAAGGATCAGCCAAGTTGTTCTCGGTCCTCACATATTCCAACGAAACAACACCATTCACAATAAACTGCCTTACAGACTCGTGTCTCACACGAATGTGCCTCTTCTTTCCTTTGTACACACTGTTCTTGGCAACACATATTGCAACTTGAGAATCACAATGTAGAGAAACAGAAGGAGTTGGTTTCCCCCACAATGGAATATCAGCCAATAAGTTCCTTAACCAATCAGCTTCTTGCGTTGCAAGGTCTAGTGCAATGAACTCAGCTTCCATGGTTGACCGAGCTATGCAAGTTTGCTTTGTTGACTTCCACGAAATCGCACTTCCACTTAATGTGAACACATACCCACTAGTTGAGCTCACCTCATCACTGTCAGTCACCCAATTTGCATCGTAATATCCTTCAAGAACTAAAGGAAATCCCATAAAGTTTAATCCCCAATCCATGGTCCCCCGAAGATATCTCAAAAGGTGTTTAAGAGCAATCCAATGCTCAACACTTGGATTGTGAGTGTATCGACTGAGCCTACTTACTGCAAAAGCAATGTCAGGACGTGTGCAATTCATTAAGAACATAAGACTTCCAATTACCTTAGCATATTCTCCTTGAGAAACAACTCTCCCATCATTCTTCATTAATCTTTTGCTAGGATCAAATGGAGTCCTTACAGGCACCACATCAAAGCTATCAAACCTTTTCAAAATCTTCTCCACGTAATGTGTCTGAGACAGAGTATAACCCTTCTCGGTTTTTGTAGCTTTCACACCTTGAATCACATCAACTTCTCCCAGATCTTTCATCTCAAATTTGGAAGATAAGAATTTCTTCGTTTCATTTATAACATCCATATGAGTACCAAATAATAACATGTCATCAACATATAGACATATAATCACGCAGTGAACACCAAAAATCTTTGTATACACACAAGCATCACTACCATTGACAACAAAGCCAAAACTAAGAATAGTTTTATGAAACTTCTCATACCATTGCTTTGGTGCTTGTTTTAAGCCGTAAAGAGACTTCTTAAGCCTACATACCTTATTCTCCATGCCTGGAACTGCAAACCCAGGAGGTTGCTCCATATAGATTTCCTCTTCTAGATCACCATTCAAGAAAGCGGTTTTAACATCCATCTGATGCACAAACAAGTTATATGAAGATGCTAAAGCAAACAATATACGAATAGTGGCAATCTTGGTCACAGGTGAATAGGTATAAAAGTAATCAACACCAAACTTCTGATTGAAACCTCTAATCACTAGTCTGGCCTTAAATCTCTCAACGGTACCGTCTGTCTTCTTCTTTTTCTTGAAGATCCACTTGCACCCAATAGGTCTATTTCCCATAGGCAACTCTACCAACTCCCATCTCTGATTTGACATTATAGAGTCAAGTTCGCTATCTATTGCTTCCTTCCAGAAACTTGCATCGATCAAACTCATGGCTTCTTCGAATGTTTTAGGATCCTCATCCACTACATGGAAACACACCATTATCTCATCCAAACCTTCAACATCTTCCATCTCAGAAAAAAAACGCAGTAAGAAAATCCGGGCCAAAGCTCGTCTCTTTTCTCTGCCTCTTGCTTCTTCTTTGTTGATGCCGCTCATCAACAACATTAGGTGTAACTGCTTGCACGAAAGAGGAAGAGACAGAAGGAGTGGAATTAGTAACGATAGGTTTCTTTGAAGGAAATACTTGTTCAAAGAACTCTGCATCACGTGATTCACAAATAGAATTGTCATCCAGTCTCATAAATCTATATGCAGCACTATTCTCGGCATAGCCAATAAACACTGTATCAAAAGTTCTTGAACCAATTATCGACCGTTTGAAGGACGGATAACCCACCTTGGATAGACACCCCCACACTTTCAAATAACTCAGGTTAGGAGCATAACCCTTCCATGTTTCATATGGAGTTTTATCTAACCTTTTGTGAATGACAATATTTTGCACAAAGTTTGCTGAAAGTACTGCTTCTCCCCATAAATTGTCTGGTAAGCCCGAACTAAGTAGCATGGCATTCATCATCTCTTTCAATGTTCGGTTCTTTCGCTCTGCTATACCATTTTGTTGTGGGGTGTAAGGGGCCGATACCTCGTGTATGATACCTTCACCTTCACACAGACTCTTAAGGAATGAAGATCCGTATTCTCCTCCTCTGTCAGACCTAACCCTCTTGATTTTTCGATCCAACTGATTCTCAACTTCTGCTTTGTAAATAAGGAACTTTGATTCGGCCTCATCTTTAGACCTAAGTAGGTAGACTTTGCTGTATCTTGAATAATCATCAAAGAACGTAATATAATAGCGTTTTCCACCTCTACTTTCCATATTTTTGAAATCAGCTAAGTTAGTGTGAATTAGCTCCAAAAGTGTAGTCTCTCTCTTTGTTACAGATTTGTAGGGTTTCTTTACAAATTTAGACTCAGCACATACACCACATTTAGGGATCAAATTCAAGCTCTTCATTCGCCTCAGTTTGGTTGCACCAACGTGCCCTAATCTACCATGCCATAGTTCAATGGACTCAACAATATAAGCAGAAGAAGAATTCTTATTCATTTCAGAGTGAAGTACAATATCTAAAACAAATAAACCCCCACTTAGGTATCCCTTCCCTACATACTCCTCGTTACGAGTCAACACAAGTTTATTTGCCTCAAAAACTAACTTAACCCCCTCTTTGTTCAACAGAGCACTAGAAATTAAATTTCTACGAAGTAAGGGTACATACAGAACGTTATGTAAGGCTAGTGATTTTCCAGAAGTGAGCTTTAGGAGCACCTTGCCCTTTCCAAGCACCTTAGAGCTGCTCGAATTCCCCATGTAGACTTGCTCACCCTTGTCGGCTTTATCAAATTCAGTGAACATGTCTTAGATGCACCGGTGTCTACAATCCATTCAGTGTAGTTCTCGACCAAGTTAGCTTCAAAGATAACATCAGCAATTACATCATCAGTTTCAGCAAGATGAGCTTGGTTGTTAGACTTTCCCTTGTTGGCTTGCTTCCCAGCTTCCTTCTTATTAGGGCATTGATACGCAAAGTGACCCTCCTTTCCACAAGAGTAGCATTTTCCTGTGTTTTTCTTTTCAATCATGCCCTTCTGCACAAACTTCCCTTTCTGTCCAAACCTCCCTTTCTTTTTGAAGTTCAACTTCTGATTTTTATTGGATTGGTCACCACCTGCATTCTTGTCAAAATTAACATGAGTCTCAACAAGGTTAGCTTTCACAGCAAGTTCGTTATTAGGCTTCTTGACATTGTCCTTCAATCTATTTGCCTCCTCAATCTTCATGTGACTCACGAGCTCTTCAAGAGTCATGTCTCTCTTTTTATGCTTCAAACAGTTCCTGTAATCAGACCAAGACTCAGGCAATTTTTCAATCAAAACATTAGCTTGGAGTATTTCACACATCTTCATTCCTTCAGCAAGAATCTCAGCTACGAGGTTTTCATACTCATGGACTTGATCCATGATATGCTTCGAGTCAACCAATTTGTAGTTCAGTCAATTACCAGTCACATACTTCTTCTTCCCTGCGTCGTCTGCCCCATACTTTTTCTCTAAGGTTTCCCAGATTTCTTTGGCCGACTTCATCTTTATACTTAAATCAAATATGGGGTTTGTCATATGTGAGAGTATGTGACCTCTAACAAACTTATTATCTCTGTCATATTTCTTAGCCTCCTCTTCTGCTGATTTGGTGCTACTTGTAGACTTGTCGGCAGACTCCTTAGCAGGAGTATCAAGAATTGTTATTTGAGTGGAGGTTGTTTTTGAGACCACAGGTGGATTGTTAAATAAAACATAGTCAACTTCAACTTGCTCAAAACAAATTAACAACTTTTGTGACCACCGCTTATAATTTGTTCCATCTAAAGGTTCCAGTTTTGACAAATCTAACATTAGACGATTTTGAGAGAAACCCCAAATTATTTCAACAGTAAAAATAAAATTTGCTTCTAAGTTGTTGTTAATATAACTGCTGAAATAGAATAAACGTATAAAGATAATTCGAATACTTTACTGAAATTGATAATCTCAGACTACGGAGTTGCGCCGTGGTATGATGGCCACTGTCTTAGAAGCAAATTTCGCCACCACCGGTGCGGTATCCCAGTGACGAACGCCCCCAAGGTTAACACAACTTCCTTAAAATTCGTGCACCCGAAATCAAAGGATGAAATTGCTCAAGAACTGCTCAAAATAATCTTAGGTCGGAGAAAGAGGTTTTTGTGGTTTTATTGATGTATTTAATCTCTGATATGTTAGGCTATATATATATCTAAACGTAGTATAATTAAGAAGAAGGTTTTAATTGGTTAGCAAGTTAATGGAAAGTAGGTAACCAAGTCCTACTAGAATACTACACCGTAGCTTCTAGCGAGAGGTTTTCACAAACTCAAACTCCCCTTTTTATTTCCCATATACTGCAGTTTCCTCCGCAGGTAAACCGCGGCCAAATTAATAAGCCACAGCATACCAGTGGACTATACTGACCTTAAACGCTACACCAATTTTACCACTTATTATACTTTGCATATTTCCAACAGAACCTATGAACATTAATCTTTTATGTTCAAATACAAGTCCCATTTTCAAGATTCCATGATGTTTAAGGTTGTTTGTAATCACTTCCTAAAACTAGAATCGATTTCAAAGTTATGGAGCACATTAAAGTTGAGATCTTTTTAACATTAAAAGGTTTAAACTTTAAGAATTAAGCCTCCTAAGTTCAATATTCAAGTTCAATGTTCAAGTTCAATTTCAATATCCAAAATCTACGATACTTTATGATGAGAAACTCATCCTAAAGTGGAGATTTTTTAGAATTAAATCTGTGCCGGACGCACTTATTATTAAGTAGTCGTTTGGTGTTCGGATCTCAAATACAATAATACAATTTCAATGCCGCAATTTCAATTCCGCATTTCAACATCGCACATTTCAATACCGCATTTCATTATCACACATTTCAATATCGCATTTCAATAACGCACATTTCAATATCGCACCTTTATTCTTGCAATTTAAATTCTGTAATCTTTACTCACCTTATTTTTAAGGTGATGTGGTTTTGTACGCACTTTCAATAATTCCTTTAATTATTGTGATGATGCTTTACTTGTTTATTGATTTCATCACCTCACATGCTAAATTCAACAAAATACAAAAGGTTATATCACGCTTCACAAAGATAATTCTTGGACAAACGGAACTTAGGTTCCTTTAATTAACTTTAAAGCAAAGTGACCACATACAAGTAGCAATTTCTATGTTCTAAAATGCATGCTCCAACCAACCTAGCGTCATGATTAGGATTATTCGAAAACGATCCTTGTCATGTACTCGAATATATTTTCAAAAGCTCGCAAAATAAGCAGTTCGTTCCCTTGCCCGGATCTCACCCATCCGTTTCTAAGATTCAATGCCTTATTCATGAGAGTCAACTTTGGTCTTTCCAAACAGGACCCTTAAATATTGTTTGCTGGCGACTCCTTCGAAATTCAAAATCTACAAAACCCGTAGGGGAATTCTAAATCCAAATATTCGCCGAAAAAACCCCCCTACAATTCTGGCGACTCCGCTGGGGATTACTAAATTTCAATTAGATTATACGAGCAGTTCCTGAGCAACTTGCCACTGCCACGCTCAAGTTCTGGATGCCAGCAGTAGCGCTGGGAGCAGGCCCCTGCGTCAGGTGCTGCTGCCTGCATTCAGCACAGTGGCTTTTAGTGGCTGGTTGCCCATTCTGCCCAAGTTTTCGAGTGGGAGTTCAGTTCGGATTTTAAATTTCGAAGAACGCTCCCAAACCTTGAGAATAAATTCCGAAAAACGAGCTTTTCAAATACAATATTCGAGTACAATTTTCAATTTCTAAGCACGGCATGCATGTTTTCGAAAACCATATTTGTGCAAAACGAATTTCTACCTTGCCCAACATGAATGTGTTCTACATTCGAGTTAGCCCCCGTGGAAACGAAATGGTGATTCTCCATACGGTTCCTGACCAAAGTGTATGTCCATTTCCGCGCCTATCGAAATTTGACATTTTCTTGACGTTCTCGACGTCAAGTATGGAGGTCGTCGGCCAACCAACACCTCCCCCTTGAGGAGGTGAAACAATTGTTGCCGGATCCGCTTCTTAGTCAAGCACCCTTTCGACACCCAAAGCCGACCACTTGCATCATACAAAACTTAGACCGACCTTAGGTTAAGACCTTTGCATGTCGCATTCATGTACATGTTAGTGTGACAACGTGCTATTTTTGGCATTGTGTGAGCGTCTTTGCTCGCGTGAATGACAAACCTCGAGTTCTAACTTTGCCAAAACCATTAGCCTCCAACTAGGGAACCTAACCCCTATGAGCATCATACAAACCTCATGCATCTAAATTCGCCGATTTAGGGTCTTTTAGGAGTGCCACTCCATTTGATTCAAAATCCCTAGACACGCCTTGCACACAAATGCCAAATTCAAAATTCAAATTCCAATCCAACGTAACGGCGTCATAATGTAAGATTTTCAAGTCTCTAATTCCAATTCCAAATTCAAGAATCCAATCCAACGACGTCATAGTGCCGGATTTTCAAGTCTAAATTCCAATTCCAAATTCAAGAATCCAATCCAACGGCGTCATAATGCCGAATTTTCAAGTCCAAATTCCAATTCCAAATTCAAGAATCCAATCCAACGGCGTCATAATGCCGAGTTTTCAAGTCCTATTTCCAATTTCAAATTACAATCCAACGACGTCATAATGTCGAATTTTCAATTCAAACTTCCAATTTCAAGTCCTATGTTCAAAACCACAAGTTCAAATTTCCAAACTCATGACGGCGTAATGCCGAACTTTCCATTCAATCATTCGAACCTCAAATTCTAATTTCCAAACCCATGATGGCGCAATGCCGAGTTCTTCAATTAAATCTTCCAACTCTCAAAATTCTATGTTCCAAACCTCAAATTTCAAATCCATGACGGCGTAATGCCGGATTTTCAAGTCTCAAATCTCTATTCAAAACCCTTTCAAAAATCAAAGTTCCAAACGCAACATCAAATGCCTAAAGCCTATGACGGTGCAACACCGGATTTTCAAGTCCAAAATTCAAATTCAAAGCCTCATCTTCTATACAAAACTCCTAATTTTTTTTTCAAATTCCAAATCGAACTTAAGTTTCAAATTCACTTTCAAGTTGCAAAAATTCTTGCTTTCCATTGCTCCCCAAATACATAATTAAAATCCCCTGAAATAATACAAATTCAATTTCCACATTCTATCCTGGATTGAAAATCCCCTGAAATAATACAAATTCAATTTCGACATTCTATCCCGGGTTGAAAATCCCTAGAAATAATACAAATTCTATTTCCAAAAGCATTTCTCATGAGTTGAAATTCCCCTAAAATATTCCAAATTCTATCATGGGTTGAAATTCCCCTAAAATATTTCCAAATTCCATACGGGGTTGTAAATCCCCAGAAATAATACAAAATCCAATCTTTACGATCGGGTTGAAATTCCATTGAAATAATATAAAATCCAATTTCATTTCTCATGGGTTGAAAATCCCTTGAAATAATCCAAACCCCATACAAATTCCATTGGTTTGAAATTCACTTGAAATAGTAAAAAATCCAATTTCTTTTCTATTGGGTTGAAACTCCCCAGAAATAATATAAATCCGATTTCCCAAATTCTATCGGGTTGAAAATCCTTTGAAATAAGACTAATCCAATTTCTAAGTTCTACCGGGTTGAAATCCCGTTGAAATATTCCAAATTCAATTTTGGGTTGAAATTCCCCTAAAATATTCCAAATCCAATTGTTGGGTTGAAATTCCCCTAAAATATTCCAAATCCAATTGTCGGGTTGAAATTCCCCTAAAATATTCCAAACTCGATTTCGGGTTGAAATCCCCCTCAAAGGATTGCGAATCCCGGAACAAGCGTACAAAATCCAATTTTTGATATCCAAGTTCTAAACCTCTAGAAATGGTATAAGGAGGAAGTCTCCACAAAAGAATGAAGCTCCTTTCAAAAAATACTTCCAACGAGTTGTAAGTCCCGATACAAGTACAAATGCCTATACAAATCCTAAAAGGTTGTCATTCCTCCAAAATATTTCCAACGGGTTGCGAACCCCGAATACAAATACAAAATCCGAAATCCCGAATCCTCGGAGTGACACTTAGAGTCAAGTCTACGTCTCATTCATTGCATGCATGTCATACCATGTGTCGGGAAGTCCAAGTTCTAAATTCAAGTCATGTGTTAAATAGGTGCTCGAACTCATTCTCTCAAAATACAATTCAAGACGACTTCATTGGGGGCGGCTGTAGCTGAGCTATATGACTGTGTTGAGGAAGCCGAGGCTCGCATAAGGTATGTCGAAGACAATCAAGAAAATCTTTTCAATGTTGTGAGTCCTTTCGAAGTAGAAGAAATATTTCATAACTAGAGGCCCGCGCTCGACCTTGTGCAACCTGATAAAAATTCGGAGTCCGAATTTGTTAATGGATTACCTCAAGAAGACATTTGTGGGATATGGGCAAGTGATGATGAAGGCGTATACCACGATCCTCCTATTGAGAACATCTCTGATGATGAATGCCAATAAATTGTGAACGCCAATTGGTTCTTGGACACTAAGGCAGAAAACAATATTCAGGTCATGACTCGATCCGGCCGAATTCAAGAGCCAGTCAACAGGACAACACCGGCAACTAATGTCCCTCTACTCACTGAGTAAAATCCCTTGATCAAACAATTGAAACGTACAAAAGCAGAGGTCAATATCTGGCAACTCATGGCTTCCTCTGTTGAGCATCGCACTGCTCTGATCAATGCTCTAGTCAAGCTGAATGTCGCCCCGGAGGTTACTCTAGACAAACAGGTCGGGTTACTAACAAATCTGGAAGAGGGGATTACCTTTAAAAATGAAGACCTCCCACTTGTGGGGGCAAGCCATCACAAGGCGCTCTATCTGACTGTCGAATATAAAGACAAAATCATCCCCATGACTCTAGTGGAGAATGGATCAGCCATCAATGTGTGTCTTCTCCGCACTGCTGAAAATTTGGGCTTCACTCCTAGTGATTTTTCTAGCTCCTCCCAGGGTGTTCACGCCTATGACAATACTTGTCGGGAAGCAATGGGGACTCTCACACTTCTACTCCAAACAGGCCCAATTGAGCGCAAAGTGAGCTTTCAAGTGCTGAACATCAAAGCAGGCTTCAATCTCCTTTTGCGGAGACCTTGGATACATGACCTCAAGGCTTTACCATCTTCACTCCATTAGAAAGTTCGAATGTAGGTCCAAGGAAATATCATTACTCTAAATGAATCCCACCCAAGAACCAAGATAGCTGAAAAAGCTCTGATATTAATAGAACATGATGACAATGACGAAGACCTTTGGGGGTTCAGTGCTGAAGTAGGAGCCATTGAGTCCAAAATGAATCCTATGGCAAGGCATATAATGATTAAGTGTGGGCGCTTCTTGGGCACTACTCTGCCACCGCCTACCGAATCTCCTTTCAAGACTCATGGTCAGACTAATTGCTTTGGTCTGGGATACAAGCCAAGTAAGCATGACAACAAGCAACAAGAGGCCAAGCTAAGGGCCCGTCGAGCTTGTAATGACAATTTCAAAATACCTCCCCATCAACGCACACTCAACGGGCAATTCATGAAAGAATGAGAGGATGACCTGTACTTTGACTTTCCAGAGCATTTCTATGATACTTCAAAAGGGATCCTCTACCCTGGGTTCGAAATATTTCAAGACTGCCACTTCCTCGAAGATGCCCCTCCAATACAAAATAAGGTTGCCCCTGATTGCTTTGAATCATCAGCTTTTGGTCTCATGTTCGACCAAGAAGTCGCACCAATCATCTCCGAAGATACTATGGTCCAAATGATCACTCAAATCGAAGATTTTGACCCGTCTAAGCTTATTGTTCCTAGTGAGAAGATGGTCAATGGCGGGAGGAAATCCCTCAAGATTATTGCTCCAAATGTCAAAATGTTCGAGATTACTGTGGGCGAAGGATCTATGATGAGCGAATCCGAGTCAGAGGATGAGTCTGGATCTGAGTCTAGTGATTAGTCTAAGAGTCTATGGCTAGAATCTTGCATCAATCAAGAGCCACTACTACAAAAATAGGCAAAGAGACCCGTCCAAATATGCATAAGAGACCTCCTCTGGACAGGTCTCTATCTCAGAGGTCTCTTTGATAAAGAGACCCCCTCATTAAAGGGGGTCTCTTATTAATAAAGAAAAGACCCTTTATCAGAGAAAGGGGATCTGTTTTCCTAGCAACTCTAAAAATAATTTAATAGAAGAACAGACCCATCATTAAAGAAATGGGGTCTCTTTGATAAATAAAAAAGACCCACCATCAGAGAAATGGGGTCTCTTTGTTAGAAAAATTCAAACCCTATATTCAAGAAAGGGGGTCTCTTTGACATTTAAACATTTTTTTTATTTTGAAAATCGAAAGACCTATGCTTATAGATAACGGGTCTCTTTTCAGCTATATTTTAAATAAAAAAAAAACAGTAGCGTACACACACACCAAAAGGGAAGCATCAAAACAAAATTACCATAATAATTAGTATTATATACAATATTTTACAACAAAAATTTAGAACTAAACACATATAAAATTAAGTCCTGCTACAACTATAGCATTAAACCATTTCATACGACCACCTACATTTTTCTAAGTTGTGTCTTTATGCTCCGTGAAATATCACCCAAAGCATCCCCTCAAAAAAAAAAAATCACCCAAAGCATGATTCTAACGTAACACGCTCCAACATATGTGTCAAATCCACATCACGCCCTTGATCTCATCAATATTAGTTGGAGTAGGCACCGGGAGCTCGAAGAAATAACTACAAGACAACTAAAGCACGTGAGAGAGAGCCCAAGGATAACAACTTTACAAGTCATAATCACAAAGCATAATATCACTAATTCACAAGTCAAAGTTGTGCAAAACAACATGAAGAAACTCGGATTAAGAACGCAAAACAAGACAAGCTGATAAGCACAAAAGTGCCCATGAACGGCAAATCAGCAAGAACCAACACTATTTTGACCACCACAGAATTTACTCTGAATAGCAGATATATCTTGCAGGACTTAAATTTCAGAAGATTAAATTTCAGACAGCACAGTAAATACAGAAAATTAACGAACAAAACTTCATTTTATTTCCACCAAATTTTATCCAGATAATCAAAGTTACAACTTATGAAAGACAATTTCTGTCTGAACCCTTAACACGATTGTTCAAAATTATGATCTCATGAATATCAACAACCACAGTGAATCAAGCAGGAACTTATGATGGTAACAAGCGATGAACCATCAGTTTTTTGTACAAAAACAGTGATCACAAGTTCACAACATAAAGTAGCAAAGCAGACATCAAGCTATCAGCCTTAGACTCCCAGTAAGCTCTTCAAACCAGAACTTCAAATCAGGACTTTGCATACCAGGTTCGAGGCTATATATCGTTCCAATGGAGAGTATATAATTACCTGGAAAGTATGTTGATCCATTGATCCATGCAAGCTAATGAGATATGTCAAGGTCCAGTGGTCCACAATCCTTCACAATGCAGAATTGTTCCTTCAGTCTTGCCAAATTGAAGTTATTTCTAAAATTCTAAATGACATGCATCGCTTTCATGAAGAAAGTAGACCAAATAAGAGTCAGAACCATTATCGCCATAAAAGGATACTTCTACTTCTAAGGCGCAATGCACAAAACTGCTGCTAAGTGCTAACACCTCAAGCAATCAGACCTATACACTACCACCAACAGAACCAGTTCCAAACACATAGTTGTTGACAGAAACCCAAGACTCTACATTCATTCGTGTACTGAATAAAGAATAAACGCAGGAAAAAACCACACAAAACAAACCCCAGCATAAACTAAGCCCTCCAAAGTCTAAACAACTGAAAGCAACATAGATTTACTTTGACTCAAGGCCTAGAAAGTTATAAAGTTCTTAAGAATAAGACTATTCTAGGAGCAAAACTCAATACCAATGAATTGAAGTAACTAATAAGACTTCTTATAAATATATATCAACAACAGGTTCTGCACTCCGCAGTTGTGATATTGTTCAATTGATGAATTCCTTGTTACACCAATGCTCAAGAAAGAAAGACCAAGATGAATGCCAACTAGGCAACTACAATTTCTGATGTTAAGGGAAGCTCCTTCTCTAACAAAATTTTGGCATTCAAGTACGCCATTAGTAATGGTGACATTAACAATGTAATTTTCCAAACAAGGCATAATCAAATACTCGTAAAAAATTCATGAAAAAACAAATGCCTGCGGCTGTAAGGCTCTGAGTTACGGCCACTTTATGGGAATGTCTACTTGTGATGTTATTTTTACTGAAACTGATCAAATTTCAGCTTGATTATACCTGTTTCCTGAAAACTAAAACTGAACATCATTCTGCCCAATTCAGCTATTTCAACTTGATTATACCTGGTTCCTGAAAACTAAAACTGAACACCAATCTGCTCAACATAAGGTTTATTTTTATTGCTCATTAACTTTTTCACTTTTTAAAAAAAGATACAAAAAGAAAGTAAACTAATTTCTGTTAATTATGAGAATGTTATATACTGGTGTAAACAGAAGGGACGCGCTGAAGTCTAAGAGATTTTAATTATGCCCGAATAATCTCTATCATATGAGACTCAAGTAACAAAGAATTCTGACTAATCTCAAGTCTTTAGAAGCTGCACAACTTGGGCTGATTGTACCAAAACCATTTTAACACACAAAATCAAGCAAGAACATCATTCGTAATCTTATCATAAGTATCGTCATGAACAAAAACCAAAACAAAAACCCTACCATACAAAGTCAATATCAAATCCAATTAAAAATATACAAATTTACAATCTTCAATGATACCAAATTATACGAAAAAATATCTAATTTTTACCTCACTTCAAACTTCCAAATCAAATTAACATGTCTGTACAATAGCTACCAATCAACCAAATTTCATACGCCTGTATAAAAATCAGATTATCAAGCAAACACGTTCAAGAACAAACTAATTACTAAATAATATATGTAAAAAACCTTAGAAACCAAATCAAATTCATGGCGGAAAAAAAAAACATGAAAAATAAAGTGCAGATATACCTTGCTCTGTTAGTTGTTGTTTGAGCTCCGCTACTTACTCACCATACGAAACCTCCAAGGTTGATAAACTTTACAATGGAAAAATTGGAAACTATTGTATGAATTAAAGTCGGAAATTGAAATTTAGATTTCGAAAATTAGGGTTCTTTTATTCAATTTCGATGAGCTGCAGAAATTGGTGATCTGCAAGAATATAAATTGGGGATTTTGATTGAGAATAACGGAGTGAGAAGTTTGAGAGATGAATGAATTCTCTGCGAATTCAATCAGATCTGAAATTGAGGTATTTGGGGTTTTATTTTCGCTGTACAGGGAAGGGAGAGAGAAGTAGGGGTTATGATTTCTGACCTTCTAAAAATAATTTAATTGAGGAGCAGACCTGTTATAGGAGATAACAGGTCTCTTCATTTTTTATTAGTGGACCCCGCCTCTACGAGAAATCTTCTTTCTAAGCTAACAGGTCTCTTTTTTGCGCCCAGATAACATAAGAGACCTCTGATTTGTATTATGAGGTCTTATTAAGTAAAGAGACCCGTTAAGTACTCTAATGGATCTGTTTTTTTAGGTCTCTTTGGACATTTTTGTAGTAGTGAGCCTCTTGATGAGCGACATTTATGTCGCTCTTAGCTTAGGATTTTAGTTCATTTTATTAGCATTTTATTATTATTTTTTCTTAGTTTTATCGTTTTTAGTTCGTTTATCGCATTTTTGCATTGATCGTAATATTTTCTCGTCTTGCGTAGATTTTAGTGGTTTTTGCTTAAAACGTGCCTTTTGTGCGCATTCTCATTGCGTAAGGGTCCCCTTGATAGCAGACTTGTAGCTCCATGATTACAGCAGTAAATAGCAAGAAGAACAGCAGCAAATAGCAAGAAGAATAACAGCCACAGGACACGAGCATCATGGCAGTTTTGCCACAGCAACACGCAATACAAAAAAAAAGTACACGAGCAGAAAAGTGCAGCAACAGCACCGCAATTACAGCAGCTGTGCACTCGGTTTTGTTGCAACCATTAGCACTCGAGCAACCTCACTTGAAGTGCCTTGATAGAGGCCTTGCAGCAAGAAGCACAACAGCATCACAATGCAGGCAGCCAAGCAGTGCAGCGCATCAAGAACAACAACCAAGCAGTGCAGCAGAATAGCGCAATCAGAACAGCAGCCATGGTCTGTGAGATCGAACAGGTCAGGCTGTGCGATCGAGCAGCTTCTGTGCGAGCACACAGCTCTGCCCGTGTGAGCACACAAATCTGCGAAATTGATGCAGTGGCTCAGTGGTGTTTTGTGCGAGCGCACGACTTGTCTTGTGCAATCGCAAAGCTGCGCGGAGGAGTTTAAATACGAATTTTCAGTTTTAGTTTTCACGCAATTTCATTTTCTAGTTTTCATATTTTAGGATTAGCTTAGAATTCTAGAGAGAGAATTAGATTAGGGCTTAGATTAGAGATTAGGATTAGGATTCTTAGCTTCAAATTCTTAATTCTTAGTTGAATTCAATCATCAAATTTCAGATTTCTTTTCTCTTTCATTTGAGTTTTGCTCTTCAATTTTGTTCTTCAAGTTTGATGCAATTTCTACAATACAAGGTATAATTCTACTTTTCTTTTTGATTAGTTCTTTAATTCTTTAATTACTTCATTAATTTCGTTTATGCTTTGATTTCATGCTTGAATTCTAGAATTAGATTCATATTTTGAATTTCATTGATTTTTCCCCAATTTTTGGATGTTTGAATTTTCTGAATTTTGTTGATTCAATTAGTTTCTTTAATTCACTTAGATTCATGATTAGGATTAATTTTAGTTTAATGTTGATGTTAATCATGCTAATTGAGTAGTTTAGTCTAGAGGTTAGGGTTGAAGCCTTGGGATTGAATTTGGGAAATTTTAGGGAAGTTCATGATTGATGTTGTGATTAAATGTGATTTGGTGATAGGATATCCATGACTAATTGAGTGGTAGTTGCAAATGCTATTTGATTGTATTTGATTGGATTGCATAGGCTAGTTTTGGCAAGACATTGTGAGCCTAATTTGTGCAAGTGAATAGTAGTTCCTATTATATGCAAGTGGTCTAGTTTAGGATTAGGCGAAAGCTCTTCCATAGATTAGATGCTTCGCGTGTTCCATCCGAGAGGTGGCGAACACGTCATTCGATTCTATTCCCCTATACACCAAGTCGTTGCATAATCATGATTGTTTTGACCTTGTTCTTCCTTTGATTCAATTTCCATTGCCAATTCCCGAAATCTATAGAATTTCTTTATTTGTTTGTATTTCGTGCTTTTTAGATTAATTCAAAAACTCAATTTTGATTCGAACTAGCTTCTGCACGCATTAGATTGAAAAGTCAAACATATTCATTCTATTGGGAAGATCCCTATGCTTTCCGCTATAGTCAATATAGCCGGTTAGTTAGGAGTTTATAAATTTTGTTTGATTAGATGGTTTTCTTTTCAACGACGGAAAAACACCTTATCAAAATGGCGCCGTTGCCGGGGAATGGCATCATTGTTTGATTTTTCAATCTAGTTCTCTAGTCTAGTTCATTTTTCATTTTCTTTTTTCTTTGAAAACCAAAAAAAATGGCAAATTCCTTTGTTTCTCAAAATGACGAATCGATTACACTTGATGATCTTCTCTTTCTTCATGATAATTTCCTAAGCTCTTTGAAATTTGAATCTCAAAAATCATTGTTGGAGAGGCCCCTTTTCATAAAGTATCTTGAAATTCAAGAAGAGCAAAGAATAGATTCTAGTTTGAATTCTTTTGAGGTCATGTCCCAACAAGTTGTAAAAGGCTTTTTGGGAACTTCTAACCTAATGCAAGAGTCTATTAAGGAAGTTTCATGGATAAGAGATGAGTTTGAGGCTACATTGCCACCTATGATGCATGATATTGAGGAGTTGAGTATCGGAGAGTTTGTTCCTACTCGTTCCTCTTTGAGTGAATGCCTCGATGATGGTGATGAAAATCTATTTGCTCCTTTTTGCCTTGAAGTGCTTAAATCGATTCAAATTGAGGAAAAAAAGTGAGTGTGCCAACCAAAAACTTTTAAAAGTTAATGAAGGATCTTATGTTGAGATTTCTTGTGCTCTTTGTGATGTGAGTGAAGTTGTTTGTGAATCTTTTGTTCCCATTCCCTTCCCTCATTCCCCATTCCGAAAGAAGAAACTCAACATTTATCCTTCATTTCCCATTTCTTTTCCCTTTTTATCCCAACTCCCGCCGCTTGAGGATTCTTTTTCCTCTATTGATCCTATTGATTCTCCTTCCTCAAAGGAGCAAGAAGAAGGGAGTTTTCCTTTTGTTTTTCATTTTGATTTTTCTTATTTTTTGTTCCCCACTTCCCGTAGGCATGGAGTCGCATTTTACTTTGTGCTTGCTTCTCATTTGACTCTTGCCTACTTGTTATTCTTGGATATGTTTGCCATTGCATATGACAAACTATTGCGATCGTTGACGGAGTACTTACAAGAGGTAAAAGGCGTCGAGCTAATGACGTAAAAAGAGCGCTTCTCGGGAGGCAACCCGTGGGTGTTGGCCATTTGGCCCATGTATACTAATTTTTCTTGATTTTTGTGCCTCAAGCTTTCTTGATGTGGACATATTTCCATCCATCTTCGCCATGTCCAGCTATTCTTCTTGGTGAATTCGTTCGTTATTATGGTTCTTTGCAGGACTTGCTCCCACGACATTTCCGGTAATATCATTCTAACTCTCTTGCATTCTTTGGGGTCGGGCATATTTCATATGGGGCATTGGTTGGATGGGTAGTTGTACCCCTCCTAGTTTTGTTTTAGTCCTTGAGGACATGGCCTAATTCAAGCTTGGGGGGAGATTCTATTTTTTGCTACTTTGATCTCCATGTGATGGATTGCTTGATTTTGTGAATATTTTGGATTTTGTGCATATTTCTTGATTAGTTTCATTGATTTTCTTTATTTTTCTTTTTCTTTTTATTTCCTTTCCTTTCCTTTTCCTTATTTTCTTTTTTTCATTTCTTTTCTTTCTTTTTCCTTTTCGATCTTTGTCAAGACAAGTTTTTCTAGGCTTTTAAGGAAATTTTCTTGATTTGGGCAAATAAAATTGGAACTTGTAGGTTAAAATGCTTTTATTCCTAATTGGTAGATGTTTACACGGTTTTCAATGTCTTGGGTCAAATCTAGGATTTAGATGTTAAGAAAGTTGGTTAGAACTTTGGGTAGCATGAGTCTTGAACCCTTGGTTTGTGGTAAGACGATGTCGATCTCTCTAGTGACTTGAAACCGGAGAGAGTAATATTTGCTCCCATTGGTGAGGATCATGTTCACATTATCCCAAACACATTGTATACATATATTGAGTGGCATGGATCCTTGGCATCGACTTTCTTATCTCCCGAATTTGACTTTTTCCTTCCCGAGACCGCGACCGAACTACTTTAGGGGACGATAGAGGCATTTCTTTGGGTGACTATTTTTCTTTTTAGTTTAGGACTTTATTTTCTATTTTTCTCATATATTTTTGTTTGCATTTGCCCCCTTGCTAGCCATTTGAGCCTTTCCCCTTAATTTATTATAAGCACATTACAAGCCTAATAGCCTTTGTTTTATTTTCACCCTTAGAAATGATAGTGAAGCTTTGAGTTATGATGCTTGATGGTTTTGAATGATTATGCAATGTTGAGGAATGATTGATATTGGTATGAATGGAAAAGTTTGGGAAATATGTTGTATATATTGAATAAATGATGCATATGCAAAAAGAGAAAGGAAAGTTTTGAAAAAGCCAAAAATAGAGAAAAACAAGGCAATGAGAAAAGTTTCAATTGAAACATAAAAAAAAGAGAAAATCAAATCAAGAAAAGTGCAAAAAGAGTTTTAGTTTAGTTTTGTTGTTGAATAAGCTTGGGGGTACCCCAAATAAGTGGTATGAGTTTGTTTTGGTTCGATTTGCTTGAGTTGAGTTCATTCATTGCGCTTCACTTTAGGTATGAGCACCAATTACCAAATTTGTTCCACACCTTACCCCTAGCCTATGTTATACCCTAAAAAGTCCTCTTGAGCCTTTTGAGTTGAGTCATTGTCGGTGGAGGGAGGATTTGGTCAAATTTATGGAATGAGATTGTCATACTAAGATGTCGGGTAACCTTCTCTTCTCCCTTGCAAATCTCGTTTTCCGGCGCCTTCGCGGCGTCATGAGACACTATTCTTAAGGGTAGATGGGATCTAGAGATTTGACGTGGTATGCTCGGTTGAAGGGGAATTGATAAGTGCTTACCCTTAGTTCTCTTTGCTTGGCATTTGAATCCTTCACTCGACTTAGGACATTGGTTAGCGCGCATTCGCTTATTTGGTTAGTAATATTATCATTCTCTCATACTCGTTCCATAATAAAGGCCCTTATCTTGAATTTTTTAGTTTCATTTTTCTTTCTTTTCTATTTTCTTTTCCTATCTTTCTTTTTCTTTTCTTTCTTTTTCTTTTCTTCCTTTTTCTTGGTTTGTTTTTCATTTGAGGTCTTGCCTTGATTGAATTTTTGGAAGAGTCATGGGTGGTTCTCTTTGGAAACCCTTGCGAGATCCCACTCGCCCTCATGAGCGATTGTGGGGTTTAAAGAGCTGGTTGGATGCGCTTAAATGCAACCGTGATTCCTACGAAAGTGAGTTAGTGTGCATTCTTGTAGTTCTTATTTTCGTAATTTTGATTTTGAATAATTAAGCTCATTCTCCTCCCCGTTTCTCATTCTTGCTTTGCTTGAGGACAAGCAAAGGTTTAGCTTGGGGGAGTTTGATGAGGGACATTTATGTCGCTCTTAGCTTAGGATTTTAGTTAATTTTATTAGCATATTATTATTATTTTTGCTTAGTTTTATCGTTTTTAGTTCGTTTATCGCATTTTTGCATTGATCGTAATATTTTCTCGTCTTGCGTAGATTTTAGTCGTTTTTGCTTAAAACGTGCCTTTTGTGCGCATTCTCATTGCGTAAGGGTCGTTTTGAGTATTGACGTGTTGATATTGTGTCATTATGCTTGACGATGTTTAAAATGATTTTACGATTTGCAAAAGTACGATACGAATTAATAAATATGCTATGCGATTTAATAAGTGTTCTAGGCGATTTTGATAACTTGGCCACTCGTTGTTTGTTGAGTGTTTCCTTGTGCAGCGACGAAGCGAGCCATGAGCACATGTGCAGCCAGCAACACAGGCAAACAGTCACAACCTAGCAGCCACACAAGCGCAGCCACAACAGCCACTGCTAGCTGCTGTACACGCACACAAACAGCAATGCACTCGTGCTTTACAGCCACTGTTTGGCTGCTGTTCGTGGCTCTACTTGAGCCTTGCTTGCCCCTTTTTGGTAGTTGTACATGAGCAGGCATAGCAGCCACAACATTGAGCACAACAGAAGCTTGCTTGAGAAAGAATAGCGCAGCAACACGCAACAATCAGAACAGCAACAGCTTAGCAAAAACACACGCAAGAAGCCACAGTACAGCAGCTATACTTGCAGTCCTTTGCAGTCCTGTGCTCACCAACGAGCTTCTTGCATCCCCTTGATAGCAGCAGCAAATAGCAAGAAGAACAGCAACAAATAGCAAGAAGAACAGCAGCAAATAGCAAGAAGAACAGCAGCAAATAGCAAGAAGAATAGCAGCCACAGGACACGAGCATCATGGCAGCTTTGCCACAGCAACACGCATTACAAAAAAAAAGTACACGAGCAGAAAAGTGCAGCAACAGCACCGCAATTACAGCAGCTGTGCACTCGGTTTTGTTGCAACCATTAGCACTCGAGCAACCTCACTTGAAGTGCCTTGATAGAGGCCTTGCAGCAAGAAGCACAGCAGCATCACAGTGAAGGCAGCCAAGCATTGCAGCGCATCAAGAATAGCAGCCAAGCAGTGCAGCAGAATAGCGCAATCAGAACAGCAGCCATGGTCTGTGAGATCGAACAGGTCAGGCTGTGCGATCGAGCAGCTTCTGTGCGAGCACACAGCTCTGCCCGTGCGAGCACACAAATCTGCGAAATTGATGAAGTAGCTCAGTGGTGTTTTGTGCGAGCGCACGGCTTGTCTTGTGCGATCGCACAGCTGCGCGGAGGAGTTTAAATACGAATTTTCAGTTTTAGTTTTCACGCAATTTCATTTTCTAGTTTTCATATTTTAGGATTAGCTTAGAATTCTAGAGAGAGAATTAGATTAGGGCTTAGATTAGAGATTAGGATTAGGATTCGGATTCTTAGCTTCAAATTCTTAATTCTTAGTTGAATTCAATCATCAAATTTCAGATTTCTTTTCTCTTTCATTTGAGTTTTGCTCTTCAATTTTGTTCTTCAAGTTTGATGCAATTTCTACAATTCAAGGTATAATTCTACTTTTCTTTTTGATTAGTTCTTTAATTCTTTAATTGCTTCATTAATTTCGTTTATGCTTTGATTTCATGCTTGAATTCTAGAATTAGTTTCATATTTTGAATTTCATTGTTTTTTCCCCAACTTTTGGATGTTTGAATTTTCTGAATTTTGTTGATTCAATTAGTTTCTTTAATTCAATTAGATTCGTGATTAGGATTAATTTTAATTTAATGTTGATGTTAATCATGCTAATTGAGTAGTTTAGTCTAGAGGTTAGGGTTGAAGCCTTGGGATTGAATTTGGGAAATTTTAGGGAAGTTCATGATTGATGTTGTGATTAAATGTGATTTGGTGATAGGATATCCATGACTAATTGAGTGGTAATTGCAAATGCTATTTGATTGGATTTGATTGGATTGCATAGGCTAGGTTTGGCAAGACATTGTGAGTCTAATTTGTGCAAGTGAATAGTAGTTCCTATTTTATGCAAGTGGCTAGTTTAGGATTAGGCGAAAGCTCTTCCATAGATTTGATGCTTCGCGTGTTCCATCCGAGAAGTGGCTAACACGTCATTCGATTCTATTCCCTTATACACCAAGTCGTTGCATAATCATGATTGTTTTGACCTTGTTCTTCCTTTGATTCAATTTCCATTGCCAATTCCCGAAATCTCTAGAATTTCTTTATTTGTTTGTATTTCGTGCTTTTTAGATTAATTCAAAAACTCAATTTTGATTCGAACTAGCTTTTGAACGCATTAGATTGAAAAGTCAAACATATTCATTCTCTTGGGACGATCCCTATGCTTGCCGCTATAGTCAATATAGCCGGTTAGTTAGGAGTTTATAAATTTTGTTTGATTAGGTGGTTTTCTTTTCAACGACGGAAAAACACCTTATCACCTCTAAAGTCCGAACTTCAAGTTAAAGCTGTCGATGTAATGATTACTAATTTCAATAATACTTCAATTTCCTCCTACTCTCCAAGTCCAAATTCAAAACACATTCCTAATCCAAACAACTTTGCTTCTCAAGAAACTGACCTTGAAATCTTAAAAGCTATAGAAAATCATGAAAACAGGACGCCCATAATTGAGGAAACAGAAAAGGTTAACCTTTCTAACATCAGTGATCCAAAACTAGTTCAGATTGGTTTGACTCTATCACAAGCAGAGCGGGATTATCTTATCAATCTACTTTCAGAGTACGTAGACGTCTTCGCATGGTCCTATCATGATATGCCAGGGGTTGATCCAAGCATCGGTCAACATACAATTCCCCTCATCCTAGGTTCAAAGCCCATCATGCAAAAACTCCGTCGTATGAAACCGGATGTCTCCCTAAAAATTCAAGAAGAGGTCTCCAAGCAGCTAGAGGCCGGGTTTATTCGAGAATCCAAATATCCAGAATTGGATTATGAAGGAAAATTTCCTTTACCCAAGGTGCATTAAGTCTAATACCAAGGTTCAGATTAATTACAAACAATTAATTCAGTGAGATCAAGTGATTGGAACAGCTAGCTGGAGCAATGCTTCCGATCAGTGAGTTCTAATCTATATTAGGCTCACATCTTACTCTTGACTGAACCTATAAGGTCACACCAATGGCATGTAACAGATCACCGGGTTAAATGAATCGGAAATTCATTTAATAGCTTTTCAGGAATTAGTTCGGAAAAACATAATATATGATACGACCTTGCATCGGAATCGTATATCGTATCGCGAATATTCGTAAGCTGGGCGAAACGAATAATCGTATCGTACGGCGGTGATTCGTCATGTACAATACGATAAATAATAGCCGTAAGGCGTTCGTCGCGAATACAAGCCGCAACGGAGCTTCCGGCCCGTCGAGCCAAGCGCGCATGCGCGCAAGGCCCAACGTGCCAGCGAGCTCGCAATGCAGCAACCAAGCCGGCCCGCGGCACAAGTGTGCATGCACAAGGACAGCAGCAAGCAGCGAGCAAGCAAGCGAGGCCCGCGGCCCATCGCTGCTGCCCGGCTGCGCTGTGGGCTTCGGCCTGCAGTGGGCTGCGTGCACGTGAGGCTTGCGGTGTGTGAGTGTGGCCGGTCAAGGCCTTGTGTCTTGGCCGGTTACACTAAATATAACTCTAGGGTTATATTCCACACACTAATTAGTTTTTCCACAACCATAAACCTAATTATGAAATTACGTTGTTTCAGTTTTGCTCTCTACTCAAAACTGTTATTCCCGAAAAAGCAAACACTCTTGAATATTGTCTAAGCTACGATTATCAAGACGGACCTGAACGTGTCGGTGAACCAAATAGAGGAACGACAATTGGAGTTCTTTGTTCGTGTTCGTTGATACTAAACTCAGGAAAACACGTTTCGAATGTAAGTACGCTTAATCTATGCTTTATATATTTTTCCTTGCTTTGGGGACGTTCCGCACATGTTATATGTTTAACTGTATTCCCCTACAGTGGTATCATGAGCCTTATGTATTTAAAGATTTTTTTAGCATGATTATATGTTTTTGTATGTTGTCGAATTTTCTTATGTTTTTCGTAATTTTTTCGAATGTTTCTGGATTATTGGATAGATCGCAGGAAACAGTTCTGAATTCGAAAATTGTTGAAATTTTGATTTTTCTGACCCTAATATGAATGAAAACGATTTTCTAAGATCATTTAATGGGAACGGAATTGCAAAAACAGGCCTCGAAGTATGAGTTTTTGGGCGTTTTTGTTAATTAATGAATTAAAATTAACAAATTTGAATTTTTTTTCAATTAATTGGTCAACCTTAACTACTCGGAATTGATTGAAATTTTGACCTACTTCTGTTGGATATATTTTAAAATTATGGTAAAATTTTCGGCCATAAATATTAAGTATAAATCCTAATTTCATTTTCCCCAAATTCGTAAATTTCAGATCGCTAATTGATTTTTTAAATAATTTAGATATGGAAATTTGGTTAATTGGGAAAGGGAATATAATTTCATATAAAGTGGCAGTCTTTAAAAATTATTGGATTAAAATTCCTTAATTTTAATCAACACTTAAACCAAATTGGTAAAAGTCTGAAAATTTAATGTTTAGAACGATTTAAATTTTTATATTCGATTATCAAAACGTTCAAATTTTTTGTTGACATTGTTCGTTCGTTAAAATTTGAATAAAGTTATCCTAGATTTAATAAATTTTGCAAAATCAGATTGTTGTAAAAATTAATTAAATCGTAAAATTGTTATTTTTCGAAAATAAAAATTATTAATTTTGTGAAAAATAACTAAATGCAAATATGTTCGTGAAATTGATGGCTTGGTATGAATGCAAATAACTAAATGCAAATATCACAGCAGGGACACATCATGCCACGAAGCAGCGACGAGCTGCGGCAGTGTGTGCGAGGGCTTGCGGGGCATGGGCGACGAGCTCATGGGCCTCGTAGGCCACACAGCACATGGCATTGTTGGGCTGGGCGCAAGCCTAGCCCGTATTGCACAATTTTGGCATTTGTCGTTTCGTTGGGCTTTAAATTTGCATTAAAATTATTTAACTTGCGCCGGGCAGTGAGTTTAACTTGGGCCGGGCAGTGAGTTTAATTTAATAATGAAATATTTAATTTATCCAGAATAATTATTGGTTTGAGTGAGAGCCGCTTAATGAAATTAAATGAAATAATTATTTTATTTATTTCGTAGGTCGCTTTATTTTAATTAAATTATATTTTAATTAGAATAAATTCTAGGGATTAATAATTTGAAATTGATTAATCTTTTAGGACGCGTTTATGCGAACGTGAATTTTAAATAATTCACGTATATACTTGCATATTTAATTGGGCCATTCGTTTTAGGATACGAATGGGTGAATGCATAAAATGTATATTTTATGTAATGCAGGTACTCCAAGTGACTAGTATGGCCAATCTAGGATAGTTAAATACGGATGCGAACCGTTTTATCTTTGAATGTAATGTTTTAAATATGGTCTGCGTACCATTGCAATTTTGATGTAATTTTATTATTTCAAGTATTTCTAGTTTAGACCTTTAAGTTAGCATTGAATGAAGATTCAAGACGATGTCAAGCTAACAAAATGGTGAAGAAGATTGGATGCTTCAAGATAATAGTTTTGGGCCATACTTGTTCACCAATTTAATTTATGCACTATATATTATGCTTGTATGAATATATTATGCATGACTGTTGTTTTTATGCCCGATTAGATTTAGTTCACTAAATAATCGAACCAACATAGAAACAACTAGGTCAAAAGTAATATTGAGTTCAAAAGTTGCCTTCCAAATCAAGCACTTACAAAAAATATATCTAAGGATCTAACGTAGTAGGTTTACGCCAAAGCGAGGTGCTATTTTAGTTGACTTAGATAGTAAGGCGTCCCAAAGGAGCACGTTGATTGTGGTTTTAACTCAAACAACAATGGCATATGTTGTGGCAATGGGATAAATTATGGTATTAATTCATTACCAAAGTGTAATTTGGAGATTACTAGCAATAGGTTTTGCTTACCTAGAATCTTAAAAGGCTTAAGACATGCCAAAGCTGCTTAAGGATTTAGGACTTTTAGGGTCTTGGAATCGTTTCATTCATTTTTGGACCATGTTTTGCTTTTGCATGAATGAAATGTTTAATAGATTTAATGATTGCATGCCAGCATTTATTTTAAAGTTGTTAAGTTATGAATGGATATTTATTTCAAATTCTTTTCAAATGTAGTGATCAAATGGCCGCAAACAAAACAACAATCAAATCACCTGAAAGTCTGGATGTCGAGTTAAACTTGACTAACATTCTTGAATGGGAAAGGAAACTTATCAAAGTTTTAAATGTTAACGACATGCGCAATGTCATTGAACAACCTTTTCCTAGCTAATATGCGCGGGGCATGACTCCAAAAAGGTACAAAAATTGGGCACTTCACAAGTACCTTATCTCGGAGTTTATCCTAAAATCTATTCCCAAAAATTGGAGAGGGAGGTTCATTACTTTTGAGCCTCATGCTCTCCTAAGTCAACTTAGGGATAGATGTCGTGTGAGGTATCAAACCAAGGGCCAAACTGGTGGCAACAGGGTTGACGAATTGGCCAATTCAATGAGCAATCTCAAACTCATTACCCCACAAAGGTCGTGTCTAGGGAACGAGCTTCTAGAGGCACAAAAGCGCATTTACTCAACTAAGATGGACATAACCACACCAATTCGGTCTAATGTGAATATGATGTCTGGATTATTTTTCACAATTGAGAGACTTGGTGGTTCCATCAAAGAGCCAATGGCTATTGCACTAGTGCTGAATTCTCTTCATAGGGATTATGAGGGGTTTAAAATGCACTATCTCTTTAATCAGAAAGAGAGCACATTCTATGAACTTGTGGAATTGCTCGAGAAATTCGAGAGAATCCTAAAGTTCAAGCAAGACCCTTTGAATGTAAAGTGCACCAAATTCAAGAAAGTGTGCAAGGGGAATAAAGCAAGGCTGCATCTTCATCCACTCCCGGAGGGAAACTGGCGCCTTCCAAGAGCAAGATGAGGAAGAATGCTACTCCTTCAACATCGCAATGCTTCAATTGTAATGAAATTTATCATTACAAACGTGATTGCCCTAAACTAAAGGAAGAGAAGAAGGACGAAAACATTGCTTCTCCTTCAGGTATGTATGTTATACATTGTAATCTTGCTAATTCTACTCCTTGGGTATTATATACTGGTTGTGAATCACACTTATTTTCCAATTTGCAAGGACTAAGGAGAAGTAGAAGGCTTGATAAATGGGAGATGGATCTACGCGTGGGAAGCGGAGCACGGATTGCTGCATTAGCCGTAGGATCTTATTTTTTTCTTTACCTACTGGTTTTGTTTTGGAACTAGAAAACAACTATGTTCCTATTATCACCAGAAACATTATTTTCGTTTCAAGTTTGGATTCTAAAGGTTTTAGTTTTCAATTTAAAGACAATAGTTGTTCTTTTGCTATGAATGGAATGTTTTATGGTTCAGCACAACAAGAAAATTGTCTATATGTGGTAGATACGAGCAAACACATTTATAACATAAATACTAAAAAGGCTAAAACTGGTGATTCCGATCTCACATATCTGTGGCATTGTCGATTAGGCCATATAAACACAAACAACATGGAATTACTTCAACGGAAGGGAATTCTAGAATCACTTAGAGAAGATTGATCAATGCGAATCTTGTTTACTTGGCAAAATGACAAAGCGGCCTTTCTCAAAAGTGGGAGAAAGAGAAAGTGAACTACTAGGGCTAATACATACGGACGTATGTGGGCCTATGAGTACAAAAGCTAGAGGTGATTTATGCTATTTCGTAACGTTTACGGACGATTTCAATAGATATGGCTATATTTACTTAATGAAACACAAGTCTGAATCGTTTGAGAAATTCCGAGAATTTCAAAATGAAGTAGAGAATCAACATGGCAAGAAAATAAAAGCTCTAAAATAAGATCGAGGAGGTGAATATCTTAGCCACGAGTTTGATGACCATCTAAAAGAATGCGGTATTCTTTCTGAATTGACTGCTCCGGGGACACCTCAATGGAATGGAGTGTCGGAACGGAGAAACAGGACCTTACTCGATATGGTCAGGGAAATGATGGGTCAAGCCAAACTTCCTTTAAAATTCTGGGGACATGCGTTGCAAATAGCAGCACTCACACTGAATCGTGCTCCGTCAAAAGCTGTTTAAAAGACTCCATACGAATTATGGACTGGAAAACTTCCAAAGTTGTCTTTTCTAAAGATTTGGGGTTGCGAAGCATATGTCAAGCGATTAATTTCGGACAAGCTCGAACCAAAATCTGATAAATGTTTCTTCGTTGGGTATCCAAAAGAAACAAAAGGGTATTACTTCTACAACAAGTCAGAGAACAAAGTATTCGTTGCTCGTGACGGTGTATTTTTGGAAAGAAATCATATTTCCAAATTGACAAGTGGGAGAATAATAGACCTCGAAGAGATTCGAGACGGACAACAAACCAAGAAATCTTTAGAAGCAGTTCAAGGTGAAGAACCTCCAAGGCCTTTAGAAGAGCCAGTGGGAGTAGTTCCTTAAAACGTTGTTTCCCCTCGTAAGTCAAATAGAACTAAGGTTCAGCCGGACAGATGGACATGCGTCCTCTTGACTGAAAACTCAGACTCTCATATTAGATAGTGATGAACCTATGACTTACAAACAAGCTATGACGAGCCCAAGCTCCATTAAATGGTTAGAGGCCATCAAATCCGAGATAGACTCCATGTCTGAAAATCAAGTCTGGGATTTGGTAGATTTGCCGGATGGGTTTACACCTAGCGGATGGAAATGTGTCTTCAAATTGAAGAAAGACAAAGATGGAATTGTATACATATATAAAGCTAGATTGGTAGCAAAAGTTTACAGGCAAGTTCACGACGTTGACTACGATGAAACCTTTTCTCCAGCCGCTATGCTTAAGTCTGTTCGGATAATCCTTGCGATTGTCGCGTTTTATGACTATGAAATATGGCAAATGGATGTCAAAACTGCCTTCTTAAATGGTGTTCTTGAAGAGACTGTGTTTATGACGCAGTCGGAGGGTTTTGTCGATCAAAAGAATGGTATGCAAGCTTAAGAAATCCATTTATGGATTAAAGCAGGCATCAAGGAGTTGGAATAAACGATTTGATGAAGCAGTCAATAAGTTTGGCTTCATCAAGACTCAGGACGAATCTTGTGTATACAAGAAGGTCAGTGGGAGTAAAATTACATTCCTAGTCTTGTATGTAGATGACATACTACTTATTGGAAACAACATTCCTATATTGGAGTCTGTAAAGACTTGGCTTGGAAAGTGTTTCTCAATGAAGGACTTAGGAGAGGCACAATACATATTGGGCATCAAGATCTATAGAGATAGATCTAAGAGGATGATTGGACTAAGCCAGAGCACTTTCATTGACAAAGTGCTAGCTAGGTTCAATATGATGGAAGCCAAGAGAGGCCATCTACCCATGACACATGGCACATATCTAAGCAAGACTCAGTGTCCCAAGACATCTGATAAGCGTAGAAAGATGAGTGGAATTCCATACGCTTCGGCTATTGGATCCATCATGTATGCTATGATTTGTACATGGCCGGATATTTCGTTCGCACTCAGTGCAACTGATGAGCGACATTTATGTTGCTCTTAGATTAGGATTTTAGTTAATTTTATTATTATTTTTGCTTAGTTTTATTGTTTTTAGTTCGTTTATCGCATTTTTGCATTAATCGTAATATTTTCTCGTCTTGCGTATGTTTTAGTCGTTTTTGCTCTAAACGTGTCTTTTGTGCGCATTCTCATTGCGCAAGGCTCATTTTGAGCATTGACGTGATAAATAATGTGTCATTATGCTTGACGATGTTTAATATGATTTTACTATTTGTAAAAATGCGATGCGAATTAATAAAATGCTTTCGACTTTTAATAATGTGCTTTGCGATTTGATAACTTGCTGTACGATTCTTTGCATATGCAGCGATGAAGCCTTGTGTGTGCATACCAACAGCAGCCTTGCAGCAACACACACGAACATCAGCAGCCTTGCAAGTGCAGCCACAGTAGCTGCTGTACACGAGCACAAACAACAGCCATATCTGCTGTACACGAGCACAAACAACAGCTGTGCACGCCTTTGTAGCAGCCTCGTGAGCCCTCAAACTTGACCCTTGCGTCCCTTGATAGCAGCTGCACAAGAGCAAGCAAGCACAACCACAACACTGCAGAACACACACCATTACAGGATCTACACTCGAGCAGAAGTGAGAGCAAAGCAACACGCAAAACTGCAGTTTCCAGGGCTGTGCGTTCGCACAGATTTGCTGTGCGACCACACGGAGTTGCTCGACCGCACAAAACAACAAAAATCTTGCAGGAACTTCCCGCTTTCTTGTGCGAACGCACAGACCCCCTGTGCGTACACACGGCTACGCGGAATCGCTGATATAAATACGAATTCGCAGCATTTGTTCAGAAAGTAGTTTTGATAATTAGAATTAGTTCTTCCCAAATTAGTTTAGGCTTAGAGAGAGAAGTAGATTAGAGCTTAGATTATAGGATAGAATTTAGGATTCTTAGCTTAAACTTTTAATTTCTTAGTGAATTCAAACACACATTTCAATTTTTTTTCTCTTTAAGTTTGAGTTTAGTTCTTCAATTTCAGATTTCTTGTTCTTCAATTTTGGTCCAATTTAGATAATTCAAGGTATGATTCTACTTTTTTCTTTAATTTTTTCTTTCATTCTTTAATTGCTTTATAAATTTCGTTCATGCTTGATTTCATTGTTAAATTTTAGAATAGGTTTCATATTTTGAATTTCATTGATTTTTCCCTCATTTTTGATATTTAAATTTTCTGATTTTTGTGAATTCAATTAGTTTCATTAATTCAATTAGTTTCATGATTAGGATTAGTTTTATTTTAATCCTAGTCATAATCATGCTTATTGAATAGTTCATAGTCTAGAGATTTGGGTTGAAGCCTTGGATTATAATTAGGGATTTTGGAGATAATTTTGTGATTGATTTTGTGATTAAATGGATTAATTGATGTTTGATTCCATTTAATCACAAAATCAATCACAAAATCGAATAGTTCAAAGCCTTCATATGTTTGATTAATTGAAGACTTGTTGATATGGTCATATGATATTTCCAAAGATATGTGGAACACAAATCAAAATGTTTGATTTGAACCTTCTGAAGTTTGAGTGTGAAGAGATTCGTTTGTTTATTAATCAATCATATGACTCAACCCTTAAATGACCATTTCATTCAAATAAACACTTAACGAAGGTTTTTGTTTACTTTGAATGTGAGTCTTTCCGTTGTCCAAACAGAAATTGATTATGATGATTAATGGAACATAATACCATTAAGTTCCAGCCTTTAGAAGGACTTTAAAATAAACATGATGACCGTACGATTATTGTAGCATAACTTTGCTTCATTTCCCACTTGTAGGTCAATAACCAGACTTAGCTCCCAGAATTTGAGTTCTTAACAAGAGTTTAGAACCTCAAGCAGTAATCTAATACCATAGGAGTTTATTTGCAAAGTCGTTTCTCTTTAACATAAACTTCAAGGTAGAAATTGAATCTTGAATTCATTTCTTTTGTTCCCCTTTCCTATCCTTTCTAGAACGCTTTCTTATAGTCCTAAAGATTTTACTCTTTGCTTGATCTTCTTGCTTTGTTATGCGTACAAAGTCCCTTTTCTTTTATTCACTTTGAATGACATCATCCAATGAGTCTAATTCATCATCGAATCAAAAGAAAATTGGTTGTTAACCATTGGTTATACATGAGTCTTTAACTCAATACTCCATTATTCCAAAACTACCCAGTATTCTGAATATATGAGGTCCAATTGGTCTACCATTCAAATTTTAGTTTGAAAACAACCATGAAGATCACTATAAGAAAATAGCATTCAAGATACGCTCTCACTCTCCTTTTCTTTGAGAATCGCTCTCAAAATAGTTACCAATCGATCGAGGAAATATCGCAGTTCTATTGTCCGAACGCAATAAAGTTGAAGATTTACGATTCTACAAAATGAACTAGCAAAGAAAAACACTTATCATACTTTAATAACTTGAAATAAAAGCATTCACGCAATTATCATCAAAGCTATTAAACATTTCATTCATGCAAAAAGAAAAAACATGGTCCAATGAATGAAACGATTCCAATACCCCAAAAGTCCTAAATCCTTAACCTATTGCTAGTAATCTCCAAATTACTCTTGGTTAATAAATTAATGCCATAATTTATCCCATTGCCACAACATAATGCCATTGTTGTTTGAGTTGAAACCACAATCAACGTGCTCCTTTAGGACGCCTTACCACCTAAGTCAACTAAAATAGCACCTCGCTTTAGCGGAAACCTACTATCTTAGATCCTTAGATTTTTGTAAGTGCTTGATTTGGAAGGCAATTTTTAAACTCAATATTACTTTGGACCTAGTTGTTTCTATGTTAGTTCGATTATTTAGTGAACTTAATCTAATCGAGTCATATGAAACAACCTATTCATGCAAAGCATACATACATTCATACATTCAAGCATAATATATATATTAAAGTGCATAAATAAATGGTGATCTAGTATGGCCCAAAACATCTTGTCTTGAAGCATCCAATCTTCATCACCTCCTTGTTAGCTTGGCATCGTCTTGAATCTTCGTTCAAATCCTAACTTAAAGTTCTAAACTTAGAAATACTTGAAAATAATAAAATTACATCAAAATTTCCATGGTACGCAGACCATATTTAAAACTTTACATTCAAAGATAGAACGGTACGCAGACCGTATTTAACTATCCTAAATTGGCCATACTAGTCACTTGGAGTACCTGCATTGCATAAAATATATATTCTATGCATTCACCCATTCGTATGCTAAAACGAATGGCCCATGTTAATATGCAAGTATTTACGTGAATTAATTAAAATTCACATTCACATAAACGCGTCCTAAAAGATTAATCAATTTCCAAATTATTAATCCTTAGACTTTATTCTAATTAAAATTGAATTTAATTAAAATAATGCGACCTACGAAATAATTAAAATAATTATTTCATTTTAATTTCATTTAGTGGCTCCCACTCAAACCAATAATTATTCCGGATAATTAATTATAAAATATTAAATTAAAACTCGCGGCCCGGCCCATGCAAATAAAATATTAAATTAAATATCCCGTTATCCCAAATTAATGCAAATATACGAAGCCCAACAAATTAAACGATTTTTAATAAAAAAAAGTCCAATTGCTAAATCGGCCTGAGCGCAATGGCCTCGTATGGCTTGACGAGCCATGCTCATGTTCGTGTTTTTGGTTCGTAATAGGGACCAACTTAATTAAAATTAAATTTAATTCACGAACTTGCATTAATTTTATTTTTCAAAAAGTTACGATTTTTATTTTCGAAAAACAACGATTTTTAACGATTTAATAAACTTTAACGGCAATCCAATTTCGTAAAATTATTAAATCAAGAGCTAACAATATTCAAACTTTTATGAACGAATCAACATTAAAGTTTGAACTTTTAATTAATAAAATCCGAAGCTTTAAATCGTTCATAAACAATTAAATTTCAGATTATTAATAATTTGGTTTAAGTGCGATTAAAATTAACGAAATCAATCAAAATTTTAATCCAATAATTTTTAAAATTAGCCACTGACCCATGAAATTATACCCCCTTCCCCAATTAACCGAATTATTAAACCAAAATTAATTAAAATTCAATTAGGGTTGAAAATTTTACGAATTGGGAAAAGGCAAAATTAGGGTTTATACTTATCGGAAAAATCTGAAAGTTTTACCATTGATCAAGCATGTACCCAGCAACATTGTGTCAAAATTTCAAGCAATTTCGAGTAGTTTAGGTTGACCTATAATTGAATTACTTTCCGACACTTTTAATTTTTAATGAAAATTAACAAAAACGCCCAAAATACGATAATTCGAGGCCTGTTTTCGCAATTCTATTCTCATGAGTTGATCTTAGAAAATCGTTTTCCATCAGATTAGGGTTTTAAAAGTCGAAAAAGCGATGATTTTTGATTTCGGACCTGATTATACGCAATTCATCCAATAATTCGTAAAAAATTCCGAAAAATCAACAAAAAATCCAAAATTTCGACAGATGCAAAAACAATAATAATCATGCTAATTCATGCTTTGAATACATAAGGCTCTGATACCACTGTAGGGGAATACAGTTAAACATAATAACATGTGCGGAACAATCCCCAAAGCCAAGAAACATGTATAAAGCACAGATTAAGCAAACTTACATTCGAAGCGTATTTTCCACAATAATATGTCAACGAACACGAACAAAGAACTCCACTTTTCGTTCCTCTACTTGGTTCACCGACACGTTCAGATCCGTCTTGATTATCGTAGCTTAGACAATCGATCAAGAGTTTGTGCTTTTGGGAAGAACACATCCATGGAGGCTAAGAGAGAATTAGGGTTTCTCTCTCATCTTTAGGGTTTGATGTGTAATCTGAATTGTGTGTTAGGAAAAACATAAGTTTAGGTTATTAGAATAACCTAGATAATAAGCAAGCCAACCGACCAAGGCCTAAGGCCATTGGCCGGCCAGCAAGCCCACGAAGGGTTTATGCGCGCAAAACAATGCGGGCCGCGAGTTGCTGCTCGCTTAGTGCCTTGCCCGCGCGCGCCACACAGCAGCGATGCCCATGGGCCAGCGCTACATTGCCATGCACGCTGCGCCCATCGGCCTTGCGCTTGTGCGCTCTGGCTCGTGGGTTGCTTTCGTATTACGATTAAATTATCCTTCAACAATTTATTTATCGTTTCGTACTTGACGATCCAATGTTGTACGATACGATTATTCGTCTCGCCTAGCTTACAAATATACGCAATACGATATACGATTTTCACGATCCAAATTTTAATCGTATAATTATGTTTTTCCAAACTAATTTCCCGAAAAGCTATTAAATGACTTTCCGATTCATTTAATCCGGTGATCTGTTACGTGCCATTGGTGTGACCTTGTAGGTTCAGTCAAGAGTAAGTTGTGAGCTTAATATTCATTAGAACTCACCGATCGGAAGCATTGCTCCAGCTAGCTGTTCCGATCACTTGATCTCACTGAATTAATTGTTCGCAATTAATCTGAACCTTGGTATTAGACTTAATGCACCTTGGGTGAAGGACATATTTCCTTCAATTAATTCCACTTGAACTGAAGCGGCCTCTAGCTACACATTCAGCTCACTTGATCTCACTGAATTTATTAACTTGTCAATTAATACTGAACCGCATTTATTAGACTTATCATCAAATGCATACTTGGACCAAGGGCATTATTTCCTTCAGTCTCCCACTTGTCCTTAGGGACAAGTGTGCATTTCCTAATTCCTTTGTCGCTCGATGCTTGCTCTTGAACATAAGGTAAGAGATGTCATCCTTATTATGTCCAGAGGTGTTTCTCGGTTTCAGAGTTCAACTTATCAAATAAACAGATAATCATAGCCTATGATTCATCTGAGCACGGCCATGCATTTTACAGTTTCTAGCTCTCCGAGTGGACTTGTACAAATTTTCAGCATCTCATCCCAATTTAAGGGAGGACAATCCCAATCTTGCGATCTTGAGATTAGACTTCGTTTGATAGGCGATTACCTGAGCGTTGCCTTTATAGCCTCCTTTTACGGTGCGACGTTTGGTCAACGTCAAAGTAAGCAGTTCTCAAACAAGTAATCTCAAATCACTCAGGTATTGAGGATTTAGTGTCTAATAATTTTAATGAAATTTACTTATGATAGATTTTCATCTCTTACAGTAAAGTTTCATTGGTCTGTCCGATACTAGTCTTCCCAAAGTAAGTATCTATGCAAATGATTACGACATTGCCATGTCCATATAGTTTAAGAAACAGAATTACTAGTCATCTTGCATTCTAGTCGTCTAACGTTTTCTATGCGTCCATCTTTATAGAAAACTCCGACCAGGGACCATTTTCAACTTTTGACATTCAAGTTCACTTGATAGACATTTCTTAGTCACAGGACTGGTCCTGGCAGTCTATCTTGAATATATCGTCAAATTGAAGGGACTCATCATTTAATACTAAACCAAGATTAAATGGAATATGAAAATACATTTCATATATGATAAATGTTCAACCCTAATGTTTTACAACCATGGGCCTCAAACCCATCTTTAAAACAGTTCATGGAATTCAAAGCTATGCTTGATTTCCAGTGCCACAATGTTAGTGTTGTTTCTCACTTGTTGCATAGGTTTAGTTATCATGCTTTGCCAATCTTAATATCCTTTTCATCGAATGTTCTTCGAGATAGATGATAAGATCTTTTGAGTATGTTTATTTTGTGATCAAGTCTTTCTTGCTACAATAGTGGTTCTACGCATTTTGCAATGAAGAACCATTAAGTCAATAGACATGTGATCTTCCCAAGTTCAATGAAGAACTTATTAATATAAACAACTCTGTTTTATTGCTTCTTAGGCAATAAGTACTTTTACTTCAACTGTTTAGGTTGCTGGTGATGCTTTGTTTGGATTTACTTATCCAAGCAGTTCACAGATATGTGGAAGACTTTCCAGTTGTATCTTAGAACATAGAAATTAATATTTAATTTCCCACGCAACAACTCATGGTCTCCGATCCATGTTGCCATTTCAAATCACGATGCTCTATAGCTCGCCCTTGCCAATGGTTAACTCCAAAGGGATCTTGCTTGATCATTTACCAGTGTTTATGCGTGTAACATCAATATTTAGCATATCTTTATTTCCTTGAATCAAAAACTATTCCTATGTACCTTTTCAAGTACCATAAGTATTCTTGATCTCAATCTAGTTGATCTTCACTTAGATCAATAGATATTGGTATATGTTCGTCATGCCTAAAGTCATACAATACGTTTTTGGCGATCCTCATATTATATCATACATGATAAATTCTTTTGAAGAATAATTCCCAATTAAATTCTATTCATGTAACTTTAGCTCATTCTAGTTTCAGTAGATACTAAATCCAGCTAAATTCTTTGACATATAATATAGGTTAAGAATCTCACTTAGATCCTTTGATGTTTAACTTAGTAAATGCTTATACATAGTTCAAACATTCATTACTTAGATTTATTCATATGGATCGAATATCTCCAATGGAGTCTTTCGTGTTTGATTTAGTAAATGCCATTACTTAATCAAAAACAATATCATAAGATCTTTGTAAATAGATCTTAATACCCAGTATGTACTAAGTTTCGCCTTGGTCCATCATTGATGAATAATTTCAAACCTAAGTTATTAGCATTTGAATGTTATTTCACAATAGAGAGATATGTGTGTGATACACATAGGACCAATTAAGTTTTTATGTACTCCCACTAAACTTCTTATATATCTATAAGAATCATGTACACTTTATGAAACTAAAATACTTATTAGCTTCACTAAAATACAGTTTTAATTCCCAATTTGCTTGCTTAAATCTGTACATAGATTTCATAAGCTTTCTTTCCTTTTCAAGTATTTATTTGGATCCACAAATCCTATGACATACCATGTACGTAGTTTCTTCCAACATTTGATTGAGGAATTCGTTTTGTCATCCAATTGCCATATATACCAATATGCAATCATTGCTTGAATTATAGACTTAAGCATTACGATTTTGCATGAGGTTTCAACACAATCCTCACCGTGAATTTTCTTGTAACCTTTAGCAACTAATCTAGCTTTGTGTGTGAACACAATTTCATGTTTGATGGTTTTTATCCTTAAAACAAACTTGCAACCAATAGGTGTGAAACTATTCTTGCAAATCAACAAAATTTCAATTTTGTAATCAAAACATTGAGTATGTTTTATGGCCTCTAACCATTTGAAACATTTGAGTCTACATATGGCCTCTAACCATTTTAGGGAATCTGGGTTTCGTCATAGCTTTCTCACAGGTCACAAACTCATGATAGTAGTTTGACTGCAAGTTGTAGGTTTCTTCACTATCTAATAGAAGAATCGCATAGCTTCAGTGACCTGAACTCCATGTTTCTTCACTATCTAATAGAAGATCTCATAGTTTCAGTGACTTGAACTCTATGCCTACTTGGGTATAGAACATCAACCAATAGAATATCAATAGCCACTTGAAAGTCCTTTGAATATTCTGTTCTCCTTGAAGCACTTGTAAAGTCTTCTAAGAGATGTCTATTCTTTAAAGCCACTTCTAAAGTCCTTAAAGAATACATGTTCGAATTTTCCAAAGAACTTCGAAAAGCCTCCGGAATGTCCGTTATGTTTGTTGTTCGCCTCGAAGACTTTCGAGGTCTATTTTCTCCCACTTGTCATTTTGGAAACGAATCTCCAAAAGGACATTATTTCGAGCAAACAAACATTATATTCTCTAAAATTCGTGGTAGAAACAATACCCTTGTGTCTCATCACAATGAAACATATATCTAGACTTGGGCCTTAGTTTGTTGAATAACAAACACTAAGCTCCCACTGAGTTTAGCAACTCTTTAGATATATATGATTGAAAAGATATCCTGAAATTACTTTTCAATAGCTTTGACGAATTTGGTTTAGTTTGGTGGAAGTTGAGCATTTTGTTTTAGAAATTATAGGAAAAGCTTTTACGATTCATCATTGATCGAATCAAGTACAAATTGATTTCAACCATTCCAACTTAGATATGTCATATCTTATGGAGCTAGATTTTGAAATTACAACACACAATCATTGATGATCATATTTGGTCTTAAAGCAATCATCGTCATGATCTAACCTAGATCTTAATGATTATTGCCATGCAAATTTTATACTTTTGAATCTTTGAACTAGCCAAACGGATTCAAAATTATATCACTTTGAGTAAATAAACCAATATTCACTCAAATCTAGGTGAATTAATAAAGTCATAAAATCTCACTTTAGCTTTGAACTCTACTGTCTAGGCGTTCTAACAATAGTTCATATCTTTTGTTACTTTCAACAAGTAAGACTAGCTTGTCTTGAATTGATCTAGAAATCAATCAACTTTCATAAGTCCATCAAAATAGAGCTTTTGAATGTTAACTTGTTGATATGGTCTAAGAAACAATGCCAAAGATTAGTGGAACTCATATCAAAAGATTGATTTGAACCTGGTAAAGTTTTTATTGTTAAAGAGTTGTTTGTTTTAATCAAGCATATTGACTCAACCCGTAATTGACCATTTCATTCAAATAAACAAACAAACATTGTTTTTGTTTTTCTTAAATGTGAGTCTTTTTGTGTTTGAAAACAGAAATTTAGGCATGCTGATTATGGAACGAAATAGCAATTAAGTTCCAGTCTTTAAAGGACTTAAAACAAACCAGATGACCCTACAACTAATGTAGCATTGCCATGCTTCATCTCCCACTTGTAGGTCATTAGTGTAGCCTAGCTTCCATTGTTTGAGTTATTACCGAAGTAAGAACCTCAAGCGGTATATGATACCAAGGAAGTTTGATTACTAGGTCACTTCTCTTTAAACATAAACTTATAGGTAGAAACGAAATCGTTAAATTTCTTTTCATTTGTTCCTTGTTTTCCTATTTCTTGTACCCTTACTTATAGTCTTAAGAATTAATTCTTTAGTGTTGACTTTTATACTTTGTTAGACATGTCCAATGTCACTGAAACAAAGTTCTTACCATTTTATTTATGTTGAATTATTTGTTTCAACTAGATGATCTTACCAGAAGCTTCCAAAGTTCTCTAAGCATCGATCTATTCGAATGTCTAGGGTCTAGACTCATTCGAGAATTAAATGGAAAAATATATTAGGTTGTTAACCATTGGTAAAGCTGAGCGTTTAAACTCAATGCTTTATGATATCAAAACTACATTGTATTTTGTATTCACAAGCACCAATCGATTTTCCATTCGACTTTATTGATACTCGAAAACAACCATAAAAGTCGATATAAGAAACGTACATTTTAAATTGCTCACTTTCTCTCATTTCCGTGAATCGTTCTTGGATTCACTACCAATCGAGGAAATTTACTGTTACCTTTCTAAAAGGATTTATTGCAGTGCAAGATATTTAATTATAAACAATAATTAAAACATACATTGAAGCATGCAAATTCTAAACATTTATCATGAGTAATAACTTGAAAGTTAAAGCAATCATGCAATTTAAACAAGTTATTAGCATTTTATTCGAGTTATGTGTTCCGGCGGGTGTGAATAAAATGATTCCAATATCCTAAAAACCATTGATGAATTAAGCACATTATGTATTTTGACTTAATTCTAAAATCTTTTAGGTAAGCAAAAGCCTTTTGCTAATAGTCTAGAAACTACTCTTGGTTGATAGGTACGTCTAAGAACTTATTAGGTAAACCTATCGATTTTTCCACGACATAAAAGGACTCCTTACTTATATCGTTGAGTTTCACCAAAACTAACATGTACTCACAATTATTTGTGTACCTTACCCCTTTAGGATCAATAAGTAACACCTCGCTGAGCGTAAAACTATTACTAGATTGATGTAAAGGTTATCCAATTAAGTGTTATTTTGGCATGGCACCTTTTAACTCAATTTTTTAAGTTTGGAACTTAAGGCTCTTACTATGTTGGTTAGATTTTAAGTGAACTAAAATCCTTAATCATGCAACATAATCAAGCTTCAATCTCATGCATATTTAAGACATATTTAAAAGCAATAAATAACTTAAAGCATGCATAAGATAAATGTGATCTAGTATGGCCCGACTTCATCTTGAAGCTTCAACTTCAAAATCCGTCTTGAAAATGGATTGGAAACTCCGTCTTGAATTTCACCGTGGGAGGCGCCATTTTCTTCAAATAGGATCAGCTATAATTAAACTAATTACAACTATTTGATGGTACGCATACCATATTTGAATTGAAAAACAAATTTGGTGCATTAGACCAATTACATTCCAATTAATGGTACGCAGACCATATTTTCTATCCTATTTGGGCCATACTAGTCACTTCATAACCTGCAAAACAGTACATATACAATATATACCATTCACCCATTCATTATCATGAATGGCCCACATAGCTGGTTAGTAAAAACACGTACGTTGTATGCATCACATAAACATTTGCAGCAATTAATCAAGGGCACCAATAATCTACCAATTATTGATCAGTCCTTATTAATTCTAATCAAGTTGTTTAACCTTAAAGGATTTGTAGACCTAATCAAGAGTTTATGACTAAAATTGCTCCCACTTAAACCAATAACTTTATATGCTTTACTAATTTTAAACATAAAATTGTATTTCTAGTCTAACCGGAAACATACAAGTTTAATTAAAATTTAAAGCTCATATAAAATTATAATCGAATCCATTTATTTAATTTACTTTTCAGTTGAATTAAATAAATTTAAATTAATTCAAGGTTTAATTTTAGTAAAATAATTAGTATAAATTAAAATTTATAATAATTATAATATTCAAAATTAAAATCCGAGAAAACAATTTAAATTATTAATTTTAAAATTAATTAAAATTATTTCCGAACTGAAAATTTAAAATTAAAACGAAACGCATCAATAGTTTGCAAGACGAGGCACTTGGGCTTGCTCCCAAGCCCCATCGAGCTACGAGGCCCATTGCCCCGTGCAATTGATCGTTGCCCATGGCTCGCACAGCGACATCGCACACACGCCCCATCACCACGCACACACGCAGCCTTGAGGGCTACGCTGCCCGCAGCTTGGTGCTGTGTCGTGGCTGCCTACCCTTCGGCAGGCTTGGTGCGTCGTGGCGCAGCGCACTGCTGCCCACTCGCATCATGCTTAGCGCTGTGTGCCCACTGCCCTCGCCCATTGCCCAGCATGCACGACTAGGCCTAGAGCCTTGCGTGCCGCATAGCTCGTTGCTCGCTGCATTCGTACCACACGGGCGACGAGCTCCCTTGCTCGTCGTCGCGTGCCCGCACTATACAACACCCCTTAAGGGTAACACGTAGCTTCCTTTGCTTTGTGCGTGCAACATTTATGGGCGTTTTCATAAAAATTTAAAATTTTTAATTTAAAATTAATGACAAATTAATAAATCATATTAATTTCATAATTTTAGGGCTAAAAATCGAAAATTTATTAATCAATTAATTTCCGATTAACATGGATTCAAATCTAGGTCATAAAAATTTAAAACTTATCACACATTAACAATTTTTATGGTGGATTTTAATCATGGATACCTAATTAAATTATTAATTAATTATGAAAATTAAATCAATTCTAAATTATTCGAATTTCAACCAATTAATCATAATTACAAATTAGGTTGTATAATTAACAAGTCTAGGCATTCAAATTTGTTAAACATATATTGTAGGTCAATCAAAAACTCAAGATTTATCAACAAGAATCGCAAATATTCAATTTAACATCTTCAATTTACAAACTTTTGCGTTCGAAAAACTAAAACCTCTGAAAAGTCATAGTTAGGCTTCGAATTTGGGAATTTGGGTTTCGGGGAAAAATATTGTTTTTGTCAAAATTTTAGAATGCCTTTTACATGCGAAATTGACACAAAAATCACTTGATTTGGTTGAGTAACGTATATTCTGCCGAAAAACTGCGTACATATAATTAAATAAACGCAATTTGCAATTAATTACGAAAAATAATCACCCCTTTTAATTCTTTGCAAATTTGTAAAATTTAACCATGTTCATGCAATTTAGATTATGAAAATAATAAGAGGCTCGTGATACCACTGTTAGGTTATGATACATATGACAGAACATAAATCATGCGGAAAACCTTAATGCCAGGAAACATATTATTTACACATAATCATTTAGCATAATTTAGGTGCATACACTTTGTAGCGTGCCTTCCCTAGTTGCGCTCGAACCGAACAAAAACAAGTCTTTAGGACTCCAAGTGTCGTCCCTCCGTAGATAGTCCACATCACGTCCGGATCCGCCTTAAGCTTGACCAACTAGAATCGCCCTTAAGGTACCTAGGATTTTCGGCTAAAATGGTTGCAAGTGTTTGGCTGATTTTTGCTCCAAAATCTTACCTTTGAATACTTCAATATTGTATGTAAATATGTGACCCTAGGCACCTATTTATAGAGTTATGGAAAATGAATTATAATCCTATTAGAATACTAATTTATTTAGTTAGAATCCTGCTAGGAGTCTATTTAAATAAACTTTATCTGTTAGGATTAGGATTTAATCATATGACAAATTCTAATAGCTTTAGGATTTAATCATATAAGCCTATTAGAATACTAATTTATTTAGTTAGAATCCTGCTAGGAGTCTATTTAAATAAACTTTATCTGTTAGGATTAGGATTTAATCATATGACAAATTCTAATAGCTTTAGGATTCGTCTTGCACACAACCGTACACGAGCATGAGCACGAGCACAACCCGCGCAAGCCTCGCGGCCCACGCGAGCTGCACTTGCTCGCAGCCCATTGTCGCAGCCCACGATTGCTCCGCGCGCGCCACAGGCCTTGGCTGGGCCTGGCCTTGCGCTGGGCCTGGTCGAGGCTTGGCGTGTGGTTTGTTGCGTGTGGCTTGCTGGGCGACGGCCTGGCTTCGTGCTGGGCCTTCGTCTAGCGAGCCTCGTCCGATGCTAATTCGTACGATACGCTTCCGATTAAATTCCCGATTCCGAAATTCATTTCCGATACGAACAATATTTAATATTTCCGATTCCGGAATTAATTTCCGTTTCGAACAAATATTTGATATTTCCATTTCCGGAATTATTTTCCGATTTCGATAATATTTCCGATTCTGACAATATTTCCGTTTCCGGCAATATTTCCGATTCCAGCAATATTTCCATTTCCGATAATATTTTCCGATACATACCATGTTTTCGTTTCCGGCAACATCTACGACTTGGATAACATTTATATTTCCGATACGATCCATATTTCCGTTTCCGGCAATATCATCGTTTCCGGAGTATTCATTTGCTTGCCTTTGACGATCTCAGCTCCCACTGAAACCAAGATCCGTCGATTCCGAATATCCATAGATGGAGTATTTAATGCCATTAAATACTTGATCCGTTTACGTACTATTTGTGTGACCCTACGGGTTCAGTTAAGAGTACGCTGTGGATTAATATCATTAATTCCACTTGAACTGAAGCGGCCTCTAGCTAGGCATTCAGCTCACTTGATCTCACTGAATTTATTAACTTGTCAATTAATACTGAACCGCATTTATTAGACTTATCATCAAATGCATACTTGGACCAAGGGCATTATTTCCTTCAGGGGGTGCCCCAAATAAGTGGTGTGAATTTGTTTTAGTTCTATTTTCTTGAGTAAAGTTCATTTTGTGCTTCACTTTAGGATTGAGCACCAATTTCCAAATTTATTCCACGCTCTTACCCCTTGCCTAAACGTTTCACCATAAAAGCCCTCTTGACCCTTTTGAGTTGAGTCATTGTCGGTGGAGGGAGGATTTGGTCAAATTTATGGAGCGGGATTGTCATGTCGAGATGTCGAGTAGCCTTCTTTCCTCTATTGCAATTTTTGTCTTTTCCGGCGCCTTCGTGGCGTCACGAGAAGCTATCTTTGAGGGTGAATAGGATCTAGAGAGTTGACGCGGTAAGATCGGTTGAAGGGGAATAGATTAGTGCAAATCCTTAGTTCTCTATGCTTCAGACTTGAATCCTTCACTCGACTTAGGACATTGATTAACATGCATTCTTTTATTGAATTTCTAATATTTGCATTCTTTTGTGCTCGTTCCATAATAAAAGCCTAGTTCTTGAATCTTTTTGTAGTTTGCTTTTCTTTTCTTTTCTTTCCTTTTCTTCTCTTTTCTTTGTTTGTTTTTAGTTTATTTTCCTTTTTAGGTCTTGCCTTGATTCAATTTTTGGAAGAGTTATGGGTTGAACTCTTTGGAAACCCTTGCGAGATCCCACTCGCCCTCATAAGCGATTGTGGGGTTTAAAGAGTTTGTTGCATGTGCTTAAATGCAACCGTGATTCCTACGAAAGTGAGTTAGTGTGCATTCTTGTAGTTCTTATTTTCGTAATTTTGATTTTTAATAAACAAGCTCATTCTCCTTCCCGTTTCTCATTCTAGCTTTGCTTGAGGACAAGCAAAGGTTTAGCTTGGGGGAGTTTGATGAGCGACATTTATATTGCTCTTAGCTTAGGATTTTAGTTCATTAGCATTTTATTATTATTTTTGCTTTGTTTTATTGTTTTTAGTTCGTTTATCGCATTTTTTCATTAATCGTAATATTTTCTCGTCTTGTCATTTTTGCTCTAAACGTGCTTTTTGTGCGCATTTTCATTGCTTAAGGGTCGTTTTGAGCATTGACGTGTTAAATAATGTGTCATTATGCTTGATGATGTTTAATATGATTTTACTATTTGTAAAAATGCGATGCGAATTAATAAAATGCTTTTGACTTTTAATAACTTGCTTTGCGATTTGCTAACTTGCTATACGATTCTTTGCATGTGCAGCGACGAATCTTTGTGTGTGCATACCAACAGCAGCCTTGCAGCAACACACACGAACAACAATAGCCTTGCAAGTGCAGCCACAATAGCTGCTGTACACGAGCACAAACAGCAGCTGTACATGCCTTTGTAGCAGCCTCGTGAGCCCTCCAACTTGACCCTTACATCCCTTGATAGCAGCTAAACAAGAGCAAGCAACCACAACCACAACACTGCAGAACACACGCCATTACAGCATCTACACTCGAGCAGAAGTGAGAGCAAAGAAACACGCAAAATTGCAGTTTGCAGGGCTGTGCGTTCGCACGGCCTTGCTGTGCGACCACACGGAGTTGTTGGACCGCACAAAACAGCAAAACGCTTGCAAGAACTTCCCGCTTTCTTGTGTGAACGCACAGACTCGCCTGTGCGTACACACGGCTACGCGGAATCGCTGATATAAATACGAATTCGCAGCATTTGTTCGGAAAGTAGTTTTGATAATTAGAATTATTTCTTCCCAAATTAGTTTATACATCAGTATACAGCGTAACTATATCTAAGTTGGATTAAATCCTACATTTTCTAGGAATACCTCGCCGCAAAAGTAGGACATAAATCAACCTTCATGGGGAATAGGAACACACGTATAGTTCGTAATAAATTAACAATAGTCAATAATTAGTCATTACCCTGGTTTTACAGTAGTAATACAATTTGCCCTATGATTGAAATCAGAATGTCAGACAGTACAGTCTTCGTAGCCTTGCTACCAATGATTCCCCTTCCTTCATCAGCTTCAATATGCTCTCCTATATCGAAGAACCCTGCACAAAAACCAAGAAGGAGACGCGGGTTATATTGGCAAAATTTAACCATACAAATCTAGTTCAGGTTTTAACTTAAAAAGTGAACTATTATTTTGGAACGGACTATAATATAAATAATGTAGGATATTGCACTTCTTTTATCACCATGGCCACAACCATCTAGAATTGTTTCCCTAACATCCTGAGTGGTGGCCTTGTTAAAGAATATGAAGTGATCCATAATTCCATCTATGTAGTCTAACACAAGGTTTGTTTCCTCGAGGCAAGGTCCGCTACAAAACTCATCGACATGATCATGGGGTACGTGGAGCTCTCCTTTCGCTATCAGTATGCAGGACTCATCACATTGACTGTACAACTTCTACATACAAAAAAGAGAATAGAATTACTCTGTAATACAAATCAATTACATAGAAGTTGATGTAGAAAGCTTTATGTGGACTTACATGTTTCTCGTGGAAGCACACCAAGGCTCCATCAATAATATGAGTTGGATCAGCACTCGTTCCATGATCTTCCTCATCCCCTTCATGGCCTTGGTCTTCCGCACCCTGCCCAGGATGCCCGCCTATAACTCCAATTTCTGGCTCATAATCATATTCTTCTACCGCTGAATGAATAAAAAAAATTATGTTAAAAAAATAAAACTGAATCAATCTTCAATCAAATCTTAACTAACATAACTTAGAGAAATGCTGGTGTTTCAAGATCATACAACCTGAGAAGAAACTGATAATAACAGTACAAATAACTAAAGTCACCAGAACATATATTCCGATTTTGAGTGAGTATGCCATTAGCAAAAGTTATTCAAGTTCACAAAATTGTAAAGGACAGAATTACACCATAAAGTTCAGCTTAACTTATAAAGTATACCATTACTCGATATATTATGTACTTGCTAGCTATATTTGGAACAACAAACGTTCCTTTTTAGGTATCAGTAACCAATTCTCAGGAAAAATAACAGCACATACATTACAGACCAACCAATTTGGAAAGTAGTGACCTATCTTCTGCGGGAATTTAAGCTTTGAAATGTTGCATTGGTTTTCTTAACAAACTTAAGGGAAAGGAGGAATAGCTCCTTACAATTATAGTACAGTTGGAGAGGAAGTCACCAACTTTCACTTTTAAATCTAATTTCTGATTTGCTTTCTCCTCACACAAGCTACCTAACATAATTCTTATAAACAAAAAGAAAGTTACCTTATAGACTAATCTTGAGTCAAGCAAACCTTGAGTCATTTCAGGCTGTAAAACTTTTTTCAGCATCAATATCTCTGTCAAACTGTCCCCATGGTTTGCACTGCAAGATTGTTTAGTTTCAATTTAAGTTTAAGAAAACAAAAGTGATATTCAACATTTAACATAATTCCACACCAATAATAGAACATACACCTTTTTCCAATCACAAATCTCGGTACAATTCCATTCTCATTCTCCAGCTTTTTCAATGCATCTCCTACACACAACTGGAACTATAAGGTTACACCTAAATTTCCCGTCTTCTATTTTTTAAAGGAATTTTTCATATTTACCACCTTTTAAGTTTAATATTTTTGTATTTACCACCTTATAAAATGTTATTTCATATTTACCACCTTAATTTTATGAAAAGTTTCGTATTCACCACCTTTTAACGAATTTCATCAGATTTTTCATCCACGTGAACTCCACTTAACCAACTTCTTTAACTTTCTTCATCTTTTAGTAGGTTTTCAATTGAAGAAGTTAGTTAAACAAGGTTCACATGGACCGAAAATTTGATGAAAACCGCTAAGAGGTGGTGAATTTAAAATATTTTATAAGATTAAGGTGGTAAATATCAAAATATCTTTTTTATAAGGTGGTAAATACAAAAACATAAAACTTAAAAGGTGGTAAATACAAAAACATAAAACTTAAAAGGTGGTAAATATCAAAATATCCTTTTTTAAAGATAAAGGCTACATCTAACTTTAATAACGAGGATTACAGATAGAACCCATTACCGGTTGGCATCCAAGCTTTTGGAATTGCATTTATGCTCCTCCTCCGACCAGAATGTGTAGAAATATATGACATCTTACTAACCAAACATAGAAGAACTATTAATTATTAATTACCATAAGAGATAAACAAACTTTCACAAAGGCGGAGATAAACAAGAAGCTTCTCTAAAACAATTTATTGTACATTTCATGTTATTTTTCAATGAACAAGAAAGAAACCAACTAATACGCAAAAGCATACATGTCGTTGGGGAAGGAAATCAATTGTACTATATTAATTGATGTAACTGTAACTTGGACACAAAAATTACAGAGTAGATTCTAGCAGCCCATATTAAAAAAAGAAGGACAACGTGCGGAGTATGACAGTGTAAAGTTGTCTCAAATACTTATCAAGTCAGAAAATAGTAGCAAAAATGTATTATGCAGTGATGCCATAGCCATATATTGTCATGCTGACAGCACAAATAGGATGTTCCTTCTACTATGTTTGACAATATTACGTATTGAAAGATAGATATAGTAGAAGGAACCAGATGAGGCTAAGTATTCTTTAGCACCGGCCACAATAATCTAACGCTAGAGGAAGTACGTCATCAGATGAAGAAGAGACACATGCAACATTATACACATAAATATAGTGGACTAGTGCTTATTTCTTTCAAATTATTCTTAGCACTAATAATAAACATTATGGTTCGTTAAATGCAAAAGCAGACCATCTTTAATAATAAAGATTCACGTTAACATTGACAAACTGTTCAAAAATGAATATGATTATAAATCTGGGTCATTTCCCCAACTAATCCTATTTTTTTTCAAAATAACATTATATTGGGGAGAGATTCTATGGAAACAGATGCAACATCATTAGATATTTAATAATAAATTTCTCTCTCTAACTTTCCTCTCCAGAAAAAAAACCCTCCTTCAAAACCCTAATCGCCGCCACCAAGAGCGGCTCGCTAGTGGTCGGAGCCTGTTGCTCGCTCACGATTGCCGGCGAGCCTGCTCCTTCCGTTCATCTTTTTTGTGTGGTTTTGTATTACATCGCTGGTTTTCACCGACAGGGAAGAAGAAGAGGAGCCAAGTTTTACTTGAAAAGAAGCTTTTCCCTCCTCTTAGTTTCCTTTCTTCTCGTCGGGCTTTGTAGTCATCGGAGTCGACAGTCAAACAAGAAAAGTTTAGCCACTCATTGTTTGGGTTGGAGGATTGTTCGATCGAGTTTTCAACCATTGGTTCTTAATTCAGATCTATCCTAAACGCCGCCACCGACAATCTCACCGGTAAAAGGTAAAAGTTTAGGGTTAGGGTTTCTTTTTGGATTAGGAATGGCTAGTTGCAGGGCCGTCTCTAACCTTTTGGTGGCCTATGGGCGAAATAAAAAATTGAGGCCCACACTTCTTAAGGTACACGAATAAAACAGTTGCGCGTAGATATGACGTAGTTTTTATATTGAAAAAATGATGTAAATCACTAACATTTCACTTTTTAAGACATAACTAGTGTGTGGCTCGGGCGATGCCCCGATTGCTACATTGAATAGTTAAAATTTTAGATTTTTCTTGAGAAAAATATTTGATAAGATACATGTAAAGCATTAAGTGAAAGCATTCATCAAGTTCGTCAACTACACAAACAAACTAAGTCATTTATCGTGAGAAATAATTTTTCAATTGCATCATCTTACAATTTGTATAATTTGTTTTCTAGTGGAAATAAGTGATTCAAAATTAACAAACACCAAATTAGATACATGCAGCCATGCAAGGCATTTCTGCAGTTGATGCTTAATTATGAGACTTATGACATCATGGTTATTCATGGTTATCCTAATTCTTTAATTATTATTTTTTTCCAAAATAGTCAATAGAAAATAAAAAGTCACATAAAAGTTTAGTTGTTGTAAACTTCATGTTAACATTCATTTATAAATTAATGTGAAAAGATAAACCACAAATGGTTGTTGGTTAAGATGGTAATGAGAGTTATCCTCCACACTTGAGGTCTTGAGTTCGAACCTCATTGTATGTATTGATTTTTGGTTGTCCATGATATGACATATTATTTTGTGAGTGGATGATGTGGCACAAAGGGAAGAGTACTACGTGCCACATAGACATTTTTCTCAACGCCTTTTAATATATTAGTATAGATACGTACTACTCGGTACTACTCCCTCCGTCCCGGAATACTCGCAACGGTTTGACTTTTTGCACTATTCACATAATTCACTTTGACCCTATTTTATTTATAGTATATGAAAATAAGTGTTAGCATATAATATATTGTTGGATTCATCTTAATATATATATATATATTCAAAATATTAATAGTTTATAAGTTTTTATAATATATAATTGAAGATATTGATGGTCAAAATTATGCATTGGCAAGCGTGCTCAGTCAAACCGTTTCGAGTATTCCGGAACGGAGGGAGTATACATTTAATTAAACTAGCCAAGAAAATTTTTACCTATTACAAAACAGGAAGAGATACTGAAATTTAAATTAAACAACAATGATGTAGTAGCGGATCATCCAAGAGTTTTAACAAACCGGAATAATTTCTAAAGTAAAATAAAATTCCATTTTATTTCTTCTAAATTCCAAATTAAAACAAAAAAAATGAAAACATTACATGTCTCTACTTTTGGTGATGATCTAGATTCAAATTCGGTAATACAATGTAATTGCATAGTTAACCGTAAGAAATTACAAAAATGAGGGGAAATCATTAGGTGAAAGAAACAAAAACAAATTGGATAAAAAAAAAAAACATTTGATGGGAGTCGAACCCCGTATGGCAGTCTCCAGCAAGTTTTTATTTTCAAGCGGGCAACACCACTGAGGTGTATTGTTGAATACTTACTAAATTGCAAGGTAAATTATTTAACTCAATTTTAATTAGCTTAAGAGAATTTTGGGCTTTTTTCTGGGGCCCAGGGCGACGGCCCCTTATGCCCTGCCCCAGGACCGGGCCTGGCTAGTTGTAAGGTTGTGATTCACTTTATAGGGTTTTTTGTTTAAATTTGAAGTTTTTCTTAGTCGCCGCCGTCTTGTAGTGATGGAAAACGCAGATCTTGACGGTTAAGGTAAAGACTTGGAGACGGGTTGACCAATTTCGTGTCCCTGAGGTTCTTGTCAGTGACTTGTTTCCTCTGTTTCTCCTCCCTGTTCGTGGGTTAGTGGTATCTGGTTTTAATTGTTAGGTTTTGATGTTTTGGTTTGTTGGATTGATTTGTTATTGTTTTAGGTATGAGCAACTTTAGTTTTAGAATGATGTTTTGGATAGGTTTTGTTTGGGGTTCTCTTGTCATTGTTAGTGTTAACCCTTGTGTGATTGTTGGTTGTGGAATTTCCCTGTTGTTTCTGGGTTCAATTGGAAAAACTAAGAAGTTATTCTCAATTGGTAGATGGCGCGAGCATTGTGTGATTGCTCAAAGTGTGGTCTGGTTAGTTATGTTTGGGAAGTTCTTCAATGGTTTTATTTTCCCAAACGATGAAACAATCAATGAATTTAGTGATTGTGTAGTGTTTGTGTTAGGGGATATAGTGTTCTTTGAGTGTGAATTTGAGTTTGGCGCATATGAAGTATGTGTTAAGTTTATTCAGTTTTATACTTCAGTTTTAACATATCACATATGAAGTATATGTTAAGTTTATTCAGTTATTTGAGTTTTTGTAAGTAAAAAAATTAAAGGATCATATGAAAGTATCTATATCCTCTTTATGTGGTGGACAAAATGTAGATGGAAAACCAGATAATAGAGGACTAACAAGTAGCTCTAATTCAAGTGCACACAATCTCGCCATATATATATATATGTGTGACAAACACTTGTTACACAAGTATTAACATGATGCAATAGAGTACCAAGGGTAGTATAAAGTCCACATACCTTGGTCATACGTTTCTCTATCTCACTGAAAACACGAGACTTGTCCACATTAGAAAGATAAAAGTCTATTTCTTTATTTGCCCAAGATAACTCCATTCGCAGTCTATGCTCTCAGTCGCTGTAGGGGTATTTTTGTCTTACTCTTTTTTTTTTGTATTTTCCCCTACGAAAGGCTTTGTATGTTTTTGGATTTTGAAGGAGTCGCCACCAAATAATTTTAAGGGTCCCGTTTGGAAAGACCAAAGTTGACTCTTTAGTGGATAAGGCATTGAATCTAAGAAACGGATGGGTGAGATTCGGGCAAGGGAACGAGATGCTTATTCCGCGAGCTTTAAAAATTGTATTCGAATACATGGAAAAGAGCATTTTCGAATATCCCTAGTCATGACCCTATGTGGGTTTGAACTTTGGATTTAGCACATAGAATTTCTACTTGTATTGTGACTACTTCGCTTTAAAGTTAATTTGAAGGAACCTAAGGCCGGTTTGTCCAAGAAATTATCTTTGTTAAGCGTGATGAAACTTTGTATTTTGTTGGATTTAGCATGTGAGGTGATGAAAGCAAAAAACAAGTAAAGCAACATCACAATAAAATAAAAGAATTATTGAAAGTGCGTACAAAACCACATCATGTCAAAATGAGATGAGTAAAGAAATGCGGAATTGAAATAGCAATAGTAAAGGTACGATATTGAAATGCGTTATTGAAATGTGCGATATTGAAATTTCGGTATTGAAAGGTGCGATATTGTAATTGAACTATTGTATTTGAGATCCGAACGCCAAACGACTACTTAATAATAAGTGCGTCCGACACGGATTCAAGTCTAAAAATCTCAACTTTAGGACAAGTTGCTCATCCAAAAGTGTCTTAGATTTTGGTTATAGAAATTGAACTTGAAACATTGAATCTTGAATATTGAACATAAGAGTCTTGAATCTCAAAGATTAGAACTTTTATTGTTAAAAAGTTTCACCTTTCATGTTCTCCATAACTTGAAGATGATTCTAGTTTAAGGAAGTGAATATAAACAACCTTAAATATTATAGAATCTTAAAAATGAAACTTGTACTTGAACATTGAAATGTGGAGTCTTGAATCTCAAAGATTTGACCTTTAAATGTTAAAAAGGCCTCACCTTTGATTTTCTCCATAACTTGAAAATGATTATAGTTTAAGGAAGTGATTACAAACAACCCTAAACATCATGGAATCCATAACTTTGTACTTGAATCATAGAAAGAGTTGGTTTCGTCAAAATATGTGATTGTTGTAAGTAACACTTTTGATAGCAAAAGTGTCCACTTTACTAATCATTATGGAAGAAAAATTGAATCTTGCATGGTTTAATTGAAATGGTGTCTTTGGACAATCATTTGGAGAGGGTTTCAAGTATAAAACCTCCACAAAGATGACACATTTGTATGATTTTCCTAGTTATCAAAAGGTATGAACCCTAAATGGTAAAATCATAAGATTTTTGTATTAGGTAGAATACATAGTAGATTTAGGTAGGGATTCGGAATCACCTAGTTAGGGTTAGGTTAGAATTCCTTTTAGAGCTCCCAATTGCTTGAACACTTGAAATTGTATAGGAATTTGAAGATTGAAAGTTGATTTTTGTGTTTGATTTTTGAGATTGAATTTCAGAATTACGACGTTCTGATTATAATTTCGTGCCCCAAAATGCTTGGAAATCAGGGTTTAAATAGAAAACTAGATGGCTAAACGCCAAGTGCCAGCTGCGCCTAGTGCAGAGGCTGGCGTCTTGCACCGCTGACGTGGCACAAGAAACGCCAAAGCAAGGACGATGACACCGTCCTTGCATTTGGCTTTTGTGAACGTACCTTTGTACGAAATGTACGAACTTTGGTACGTAGCATTTGCTTAATGATTAAGGCTTTGTGTAGACACCTAAATCGTGTCTCCCCATTGGGATGATGACGATACCATTATCCTTGTTAGGTGGTTGGAACAACTCCGTGCTGAAGTCCCAATTGCTAAAGCATATTCCAAAATCCAAGATCCAAAATCCAATTCCCGAGACCGTTCCCATTACGGAACTCGGTACAAAATTCAATTTCCGAAAATCAATTTCAAAATCCAAGTACAATCTCACCCAATGGACCACTCCATTGGTTTTACAAGGCCTTTTCCAGTCAAAATGACACTAAGCAATCCAAATTCGGTCGCCGACCCACAAAACCGAGCAAGCCGGGCCTCGTCCCGTAAAACCGAATTCAAAAACCCGAAAAAGGCTAGTTATTTGTCGCAAAATCAAAGCCTTAACCATTAAGAAAATGCTACATGCCAAATTTGGTACATTTCGTACAAAGGTACGCTCAAAAAGCCAAACGCAAGGAAGGTGTCATCGTCCTTGCTTGGCGTTTTCTATGCCACATCAGCGACGCGCCGTTGCTGCGCTGGGCGCAGCTGTCATCTGGCGTTTAGCCATCCAATTTTCTATTTAAACCCTGATTTCCAAGCACTTTAGGGGACCAAATTACAATCAGAACATCGTAATTCTGAAATTTCCCCTCAAAATTCAAATACAAAGACTTCAAAAATCTCATACAAATTAAATCTCATGTTTTCAAGCAATTGGGAGCTCCAATAAGAATTCTAACCTAAACCTAACTAGGTAATTCCGAATCCCAATTCTAATCTACTATGTCTCTACAATTTCTCTTTCAAAATGATTAGTAAAGTTGGCACTTTTACTCTTAAAAGTGTCACTTACAATAATCACACATTTTTACAAAATCAACACTTTCTATGATTCAAATACAAAGTTATGGATTCCATGATGTTTAAGGTTGTTTGTAATCACTTCCTTAAACTAGAATCATCTGCAAAATATGGAGTAATCAAAGGTGAGGCCTTTTTAATATTTAAATGTCTAATCTTTGAGATTCAAGACTCCTCATTTCAATATTCAAGTCCGAGTTTCATTTTCAAGGTTCTATGATGTTTAAGGTTGTTTGTAATATCTTCCTTAAACTAGAATAATTTTAAGTTATGGAGCACATCAAAGGTGAAACCTTTTCAACATTAAAAGGTCTAATCTTTGAGATTCAAGACTCTTCATTTCAATATTCAAGTACAAGTTTCATTTTAAAGATTCTATGATGTTTAAGGTTGTTTGTAATCACTTCTTTAAACTAGAATCATTTCAGGATATGGAGCATATCAAAGATGAAACCTTTTCAACATTAAAAGGTCTAATCTTTGAGATTCAAGACTCCTAAGTTTAATATTCAAGTTCAATATTCAAGATTCAATATTTCAAGTTCAATTTCTATGTCCAAAATCTAAGACACTTTTGGATGAGCAACTTGTCCTAAAGTTGAAATTTTTAGACTTAAATCCGTGTCGGACGCACTTATTATTAAGTAGTCGTTTGGCGTTCGGATCTCAAATACAATAGTTCAATTTCAATATCGCATATTTTCAATTATGCACTTCAATATCGCTATTTCAATAATGTCTTTCAATTATGCACTTCAATACTGCAATTTCAATAATGCCTTTAAATATTGCACCTTTCAATTCTGCACTTACTATTTATGCAACTTTACTTGCCTAGTCCTTCTAGGCAATGTGATTCCCACCTAATCCTTTTTCTAGGTGGTGATGTATCTTTACTAATTACGCACTTATTTCCTATTGTGATGTTGCTTTACTTATTTATTGTTTTCATCACCTCACATGCTAAATACAACAACATGCAAGGTTACACCATGCTTAACAAAGATAATTTCCTGGACAAACCGGTCTTAGGTTCCCTTAAATTAACTTTAAAGAGAAGTGGTCACAGTACAAAGTAAAAATTCTATGTGCTAAAATTCTAAATCCAAACCCACATAGTGTCATGACTAGGGTTATTCGAAAACGTTCTATGCCATGCATTTGGATACAATTTCTAAGGCTCGCGGAATAAGCACCTCGTTCCCTTGCCCGGATCTCACCCATCCGTTTCTAAGATTCAATGCCTTATCCAATATAGAGTCAATTTTGGTCTTTCCAAACGGGACCCTTCAAATTGTTTGGTGGCGACTCCTTCGAAATCCAAAAACATAAAAAGCTCCAAGCCTATTTTCCGTAGGGGAAATCAAGAGCACGAAAAAAAACCCCCTACAATTTTGGCGACTCCGCTGGGGACTTCTGATTTCAAATTCGATAATACGAGAATGCTTTGAGCAACAAGCCACTGCCTTGCTTAAGTTCTGGATGCCAGCTCTGGCACCAGGCGCAGGCCCCTGCGCCAAACGCCACTTCCTGCATCCAGCACAGTGAAGGAAATAATGCCCTTGGTCCAAGTATGCATTCTATGTTAAGTCTAATAAGTGCGGTTCAGTATTAATTAACAAGTTAATAATTCAGTGAGATCAAGTGAGCTGAATGCCTAGCTAGAGGCCGCTTCAGTTCAAGTGGAATTAATTATATTAATCCACAGCTTACTCTTGACTGAACCCGTAGGGTCACACAAATAGTACGTAAATGGATCAAGTATTTAATGGCATTAAATACTCCATCTATGGATATTCGGAATCGACGGATCTTGGTTTCAGTGGGAGCTGAGATCGTCACAGGCAAGAAATGAATACTCCGGAAACGATGATATTGCCGGAAACGGAAATATGGATCGTATCGGAAATATAAATATTATCCAAGTCGTAGATGTTGCCGGAAACGGAAACATGGTACGTATCGGGAAATATTATCGGAAATGGAAATATTGCCGGAATCAGAAATATTGCCGGAAACGGAAATATTGTCAGAATCGGAAATATTATCGGAATCGGAAAATAATTCCGGAAACGGAAATATTAAATATTTGTTCGAAACGGAAATTAATTCCGGAATCGGAAATATTAAATGTTGTTCGTATCGGAAATGAATTCCGGAATCGGGAATTTAATCGGAAGCGTATCGTACGAATTAGCATCGGACGAGGCCCGCTAGACGAAGGCCCAGCACGAAGCCAGGCCATCGTCCAGCGAGCCGCACGCAGCAACGCACGCCTCGACCAGGCCCAGCGCAAGGCCAGGCCCAGCCAAGGGCGCGCGCGCACGCAGCACCGCACATGGGCTGTGCGCTTGTCGTGGGCCGCAAGGCCTGCGCGGGTGCACGGCTTGTACGATGCGTGTGCGGGAAATCCTAATCCTATTAGGATTCGTGCGAAGATTAAAATCCTAATCCTATTAGATTTGCTTTGTTATTTAGAGTCCTAATAAAGTTCTAATTAACAAATCCACATCCTAGTAGGATTACAATTCCTTTTCCATACCTCTATAAATAAGGGTCTAGGGTCATTATTTGCATATACGATTCAAGTGTTCAAAGTGATTTTTGAGAGCAAAAATTCAGTAATATAATTGCCTACATTAGCCGAAAATTCTAAGTACCTTAAGGGCGATTCTAGTTGGTCAATCTTAAGGCGGATCCGGACGTGCTGTGGACTATCTACGGAGGGACGACACTTGGAGTCCTAAAGACTTGTTCTTGTTCGGTTCGGGCGCAGCTAGGGAGGGCACGCAACAAAGTGTATGCATCTAAACTATGCTAAATGATTATGTGTAAATAATATGTTTTCCTGACTTTATGGTTTTTTCCGCATGATTTATGAATTGTCATATGTATCATAACCTAACAGTGGTATCACGAGCCTCTTATTATTTTCATAATCTAAATTGCATGAACATGGTTAAATATTACAAATTTGCAAGAATTAAAAAGGGGTGATTAATTTTCGTAATTGTTAATTAATTGCAAATTGCGTTTATTTAATTATACGTACGCAGTTTTTCGGCAGTTTCTTCGTTACTCATCCAAATCGAGTGATTTTTGTGTCAATTCCGCATGTAAAAGGCATTCTAAAATTTTGACAAAAATAATTTTTTTCGGCCGAACCCAGAATTCTCAAATTCGAAGCCTAACTATGACTTTTCGGAGGTTTTAGTTTTTCGAATGCAAAATTTCGTAAATTTAAGATGTTAAATTAAATATTTGCGATTCTTGTTGATAAATCTTGAATTTTTGATTGACCTACTGTATATGTTTAACAAGTTTGAATGCCTAGCCTTGTTAATTATGCAATCTAATTTGTAATTATGATTAATTTGTTGAAAATTGGAATAATTTAGAATTAATTTGATTTTCATAATTAGTTATAATTTAATTAGATACCTATGATTAAAAACCACCATAAAAATTGTAAATTTATGTTAAATTTTAAATTTTTATGACCTAGACTTGAATCCATGTTAATTGGAAATCAATTAAATAATAAATTTTCGATTTTTCGCCCTAAAATTATGAAATTAATATTATTTATTAATTTGTCATTAATTTTGAATATAAATTTTTAATTTTTATGCAACTCGCTCATATAACTTGCACGCACAAAGCAATGGACGTTACGTGTTACCCTTAAGGGGTGTTGTATAGTGCGGGCATGCGACGACGAGCAAGGGACCTCGTCGCCCATGCGGTACGAATGCAGCGAGCAAGAGCATGGTGCACGAGTACAAGGCAGCAGCCCTGCCTTGTGTCGTGGGCTGTGAGCAATGGGCGTGTGGGCAGGGGCGAGAGCAAGGCACGAGCAGTCGCGTGTGGGCAGCAAGCGTGCTGCGCCACAGCGCGCACTGCCTCGCGCAAGCATGCGGAGCCTCGCGCGCAGCGAGCGCAAGCTCGCGTGCCACGAGCGCTACGCACAGCGTCGATGGCTCGCGCGCAGCGAGCGTCAGCTCGCATACTGCTGCCTCGTGCGATGAGCGCAAGCTCGCGTGCGAGAAAGGCAGGCGCGAAGCGAGCGATGGCTCGCATGGATCGAGCGCTGGCGAGCGAGCGCAGCGAGCGATGGCTCGCGTGCATCGAGCGCTGGCGCGCGCAGCGAGCACCAGCTCGCGTGTTCGATTGATGCCTTGCGATGGTGAGCAGCAGCGATGCGACGCAGCGCATGGGCTGCGCGCACATGGCCAGCGATGGCTGTGTGCGTGTGGCCCATGGGCGTGCGTTGCGTGGGATTGTTGCGTTGCGATTAGATCGTTTTGAAATTTTAATTTGAAATTTTCAGTTTACGTAATTTTAATTAATTTTAAAATTAATAATTTAAATTATTTTCTTGGATTTTAATTTTGAATATTGTAATTATAATAAATTTTATTTATTCTAATTATTTTACTAAAATTAAAATCATGAATTAATTTAAATACGACTGAAATTAAATTAAACTTTTTTGGATTCAATTATAAATTTATATGAGCTTTAAATTTTAATTAAATTTGTATATTTCCGGTTAGACTAGAAATACAATTTTATGTTTAAAATTAGTAAAGCATATGAATTTATTGGTTTAAGTGGGAGCCCTTTTTAGTCATAAACTCTTGATTAGGTCTACAAATCCTTAAGGTTAAAACAACTTGATTAGAATTAATAAGGACTGAATAATTTGTAGATTATTGGTGCCCTTGATTAATTGCTGCAAATATTTATGTGATGCATAATGTGTTTTACTAACCAGCTATGTGGGCCATTCATGATAATGAATGGGTGAATGGTATATATTGTATATGTACTGTTTTGCAGGTTATGAAGTGACTAGTATGGCCCAAATAGGATAGAAAATATGGTCTGCGTACCATTAATTTGAATGTAATTGGTCTAAAGTACCAAAGTTGTTTTTCAATTCAAATATGGTCTGCGTACCATCAAATAGTTGTAATTAGTTTTAATTATAGCTTATCCTATTTGAAGAAAATGGTGCCTCCCACAGAGATTTTGAAGACGGACTTTGAAGTTAAAGCTTCAAGATGAAGTCGGGCCATACTAGATCACATTTATCTTATGCATGTTTTAAGTTATTTATTGCTTTTAAATATGTCTTAAAATGCATGAGATCAAAAGCTTGATTATGTTGCATGATTAAGGATTTTAGTTCACTTAAGATCTAACCAACATAGTAAGAGCCTTAATTTCCAAACTTAAAAAAAAAATTGAGTTAAAAGGTGCCATGCCAAAATATACACTTGCTTGGATATCCTTTACATCAATCTAGTAATAGTTTTCGCTCAGCGAGGTGTTACTTATTGGTCCTAAAGGGGCAAGATACACAAATAATTGTGAGTACATGTTAGTTTTGGTGAAACTCAACGATATAAGTAAGGAGTCCTTTTATGTCGTGGCAAAATCGATAGGTTTACCTAATAAGTTCTTAGACGTACCTATCAACCAAGAATAGTTTCTAGACTATTAGCAAAAGGCTTTTGCTTACCTAAGATGTTTTAGGACTAAGTCGACAAACTGTGCTTAGTTCTTCAATGATTTTAGGATCTTGGAATCATTTTATTCACACCTGCCGGAACACATAACTTGAATAAAATGCTTAATGAACATTGAATTATGCATGTATGCTAGAATTTAAGTTTATTAAGAGAAACTGTGAATGGTTATTTATTTGTTTATTCTTTTCAATTGTAGTTTTAAATATGGCAAACAACAATTCATTCAACATTCGATCAATTCTCGAAAAGGAGAAGTTGAGCGGGAAAAACTTCCTTGACTGGCAAAGGAACTTGCAAATAGTTCTTATGCAGGAAGAAAAGGAGTATGTCCTAGAAGAGGCGATGCCCGAAGCCGCAGGCGACGGGGTCACTCAGGCAGCCCTCAATCGTTGGATTGATGCCAACAAGGATGTGAAATGTCTAATGCTCGCCACCATGAGTGCAGATCTGCAGAAAACGTTCATCAACTCAGATGCTTTCACAATCATCAATGAGTTGAAGAACATGTTCCAAGATCTGGCTCGAGTCGAAAGATTCGAGACTCATAGGCAAATTCTTGAGACCAAGCTTAAGAAAGGCGAGCCCGTAAGTCCACATGTTCTCAAAATGATTGGACTCATTGAGAATATGATTCGGCTGGATCAGCAATTTTCTCAGGAAATGGCTATAGACACCATCCTCCATTCTCTTCATAGCGGGTATGATCAGTTCAAACTGAACTACAGTATGAATAGTCTGGACAAAACGCTCACTGAGCTTCACGGTATGCTGAAGACCGCTGAAAAGACGCTCAAAAGTGATAAGCAGGATGTGCTTATGGTGCGTGGGGGCAAGTTCAAGAAATCTGGAAAGAAGAGGAATGCTAAGAAAGGTGGCAACAAGGCCAGCCCAACTAAGCAAACTGGCGCCAAATCTGTAAAGAGGAAGGTCAGTCAACCCACTTCTGAATCCGAATGCTTCTACTGCAAGAAGAAGGGGCATTGGAAGAGAGATTGCTTGAAGCTAAAGGAAGATCAGAAGAACGGAACGGTCGTTCCATCTTCAGGTATTTTCGTTATAGACTGTATACTTGCTAATTCAACTTCTTGGGTATTAGATACAGGTTGTGGCTCACACTTATGTTCCAATCCACAGGGACTAAGAAGAAGTGGAAAGTTAAGCAAGGGTGAAGTCGACCTACGAGTGGGAAATGGAGCACGAATTGCTGCATTAGCTGTAGGAACTTATTATTTGTCGTTGCCCTCCGGGCTAGTTTTGGAACTGGAAGAGTGTTTCCATGTTCCAAGTCTTACTAAAAACATCATTTCAGTTTCTTGCTTAGATGCTAAGGGATTTTCCTTTTTTAATAAAAGACAATAGTTGTTCGTTTTATTTTAAAGAGATGTTTTATGGATCTGCTAGATTAGTCAATGGACTTTATTTATTAGATCACGACAAACAAGTATATAACATAAATACCAAAAAGGCCAAAAAGGATGATTCAGATCTCACCTATCTGTGGCATTGTCGATTAGGCCATATAAACTTGAAACGCTTAGAAAGACTTCAAAAGGAAGGAATTCTAGAACCATTTGACTTAGAGGATTATGGTAAATGCGAATCATGTTTACTTGGCAAAATGACAAAGCAACCTTTCTCTAAAGTTGGAGAAAGGGCAAATGAACTATTGGGTTTAATCCATACAGATGTATGTGGACCAATGAGTACAAATGCTAGAGGTGGTTTCAGCTACTTTATCACTTTCACTGATGACTTCAGTAGAAATGGTTATGTCTACCTAATGAAGCATAAGTCTGAATCCTTTGACAAATTCAAGGAATTTCAGAGTGAAGTATAGAATCAATTAGGCAAGAAGATTAAGGCACTGCGGTCTGATAGAGGCGGTGAATATCTGAGCTATGAATTTGATGACCATATGAAGGAATGTGGAATTCTATCAGAATTGACTCCTCCAGGAAAACCACAATGGAACGGTGTGTCGGAACGGAGGAACAGAACCTTGCTAGACATGGTCAGGTCAATGATGGGTCAGGCCAAACTTCCATTAGAATTTTGGGGACATGCACTAAATACAGCTGCACTCACTATAAATAGAGCTCCGTCTAAAGCTGTCGAAAAGACTCCATATGAATTATGGTTTGGAAAGCCTCCAAATGTGTCTTTTCTTAAGATTTGGGGATGTGAAGTATACGTCAAACGATTAATTTCAGACAAACTTCATCCAAAATCTGACAAATGTATCCTTGTGGGCTATCCAAAGGAAACAAAGGGGTATTACTTCTACAATACATCTGAGAACAAGGTGTTTGTTGCTCGAGATGGTGTCTTTTTGGAGAAAGATCACATTTCCAAAATGACAAGTGGGAGAAAAGTAGACCTCGAAGAAATTCGAGTCGAACAACAAACTCTAGAGAATGCTCAAGATGACATTCAGGATGAAACTCAGAGATCTTTAGAAGAATCTTGTGAGAATCATGGTCAATCTAGAAATGTTACCCCGCGTAGATCGCAAAGATATAGATCTCAACCGGAAAGGTACTTAGGTATTTTGACGAACGAGAGCTATGACGTTCTATTACTTGAAAGTGATGAACCTGCGACTTACAAACAAGCTATGACGAGCCCTAGCTCCAAGCAATGGCAAGAAGCCATGCAATCTGAATTAGACTCCATGTCTGAAAACCAAGTATGGGATTTGGTCGATTTGCCAGATGGCTACCAAGCCATTGGAAGCAAATGGGTTTTCAAACTGAAAAAGGACAAGGATGGGAAACTTGAAGTTTTCAAAGCTAGATTGGTTGCAAAAGGTTACAGGCAAGTCCACGGTGTGGATTACGATGAAACCTTTTCACCAGTTGCAATGCTAAAGTCTATTCGGATAATGTTAGCAATCGCTGCATATTACGATTACGAAATATGGCAGATGGATGTCAAAACTGCTTTCTTAAACGGCGTTTTAACAGAAACTGTGTTTATGACACAGCCTGAAGGTTTTGAGGATCCAAAGAATGCTAAAAAGGTATGCAAGCTAAAGAAGTCAATCTACGGATTGAAGCAGGCATCCAGGAGCTGGAATATACGTTTTGATGAAGCAGTCAGTGACTTTGGTTTCATCAAGAACGCAGACGAATCTTGTGTATACAAGAAGGTCAGTGGGAGCAAAATTGCTTTCCTAGTATTATATGTCGACGACATATTACTTATCAGAAATGACATTCCTATGTTGAACTCTGTCAAGATTTGGCTTGGAAAATGTTTTTCGATGAAAGATCTAGGAGAAGCACAGTACATATTGGGCATCAAGATTTACAGAGATAGATCTAAAAGGATGATTGGACTTAGTCAAAGCACTTATATCAATAAGGTGCTTGATAGGTTCAAGATGGCAGACTCCAAGCGAGGCTACCTACCCATGTCTCATGGAATAACTCTAAGCAAGACTCAGTGCCCAAAAACACTTGATGAGCGTAGACGAATGAATGGGATTCCGTATGCATCATTGATTGGTTCAATAATGTATGCTATGATATGTACACGCCCGTATGTTGCGTACGCACTCAGTGCTACGAGCAGATACCAGTAAGACCCAGGAGAGGCGCATTGGACTGCTGCCAAGAATATTCTGAAGTACCTGAAAAGGCACAAAGATGACTTCCTGGTCTATGGTGGAGATGATGAATTAATTGTTAAAGGCTATACGGATGCAAGTTTCCAAACCGACAAAGATGATTTCAGATCACAGTCTGGGTTTGTCTTCTGCCTCAACGGAGGTGCAGTAAGCTGGAAAAGTGCTAAGCAAAGCACCATTGCGGATTCTACAACTGAAGCGGAGTACATTGCTGCACATGAAGCAGCAAAGGAAGCTATATGGCTAAGGAAGTTCATAGGTGAACTTGGTGTAGTCCCCTCCATTAAAGGACCAATAGCCCTGTATTGTGATAATAACGGAGCTATTGCACAGGCAAAGGAGCCTAGACACCACCAGAGAGTCAAGCATGTACTTCGTAGATTTCACCTTCTACGAGAGTTCGTTGAAAGAAAAGAAGTCGAGATAAACAAGATTGGAACTGATGATAACATATCAGATCCATTGACTAAACCTCTGCCGCAGGCGAAGCACAACTCGCACACTGCAGCTATGGGAATCAAGCATATTGGAGAATGGCTTTGATATCCCTGTTTAATGTTTTAAAGTTTTAGAGTTTAAATCTTTGTAAAACATTATTGGTTAATCATTCACAATAAATGAAAAGAATTCATTTTTCCATTTAATTTGTGGTTTATTAAATGATGAGTCCCTTCAATTTGACGATATATTCAAGATAGACTGTCAGGACCAGTCCTGTGACTAAGAAATGTCTATCAAGTGAACTTGAATGTCAAAGGTTGAAAATGGTCCCTAGTCGGAGTTTTCTATAAAATTGGACGCATAGAAAACGTTAGACGATTAAAATGCAAGATGACTAGTAGTTCTGTTTCTTGAACTATGTAGACATGGCAATGTCATAATCATTTGCATAGATACTTACTTTGGGAAGACTAGTATCGGACAAGACCTATGAAACTTTACTGTAAGAGATGAAAATCTGTCATAAGTAAATTTCATTAAAATTATTAGACACTAAATCCTCAATACCTGAGTGATTTGAGATTACTTGTTTGAGATCTGGTTGCTTTGACGTTGACCAACCGTCGCACCGTAAAAGGAGGCTATAAAGGCAACGCTCAGGTAATCACCTATCAAACGAAGTCTAATCCCAAGATCGCAAGATTGGGATTGTCCTCCCATAAATCGGGATGAGATGCTTAAAAGTTGTACAAGGCCACTCGGAGAGCTAGAAACTGTGAAATGCATGGCCGTGCTCGGATGAATCATAGGCAATGATTATCTGTTTATTTGATCAGTTGAACTCTGAAACCGAGGAACACCTCTGGACATAATAAGGATGACAACTCTTACCTTATGTTCAAGAGCAAGCATCGAGCGACAAAGGAATTAGGAAATGCACACTTGTCCCTAAGGACAAGTGGGAGACTGAAGGAAATAATGCCCTTGGTCCAAATATGCATTCTATGTTAAGTCTAGTAAGTGCGGTTCAGTATTAATTAACAAGTTAATAATTCAGTGAGATCAAGTGAGCTGAATGCCTAGCTAGAGGCCGCTTCAGTTCAAGTGGAATTAATTATATTAATCCACAGCTTACTCTTGACTGAATCCGTAGGGTCACACAAATAGTACGTAAACGGATCAAGTATTTAATGGCATTAAATACTCCATCTATGGATATTCGGAATCGACGGATCTTGGTTTCCGTGGGAGCTGAGATCGTCACAGGCAAGAAATGAATACTCCGGAAACGATGATATTGCCGGAAACGGAAATATGGATCGTATCGGAAATATTAATATTATCCAAGTCGTAGATGTTGCCGGAAACGGAAACATGGTACGTATCGGGAAATATTATCGGAAATGGAAATATTGCCGGAATCGGAAATATTGCTGGAAACGGAAATATTGTCAGAATCGGAAATATTATCGGAATCGGAAAATAATTCCGGAAACGGAAATATTAAATATTTGTTCGAAACGGAAATTAATTCTGGAATCGGAAATATTAAATGTTGTTCGTATCGGAAATGAATTACGGAATCGGGAATTTAATCGGAAGCGTATCGTACGAATTAGCATCGGACGAGGCCCGCTAGACGAAGGCCCAGCACGAAGCCAGGCCATCGCCCAGCGAGCCGCACGCAGCAACGCACGCCTCGACCAGGCCCAGCGCAAGGCCAGGCCCAGCCAAGGGCGCGCGCGTACGCAACACCGCACATGGGCTGTGCGCTTGTCGTGGGCCGCAAGGCCTGCGCGGGTGCACGGCTTGTACGGTGCGTGTGCGGGAAATCCTAATCCTATTAGGATTCGTGCGAAGATTAAAATCCTAATCCTATTAGATTTGCTTTGTTATTTAGAGTCCTAATAAAGTTCTAATTAACAAATCCACATCCTAGTAGGATTACAATTCCTTTTCCATACCTCTATAAATAAGGGCCTAGGGTCATTATTTGCATATACGATTCAAGTATTCAAAGTGATTTTTGAGAACAAAAATTCAGTAATATAATTGCCTACATTAGCCGAAAATTCTAAGTACCTTAAGGGCGATTCTAGTTGGTCAAGCTTAAGGCGGATCCGGACGTGCTGTGGACTATCTACGGAGGGACGACACTTGGAGTCCTAAAGTCTTGTTCTTGTTCGGTTCGGGCGCAGCTAGGGAGGGCACGCAACAAAGTGTATGCATCTAAACTATGCTAAATGATTATGTGTAAATAATATGCTTTCCTGGCTTTATGGTTTTTTCCGCATGATTTATGAATTGTCATATGTATCATAACCTAACACACAGTGGCTTCTAGTGGCTGGTTACCCATGCTGCTCAAGTTTTCGAGTGGGAGTCAGTTCTGTTTTTGAATTTCGAAGGACACTCCCAAACCTTTCAAATACAATATTCAAATGCGATTTTCAATTTTCAATTTCTAGGCATTTCATGCATATTTCGAAAACCATATTTGTGCAAAGCGAATTTCTACCTTTCCCAATACGGATGTGTTTTACATTCGAGCTAGCCCCGGGGGCAACGAAATGGTGATTCTCCATACGGTTCCTGACCAAAGTGTGTGACCATTTCCGCGCCTACCGAAACTTGGCATTTTCTTGACATCCCCGATATCAAGTATGGAGGTCGTCTGCCGACACACACGTCCCTTAGGTGGATGTGCAAGTTGTTGCCGGATTCGCCTCTTAGTCAAGTACCCTTTTGACACCTAAAGCCGACTACTTGCATCATACAAAACTTAGACCGACCTTAGGTTGAGAACTTTGCATGTCCCATTTCATATCCATGCTAGTGTGACAACGTGCTATTTGTGCATTGTGTGGGCGTCTTTGCACGCGTGAATGACTAACCTCGAGTTCTAGCTTTCCCAAAACCATTATCCTCCAACTAGGAAACCAAACCCCTAGGAGCATCATTCAAAATTCATGCTTCCAAAATCTCCGATTTAAACTCTTTTAGGAGTGCCATTCCATTTGATTCAAAACCCTTAAACACGCCTCATGCACAAACGCCAAATTCAAATTCAATCCAACGGCGTCATAATGCCGGATTTTCTAGTCCAAATTCCAAATGCCAAATTCAAATTCAAATTCAATCCAACGGTGTTATAATGCCGGATTTTCTAGTCCAAATTCCAAATTTCAATCTCAAATTCAATCCAACGGTGTCATAATGCCGGATTTTCTAGTCCAAATTTCAAATTTCAAATTCAAATTCAATCCAACGGCGTCATAATGCCGGATTTTCTAGTCCAAATTTCAAATTTCAAATTTAAATTCAATCCAACGGCGTCATAATGCCGGATTTTCTAGTCCAAATTTCAAGTTCCAAATTCAAAATTCAATCCAACGGCGTCATAATGCCGGATTTTCTAGTTCAAGCATTCAAACCTCCAAATTACATGTTCAAAACCTCAAGTTCAAATTCCTAAATCCATAATTGTCCATTCGACCATTCAAACCTCAAAACCTCAAGTTCAAATGTCTAAACTCATGATGGCGTAATGCCAACTTTCCAATTACATCTTTCAAACCTCAAGTTCAAATTACCAATTCCAATCTCAAGCTTCAAGTTCAAATGTCCAAACTCATACCAGCATAATGCCGACTTTTCAATTCAACCTTTCAAACTTCACGACCGAATTCCTAAATTCAATCTTTCAAATTTCAAGTCCTATACTCAAGCACTTCAAATTCCCAAGTCCGCACTTCAAATTTCAAGTCCTATTCAAATCCCTTTGTCCAAAAGTCAAAGTTCCAAATCCAGTTTCACAAATCCTAGAATCCATGGCGGCGTAATGCCTAGGGGTGGCAATTTCATCCGAATCCGACGGATATCCGAACCACCCAAACCGAACATATGGATGAAAACCCGATAAAACACGGATGTTAAACGGGTGGCGGGTGGATCGGGTGATGGGTCGGGTCGGATTCGGGTGGAGGTTCATCCAACCCGTCACCCGATCCATCATCCGATCCATCCATCCATCCGTTAAAATTATTAATTTTTTCACTAAAATTACTTAATTATTAATAGAATCTTGTATTTATTACCTAATAATTTTTTATTATTTGCATTTTAGGCTATTTTATAATGTAGATGTATCAAATTTATACTTCATTGACCACTATATTACCACATATTACTTTACATTGATATTATAAATAAAAGTTGACGATGCTTTTAATTTCACCCGTTAATCACCCGATCCACCCGATTCATCCGCGGATGATGGATGGGTCGGATGTGGATGGGGGTAAATCGGGTGATGGATGGGTTGGATGATGGATGAAAACTTGACGGATGGAGGCGGATGAAGCTCCACCCAATCCACCTCCGATCCATTGCCACCCCTAGTAATGCCGGATTTTCAAGTCCACATTTTCAAATTGAAAGCCTCCTTTTCTATACAAATTGCATCTTTTCCATTTCCAAGCTAAAATTCCAAATCAAATTCAAATTTCAAATTCATCTTCAAACTACAAAAACTCTTGCTTTCCGTTGTTCCCAAATACAAAATTCAAAAATAATTCCAACGGGTTGAAAATCCCCAGAAATAATACAAATCCGACCTCCTAAAATATTTCCAATGGGTTGAAAATCTCTTGAAATAATACAAGTCCAACTTCCAAATTCTTCAACGGGTTGAAATTCCTAGAAATAGTACAAATCCAATGGGTTGAAATTCCCCTAAAATACTTCGAGATCCAATGGGTCGAAATCCCCCTAAAATATTCCAAGTCCTATCAACGGGTTGAAACTCCCCTAAAATAATACAAATTCGATTTTGCAAAAAATTTCCGATGGGTTGAAATTCCCTTGAAATATTCCAAATTCCAATGGGTTGAAATTCCCCTAAAATATTCCAAATTCTATTAACGGGTTGAAAATCCCTTGAAATAATCCAAACCTCATCCAAATTCTATCGGGTTGAAATTCCCCTAAAATATTCCATGCTCTATGTTGGGTCAAAACTCCCTCATAATATAAAAAATCCAATGGGTCTAAATCCCCTTTCAATATCCCAAGTTCTAGTACAAGGAGGATGCCTCCACAAAAGAATGAAGATCCTTTCAAATATTTCCAACGGGTTGTAAATCCCGAATACAAATACGAAATCCAAAATCTCGAATCTTCGGAGTAGCACTTAGAGTCAAGTCTAGGTCTCATTCATTGCATGCATATCATATCATGTGTCGAGAAGTCCAAGTTCCAAATTCAAATCATGTGGTAACTAGGTGCTCGGACTCATTCTCTCAGAATCCTATTCAAGATGGTTTCATTGGCAACGGCTGTAGCAGAGCTCTATGTAGCAGAGCTCTATGAAGAAGTTGAGGCTCGCATAAGGGCTCTCGAAGACAATTAAGAAACTCTTTTCCATGATGTGGGTCCTTTCGAGGTAGAGGAAATCTTTCATAACTAGAGGTCTGTGCCCTACCTTGTGAAACCAGATGAAAATTCAGAGTCCGGGTTTGTTACTAAACTACCTCAAGAAGACATTTGTGGGATATGGGCCAGCAACGATAAAGACATATACCAAGACCCTCCTATTGAGAACATCTCCGATGATGAATGCTAGGAAATTGTGAGCGCTGATTGGTACTTGGACACTAAGGCAGAGAACAGTGTTCAGGTCATGACTCGATCCGGTCGAATTCAAGAGCCAGTCAACAGGACATCACCGGCAACTAATGTCCCTCTACCTACCGAGGATAATCCTTTAATCAAACAATTAAAACTCACAAAGGCGGAGGTTAATATTAGGCAACTCATGGCTTCCTCTTTGGAGCACTGCACTGCTCTAATCAATGCTCTGGTCAAGTTGAATGTCACCCCCGAAGTCACTCCTGACGAACTGATCGGGTTACTAACAAATCTGGAAGAGGGAATTACCTTTACAAATGAAGACCTCCCACCCGAGGGGGAAAGCCATCACAAGGCGCTCTATCTGACTGTTGAATACAAAGACAAAATCAACCCCATGACTCTAGTGGATAATGGGTCAGCCATCAATGTGTGTCCTCTCCGCACTGTTGAAAATTGGGCTTCACTCCTAGTGACTTTTCAAGTTCCTCCCAAGGTGTTCGTGCCTATGAAAACACTCGTCGGGAAGCAATGGGAACTCTCACCCTTCTACTCCGAAGAGGCCCAATTGAGCGCAAGGTGAGCATTCAAGTGTTCAACATCAAAGCAAGTTTCAATATCCTTTTGGGGAGACCTTGGATCCATGACCTCAAAGTTGTGCCATCCTCACTCCACCAGAAAGTTCGAATGGAGGTCCAAGGAAATATCATTACTCTACATGCATCCCATCCAAGAACAAAGATAGCTGACAGGGCTCTGATATTAATAGAACATGATGACAATGATGAAGACCTTTGGGGGTTCAGTGCTGAAGTAGGAGCCATCGAGTCAAAAATGAATCCCATGGCAAGGCACATAATGATTAAGCGTGGGCGCTTCTTGAGCACTACTCTGCCACCGCCTACCGAGTATCCTTTCAAGACCCATGGACAGACGAACTGTTGTGGTCTGGGATATAAACCGACTAAGTACAACAACAAGCAACAAGAGGCTAAGATAAGGGCCCGTTGAGCTGGTAATGATCAATTCAAAGTACCTCCCCATCAGCGTACACTCAACGGGTAATTCATAAAAGAAGGAGAGGATGACCTGTACTTTGACTTTCCAGAACCTTTCTATGATGCTACAAAAGGGGTCCTCTACCCTGGATTCGAGATCTTTAAAGACTGTCACTTCCTTAAGGATGCCCCTCCGGTACAAAACAAGGTCACACCTGAATGCTTTGATTCATCAGCCTTTGGTCTCTTGTTAGGCCAAGAAGTAACACCAATCATTCCTGAAGATACTATGGTTCAAATGATCACTCAAATCGAAGACTTTAACCCATCTAATATAATTACTCCAAGTGAGAAGATGGTTAATGGCTGGAGGAAGTCCTTCAAGATCTCTGCTCCAAATGGAAAAATGTTCAAGATTACTGTGGCGAAGGATCTATGATGAGCGAGTCCGAGTCAGAGGAGGAGTGTGGATCTGAGTCTAGTGATGAGTGTAAGAGTCTAGGGCTAGAGTCTTGCATCAATCAAGAGCCGCTAAAGGTCGAACTTCAAGTTAAAGTTGTCGATGTAATGATTGCTAATTTCAATAATACTTCAATTTCCTCCTACTCTTCAAGTCCAAATTCAAAACACACTACTAATCCAAACAACTTTTCTTCACAAGAAACTGACCTTGAAATATTAAAATCTATTGAAAATCATGAAAACCGGACGCCCATAATTGAGGAAACAGAAAAAGTTAACCTTTCTAACAGCAGTGATCCAAAACTAGTTCAGATTGGCTTAACTCTATCTCAAGCAGAGCAGGATGATCTTATCAAGCTACTTTCAGAGTACATAGACGTCTTCGCGTGGTCCTATCATGATATGCCAGGGGTTGATCCAAGCATCGGTCAGCATACAATTCCCCTCATCCCAGGTTCAAAGCCCATCAAGCAGAAACTCCGTCGCATGAAACCGGATGTTTCCCTCTAAATTCAAGAAGAAGTCTCTAAGCAGTTAGTTCGGTTTATTCGAGAAACCAAGTATCCAGAATGGATTGCAAATGTCGTCCCAGTTCCAAAGAAAGACGACAAAGCACGAATGTGTGTTGATTACAGAGATCTTAACAGGGCTAGCCCTAAAGACGGGTTTCCATTGCCTCACATCGACATCCTGGTCGACAACACCACAAATCAAGCCTTACTCTCTTTTATGGACGGGTATACAGGCTACAATCAGATTCCCATGGCAGAGGAAGATATGGAGAAGACAACCTTCATCACTCAGTGGGGTTCATATTGGTACACACTAATGCAGTTCGGACTAAAGAACGCAGGGGCTACGTATCAAAGAACTGCCACAACCATTATGAGCGACATGATTCATAGAGAAATTAAGGTATATGTCGACGACATGATTGTCAAATCCAAAGAGAGACATGAGCATACCACAGTACTTCGAAAATTCTTCAATTGGCTCGGGCAATACAATATGAGGCTCAATCCTCAGAAATGTGCATTCGGGGTAACGTCAGGCAAGTTGCTGGGGTATGTCATCAGTTCTCGGGGGCATCGAGGCTGATCCTTCAAAAATCAAGGCCATTCTAGATATGAAACCGCCAGCGAATGAGAAAGAAATTTGGGGGTTCCTTGGAAAATTACAATACATCAGTAGGTTCATTTCAAAACTCACTATGATATGTGAACTAGTATTTCGAAAGCTCCGCAAGAGTGAGCCCAAGGTATGGGACGAAGACTGTCAAGATGCGTTTGAAACCATCAAAGACTACCTTTCGAACCCGCCAGTGTTAAAGCCGGCAATACTGGGGGTTCCCCTCAGGCTTTACCTTACAACAACAGATTCAGAAGTGGGGGCCATGCTTGCCCAGGAGATTGAAGGCAAAGAGAATGCCGTATACTACATAAGCAAAAACTGCTCGAGTTTGAAACCAGATATACTCAACTCGAGAGGCTCAGTATCACCCAGGTTTGGGCCACAAGAAACTACTGAAGGAAATATGTCCTTCACCCAAGGTGAATAAAGTCTAATACCAAGGTTCATATTAATTGCGAACAATTAATTTAGTAAGATCAAGTGATCGGAACAGCTAGTTGGGGCAATGCTTCCGATTAGTGCATTCTAATCTATATTAGGCTCACAACTTACTCTTGACTGAACCTATAAGGTCACACCAATGACATGTAACAGATCACCGGATTAAATGAATCGGAAATTCATTTAATAGAATTTCGGGAATTAGTTTGGAAAAATGTATTATACGATACGACCTTGCATCAGAATCGTATATTGTATCGCGAATATTAGTAAGCTGGGCGAAAGGAATAATCGTATCGTACGACGGTAATTTGTCGTGTACGATACGATAAATAATAGTCGTAAGGCGTTCGTCGCGAATACGAGCCGCAACGGAGCTGCCAGCACGTCGAGCCAAGCGCGCATGCGCGCAAGGCCCAACAAGCCAGCGAGCTCGCAACGCAGCAAGTAGGCCAGCCGGCCTGGCCACGGCAGTGCGCAGAAAGGCGCAGCAACACAGCAACGAGCAAAGCAAAGGCCCACGGCCCATGCTGCCCGGCTGCGCTGTGGGCTTCGGCCTGCCGTGTGTGTTGTGCGCATGGGCTGTGCGTGCGTGTGTGGTGTGTGGCCGGTCAAGGCCTTTGGTCTTGGCCGGTTACACTTAATATAACATTAGGTTATATTATTTTCCACACAACAAAATCAATTTTTCCAGTAACCTAAACCTAATTCTAAATTACGTTGTTCAGTTTTTCTCTCTACCCAAAAACTGTTCATTCCGAAAAGCAAACTCTCTTGTACGTTGTCTAAGCTACAATAATCAAGACGGATCTGAACGTACCGGTGAACCAAATAGAGGAACGATAATTGGAGTTCTTTTTTCGTGTTCGTTGATATTATACTCGGGAAAACACGCTTCAAATGTAAGTATGCTTAATCTGTGGTTTATACATGCTTCCTGGCTTTGGGGATGTTCCGCACATGTTATGTATGTTTAACTGTATTCCCCTACAGTGGTATCATGAGCCTTATGTATTCAAAGTATTCTTTAGCACGATTTATTGTTTTTGCTGTTGTCGAATTTTTTGAATTTTTATTGTATTTTTCCGAATTATTATGGAATATTGGATGAATCGTATAATATGTTCTGAATTCAAAAAATTTCGTATTTTCAACTTTTCTGACCCTAATCTGATTGAAAACGATTTTCTAAGATCAACTCAAGAGAACGGAATTGCTAAAACAGGCCTCGAAGTATGTGTGTTTGGGCGTTTTTGTTAATTTTCGTATTAAAATTAACAAATTCGAAAGTTTTTCAATTAATTGGTCAACCTAAACTACTCGGAACTGATTGAAATTTTGACACAATGATGTTTGGTATATTTTAAAATTGTGCTAAAACTTTCGGCCATTTTTGTTTAGTATAAACCTTAATTTTGCTTTCCCCAAATTCGTAAATTTTAGATCGCTAATTGATTTTTTAAATAATTTGGATCTAGAAATTTTGTTAATTGGGAAAGGGAATATAATTTCATGGAAAGTGGGAGATTTTAAAAATTATTGGATTAAAATTTTTATTAGATTCGTTAATTTTAATCAACACTTAAACCAAATTCGTAAAAATCTGAAATTTAAATGTTTAGAACGATTTAAAGTTTTAGATTCGATTATTTAAAAGTTCAAATTTTTGGGTGAAATTGTTCGTTCTTAAAATTTGAATAAAGTTAGCTTAGATTTGATAAATTTAACAAAATCGGATTGTTGTAAAAATTAAATTAATTAAATCGTAAAGTCGTTATTTTTCGAAAATAAAAATTGTTAATTTTGTGAAAAATAACTAAATGCAAATTTGTTCGTGATTTTTTTTTTTTAAATTAGTTGGTCCGTAGGCACGAACCAAAGGCACGAACACGGGGGGTGTCTGTGCACGTGTGGCTCGTCGTAGCCATGCGGGCTACCTCACCACTGCCGAGCCACAACAACGCGGGCAGCAGCAAGCGTGTGGCGTGCCGCGCGCGCTGGGCGAGGAGAGCGAGCAAGGTAGGCATGCCTTGGCTTGCGAGCTGTGAGCAAGCAGGGGCAAGGCTGCCTTGCCTTGCGCGCAGCGTCGAGCACAACAACAACAACAATACCACATAGCTGCGCAAGGCTGCGGTTTGTGTGCGTGGGGCTTGCGGGGGCATGGGCGCAATGTTCGTGTGCCTAGTAGGCCACACATCACGAGCATTGCTGGGCTGGGCGCAAGCCTAGCCCGCATTGCACTTGGTCAATTTTTTTGTTTTCGTAGGGCTTGAAAATTTATGTTTGCATTAAATTGGCTAACGGGATAATTAATAATTATTTTATTTAACTTGGAGCGGGCCGTGAGTTTAATTTAATATTTAAATATTTAATTATCCGGAATAATTATTGGTTTGAGTGGGAGCCGCTGAATGAAATTAAAATAAAATAATTATTTTAATTATTTTCGTAGGTCACATTATTTTAATTAAATTAAATTTTAATTAGAATAAATTCTAAGGATTAATAATTTGGAAATTGATTAATCTTTTAGGACGCGTTTATGTGAACGTGAATTTTAAATAATTCACGTAAATACATGCATAATTATATGGGTCATTCGTTTTAGGATACGAATGGGTGAATACATAGAATATATATTTTATGTAATGCAGGTACTCCAAGTGACTAGTATGGCCAATCTAGGATAGTTAAATACGGTATGCGAACCGTTTTATCTTTGAACGTAAAGTTTTAAATATGGTCTACATACCATTGAAATTTTGATGTAATTTTATTATTTCAAGTATTTCTAGTTTAGAACTTTAAGTTAGCATTGAATGAAGATTCAAGACGATGCCAAGCTAACAAGATGGTGAAGAAGATTAGATGCTTCAAGACAAGAGTTTTGGGCCATACTAGTTCACCAATTTTATTTATGCTTTTATATATTGAATGAATGTATATTATGCATGAATGCGTTGTTTGTATGTTCGATTAGATTTAGTTCACTAAATAATCGAACCAACATAGAAACAACTAGGTCCAAAGTAATATTGAGTTCAAAAGTTTCCTTCCAAATCAAGCACTTACAAAAATCTAAGGATCTAACGTAGTAGGTTTACTGTTAGGTTATGATTCATATGACATTACATAGATCATGCGGAAACAACCATTAACCCAGGACAACATATTATTTACACATAATCATATAGCATAATTTAGATGCATACTCTTTGTTGCGTGCCTTCCCTAGCTGCGCCCGAACCGAACAAGAACAAGTCTTTAGGACTCCAAGTGTCGTCCCTCCGTAGATAGTCCACAGCACGTCCGGATCCGCCTTAAGATTGACCAACTAGAATCGCCCTTAAGGTACTATTATTTTCGGCACTTTATAGGCAAATGTGTGACTGAATTTTTCTCTCAAAACTCACTTTGAATACTTTGAAACTCGTTATAAATTGTGAACCCAGGCCACATATTTATAGGGGTATGGAAAGGGAATTGGAATCCTATTCAGATACAAATTAATTAAACCTAGAATTCTACAAGAACTCTAATTTAATTAATTTATCAATTAGAATTAGGAATTTAATCATTAACCGAACTCTGCATGTTTTAGGAAACGTGCACGAACACAAACACTTGCACACACACGCACGGCAGCCACGATGGGCTCCAATGCGTGCGCGCGAGAAGCAGCCCACGCAGCGCCCGCGCGCGCTGCGCGCTGCGCGTGCTTGCGCGCGCTGTGCGTGCTGTGCGTGCTGCGCGCGCTGTGCGCGCTGCGCAGCCTGCTGGGCCTGGCCTTGCGCTGGGCCTGGCGTGGCTTGTTTGTGCGGCGCGCTTGGCTTGCTGGGCGATGGCCTGGCTTCGTGCTGGGCCTCGTCCGGCAGGCCTCGTCCGATGCTTATTCGTACGATGCGCTTTCGATTAAATTTTCCGATTCCGGAATTCATTTCCGATACGAACAATATTTAATATTTCCGATTCCGGAATTAATTTCCGTTTCGAACAAATATTTAATATTTCCTTTTCCGGAATTATTTTCCGATTCCGGTAATATTTCCGATTCTGACAATATTTCCGTTTCCGGCAATATTTCCGATTCTGGCAATATTTCCATTTCCGATAATATTTTCCGATACGTACCATGTTTCCGTTTCCGGCAACATCTACGACTTGGATAATATTTATATTTCCGATGCGATCCATATTTCCGTTTCCGGCAATATCATCGTTTCCGGAGTATTCATTTCTTGCCTGTGACGATCTTAGCTCCCACTGAAACCAAGATCCGTCGGTTCCGAATATTCATAGATGGAGTATTTAATGCCATTAAATACTTGATCCGTTTACGTACTATTTGTGTGACCCTACGGGTTCAGTCAAGAGTAAGCTGTGGATTAATATCATTAATTCCACTTGAACTGAAGCGGCCTCTAGCTAGGCATTCAGCTCACTTGATCTCACTGAATTATTAACTTGTTAATTAATACTGAACCGCATTTATTAGACTTAACATAGAATGCATACTTGGACCAAGGGCATTATTTCCTTCAGTCTCCCACTTGTCCTTAGGGACAAGTGTGCATTTCCTAATTCCTTTGTCGCTCGATGCTTGCTCTTGAACATAAGGTAAGAGTTGTCATCCTTATTATGTCCAGAGGTGTTCCTCGGTTTCAGAGTTCAACTGATCAAATAAACAGATAATCATAGCCTATGATTCATCCGAGCACGGCCATGCATTTCACAGTTTCTAGCTCTCCGAGTGGCCTTGTACAACTTTTAAGCATCTCATCCCGATTTATGGGAGGACAATCCCAATCTTGCGATCTTGAGATTAGACTTCGTTTGATAGGTGATTACCTGAGCGTTGCCTTTATAGCCTCCTTTTACGGTGCGACGGTTGGTCAACGTCAAAGCAACCAGTTCTCAAACAAGTAATCTCAAATCACTCAGGTATTGAGGATTTAGTGTCTAATAATTTAATGAAATTTACTTATGACAGACTTTCATCTCTTACAGTAAAGTTTCAGAGGTCTTGTCCGATACTAGTCTTCCCAAAGTAAGTATCTATGCAAATGATTATGACATTGCCATGTCCACATAGTTCAAGAAACAGAACTACTAGTCATCTTGCATTCTAGTCGTCTAACGTTTTCTATGCGTCCAATTTTATAGAAAACTCCGACTAGGGACCATTTTCAACTTTTGACATTCAAGTTCACTTGATAGACATTTCTTAGTCACAGGACTGGTCCTGACAGTCTATCTTGAATATATTGTCAAATTGAAGGGACTCATCATTTAATACTAAACCAAGATTAAATGGAATATGAAAACACATTTCATATATGATAAATGTTCAACCCCAATGTTTTACAACCATGGGCCTCTAACCCATCTTTAAAACATTTCATGGAATTCAAAGCTATGTTTGATTTCCAGTGCTACAACGTGAGTGTTGCTTCTCACTTGTTGCATAGGTTTAGTTATCATGCTTTGCCAATCTTAATATCCTTTTCATCGAATGTTCTTCGAGATATGATGATAAGATCTTTTGAGTTTGTTTATTATGTGATCTAGTCTTTCTTACTTCGATAGTGGTTCTACGCATTTTGCAATGAAGAATCATCAAGTTAGCAGACATGTGATCCACCCAAGTTCAATGAAGAACTCATTAATATAAACAACTCTGTTTTATTGCTTCTTAGGCAATAAGTACTTTTACTTCAACTGTTTAGGTTGCTAGTGATGCTTTGTTTGGATTTGCTTATCCAAGCAGTTCACAGATATGTGGAAGACTTTCCAGCTATATCTTAGAACATATTTAATTTCCCACGCAACAACTCATGGTCTTCAATCCATGTTGCCATTTCAAAACGCGATGCTCTTTAGCTCGTCCTTGTCAATGGTTAACTCCAAAGGGTCTTGCTTGATCCTTTGCCAGTGTTTATGCGTGTAGCATCAATATTTAGCATATCTTTATTTCCTTGAATCAAGAACTATTCCTATGTACCTTTTCAAGTACCATAAGTATTCTTGATCTCAATCTAGTTGATCTTTACTTAGATCAATAGAGATTGGTATATGTTCGTCATGCCTAAAGTCATACGATACGTTTTTGGCGATCCTCATATTATATCATACATGATAAATTCTTTTGCAGAATATTTCCCAATTGAATTCTATTCATGTAACTTTAGCTTATCTAGTTTCAGTAGATACTAAATTCAGCTAAATTCTTTGACATATAATATAGGTTAAGAATCTCATTTAGACTCTTTGATGTTTAACTTAGTAAATGCTTATACATAGTTCAAACATCCTTTACTTAGATTTATTCACATGGGTCGAATATCTCCAATGGAGACTTTCGTGTTTGATTTAGTAAATGCCATTACTTAATCCAAAATAATATCATAAGATCTTTGTAAATAGATCTTAATACCCAGTATGTACTAAGTTTCGCCATGGTCCATTATTGATGAATAATTTCAAACCTAAGTCATTAGCATTTGAATGTTATTTCACAATAGAGAGATATGTGTGATACACATAGGACCAAATAAGTTTTATGTACTCCCACTAAACTTCTTATATATGTATAAGAATCATGTACATTTTATGAAACTAAAATACTTATTAGCTTCACTAAAATACATTTCCAATTCCCAATTGCTTGCTTAAATCTGTACTTAGATTTTATAAGCTAGCTTTCCTTTTCAAGCATTTATTTGGATCCACAAACTCTATGACATACCATGTACATATTGTATTCCATCATTTGATTGAGGAATACGTTTTGTCATCCAATTGCCATATGTACCAATATGCAATCATTGCTTGAATTATAGACTTAAGCATTACGATTTTGCATGAGGTTTCAACACAATCCATGCCATGAATTTGCTTGTAACCTTTAGCAACTAATGTAGCTTTGTGTGTGAACACAATTCCATGTTTGATGGTTTTTATCCTTAAAACAAACTTGCAACCAATAGGTGTGAAACTATTCTTGCAAATCAACAAAATTTCAATTTTGTCATCAAAACATTGAGTATGTTTTATGGCCTCTAACCATTTAAAACATTTGAGTCTATATATGGCCTCTAACCATTTTAGGGAATCTGAGTTTCGTCATAGCTTTCTTACAAGTCACAAACTCATTAATCTACATGATAATAGTTTGACTGCAAGTTGTAGGTTTCTTCACTGATTAATAGAAGAATCTCATAGTTTCATTGACCTGATCTCTATGTTTCTTCACTATCTAATAGAAGAATCTCATAGTTTCAGTGACTTGAATTCTATGCCTACTTGGGTATAGAACATCAAACAATAGAATATCAATAGCCACTTGAAAGTCCTTTGAATATTCTGTTCTCCTTGAAGCACTTGTAAAGTCTTCTAAGAGATATCTATTCTTTAAAGCCACTTCTAAAGTCCTTAAAGAATAAGTTCGGATTTTCTGAAGCACTTCGAAAAGCCTCCGGAATGTCCGTTTATGTTTGTTGTTCGCCTCGAAAGTTTTCGAGGTCTATTTTCTCCCACTTGTCATTTTGGAAACGAATCTCCAAAAGGACATTATTTCGAGCAAACAAACATTATGTTCTCAAAAATTCGTGGTAGAAACAATACCCTTGTGTTTCATTTGAATAAATCACAATGAAACATATATCTATACTTGGGCCTTAGTTTGTTGAATAACAAACAGTAAGCTCCCACTGAGTTTAGGAAGTATTTAGATATATTATGAAAAGATATTCTGAAATTACTTTTCAATAGCTTTGACGAATTTGGTTTAGTTTGGTGGTAGTTGAGCATTTTGTTTTAGAAATTATAGGAAAAGTCTTTATGATTCATCATTGATCGAATCAAGTACTAATTGACTTCGATCATTCCAACGTAGATATGCCATATCTTATGGACCTAGATTGTGAAATTATAACACACAATCATTGATGATCATATTTGGTCTCAAGTAATCATCAACATGATCTAACCTAGATCTTTATGATTTCTTGCCAAGTGGATTTTATACTTCTGAATCTTTGAACTAGCCAAACAGATTCAAACTTATATCAAATTGAGTAAATAAACCTATATTCACTCAAATCTGTGTGAAATAATAAAGTCATAAAATCTTTCTTTAGCTTTGAACTCTATTGTCTAGGCGTTCTAACAATAGTTCATATCTTTTGTTACTTTCAACAAGTAAGACTAGCTGTCTTAAAATGATCTAGAAATCAATCAACTTTCAAAAGTCCATCAAAATAGAGCTTATGAATGTTAACTTGTTGATATGGTCTAAGCAACAATGCCAAAGATTAGTGGAACTCAAATCAAAGGATTGATTTGAACCTAGTAAAGTTCTTTAAAGAGTTGTTTGTTTTAATCAAGCATATTGACTCAACCTGTAATTGACCATTTCATTCAAATAAACAAACAAACATTGTTTTTGTTTTTCTTGAATGTGAGTCTTTCTGTGTTTGAAAACAGAAATTTAGGTATGTTGATTATGGAACAAAATAGCCATTAAGTTCCAGCCTTTGAAAGGACTTAAAACAAACTTAGATGACCCTACAATTAATGTAGCATTGCCATGCTTCATTTCCCACTTGTAGGTCATTAGTGTATCCTAGCTTCCATTGTTTGAGTTATTACCGAAGTAAGAACCTCAAGCGGTATATGATACCAAGGAAGTTTGATTGCTAGGTCACTTCTCTTTAAACATAAACTTATAGGTAGAAACGGAATCGTAAATTCCTTTCATTTGTTCCTCGTTTTCCTATTTCTTGTACCTTTTCTTATAGGCTTAAGAATTAAATTCTTTAGTGTTGACTTTTATACTTTGTTAGACATGTCCAATGTCACCAACAAGGTTCTTTACCATTTTAATTTATGTTGAATATTTTGTTTCAACTAGATGATCTTACCAGAAGCTTCTAAAGTTCTCTAAGCATCGATCTATTCGAATGTCTAGGGACTAGACTCATTCGAGAATTAAATGGACAAAGATATTAGGTTGTTAACCATTGGTAAAGCTGAGCGTATTAAACTCAATGCTTCATGATTTCAAAACTACAGTGTATTTTGAATTCACAAGCACCAATTGGTTTGCCATTCGATTTTGATATTCGAAAACAACCATAAAAGTCGATATAAGAAACGTACATTTTAAATTGCTCACTTTCTCTCTTTTCCGTGAATCGTTCTTGGATTCACTACCAATCGAGAAAATTTACTGTTACCTTTCTAAAAGGATTTACTGCAGTGCAAGATATTTAATTATAAACAATAATTAAAACATACATTGAAGCATGCAAAGTCTAAACATTTATCATGAATAATAACTTGAAAATAAAAGCAATCATGCAATTTAAACAAGTCATTAGCATTTTATTCGAATTATGTGTTCCGGCAGGTGTGAATAAAATGATTCCAAGATCCTAAAATCATTGAAGAACTAAGCACAGTTTGTCGACTTAATCCTAAAACATCTTAGGTAAGCAAAAGCCTTTTGCTAATAGTCTAGAAACTATTCTTGGTTGATAGGTACGTCTAAGAACTTATTAGGTAAACCTATCGATTTTGCCACGACATAAAAGGACTCCTTACTTATATCGTTGAGTTTCACCAAAACTAACATGTACTCACAATTATTTGTGTACCTTGCCCCTTTAGGACCAACAAGTAACACCTCGCTGAGCGAAAACTATTACTAGATTGATGTAAAGGATATCCAAGCAAGTGTATATTTTGGCATGGCACCTTTTAACTCAATTTTTAAGTTTGGAACTTAAGGCTCTTACTATGTTGGTTAGATTTTAAGTGAACTAAAATCCTTAATCATGCAACATAATCAAGCTTTTGATCTCATGCATTTTAAGACATATTTAAAAGCAATAAATAACTTATAACATGCATAAGATATTTGTGATCTAGTATGGCCCGACTTCATCTTGAAGCTTTAACTTCAAAGTCCGTCTTGAAAATCTCCGTGGGAGGCACCATTTTCTTCAAATAGGATAAGCTATAACTAATTACAACTATTTGATGGTACGCAGACCATATTTGAATTGAAAAACAACTTTGGTACTTTAGACCAATTACATTCAAATTAATGGTACGCAGACCATATTTTCTATCCTATTTGGGCCATACTAGTCACTTCATAACCTGCAAAACAGTACATATACAATATATACCATTCACCCATTCATTATCATGAATGGCCCACATAGCTGGTTAGTAAAACACATTATGCATCACGTAAACATTTGCAGCAATTAATCAAGGGCACCAATAATCTACCAATTATTCAGTCCTTATTAATTCTAATCAAGTTGTTTTAACCTTAAGGATTTGTAGACCTAATCAAGAGTTTATGACTAAAAAGCGCTCCCACTTAAACCAATAAATTTATATGCTTTACTAATTTTAAACATAAAAATGTATTTCTAGTCCAACCGGAAACATACAAATTTAATTAAAATTTAAAGCTCATATCAATTTATAATTGAATCCAAAAAATTTAATTTAATTTCAGTCGTATTTAAATTAATTCATGATTTTAATTTTAGTAAAATAATTAGAATAAATAAAATTTATTATAATTATAATATTCAAAATTAAAATCCAAGAAAATAATTTAAATTATTAATTTTAAAATTAATTAAAATTACGTGAACTGAAATTTTCAAATTAAACATTCAAAACGATCTAATCGTAACGCAAACACCCTACGCATTGCACGCCCATGGGCCGCACGCACACAGCCATTGCTGGCCATGTGCGCGCAGCCCATGCGCTCGTCGCATAGCTGCTGCATCCCCATCGCAAGCCTCCGCACGCATTGGTGCTCGCTGCGCGCGCCAGCGCTCATCGCACGCGAGCTATCGCTCGCAGTGCGCGCGCGACATCGCTCGCTGGGCGCGCGACATCGCTCGCTGGGCGCGCGACATCGCTCGCTGGGCGCGCGAGCCATCGCTCGCTGGGCGCGCGACATCGCTCGCTGGGCGGGCGACATCGCTCGCTGTGCGCGCGAGTAATGCTGGGCGCAGCGCTCGTGGCACGCGAGCTTGCGCTCGCTGCGCGCGAGGCTGCGCGCTCTTGTGCGAGGCAGCGCGCGTTGTGGCGCAGCTCGCTTGCTGCCCACACGCGACTGCCTTGGCTCGCCCTTCGCCCATGCCCATTCGTTCATTGCTCGTGGCACACGACACAAGGCAGGGCTGCTGCCTTGTGCTCGTGCACTACGCCCTTGCTCATTGCATTCGTGCCGCACGGGCGACGAGCTCCCTTGCTCGTCGTCGCATGCCCGCATTATACAACACCCCTTAAGGGTAACACGAAGCGTCCATTGCTTCGTGCGTGCAAGTTTTATGAACGAATCGCATAAAATTTAAAATTTATATTTAAAATTAATGACAAATTAATAAATAATATTAATTTCATAATTTTAGGGCGAAAAATCGAAAATTTATTATCCAATTGATTTTCGATTGTTATGGATTCAAGTCTAGGTCATAAAAATTTAAAATTTATCATAAATTTACAATTTTTATAGTGGTTTTTAATCATAGGTTTCTAATTAAATTATAATTAATTATGAAAATCAAATTAATTCTAAATTATTCTAATTTTCAACAAATTAATCATAATTACAAATTAGATTGCATAATTAACAAGACTAGGCATTCAAACTTGTTAAACATATGCAGTAGGTCAATCAAAAATTCAAGATTTATCAACAAGAATCGCAAATATTTAACTTAACATCTTAAATTTACGAAATTTTGCATTCGAAAAACTAAAACCTTCGAAAAGTCATAGTTAGGCTTCGAATTTGAGAATTCTGGGTTCGGCAGAAAAAAATTATTTTTGTCAAAATTTTAGAATGCCTTTTACATGCGGAATTGACACAAAAATCACTCAATTCGGATGAGTAACGAAGAAACTGCCGAAAAACTGCGTACGTATAATTAAATAAACGCAATTTGCAATTAATTAACAATTACGAAAATTAATCACCCCTTTTAATTCTTGCAAATTTGTAATATTTAACCATGTTCATGCAATTTAGATTATGAAAATAATAAGGGGCTCGTGATACCACTGTTAGGTTATGATTCATATGACATTACATAGATCATGCGGAAACAACCATTAACCCAGGACAACATATTATTTACACATAATCATATAGCATAATTTAGATGCATACTCTTTGTTGCGTGCCTTCCCTAGCTGCGCCCGAACCGAACAAGAACAAGTCTTTAGGACTCCAAGTGTCGTCCCTCCGTAGATAGTCCACAGCACGTCCGGATCCGCCTTAAGATTGACCAACTAGAATCGCCCTTAAGGTACTATTATTTTCGGCACTTTATAGGCAAATGTGTGACTGAATTTTTCTCTCAAAACTCACTTTGAATACTTTGAAACTCGTTATAAATTGTGAACCCAGGCCACATATTTATAGGGGTATGGAAAGGGAATTGGAATCCTATTCAGATACAAATTAATTAAACCTAGAATTCTACAAGAACTCTAATTTAATTAATTTATCAATTAGAATTAGGAATTTAATCATTAACCGAACTCTGCATGTTTTAGGAAACGTGCACGAACACAAACACTTGCACACACACGCACGGCAGCCACGATGGGCTCCAATGCGTGCGCGCGAGCAGCAGCCCACGCAGCGCCCGCGCGCGCTGCGCGCTGCGCGTGCTTGCGCGCGCTGTGCGTGCTGCGCGCGCTGTGCGCGCTGCGCAGCCTGCTGGGCCTGGCCTTGCGCTGGGCCTGGCGTGGCTTGTTTGTGCGGCGCGCTTGGCTTGCTGGGCGATGGCCTGGCTTCGTGCTGGGCCTCGTCCGGCAGGCCTCGTCCGATGCTTATTCGTACGATGCGCTTCCGATTAAATTTTCCGATTCCGGAATTCATTTCCGATACGAACAATATTTAATATTTCCGATTCCGGAATTAATTTCCGTTTCGAACAAATATTTAATATTTCCGTTTCCGGAATTATTTTCCGATTCCGGTAATATTTCCGATTCTGACAATATTTCCGTTTCCGGCAATATTTCCGATTCTGGCAATATTTCCATTTCCGATAATATTTTCCGATACGTACCATGTTTCCGTTTCCGGCAACATCTACGACTTGGATAATATTTATATTTCCGATGCGATCCATATTTCCGTTTCCGGCAATATCATCGTTTCCGGAGTATTCATTTCTTGCCTGTGACGATCTTAGCTCCCACTGAAACCAAGATCCGTCGGTTCCGAATATTCATAGATGGAGTATTTAATGCCATTAAATACTTGATCCGTTTACGTACTATTTGTGTGACCCTACGGGTTCAGTCAAGAGTAAGCTGTGGATTAATATCATTAATTCCACTTGAACTGAAGCGGCCTCTAGCTAGGCATTCAGCTCACTTGATCTCACTGAATTATTAACTTGTTAATTAATACTGAACCGCATTTATTAGACTTAACATAGAATGCATACTTGGACCAAGGGCATTATTTCCTTCATTTACGCCAAAGCGAGGTGCTATATTAGTTGACTTAGATGGTAAAGCGTCCCAAAGGAACACGTTGATTGTGGTTTCAACTCAAACAACAATGACATTATGTTCTGGCAATGGAATAAATTATGGTATTAATTTATTAACCAAGAGTAATTTGGAGATTACTAGCAATAGGTTTTTCTTACCTAGAATCTTATAATACTTAAGACATGCAAAAGCTGCTTAAGGATTTAAGACATTTAGGGTCTTGGAATCGTTTCATTCATTTTTGGACCTGTTTTTGCTTTTGCATGAATGAAATGTTTAATAGCTTTAATGATTGCATGCTAGCATTTATTTTAAAGTTATTAAGTTATGAATGGTTATTCATTGCAAATTCTTTTCAAATGTAGTAATCAAATGGCCGCAAACATAACAACAATCAAATCATCGAAAATTCTGGATGTCGAGTTAAAGTTGACTAACTTTCTTGAATGGGAAAGGAAAATTATCGAAGTTTTAAAAGTTAACGACATGCACTATGTCATTGAACAACCTTTTCCTAGCTATAATGCGCAGGGTATGGCTCCAGAAAGGTACAGAAATTGGGCACTTCACAAGTACCTTGTCACGGAGTTTATCCTAAAATCTATTCCGAAAATTGGAGGGGGAGGTTCATCACTTTTGAGCCTCATGCTCTCCTAAGTCGACTTGGGGATAGATGTCGTGTGGGGTTTCAACCCAAGGGCCAAACTGGTGGCAACAGGGTAGATGAATTGGCTAATTCAATGAGCAATCTCAAACTCATTACCCTACACAGGTCGTGTCTAGAGAACGAGCTTCTAGAGGCACAAAAGCGCATTTACTCAACTAAGATGGACAGAAACACACCAATTCGGTCTCATGTGAATATGATGTCTGGATTATTTTTCACAATTGAGAGACTTGGTGGTTCCGTCAAAGAGTCAATAGTTATTGCACTGGTGCTGAATTCTCTTTATAGGGATTACGAGGGGTTTAAGATAAACTATCTCTTTAATTAGAAAGAGAGCACATTATGTGAACTTGTTGAATTGCTCGAGAAATTCGAGAGAATCCTTAAGTTCAAGCAAGATCCTTTGAATGTGAGGTGCACTAAATTCAAGAAAGTGTGCAAGGGGAAGAAAAGCAAGGCTGCATCTTCATCCACTCCCGGAGGGCAACTGGCGCCTTCTAAGAGCAAGATGAGGAAAAATGCTTCTCCTTCAACATCATAATGCTTCAATTGTAATAAAATTGGTCATTACAAGCGAAATTTCCCTAAACTAAAGGAAGAGAAGAAGGACGGAAACATTGCTTCTCCTTCAGGGATGTTGATATGTGTGTTTTATATAGATTTTTACCCCTGTCCCTTAGTACTTTTATGCATCAAATGAGCTCTTAGGAGCCTTTTTTAGTACTAATGTGTGTTATTGAGTGTGCCTTGAGTTTCAGGTTTGATTAGTGATAAATTGGTCTTTTTAGACCCGTTTCATGGTGATTTAGGCCACTACACGAGCCCGAGGAAGTTCGGGATCATTATCGTCGACTTTCGGGAGCCTTAGATGCTTATGGTTGGGCCCCGGGAGTTAGACTCGGTGATATGGGTGAAGGACGTTGATGATTGCAAATCGCTCTGTGAGCTGAGGGGGAAACGCGAAGATCGGGCGAAAAGAAAAGGGAATTAAAGTCTTCTGTGCGCGCCCGATCGGGCGCACTTCGCCCGGTCCGGATCGGGCGGCCATCTGGGAGCTGCTGTAAGCCTTTCGCAAACCGCCCGATCGGAGGGAATTTGGCTCGATCGGGCCGACTATCGAGCACATCCCCCGATCGGGCGACGCCAACCTCTGATGCTTATGCGCGTGTTATATTTCCGATTTTTGGGCTTTATTTTTGGAAAACTATATATACTAGCCTTTGTTATTTTTAGAGATACATTATTTTCTAATATTGAAGAGTTAGATTATTTTCCTTACCTTATTATTCTCTCTAATTTGTTCAAACACTTAGTTTTTATTTCCAATAAAAAATTCAAGCTTTATTATTTCGTTGTCCTTCAATTAGGTATTGTTCTTTACTTTAATTTAATTTATCGCTTTAATCATGTTTTCCATTATATTATTCGCTTTGTTATTTGTTATCATGAGTGAGTAGTTTAATTTCTAGGGTTCAGGGGATCCATGAATGCATGATTGGGATTATATGTGGGCATGATTATTGATTGATTGATGATAATTTCTATAGCTTATTATTATTGCTCGTCAATTCTGTTAGGCCGGACTAATTTGATTTGAGTTTGAGTAACCTTAGATTATGCGCCGAGAGGTATAAATCTGATGTTTTTGATCTGTGGCTATTAGATAGGAATTGTAATTAGTACATAGCGAGAGCCTGCTAGTTATAATTGCCTAAGGAATTCATAGGATTCGAGAGCCTGATTGTTAATTGATTGTTGTTGTCCGTTGTCCAATCCCGGTCTGCATTTGTGGTGAACCGCTTCCCTAGATTCCTTTATCATTGATATTTTCTATTTTAATTATTGCATTAGTTTAATCTACAAACCAATTCAAACCCTTTTGATACCAATAGTCTAGATTAGTTAATAAGTAATAGAAAGAACATTGTTTCCCTGTGGATTCGATCCTGACTTCCCTTTGCTACCTAGCTAGTGAACTTAAATTATTTTTGATTAGGTGATACGACTTTAGCGTATCAAATTTTGGCGCCGTTGCCGGGGAAACGGTTTTATTTTCTGTTGATGATTGTTTATTCTAGATTATTGTTTGTTACTACTCAAGGAACCCACGTTCCTTGAGACCGGATCTCACATTTTTTTTGTAGTTTCTTTTTCTATGCCCAGGACCGTAGGTACTAGTAATCTTACTCCATTGGATCCTGAACCCGAAAGAACCTTTCGTAGACGAAGAACTTTCATTGCACAGTGTGGGAATTACTCTGATTCTGATCATAATTTTGGCGATCTTTTTCCTTCAGATACAGATTCAGTTTCAGAGATAGAGATGGGTGACGAAACTCCACCACCACCTACCCCGCGGCTTACAGACTATTCTAAGCCAAGTTTGTCTGTGCTACCAAAGGCAATCATGCCTGCTATGGCAGCTGAGACCTTCAAGATTGAGCCTGCATTAATTAACATGATTGAGAGACGCCAGTACGGTGGGGAAGTAGGTGAAGATCCGAACCTTCACATTCAGTCCTTCATCCAATATTGTTCCACCATCAAGCAAAAGGGATTGACTCCGGAGCAGACTATGGAGATACTTTTCTCCTTCTCTCTGAGTGGGAAAGCAAAGTTGTGGATCAATGGGTTGAATCGGGCGGCTATGAAAATCACTAATTGGGAGTCCTTGGCCCTTGCATTCTATGTTAAATATTTCCCACCTGAGAAGACCGCTAGTCTGAGGGGTCAGATAATTTCTATTTCTCAACATGCAGATGAGAGTTTGTTCGAGGTTTGGGAGAGATTCAAGGACTTGCAGAGAGAGTGCCCGCACCATGGTTTGGATGACTGGTTCTTGATTCAACAGTTTTATAATGGTCTGGGTAATGAGTCTAGACTTGTTTTGGATTCGACCGCCAGTGGGAGGTTCATGCAGCTGGAGGTACCTAGAGCCATGGAGGTGATTGAGGAGATGGAAATTCATAATGCCCAGTATGGGAATCCTAGAGTCCTAGCTAACAAGGGTGGTAAGCATGATTTGAATTCCATAGAACAATTAACTGCCCAATTGACTGCTTTACATTATAAGTTTGATAATATGCAAGCAGCAAATGCTCAATCTGCCCAACCTGTTAGTGTAGCTGCAATGGGTGCTCAAACTGCTAATGTCTGTGAAAGTTGTGGAATGTCTGGTCATTATGCAAAGGAATGTAGGAGCTCTATTGAACAATGTAACGCATTCCAGTCCTACAAACAAAATAACCCATTCTCCAACTCTTACAATGAGGGCTACAAAAACAACCCTCTACTATCTTATAGGAGCAACAATATCCAGAACCCCCATCAAGTCCAACATCCACCACCACAACAACCATACCAACCCCCACAACAACAATAATAACAACCACAAAACAACTACAACCAACAGTCTAGTGGACCACCTGGGTTCCCTAGACAACACACATCACCACAACCTCAAGTCACACAGTCTGACCCTATGCTAGTAGAGATGAGAAATATGATGCTACAAATGCAAAAATCTCTAAGTGAAAAGGATGCGAAAATCTATGCTCTTACTACTCACAACAAGATCATTGATACACAGTTGGCACAGATGGATACTACTATTCCAGGGAGGTCCCCCGACCAGCTTCCTTCACAGCCTGTAAATAGGGAAACTGTGAATGCTATTACATTGAGGAGTGGTAGAGGTTATGATGGTCCCTCTATGCCCGTTGAGGTTGATTCTGGGGTGTCTGCTAGTGGTCTGGTTAGTGAGGAAGTCCCAGAGATAGTCATGGATGGTAAGGAAGCTGAAAAGGTAGTCAGTGAGAATGAGCCTACAACTGAGGTTAAGAAGGGGACAGATATTCAAGTACCACCTATTGTACTCCCCTTCCCAAACCGGCAACTCAAGAATAAGCTCACCACTACATTTTTTATCAGATGCAACGGTCAAGAAAAGGCTAATGCGACACCTTACTGAGAACCGTTGCAATAGAGAAGGCTAATGCAACGGTATCTTTTATACAATTCAGAAATCTGGGCTAATGCGACGGTATGTCTGAAGCCGTTGCAATAGGGGGTCAAATGCGACGGCATATTAGGCTAATGCGACGGGTGTGCCAATTTACTTTATTCCCTCCCATTAACTTTATTTTTGTGCCTACCATTTTTGCTTATTCCCTCCCATTATTTCCCTAAAATTTCAAAACCTGGCCACACTTTAATTTTCGGTAAAAAAAAATTGGAAAAGTAAATTAAAACACACACACAAACACTGCCTTAGACTGAGAGAAAATAGGATCATTTTTTTAGGGTTTCATCAAAATTTTGGGCAAATTCTAACGATTTGGTCCGGAATTCGCAATTAGGGCTCCAGATTAATCGAATTTCTTGGCTGCGACATTATCTCACGTTGCTTGCTTGCTGTTCATCGAGCAGGAGGATTGAATTGGGGTTTCTCATAACAATTCGAACAACTTAAGAGGAGGTATGTAATCTGTTCACACTCTGTTGTTATTCCCGGTATGTTATCGATGTTTGTATGGGGTTCGTCGCGTTCTTTACAAGCATTATGTTTGATAGATTTGAATCATTTGTGAGGTTGAAATTTGGACGTTTGTTTTGTGTTGTGGTAGATTATTGTTGCAATATTAGCTATTTTCTTCGATTTTGTTTTGAATGAGTGCAAAATTGACTGTGTTCGATGAGATTATCGATGTACCGGATGGTCGAAATTGATTAAAACATCGAATCCTAGTTATGAGATAGATTAATTAGGGGTTTTGCAGAACAACCTTGGCGGGTCAAAATGTTGCTGCTATGTGAATGTGGTGATCGTTGTAGCTGAATAAAATTGGGCTCTGTAACACCCAAAATTAATCTATATAACACCCATTTCTGAAATAAATCTGTGTTTACTCTTGATTCCTCAACATTAATTTCTAATGCTTCGTATATTGTAAAAAAGGTATAGCTATAGCCAGAAACAGAACAGCTTACCGTAGTCATAGGTGTGACCTGATAACCCTCTTTGATTGATTAACATGTTGAGTTTGTTTTGATGGCGAAGAAGATGAGGGTTAATCGATTTCAGTTCCCTGTATCCTGCTTATAATGAATTTATTATCTAGCTTCCATTACTGGTTTAATTCTCCCTGATTTTGTGAAGTTCTCAGCTTGTGATCAGAAATGTTTTGGGTGTTTCTATTCATTTCTTACTAGGGAGTGTTTTATATGAATATGATGATTAAGTAGTTGCTCGTTATACAAGAGCACAAGGTGAAAGAAATTATACAATGCATTTAACTATTTAAGAATTGCTGACTTGGGGTTCCTTGGGTCAGATTTCTCCAGTTTGGAAATTTACGGGAGTAGCAAAAGTTATAAAAGGTTTTACAGTGGAAAAATTCCTAAGCTGATCACACCATCTTTTCATGGGAAGCCGATATGTGAGTGAGATATGGAATATTTGTATTGTAAATGTATTGTTAGTCAAAGTGAACGCACCATCTTTTCATGGGAAGCAGATTGGTGAGTGAGATGTGCAATATTTGTATTGTTAGTCAAAGTTTCATATGCTAGGCTTTTCATTTTGCTTTATTTCTGAGCATGGTCTTTCAGCCATCATGTTGTAGTTGTATAGAGCTTCAAGCTTTTGAGATGATTATAGTTGATATATGCTAGGTAACAAGAACTATAATTTGACTTCTTGGGTTGCTGGATGCGAGCCTGGATGGGCATTTGGTTACATTTAGAGACTGGCCCTAAGACTTTGATTACTGATATTCTGATCTGCACACACTGGCAGTTAATATGCTATTTCACATGATACATCTTGTTATTGTCAGCTTCAGACATGTAAAGATTAATATATGCTCTCCTTTCCCTTCATGCGAATAATGCTGAGTAGGAGTACTCAATAAATACACTCTACCCCCAACTATTTATATAATTCCAACCGATACAGCTAAGCTCATTTATGATTTTGCCACTTTTATTTATGCGAAGATTCTGATTATCATGGTAAAGGTACAATCTTGGTGTGGATTAGAACACGGATACCAACTGGACTAAAACGAGATGAACTCACTGAATTGGCAATTGGTTTGGTTAAAGATACAAATCTTGGCTTGGATTCAGATTCTTTACCAACTGGACTAAAACAGAATGAACTCACAGAATGACTAAAACATAATGATTCTTACTGCCCTTTCACGCAAGAGCAGGCGTGGCAGCATGTATGGTCCTGCTGCAGCCAAGCTGCACAATACGGAGTATAATTTGTCTGAACTTGCTCACTATTAGTAAAATTGTTAGTAAACGACTGCTTTTTTAGTTGCAATTAGCTTGCTTACTTTCTGTTTCTGCTGCACTTTGGTGGCAACACTCAGCTTTGTAGTAACTTCTTATTCCTTTAGGTAAAAATACTTTATTTTCCAAAAAAAAAACTTGACATGGATGATGACTGTTGTATTCCTGATCTTCATATTACAGGTTTTGGCTCAATCCCCGACTATGGGTGATTTTGTGAAGCACTGTACAGTAGCTTAGTATCATATCAGATTCAAGCACTGTTTCAATGTTTCTCACACTTTGATGTATACCTGCTCTTTTATTACAGGTTTTAGCTATGGATATTGCTTTAGTTTATTCATTTTTAATGGAAGTAATAACATGACAAATCATTTCTGTTGACTTTATGTAAGTGTCATTTTCTGTCAGATCATAGATTATGCATTTTTCTGGCGATTAATCTCGTTTACTGAATTGAGATGCTGATAAAGTCTTTTATATTTTTATTTGAGTAACACTACTACATTTTTGACTAAATGCAACGGTCATATAGCATCTAATGCAACGGTCATATAGCATCTAATGCAACAGTAAAATCTGAACCGTTGCAATAGGGATTATTATGGTTCTGTATCAATTCAGCTTCATGATGTTTTTAGTTAAATGCAAATTAAATTAATAGTGTTTTGGCCTTTGTGCGTGTTGGGAGGATTATCATCATCTTTTGCTGCTGCTGCTTCTCATGTTTATCAAATTATGCCTTGTTCATGAGTTATAAAATTAGTTTAATTGTAGTTGCGGTTTCTAATTTTTGTGTAGTTGACAAAGATGGTCCATGACGAATTTCAATGGCATGATTTATGAATAAAGAGGGTCTGAAAATTTGATACTTTGTATTTACTAGTTGAAACTGATAAAAAAAAAGGGTTTTGATGTAGAGGGGAGACAAGGTATTGCTTCATATTAAGCTATTCAAGCTTCAAGTTGAGCACTGTACTCGCCAACCCTACAATCTAACCTCTAATGGGTGTCTCCCCAACAACAGAACCGCAATAGTGGGTAACTGCATATTATTTCTCTCCTCTATTTACTTTTTTTGGCTGATGATTGAGATGAATAGGTTACCCTAATTCCGATTTTGGACGCTAATTGTTGTATTAGAGGATTTTGGCGCAAATATTAAGCAGGTTCATAGCGAATACTCAACAGAATTGAAAGTTGGAACTCTAAATGTGGAGGCTTTTAAATTTTGTTTTCTATATTACTTTACAAAATGCAAACTTCATCTGTTTGATTTTTTTACTTTTATCTTTGTTTCCATAGATTTTGTCTTACTTAAACAAGAACTTTGTCATAGATATTGTCTTAAATTTCACCTAGGAGCTAGCTGCACTCTTAGCATAAGTTACACAGTGGATTAAAACCTATCCAATTCCAAATAACATATATCATTTCACTTGAAGTGTAATCATGCTATCTTTTCCTTTTCTTTTTTTGGATATATATTTCTCACCGAGGCTCCGCGGATAATACTATGCTGCCCTGGTTGACTGCTTGTACACAGAGGATTGATGAGCTGGTGGATGGTCTAAATTTCTGTCTCATGGACTCAGTTGTGTTGGATAACTGGGAAAAGAGGCTCGAGGACATCTTTGATTGATACCCTCATGAAAAAATTGATGTTGCCTTGGCTGACACTGTCCAACAATATCCCTTAGAAATCAAGGTACGTTTCACCTATTTACTTCAGTTATCTCCTTAGATTTCCTGTTAGTTTTGCTACACTAACTTACATTTATTGACAAATAACCGTTCAAAGATTTGACGAAAGGAATGAGAATGGATACATGGAAAACTAGTTATGAGAACTACGAAGAGCTTGAAATGTATTGCTACTATGCAGCAGGAACTGGTGGCTTAATGAGTGTTCCGGTAGCAGGAATTTCACCAGAGTCTGTAAGTTCCACATAAAGCATTTATAAAGCCGCTCTTTCATTGAGTACCGCATTACAACTAACATCCTACAAGATGGAGCAGAAGAGCAAGCTTTCTTCGAATTACTGTAAGGAATTTTGACTTGGCATACTATTTTTGTGTTCATCCAAACTAACAATACCTATTTTTTCAATGTAGTGCTTTAAGGGGGAGAGTGTACTTGTATAGTTGGACAGGTTCGTATAGTAGACAGCTAGAAGGAAATACTTGTCTAGTATTAGTATACAACAAGGGGTGAGGGGAGGTTAGAAGCAAATATGTAAAGAGTTGAGGGAAAAAGGAAAAAAGGACTTCTAAACTGAAGAAGTAATAGGAGGACTTGACACTCAATAGAAGCTTAATACTAAGGCCCTACTAGCTTCTAGTTTGCAGTTCATGTGAAAGAGTTTAGTTAATAGCTCAAAGTTGATACAAATAACTTAATAAAGGGTAGTAAATTACCATTTGCGGCTAGTGATTAGTAACAAAAACTAGAGACCTGTACATTTAACTCTCACAAACAATTGTATCAGCTACTTTTTAAGAAACATGTTTCTGAATTCATCATTTGATTTTGGTTTCTTGTCATCACTTTCAACAGCTTTTGGTTTGATCTCGGTAAAACCAAGCGGCCTGACATTGCGTGGAACTGCAAATGTGTTCTTTCCCTTGAGTTGGACTCCATCATTGTTACGCACCTCACTAGAGGTCGGCTGATCACCGGATGGATCAAAAGAATGGCTTCTCTTGGTTCTTGCCTGATCTCCAGGCCATATCTTTGGACCTGATTGATTTTTTCTTTTAGAAGGACCAGATCTGCGATGCTCAATTTATTCTTCAGCAACCATTGTCTGTTCTTTACCACAACAGCCTCAAGGTGTGCATCATCATAGAAATCCACATATGCAAGACCCCTTGATTTCACAGTATGCAAGGCCCCTCGATGTATTATTGTTCCTGCTCAGCTTGGTTCAAACTTTAAACACAATTTCTACTTCCTCCGTCCTAAAACAGTAAGTTGTATTTGATTGGAGTCATTTTAAGGATTTGAGATTTTCATTTAAAAATAGTCGTATCTAGGTATTGCTTACAATTTTGTGAAATTTCATGCTTTTATTTGAATAAAGGTAAAGTTTATTATATTATTTATCGTGTTTTAGCTAGTGCCCATTCATGATTTAAACTTGCAGGAGTATGTTGAGCTAAATGGAGAATAAATGTAGATCTAACAAATGAGACGGTGGAGGCTCTTGTTCGTTTTTGAGTTATTTTGTAATTTATAGTAATGTTAAATTTGTTTATATGGATTTTTATTTTATGCATTTTTTTTCATTAAAAACACTAAATTAATTAGTGAACGACTATTTTGTAATGCATGTGTCCTATGGCCACTAATATTTTAATATTACTCTTTAAGTGAATAAAAATATTTTATTATTGACATCTTTTCTTAATTTAGAAAACTAATTATAATTTTAATTTTAATTATTATTATTGTTATTATTATTATTATTATTATTATTATTATTATTATTATTATTCTTATTATTATTATTATTATTTTATTATTATGAATAAATGAACCTGTTGCATTAGGTGCTCAATAGATTTATTTTGACAATAAATTACTGTTGCATTAGGCTAAAACGCGTTGCATTATTTCTTTAAGCCAACATAGAAAACCGTCGCATTAGCTAAAATAACCGTAGCATTAGCTAAAATACCCGTCGCATTAGCTAAAATAGTCGTCGCATTAGCTACAGATCTAATGCGACACCCCATCTAAGGACAGTCGCATTAGATGCTTATCTAATGCGACGGTATTAATTTCCCGTTGCATTAGGTCACTGATCGTCGCATTAGGCCTAATGCAACGCCACCGGATGCAAGGGTCATTTGTCATCGCATTAGGTCTAATGCGACGGATTTTGATTCCTAATGCAACGATTTTAGGCGTTGTATCTGATAAGAAATGTAGTAGTGTGCGCTAGACAAACAGTTTGGAAAATTCTTGGAAGTGGTAAAAAACTTGCAGGTAACGGTTCCTTTTACTGAATTAATTTTACAGGTTCCTGCATATGCTAAATTCATGAAAGATATTTTGACCAGGAAACGTGCTGTTTGTGAGATAGAGACTGTAGCTTTTACTGAGGAATGTAGTGCCTATTTGCAAAATAAGTCTCCACCTAAACTTAAAGACCCCGGGAGTGTTTCCATCCCTTGTAACATTGGCACCGTATTTATTGATAAAGCTTTGTGTGATTTAGGTGTTAGTGTGTCTGTTATGCCCTTGTCTGTCTGTACTAAACTGAATATGGGTGAGCTTAAGGTTACCAATATCACTCTGTAAATGGCCGACCGTTCTGTCAAATACCCCTTAGGTGTTTTAGAGGACGTCCCTGTTAGAGTAGGTAAGTTCTATATACCTGTAGACTTTGTGGTACTAGACATGCAGTAGGACTCACAAATTCCCATTATCTTAGGTAGACCCTTCCTTCACATGGCGGGGGCGGTCATTGATGTTAAAAGTGGGAAATTGACTTTGTCTGTTGGGGATGATAAGGTGACTTTTAATCTGAATAGTGCCTTAAAGAGTCCCATGCTAGAGGAAGAACAATGCTATCGAATTGATGTAGTTGATTTTATTATGCGTGATAACGTCTCCCAAGTTCTCGAAAGGGATCCTTTGGAGGCAGTGCTTTGTTGTGAATCTTCTGCAAGTGATAGCAGTTATTGGAGTGCCGAAGTGGATGCTCTAGAGTTGGCTCTTGATGGGGGAGGGTCTGAACCAGAGAGCACCAAATTGAAGAGGTTAGTTCGGTCGGTTTGTCCTGTTAAAGAGGTAAAGAAACCCGAACTTAAGCCTCTTCCTGCTAACCTTAAATATGTATTTTTGGATGATGAACAACTTTTCCCTGTAATCGTCAGTACTGCACTTGATGCAGACCAGTTGTCCTAACTTCTTACTGTGTTGAAAAAGCACAAAAAGGCCATTGGGTACAATATTGATGATTTAAAGGGTATTAGCCCTAACTTTTGCATTCATAGGATACATCTAGATGAAAATCACAAACCATGCATTGAACCCCAACGTCGTTTGAACCCCGTCATGCAAGATGTTGTGAAAGCTGAAGTTATGAAATTGCTTGATGCGGGTATTGTCTATGCTATGTCTGATTCTAAGTGGGTGAGTCCTGTTCAGGTAGTGCCTAAGAAATGGGGGACAACTGTGGTTAGAAATGAGAAAAATGAGTTGATACCAACTAGGGTAGTCACAGGTTGGCGCATGTGTATTGATTATAGGCGCCTAAATGTGGCTACTAAAAAAGACCACTTTCCCCTTCCCTTTATTGATAAAATGTTAGAAAGGCTAGCCTGTCACAAGTTTTTCTGTTATCTGGATGGTTATTCTGGTTTCTTTCAAATTCCCATACATCCAGACGACCAGGAAAATACCACCTTCACCTGTCCCTATGGTACCTTTGCATATCGTAGGATGCCCTTTGGTCTGTGTAATGCACCTGCTACTTTCCAACGTTGCATGATGAGCATCTTTTCTGAGTTTATTGAGTCTATTATGGAAGTGTTTATGGATGACTTTAGTGTCTATGGTACTTCTTTTGATTCTTGTTTACTAAATCTGACTAAAGTATTGAAAAGGTGTGAAGAGTGTAATCTAGTCCTGAATTGGGAAAAGTGTCATTTCATGGTTACTGAAGGTGTGGTCTTGGGGCATTTAATATCTGATAAGATCATTCAGGTGGATCGAGCTAAGGTCCAAGTGATTGAACAATTGCCCCCTCCAGTTAATGTGGATCGAGCTAAGCCTAGGCTTATTCGATGGATACTACTGCTATAGGAGTTTGATCTGGAGATTCGCGATAAGAAAGGGGTTGAGAATGTAGTTGCAGATCACTTGTGTAGATTGAGATATGATGATGGTAAAGTGTCTAAACCGATCGATGATTCATTCCCGGATGATCACTTACTTGCACTTGCCAGTCAGTCACCATAGTTCGCAGATTTTGCAAACTACATTGTAGGGGGTATTTTTCTGGCCAATCTTACATATCAACAGAAGAAGAAGTTCCTACATGATGTTCGGTTCTACTTTTGGGATGACCCTTATTTGTTTCGTGAGACCGCCGAAGGTTTGTACAAGCGATGTGTTCCAGAATGGGAAGTCTAGGACATTATCAGTAGGTGTCATTTTTCACCTTATGGTGGTCACCATGGACCGTCAAAGACCAATGCTAAGTTGTCGCAGTGCGGTTTCTACTGGCCTACTATGTTCAATGATGCACAAGCTTTCATTATGGCTTGTGATGCGTGCCAGAGGGCCGACACTATTTCGAGGAGGTATGAGATGCCACAGAACGGGATTCTTGAGGTTGAGGTTTTCGATGTTTGGGAAATTGACTACATGGGACCGTTCCCATCGTCCAAGGGTAATCTGTATATCCTTGTTGCTGTAGATTATGTGTCCAAGTGGGTAGAAGCCGTTGCCTCACCTACTAATGATGCCAAGACAGTCATTTCTCTGTTCAAGAAAGTCCTTTTTCCTAGATTTGGGGTTCCGCGAGCTTTGATTAGTGATGGAGGGTCACACTTCCATGAGAAGCATCTGGATGCACTCCTGCGCAAGTATGGGGTTTATCACCGCACTGGGCTAGCCTACCACTCTCAGACGAGTGGGCAAGTTGAGGTCTCTAATCGGGAGATCAAATCTATCATTGAGAAAGTGGTGGCAAAGTTTAGGAAGGATTGGAGCGATAAGCTGGATGATACTCTGTGGGCATATAGAACCGCCTTTAAGACACCTATTGGTACCTCCCCGTATCGATTGGTGTATGGCAAGGCGTGTCATTTACCGGTAGAAATTGGAGTACAAGGCTTATTGGGCAATCAAATAGCTCAACATGGATGCAAAGTTAGCCGGTGAGAAGCGGTTACTTCAACTGAGTGAGCTAGATGAATTCCGATTACAAGCTTATGATCGTGCTCGGATTTACATGGAAAAGACTAAGCGGTGGCACGACAATCACATTCTGCATTGAGAGTTCGCGGTGGGCGACAAGGTTCTACTATTCAACTCTAGGCTTAAGTTGTTTCCTGGAAAACTTAAGTCTAGATGGTCGGGGCCGTTCACCGTGACTATGGTAAGCAAGTTTAGGTCAGTTGAAGTAGAAAACAATAATGGTGAGCGATTCAAAGTCAATGGGCAACGTCTGAAGTTGTACCATGATGGGCTGCTGTAGGAGTGGTTGAGGTTCATCACCTAAATCCCTCCGCCCCATGAACTGCATATTCAAGGTAATGAGGTCGAGCGGGACCTAGAAATAAACCAGCGCTTTGCGGGAGGCAACCCGTATTTTATTTGTTTAGTAGTATAATTTTCAATTTTCGCTCTCTTTTGTGTGTTTTGTTAGTGTTTTCCCCTACCTAAATGTGTTTCAGTATAGTTTTTGGTGTTGGAGAGGTGAGAAGAGGGAATTACGCTGTTTGGGTGTTTAATAGTGTGCAGGCCTGAAGATCCAAGTCGAAAAAGTGAAATTCTAGTTGATACGGAGCATACTGCAAACCGCCCGACCCGGATAGGGCGAGGTGCGCCCGATCGGGCGCGTGTCGACATCAGCAAAATCCCTGAAAATCGCCCGATCGGGCGATGGATGCCCGATCGGGCCGCCTGTCAGAGTAAAATGCCCGACCGGGCGAAGGTCCGCCCGATCGGGCGCGTACTGAAAGTTGAGAAGACCTTAATTTTTGCCCGACCCGACAATGGTTGCCCGATCGACTCGTTTGGCGAGTAGGATGCCCGATCGGGCGGTGTGCGATGAGGTCAATTTGAAGTCAGGGGTAAAATCTGGGTAAGAGAAGAAGTCAAAAGCTCGTTTCGCATATCGCCCGATCCGGATCGGGCGAGGTGTCCCCGATCGGGCGCGCATAGACGATTTCAGAAATGTATTATTTCGCCCGATCGGGCGAGCTGCTGCCTGATCGGGCGTCGGGCGATTTCATCGAACCTATGCACGAGATCCCCTTTCTTTCATTCCCTCTCATCTTCTTCAACCTAAGCTTTCTCTCTCTTCCTCCATTAAACCCCAATCTCACAAAACTTCCAACCCTCATATCTCACTCAATTCTTCACCAAATTCAACACACCATACATCAAAATCTTCCTATCATCATCCTCTACAACCTACACCTAACTAATTTCAGATTTCTCCACCCTCCATAAAATCCCCAAATTCCACCAAAAACCCCAAAAACCTCAAAAATTCAGATTTTCTTCCATGGCTTACCGTCCTAAGAGGAATTGCACCATGCAAGCAAGGAACCAGCACGAGGCTTCTACAAGCCGAGCTCGTGAACCGAAACCACCACTGCCCCCGCCCCAGTTCGAAGCCGGCCGGGATTTTCCGAACGTTATCTTTGCTATGGACTGGCAATGGGATCGGTTCGTCCATCTCAAAAAGAGGGAGGTAATTCCTACCCGCTTTATCTGTCAAAAATCTTTGCACGATATGGGTCTTGAACAGGATGTGAAACGAGTTTTTTATGGTGTTGGTATGAGGAATATGTATAGCATGTTGCGTCTTACATTTAGGCGACTGACTTTGGAGTTTCTGAGTTCTTTGCATTTACGTAAAGATGGTTATAGGAATGTGTCTTCGGTTCATTTTCGTTTGATGAACATTGATGTTCATTTGAGTCTTGCTGACTTTGGTGGGATTTTTGGATTGTCCACTACCCCTAGTAGGAAGCCTGGTAGTGCCCATAATAATTGTGAAATGTGGGGAAAGCTGACCGGTAATAGTGATCCCGATAGTATGCAACACTTGCATGCTTCCAAGATACAACACCCTGTCCCCATTGTATTCTACAGGTTCCTGGGGTTCACCATATTTGGTAGAGAGGAGACTCAGAATGTTAGGAGTACGGAGCTGGAGATTTTGGGTGGCTATGTTCTAGAGGGGGAAGCGAGGTATAAAATGAACTTAGCCCATCATATGGCTTCCCAACTTTATTCAATAGCCACTAGCTCGCACACCACTCGCATCACCATTGGTGGGTTGATCACCCACATTGCCATGGCCACGGTAAACTTTGTTGAGGCTAACCAAACTCCGGTTTTGGGTAGCAACTTACTAGACTTGGCCTATTTTGCTGGGCTTTGCCGCTTGCAGGGTGAGCATGGGTTGTATCGGCCGGGTGCCATGTATTGGATGTTCGAGGGGAACAGGTTTTTCTCCTTGCCTGACCCTCAAGGCCACACCCGTTTCAGACCCGGCCAGGCTCATTATCTGTATGTTGGAGTCGAGCAAGAGCAGGAACCTAAACCCAAGCCTGACCCACAACCAAAGCCCCACCAGTTTCAGCCCGAGCCTCGCACCTACTTTAGGAGGGGGCGTCGAGGGGATGAGGGGAGGCCACAGGGTGGCCTGACACCAGAAGAGGAGCAGGGGTCCATTCATGAGAGGTTGGGCAGGCTTGAGATCGGTTTTCATGAGTGTGCGAGTGATCACCAAAGGGCCATGTTCCCTATCTATGATCAGTATGCCAGGCAGGGCTATATTGCTCAGGATGCCCAGCACCCTTCCTGGTTTGCCTATCCCGCGGGGGGATATGGAGCTCCCGGTTCCATGGGCACCTTCACACTCACCCACTACGGTGGGTATGGAGCGGGCCCTAGCGGTCATGGTGGTCGAGGTGGTGATGATGGTGATGATGGTCAAGGCCATCAATGATGCTGAGGATGATCGAGATGGTTCGATACCCCTTGAGCCAATGAGGACATTGTCTGATTTAGCTTGGGGGGGTGTTTCACTTCACTTACCTGTACATATTAGGTATGTTTTCTTTTCATTTTTGCATTTACTTATTTTGGTGTGTTTATTGCTTTCTAGATTAGTTTATTGCTTTGAAAAAAAAATATACAAAAATACGTTCGAGAATACAAAATCATGCTTTCCTGTGCCCCTTTGATTGAAAATTGTTTTGATTCTTGGTATTTGATGATGAGCAATGTAGATGTGTTAGCCATGATTTGATATTCACTAGAGGAAAAAACATCATAAGTTTCCATTAAAATAGGCTTATAAGTTGCCAATTATAAGGGAAACATATGGGGGGGTCACTTTTGTGAAATTATCAAAGGTTGCCTTTAACAAGGGCAACTTATAATCTTATAAGTTGCCCTTGTTTGCAACAAGGGCAACTTATGTGAAACTTATAAGTTTCACATAAGTTGCTCTTGTTTGAAACAAGGGTAACTTATAAGCTTCACATAAGTTGCTCTTGTTCCAAACAAGGGCAACTTTTGAGTTTTTTTTTTTTAAAAAAAAAAATTCTGCAATATAATTTCTGATATTTTGCAATATAAAATTGTGCATTATAATTTATAGAATACTGTTTCACCAAACATCATCTTGACATTCCTAAAAAATGATATAAATTTTAAATTTCCAATAATATTACCAAATTAATTCAAATGTAATTAATTAAATCGATAAATAACAAAATAATATAAGAGTCACGGATAACTACAAGCTGCTCTATTTATTACATTGAGGGTAGTTCACAATCGTTGAAGTAAGTAGCCCACTTGTCTCGAACTTCATCCAACTCCTCTTTGGTAAAGGGCCCCTCCCTTGGAGTTGTGAAAACCTTTAAAAGAACAACGTACATGCAAACCAATAAATTAAATTAATTTTCATATGCCAAAACAGAAATTATATTGGTCGCGAAAACAACTTTCTGAGTGTACTCAGATTCATTTCAAGTTCTTTATGCACATCTAAGGCTCACTTAGCTCGATATAGATCGTATTTGGCCAAAAATTGCATTTTCGATCCCAAATATCAACAAATGAACCTAAGTACACTTTCTAAATCTTTTTCATGATTCATATGATTAGTTATATGTTTATAAGACTGATTTCAAGTTCGTTATGCACGCTTATGGGTCATTTGGGTCGATATAGGTCATTTATGGCCAAAAATGGTATTTTCGATCCCAACTACCAACAAACGAACCTATTTCCACATTTTAACCCTTTTTCATGATTCATATGATTAGTTATATGTTTATTAAACTCATTTCAAGTTCGTTATGCAAGCCTAAGCGTCATTTGGGTCGATATAGGTCATATATGGCCAAAAATGGCATTTTCGATCCCAACTAGTAACAAACGAACCTATATCCACATTATAAACATTTTTTAATGATTCATATGATTAGTAATATGTTTATAAGTCTCATTTTAAGTTCGTTATGCACGCCTATGGGTCATTTGGGTCGTTACAGGTCATTTATGGCCAAAAATGAAATTTTCGATCCCAACTACCAATAAAAGAACTTCTTTCCACCTTCTAACCATTTTTCATAATTCATATGATTAGTTATATGATTATAAGACTCATTTCTTGTTCGTTATGCACGCCTATGGGTCATTTGAGTCGATATAGGTCATTTATGGCCAAAAATGGCATTTTCGATCCCAACTACCAACAAACGAACTTATATCCACATTCTAAACCTTTTTAATGATTTATATGATTATTTATATGATTATAAGACTCATTTCAAGTTCGTTATGCACGCCTAAGGGTCATTTGGGTCGATATAGGCCATTTATGGCCAAAAAAGGCATTTTGATCCCAATTACCAAGAAACGAACCTATTTCCATATTCTAAACGTTTTCATGATTCATATGATTAGTTATATGATTATATGACTCATTTCAAGTTCGTTATGCACGCCTATTGGTCATTTGGGTCGATATAGGTCATTTATGGCCAAAAATGGCATTTTCGATCCCAACTACCAACAAACGAACTTATATCCACATTCTAAACTAATTTTAAACCCTGTACGTGTTTAATACACTTAGCTTTATGTTTCAAAGACTCATTATCACCCACTTTGGTGAAGTTATACACATTTCAATATAATTCATATTTTGACTAAAATGGCTAATTTCGCTCCTAAATTTCAACTAATGAACTTAAATAAGTATTTTAAACACTTAAAATGTTTAGTACACTTAGTTTATGTTTCAAAAACTCATTATCACCTAATTTGGTCAAGTTATGCACATTTAAGGCTCGTTTGATCATTATAGGTCACATTTTGAGTAAAATGACTTATTTCGGTCCCAACTTTCAACTAATGAACTTAAATAAGTATTTCAAACCATTTACTTGTTTAATATACTTAGTGTTATGTTTAAAAGACTCATTCACCTACTTTGCTCATGGTATGTACATTTAAGGCTCGTTTGATCATTATAGGTTACATTTTGACTTATTTCGCTCCTAACTTTCAACTAATGAATCTAAATAAATATTTTGTGTCATTTACATGTTTAATATATTTATTTTTATGATTATAAGACTCATTATCACCTGCTTTGGTCAAGTTATGCACATTCAAGGCTTGTTTGATCATTTAAGGTCACATTTTGACAAAAATGGCTTATTTCGCTCCCAACTTTCAATTAATGAACCGGAAATAAGTATTTTAAACCCTTTACATGTTCATTGGACTTATTTAATGTTTCTAAGACTCATTGTAACCTACTTTTGTCAAGTTATGAACATTTAAGGCTAGTTTGTTCACGTGGGTCATATTTTGAACAAAATGGTTTATTTCGCTCCCAACTTTCCAGTAATGAACTTAAATAAGTATTTTAAACCATTTACATGTTTAATATACTTATTTTTATGTTTGTAAGACTCTATCACACCTATTGTGGTCTAGTTATCTACATTTAGGGCTCGTTCAATCATTATAGGTCATATTTTGTCTAAAATAGGTTATTGCGTTCCTAATTTTGACAAAATGAACCTAAAAGATGAACTTTTAAACCTATTCACGCTATATTCTTATTTTTATGATTGTAAGACGCAATCTCAATTACTTTTGTCTAGTTATGCATATTTAGGGCTCATTCGATCTACATAGGTCATATCTTGTCTAAAATAGGTTATTTCGCTCATAACTTTGGAAAAATGAATATAAATAATGAACTTAAAACCTATTCATGTTTATATTCTTATTTTTATGATATTACGACTCCATCTCACCTAGTTTGGTCTAGTTTTGGACATTAAGGGTTCGTTCATCATTATAGCTCATATCTTGTATAACATGGGTTAACCCCTACAATCCTTCAAACCAAACAAAATCCAGCATACAAGCTAAAAAAAATAATCAGAAAGTCAATTGTGGTCAACTCTGACCATAAATTACCACCTGGTTGCACGAAGAAGCAAAACATAAGCATATCAGAACAAAAACACAGGATCATAATAGAAGAAGTAGAACAAAAGAAGATCAGAAACAGAAGATCAAGTCAAAAGTATGCAGATCAGGTCAAACAGAAGAAGCATATCATAATCAAAGCAGGTATAGCAGAATAGCAGTAGGCAGAATCACATCGCAGCAGGCAAAGCAACAAACAGAAACGAGCTCAGCTAAGGACATAATGAATAGATATTGATTATAGCTATATATACACCAACATAGAACTTCTTTATTGAATAGACTTTAGCTACTGCATTAACTGATAAAAGAATAAGCAGCATACACGTTTCCCTTAATGTGTGAATGAAAGTAAAAGAGAGGAAGCAGAAGAGCTCACCGGGTGAACTAATTTGTTTGAATACTTTGAACCGGCAGTGTGTATGTTCTTCCTGTCCAATAATAAAGTGTGCCAGAGCTGTTACAAGAAACCAAAACACAAGGATACTGTAATTACTACTAGTATAAAAAAATTACTAAAATAATGAAAGTGAAAAAATAATTACCTAGAATCTGATTACTACTAGTATATACAAAAATGTATTTAAAATAAAAGAAAATGAAAAAATAATCACCTGGGATCTGATGAATCTACAACAACTACAATCATGTCAAATTTATGGACAGGCTGGTGTCCCACATTAGATACACCAGAACTACTACTCTAATACTCTCCATGGATCCAGTGATATCACCCCCTTCTTGGAGACCAGAAATTGTAAGATTTTAGAGAACCTGAATCCCATCAGCAAGGTGAACCTAAGAACCATCACAAAGAAGGTAACACAAGTTATAGTAAATAGTAGGAGGAAACCAGCGAATGGGACACAAATAGACTCAAGAAAACCATCATATGGGAAATCATGGGAAATTGGAATAAACAAACTTTTTAAACAGTGCAGCCTTAGGACAATAATACTCTATCTTAAACTTCATAAGGCAAACCTGAATGTAAAAGTAATTCTTAACCGCTATAAATTACCTTCTTTACAAAACAAACTCTATACTAGAGTAAGAAGTAAGAAGACGCTAGACAAGTATATGGGGATTAAGCCACCCCGGCATAACAAAAAACAAATAAAGTTGGAGTAGAATGACATTGCCGAAGGAGTTGATTAACTAGGTTCAACAACTTAACTAATGCAATTTATAATACACATGAGCATGCACAAGAAAACAAACTATTAAAAAAAATGTTATAGGGGCCTGATCTGAAATCTGACATATTTATATTGGATAAACACGATCCTCGGTTTTCCTGCCCCGACCCTCCAGATTAACCTAAAGGCCTCATCTAACACAACAACAACAACGAAGAGCAGGTCATCCAACCCAGCAAAGTGCAGCCAAAAGCAAACTTCTCACAACAACAACTGCTACCAGAGAAGAAGACAACATCTTCACTCTAGGAACTCCACTAGCAACATCTAGGCTACAGTAGCCAGCAACAACAAAACAGAAAGCCCATAAAAAACTAAAGAGTGTAGCAACGATGACCTGCAAATCATGGACTAGAACCCTTGAAGATAAGAATACAAATCTACGCTTGAAGAAGAAATAAGACGAAGTCTTAAAGTACTAATAAAGAATGATCGTCCAAAGGCAAGACTTGTAATAGTCTGATAGACAACGAAACTTAGCTTTTTACTATATCTGATCTTTACAATTTCTATTTCCGCTGTCATGATCACTTATTCCGTTGATATTATGAACTCGCTCAAAGAAGATTTACAGTTTCTGGTTATAGTTTCTAGAGTGCAACTTAGAACACTGACACCAAGCTTTAAATCTTGGTAAGAAGAACCACGCTAAACTAAATCGTAATCATAACTCCTATAGTCCATGGAGCATCGTCAATCACATATCCAATCTCATCACTTATCATATAGGTAAACTAAGAATAATGAAATAGAGCAGGGCATAACATCCAGCAAATTAAAATATTCGAAGTCCCCAAGTTCAATAAACAACAACACTTATAATTTGTAATCAAACAATTATAACACCACATTGCAACATCCAAAGAACAATCCACACCAAAAAAGGATTAAGAACAAGAGAAATATACCAGAATTCGGTAGAAATTTAATTCTGGAAATCTTAAGAACAATGTCCAGTTGCTTGGAAAAACCTCCATTGACTCCAAGAATATGAACCAAAACCACCAAACTGATCTACGATTTTCTACCATTACCAGGTGCAAGAAATCGAAGAACAATCTTCAAGAACCCTAAAATTTAGGGAAAAAACTCAAGAATAAAAAACCTTTTGATTCAAGGTTTTAAAGAAAGTGGGCGTGCTCGCCGGTGGAGAAGGAGGAGGGAGATGAGAGCTCGCCGGTACGAGAAAGAGGAGGGAGATGAGAGCTCGCCGGTGGAGAAGTTGGAGGGAGATGACAATGGGGTGCCCGATCGAGCTAAACACAGATAAAATGAGAGTTTGTGTTTAATTACCTTAAAGGCTGCGCTTTTGAAACTTTAGGAAAATTTTCGTTAAAAAGAAATTAAATAATTTTTTCTCAAAAGTTGCTCTTGTTGTATAAGGGCAACGTTTGATGAGCCACCTATAAGGTTTTTTCCTCTAGTGATTCGATTACTTTGATGCCATGACATGAGTCAACTCTGACTAACTATTTGTGGACTTGGTGCTTGACTAGTTGACTTGGTTAGGAATTTGTGATAGGTTCCTGGTGTGTCGTTGATTTTGAGTATTGGTTTGCAACTGTTAGTAGTATTTTATGACTCATATACATGCACATTGTGGAGGACGAAGGCAATTTTTCTATTTAGGTAGCCTTTAGATGAATATAGATACATTTGTTCCCTCTTTTTCTACCCATGTTGTGCTTGTGCCCTTTATTCGGTGACTAACCACAAGCCCGTGAATTCCCCATTGGTTACTAGTCCCAAGCCTAGCTTGGGGGAGCTAATAGTAGTGAGGTGAGGGAGTTGTAGTGTGGTACATTTTGAGCATATTTGAGTATTGAAAAGGGAAGTTCTCCTTATCATGACTGTTGTTAAAAAAATGAGTTGAAAAATGAATGAGATGAGGAGAATAAAAAAAAATGTGAAGATTCCAAAGAAAAAAAGAAAGGGGAAAGAAAAAAAAAGGAAATTGAGCAAAAATAAAAAAAATCGTTATTCTCAAATTAGTTCAATGCTTTTGTCACTCCGGTATTACAATTTCTTATCTTCATGAGTGATTGGTTATAATTGTGAAATCAAGGCAAGAAAGTATACTGTGGTTTGTTTGTTTTTTTTATTCATGTGTTGAGTGGGAGAGTTGTGGTCCTCATTTGTGGTTGATCATGGATTTTCTAGGATTTATGCTCCCCAAAGCCAAGGCTTTAAGCTCACATTTTACCCAAATTTACCACACCCTTACCTAAGCCTATCATTACAAGCTTGAAAGACCTTTTGACCTTTGTGCATAGAGTCGTATTAATGTGAAAGTAGTTGTTTGTCAATGCAAGTTATGACATGACACATTTTGAGTCGACTACTAGGTTGAGTGTATGTTTTTCTAGACACACGAGTGTTGTGAGTTTGGGAGGGCATTGTTCACTTATATGTTGGGAGGAGAGCGAACGGGTACATATTTTACGCGCCACATAAATGAGTGACGAGTGTGTGAGCACTAGTCTTGAATTACATTGTGCACTTGTGGTTCGCTTTGCGTGACGATTATTAGGGAGGATTTGTGATTAGGTGGATTTGATTGGTTGACATTGACGCATGTTCGTTAGATTTTGCCTTGAATTATGTTTTTCATTTTGAAATATGTTGGGGGTGAAGTTGGTCCTGTATTCATCGATGATTTCCTTGCTTAGGGACAAGCAAGGATCTAACTTGGGGGAATTTAATATTTGTGTTTTATATAGAGTTTTACCGCCGTCCCTTAGTACATTTATGCATCAAATGAGCTCTTAGGAGCCATTTTAGTACTAATATGTGTTATTGAGTGTGCCTTGGGTTTCAGGTTTGATTAGTGAGAAATTGGTCTTTTTAGACCCGTTTCATGGTGATTTAGGCCACTACACGAGCCCGAGGAAGTTTGGGACCATTATCGTCGACTTTCGGGAGCCTTAGATGCTTATGGTTGAGCCCCGGGAGTTAGACTCAGTGATATGGGCGAAGGATGTTGATGATTGCAAATCGCCCTGTGAGCTGAGGGCGAAACGCGAAGATCGGGAGGAAAGAAAAGGGAATTAAAGTCTTCTGTGCGCGCCCGATCGGGCGCACTTCGCCCGGTCCGGATCGGGCGGCCATCTGGGAGCTGATGTAAGCCTTTCGCAAACCGCACGATCGGGCGGAATTTGGCCCGATCGGGCCGACTATCGAGCACATCGCCCGATCGTGCGAAGCGTCGCCCGATCGGGCGACGCCAACCTCTGATGCTTATGCGCGTGTTATATTTCCGGTTTTTGGGCTTTATTTTGGGCAAACTATATATACTAGCCTTTGTTATTTTTAGAGATACATTATTTTCTAGTATTGAAGAGTTAGATTATTTTCCTTAGCTTATTATTCTCTCTAATTTGTTCAAACACTTAGTTTTTATTTCCAATCAAAAATTCAAGCTTTATTATTTCATTGTCCTTCAATTAGGTATTGTTCTTTACTTTAATTTAATTTATCGCTTTAATCATGTTTTCCATTATATTATTCGCTTTGTTATTTGTTATCATGAGTGAGTAGTTTAATTTCTAGGGTTTAGGGGATCCATGAATGCATGATTGGGATTATGTGTGGGCATGATTATTGATTGATTGATTATAATTTCTATAGCTTATTATTATTGCTCGTCAATTCTGTTCGGCCGGACTAATTTAATTTGAGTTTGAGTAACCTTAGATTATGCGCCGAGAGGTATAAATCTGATGTTTTTGAGCTGTGGCTATTAAATAGGAATTGTAATTAGTACATAGCGAGAGCCTGCTAGTTATAATTGCCTAAGGAATTCATAAGATTCGAGAGATGCATGTTTTCCTAGTTATGATCGTTAATTGATTGTTGTTGTCCGTTGTCCAATCCCGGTTTGCATTTGTGGTGAACCGCTTCCCTAGATTCCTTTATCATTGATATTTTCTATTTTAATTATTGCATTAGTTTAATCTACAAATCAATTCAAACCCTTTTGATACCAATAGTCTAGATTAGTTAATTAGTAATAGAAAGAACACTGTTTCCCTGTGGATTCGATCCTGACTTCCCTTTGCTACCTAGCTAGTGAACTTAGGTTATTTTTGATTAGGTGATACGACTTTAGCCTATCAGATGTATGTTATACATTGGAATCTTGCTAATTCTACTTCTTGGGTATTAGATACTGGTTGTGGCTCACACTTATGTTCCAATTCGCAGGGACTAAGGAGAAGTAGAAGACTTGATAAAGGCGAGACGGATCTACGCGTGGGAAATGGAGCACAGATTGCTACATTAGCCTTAGGATCTTATTTTATTTCTTTGCCTAGTGGTTTTGTTTTGGAACTAGAATACTGTTACTATGTTCCTAGTATCACCAGAAACATTATTTCCGTTTCAAGTTTGGATTCTAAAGGTTTTATTTTTCAATTTAAAGACAATAGTTGTTCTTTTGCTTTGAATGGAACGTTTTTGGGTTCAGCATAACAAGAAAATGGTCTATATGTGCTAGATACGAGCAACCATATTTATTACTTAAATACTAAAAAGACTAAAACTGGTGATTCCGATCTCACATTTCTGTGGCGTTGTCGATTAGGCCATATAAACACAAAGCACATGGAATTACTTCAACGGAAGGGAATTCTAGAATCATTCGACTTAAAGAAGATTGATCAATGCGAATCTTGTTAACTTGGCAAAATGACAAAGCAACCTTTCTCAAAGGTGGGAGAAAGAGCTAGCGGACTTCTAGGCTAATACATACGGACGTATGTGGGCCTATGAGTATGAAAGCTAGAGGTGATTTCAGCTATTTCATAACGTTTACGGACGATTTCACTAGATATGGCTATATTTACTTAATGAAACACATGTCTGAATCGTTTGAGAAATTCCGGGAATTTCAAAATGAAGTAGAGAATCAACATGGTAAGAAAATCAAAGCTCTAAGATCATATCGAGGAGGTGAATATCTTAGCCACGCGTTTGATGACCATCTAAAAGAATACGGTATTCTTTCTGAATTCACTGCTCCGGGGACACCTCAATGGAATGGAGTGTCGAAACGGAGAAACAGGACCCTACTCGATATAGTCAGGTCAATGATGGGTCAAGCCGAACTTCCTTTACAATTTTGGGGACATGCGTTGCAAACAGCAGCACTCACACTGAATAGTGCTCCGTCAAAAGCTGTTGAAAAGACTCTATATGAATTATGGACTGGGAAATTTCCAAATTAAGTTGTCTTTTCTAAATATTTGGGGTTGCAAAGCATATGTCAAGCGATTAATTTCGGACAAGATTGAACCAAAATCTGACAAATGTTTCTTCGTTGGGTATCCAAAAGAAACAAAGGGGTATTACTTCTACAACAAGTCAGAGAACAAAGTATTCGTTGCTCGTGACGGTGTCTTTTTGGAAAGAAATCATATTTCCAAATTGACAAGTGGGAGAATAATAGACCTCGAAGATATTCAAGAAGAACAATGAACCAAGAACTATTTAGTAGCAGTTCAAGGTAAAGAACGTACCTCCAAGGTCTTTAGAAGAGCCAATGGGAGTAGTTCCTCAAAACGTTGTTGCCCCTGGTAAGTCAAATAGAACTAAGGTTCATCCAGACAGATGTACATGTGTCCTCTTGACTGAAAACTTAGACGTTCTCATATTAGATAATGATGAGCCTATGACTTACAACTAAGCTATGACGAGCCCAAGCTCCACTAAATGGTTAAAGGCCATGAAATCCGAGATAGACTCCATGTCTGAAAATAAAGTCTGGGATTTTGTAGATTTGCCGGATGGGTTCACACCTATCGAATGCAAACGGGTCTTCAAATTGAAGAAAGACAAAGATGGATTTTTATACATATACAAAATATTTGGTAGCAAAAGGTTACAATCAATTTCACGACGTTGACTACGATGAAACCTTTTCTCCAGTCGCGATGCTTAAGTCCATTCGGATAATCCTTGCAATTGTCGCGTTTCAAGACTATGAAATATGGCAAATGGATGTCAAAACTGCCTTCTTGAATGGCGTTCTAGAATAGGCTGTGTTTATGACGCAGCCGGAGGGTTTTGTCGATTGATGAGCGGCATTTATGTCGCTCCTAACTTAGGTTTTCGTATTAGTTTTATTATGATTTTTCATAGTTTATACAGTTTTTCATAGCATTTTTATATTTTCTTTCCATCTTGTGCGTTATAGGTGAATCTTATGGAAAATAGTGGAAAACCAAGTAGATTGGAGCAAAAACAGAGCTGTGCGACCGAACATGGTCCTGTGCGCCCGAACAGTGAAGAAAAGGTGGACTCTAGGAAGAAGCAGAGTTGTGTGGTCGAATGACTTTCTTGTTCGATCGCACAAAGGAGCTCTTGTGTAGTCGTGTTCTGTTCAACGATCGAACAAAATGGAATTTCTAGATAGAATGTCCCCAGTTTTGGCGTTCGATCGCACAGAATATCACTCGCCCGCACAAAGGATTTGTGCGACCACACAAAGTTGCTGTGCGACCACACTGAAGATTTTGAGAAATTTGGCTAAGTCAGGTCTATCGATCGCCCAAAAATTTCGTGCGGTCGAACATGACGAAGAAGATTGATCTTCGCTCTGTTTGGTCGCACAAAAATTATGTGTGCCCACACGAGTTTTCTCCGTTCGATCAAACAATTCAATTTTAGAGTTTCCTAATTAGATTTCCAGAATATTAGAGAGAGAGTTCTTATTTTTTCAAGCTTTGGATTAGGAGAGAGAAACTTCATTGGAGGAAGCTTCAACTTGTAATTCTCTTTCAACCCTTGAATTCTTTATTGCAATTTCAATTCAATCTTTAATGCTTTGCTATTCTTCTTGAGTTTTTGATTGTTCAATTGGTTTGATGATAGTTTTGGTTGATTCTTATTTTCTCTTGATTCTCAATTGAATTCTTAGCTTTTGATTCTCTTAATTCAATCTTTCAATTCAATGGCTAGTTGCCTTCAATATTTGATTTCCTTAGTTGAAACTATGAGTAGTGAGTAGTTTCTAGTTAGGGATAGGGGGGAAACTAGGGATTGAATTGAGGGAAATTGAAGGATGATTCATGATTATTGATGTGATTAAATTCTTATTTGATGCTAAGAATTCCATGACTAATGAATTAGTAGTTGCAAATGCTAGTTCAATTAGGTTAGATTGGAGTGCTTCATTTTGATTTGGCAAGAGATTGTGAATCTCTATGTTGCACGTGAAGAGTTGGTTTCAATTGATAGTTGTTTAGTCTTAGGATTACGCGAGAGCTCTTCCTACATTAGAGAGCTATGCGCGTTCTATCCGAGAGGTGGCGAGCGCGTTATTCGTTGCTTTTCCCCTACTTGTCAAGTCATTGCATCATGAATGTGTGTCAAACTTCATCCATACCCTAATTTTCTCTATGTCTATCCCCAATTCCCTAACGCTTTCCTTTTTTGCATAAATCGTTTGATAGCGTAGCTTTGTAGTTGATAATCAAATTCAAACTCCGTCCTAAACTAGCTTAACTGGCAAACTCACTTCACTCCGTTTCCTTGGGAAGATCCCAATCTTACCACTATTGCTCATATAGTCGGTTAGGTAGGTGAATCTATAAATTTTGTTTGATAAAGGTGTATTCTTCAACGACCGAAAATACCTTTGTAAAAATGGCGCCGTTGCCGGGGAACGGTTGTTGTTTTTTAGTTAAGTTGAGTCTAGTTTAACCAAAGTGTAGGGGTTTTTTTTTGTGTCAAAACTTGTTTCCCGTTCTACAAGAGGGGCGGTTCTTTAGAAAACCGTAGAATTTTTGTACCTCGAAGGAGTCGCCACCAAACATTGTTTAAAGTCTCGTTTGGAAAGACCGCAAGTGACTCTATTTTGGGATAAGGCCTTGAATCTTTGAAACGGATGGGTGAGATCCGGGCACGGGAACAACAATGCTTATTCCGCGAGCTTTAGAAATATTCAAGTACGTTGGCACAACATTTTTTCGAAAATATACCCTAGATTAGACTATGTGGGTTTAAATTTAGAGCAAAATGAATCTCTAATTGTATGGTGGTCACTTTGCTTTAAAGATTGATTTAAGGAACCTAAGGCCGGTTTTTCCAAAAATATCTTTGTTAAGCGTGATGTAACCTTTGTATTTTGTTGTATTTAGCATGTTGGTGATGAAAGCAATAAAGCAAATAAAGCAACATCACAATACTAAATAAAGTGCGGAATTAGTAAATACAAGACCCCCTAGAAAAGGACTAGGGAGTAGGTCCACATTCCCTAGAAATGGACTAGGCAAGTAAAGATGCGGAATTGAAATTTCGGTATTGAAATTGCGGTATTGAAATTGCGATATTGAAATTGCGGTATTGAAAGTGCGATATTGAAATTGCGGTATTGAAAGGTGCGATATTGAAATTGTAATATTGAAAGGTGCATAATTGAAATTGTACTTGGGCATATGAGATTCGAACGCCAAGCGGCTCCTTAAAAACAAGTGCGCCCGACACGAATTCAAAGCCAAAAATCTCAACTTGGGAAAGGTTGCTCAACCCAAATATCCTAGATTTTGCATGTTAAACTTGAACTTGAAAGCTTGAATAATGAAGTTTTGAACTTGAAATAATTGAAATTTGAACTTGAAATGATCCTAGTTTAGGGAAATAACTATGAACAACCCTAAACATGGTAAAATCTTGAAAATTGAAAACTTGAACTTGTATATTGAAAATGGAGTTTTGAATCTCAAAAGACTAAACCTTTAAATGTTTGAAAGGTGTCATCTTTGATTACTCCATGTTTGAAGGTGATTCTAGTCCAAGAGGTGATTGTAAACAACTTGGACATCCTTGAATCTTGAAAATTTGTATTTTGTATTTTGAAAAAGTTTGTATTTTTGGAAAACATGTATGATTGTTGCAAGTGGTGTTTTTGAATGATACACCAACTTGCCAATCATTTATAAATCAAAGCAACATAGTTGATTAGAATGAGATTCGGATTTACCTCGTTAGGTTTAGGCAAGAGCTCCCAATTGCTTTTTTTGAATTTAGGAATTCTGTATGTGTTTTTGAGGAGTTTTTGAGTTGTATTTTGAGGCGTAATGTCGAAATTACGACGTTGTATTGTTGTTCTCCTCCCATTGTGATGAAAATGAGGGGTATTTATAGAACGAATGGGTGCAAGGCGCCAGCACACGTCAGCGCAGGGCGCTGGACCAGCGCTGGGCGCTGGTGACGTGGCTTGAATGCCGCCAAAGCAAGGACGGGGAATCGTCCTTATTTCGTCTTGTAGTGTTGTACCTGTTGTACGAATAGTACTAGGTTCGGCGTGTTGTATTTTCTTGGAGGTTAAGGCATCATTTAGGGTCTAAAAACAAGCCTTTCTTGGCTTTTTGAATTCCGGTTTTACGGGACGGGGCCCGGCATGCTCGGTTTTGTGGGTCGTCGCTCGAATTTGACTTGCCTTATATGATTTTGAGTGGAAAAGGCCTAGTAAAACCAATGGTATGGTCTACTAGATGAGTTTGTACTTGGATTATAAAATTGGATTTGGAAAGTTGTATTTTGTACCGAGGTCCGGAAGGGGAACGGTCTCGGGGGTTGGATTTTGGATCTTGAATTTCGGAAGCATTCTTAGCAATTGGGATTTCCTCCTGGAGTTATTCCAATCACCTAATAAGGATAATGGTATCGTCGTCATCCCAAAGGGGAGATACAAATTAGGTGTCTACAGAAGCCCCCACTTTGACTGAGCGTTCGGTTAGGAAAGCGCAAGTCAAAGTATTTCGAAATGGACGGAGAATGATCAAGATGTTCTGCAATCGAGACCACTCTTTGTACGCTGGTACCTGCATAAAACAGGCGTTAGAAAAAAGGATAGAGTCTACCTCGGTGCGGTTGGTAATGACTCCGGTTTGTACTTGTATTTTTCCGCCTTCAGTTCAGGACGGAGCTTGGCATCGAAAATTTTGGATCTTGAATTTTTGAAACTTGAATTTTTGAATCTTGAAATTTTGAATACCCGGAGTTAATCCGTTGGGGATGTGCTTTGTTGGGGTTAAGAGCTTTTTTCTGGCCCTTAAATTTTAGAATTTCGACTGACTTTCTCGGAGCTTGGGTCCGTTGGGAGTTGAACGCCTTAGTCGTTGTATTTTTTGGACTTTGTATTCTTGAAATATGCATCTGTTTGTACTTGGAGATACAGGTGTATACCCGTATTTTCGATGGATGGCCTGATGCGATGTTTGATGCTTGGTGAGGAAGACCGTAGTAGCAAAGGACGTGCAATTAGTACGAGAGACCGCACGCTGAAGATTCGTGCATGCAGGGGGGGCAGCGCTAGGCGCTAGTACTGCGTGTGGCGCGGGGCTGCACTATATAAGTGACCCTTGCCGTGCCATTTTGAGGCACACTCTCTTGAATTCTTTGCTCTTTTCTCTCAAAGGTCGATTAGGCTCTTCCCTTGATCTTGTTCTTGCCTTATCCATGTAAGTATTTCATGTTTTTTTCTTATGAAATAACTCTAGGATTTCATGTAGTTTTGATTTTCTCGTACTTTGAAATGATGCTTGTATGCTTAAGATTTTTGAATCTTGTAGAAGACTGTTTGATAGCCACTTGAACTTGAACTGTTGGAGCTTGTAGTTTTGAATTTTTGAAAGTTCTCTTGAACGTCTATTTTTTGTATCGGCTTCGGCATGGATAGCCTAGGCGTTGATGTAGAACTTGTATACCTGCTTTGGCATGGGTAGCCTAGGCATTGGTGTTGAACTTGTATACCTGCTTTGGCATGGGTAGCCTAGGCGTTGGTGTTGAACTTGTATACCTGCTTTGGCATGGGTAGCCTAGGCGTTGGTGTTGAACTTGTACCTTGAACTAGAGGTCCACTGGGGATTCGTCTTGAACTTTTTGACTTGTTTAGGCTAGTATAGGATAGCCCCCAGTTTAGAATTTTGACGCCTTGTACTCGACTTGATTTAGTATGCCTCGTCACACTGGGAGGAAACTCGCCGAATCGTCGGTAGTTCAAGCTGCTGAGGAGGACGCTTCGGATGATGAAGCGACTGCAATAAACACGCGCAACGGCGGTATGGTTCCCGGGATGCGCCTACTTTTAGTGGTACTGGTTGCAGTCCTTCCGACCTAGTGTATCGGCCGGAGTGGCACTTGTCTCAGCGGCCTCGCGCTGGCATGGTGAGTCTTGTATTGTGCTTTGAATTTGTATCTTGTATTTGTATAGGTTTGGAGTTAACTCGTTCACCTGTAGGCCGATGGAAAGCCGTTTCGTACCTTCTGGTCCTTGGTGGAGGTTCAGAGGGCTTTTAAAGCTCTTCGTGCTGATGAGGAGGCCATGGAAATTTGGTCGCAGACGGGCCTGGCCGGCTTCTGGCGTGCCATGGGAGGCTCTTCGAGGAGAACGGGGATCAAGCCCCGACTGTGGGCTTTGTTGGAGCGGTGGTGCGATACCACCAACACTTTCCACATGGCATGGGGGGAGATCACCATTACCCCTTTTGAGTTTGCTATGATCACGGGTTTTCCTTTTTCTAAGAGGAATGTGACCTTTGATCCGGAGCTGACGTGGCGCTCTGCCGCTGCCAAGGACTTGCTTGGCCCTGTTGTTGACTTGTCAGATGACGATGCCCATGCTTCTGTGACGGTAATCGTGGAGGCTATCTGCGGCGTGGGTGTATCCGCGGAGCAGAGGGTTAGGCTCTTTCTCCTAGCCTTGGTGAGCAGAGTGATGGTCCCGAGTAGGAACAGTCGGGTGCACATCCGGTTCCTGTCCGTTCTGAGGGACTTGAGAGCTGTTACGTGCTATAACTGGGGTGGCTTGACATATAGCCACCTTTTGTATGAGATGAAGAGGGCTTACTGGACTGGGGTGGGAGTGACTAGAGCATGGCTGCTCTGTGGAGTGTGCTGGAGGTATTTAAGACTCCTTGTACCTTGTACTTTGTACTTGTATGCTTGTATTTGAACTTGACTGATGTTTTGCTTGCTTCTTGAAAGATTTGGATATATGAGCACTTTTCGACTTTGGCGCCGGATCGTACTAGAGATGCGGCTTACCCGTATGCTGCCTCTTGGATAGGAGTGGTGCGCAGCAGTGTGCCTCTGGCGGCCTCTCGCAAAGCTTGGAGAGTCCTACCTGCTGACGAGGTAATATTCTTGTACTGTTATGCCTTCTTTGTATTTGTATTTGTGTTGTTGCCTGAGTTGTCTGTTTTGCAGGTGGTATGGCGTCCTTTTGCCGACGTGCTTATACCTGCCTCGGCTGCTCGTGCCCATTTCCGGTCTGGGCGGCGGGTTTTGCTTCCAAGTGTGTACCGCCATATATGGTACCTAGCAGAGAGAGTGTCCCCTCAGCACCATTCGGGGGAGAGACTTATCCCCAAGGACCCACCAGGGTCCATGCTGGCGTTGGATGAAGAGTTGGCCCGGCTCTATGGGGAGGCTAGGGGCGATGCGGTTTGCCGCTCTTGGAGGGATTTTGTAAACAGGAAGGGGAGCTATGATGACTTCCTGAGGAGGCTGGCTCCACCAGTACGCTTCGTACTGTCGGTGAGCTTTGAACCTTGTATTCTTGTATTCTTGTATTGATTGGATGATTGGATGATTGTATGATTGTATGATTGTATGATTGTATATAGGAGGAGGAGGTTGATCTTGAGGACATTCCCCATGCTGATAGGATCATCCGCTACGAGAACTCGGACGGGGAAGAGGTGGTGGAGACCATCTCTTTTGCTTCTCCTCCGCACCGGAAATCATATGATGTTGTACTTGAGCATTATGCCGCTGTAAGTACTGTTGCATTTTTTTGAAACTGTTTGTAATCTTGTACTGGGAAATTGATCTTGGATTTTGTATGCAGGCGCTTCGGGCGAGAGTGCGTCGCTGGATGCTCTTGATTGATTCCTGGAAGAGGCAGTGTGCTAAGCTGACCCGGAAGCTTTCTGGCCGGGACAGAGAGGTGCCTTTCTTGATCTTGAAATTTGTGTTCTGGAAATTTGAACTTGGATGTTGACTCTTGAAATTCTATTTTGTATAGAAGCGCCGTCGAGACCGTAGAGGATCCGTTGACAGAGAACCCCAGGCGGAGACGTCCTTGAGGCAGGAGGGGCCGAGCTTGGTTCTGGGATAGGGGTCCGGTGCTGGTGCTCATCAGAGACATTCTGATGCGGAGCGGGGAGCTTCGCCAATTGTACATGTTGATCCCACTAGGCATTAGTTTGGAGGTGCAGGCGGTTCACGACCCTTTCTGGTTACTATTTCGGAGGAAGTGGTCCTCAGATGTTTGGGTTGCAGATTCCTGGGTTTACTATGTAGAGATGGAGAGGATGCGCCAGGCTCAGATGTTTGGGTCGTACCAGTATATGCCGATGCCGCCGCCGTATCAGTATTCCTCTCCTCAGCAGGGAGTTTATCCTACCACTGGCACGCTTTGTATCTCGGAGCAGCCTCCTAGTACCCCTGGGACGGAGATGGATCAGGAGCTGGAGCGCCTTAGGAGGCGAAACAGGGACAAGGCACCTGTGGTTGATATCACTGCTGATGATGACTCAGATTGACCCTGCATGGTAGCGAGTTCCAGCTTGCCTGGGTTGATTTTGTATAGGCTGTATTGTATTGTATTTGTATGGAGTGAAACTTGAATTTTTGTATGGTTGTATGGTTTTGAATTTGAATTGGTTTGCAAAATTTGAAGATTGGTTTTTTGTATGCTTGAATGTTTGGAATTGTATGCGTTGTGTGTGCCTTGAAAATTGTGGCTAGATGCATGCATGAGAAATTTGCCAAAAAATTTTGAAAAAAATTTGCCCCATTTTTTCGGGTGTATATACCCACTCTAAGCCCCCACTTTGACTGAGGTTTTTTGGTTAGGAAAAGCACAAGTGAAAGTATATTCAACTCTTGCTATGCATATGCAGACTCGACTTAGGACGCCGATCTAGGACTAGAATGCTTGAATTTTGAAATGACCCGAAATCTGCCCGAAGCGTTGATCCGGACTGCTTGAAGTTACGCGGCTTGCGGCTTTGGAATCTTGAATAATGGAGGTTGTACTCTGCTGTTCGAAACACTAAAGAGTGTGTACTCGGAGTCATAAGAGAGGACGGTGGCCTCGTCCTTAGATGCAGGCCCCTGCGCCTGGCGCAGGCTTGGCGCCTGGCGCTCGTGGGCTGTCGTGCAAGCCGACTCTTGTATAAATAGGGAGTTTGTTGGATCATTTCTTGCATCAATCCTTCCCTGCTATCATTGCATACTGCTTCCTCTCGATAAGAAAAGAAAATATGGTTGTGTCCTTTGAGAGTGCCTTGAACTCGTGGCTTGGTTCGCTAGGCAAATTGGAGAAAAGGGAGCTTGATGGAATGCATCTTGGGGTGCTCGTCTCTTTCCAGTTTGTAAAATTGGATTTGCACTTCATTCTTGTTGCTCTGGAGGCTTGGGACCCGAATCATCATGTCTTCCATTTTGGAAATAATGAGGTATGTCCCCTCCTTGAGGAATTTAGTGCTATATTGGGGTGGCCCATCATGCTGGAGCCATGCATGCCCAGTGTTGAAGAACACTTTTTCTTGAGTTTTGAATGGTATTTGGGCTTGAAGCCCCCACTTTTGAGTGCTGTTGTATATGGCAGAGGGGTGGATTTGTCCCTTTTTGTCATCTGCTTTGTTGGGCTTGATGTTCCCAAAGTATTCAGCCTGAGAGCCTTGAGTTTTTGTATATTCGTTTGCTTTCTCTTTTCGAAACAGGGGTTTGGCAATGGTGATGCCTCCCTAATAGAAATTGTAGAGCAGTTTGCTAATGGTCGGGACCCAATGCCACTTGTGGTTGGCGAAACATTGATGGGCCTTGATATGCTGAAGTCGGACCCCTCTTCTTTGCCATCGGGAAGTCCGGTGTTACTCCACGTAAGGATCTGGAGCTCTCTTGTATGTTGAATTTTGTACTTGTATTTGAATTTTGAATGTTGTATTTTGAAATGCGCTTCTTGTATACTCCCCAAGGTTTGGCTTATGGAGGGCTCATGTTGGTGGCACCACCGGAGAACATGGCGAGCTATAATAGAAAGGGATTCACTGTGCGACCCATGTTGCATGGCCGGCTTTCATTGGATGAGTGGCGGTGCGCACTCTCTGGGGTTGAATCTTGTATAAGGTGGGTAGTTCCTTGGTGGAGAATTTGCTGCTATGAGACATGCCCCTGGTTCTACTGCTTTGAGGGTGCCAAGCCTCACAATGCTGGTCTTCTACTCGCCTGCTCGAGTGATGAGACAATATGGTTTGAAACAGGAGATCCCGGACTGTACTGAAGAGAACCCTAAGCCTGTTGTGCTGAATGCGAATCCGCTTGATGCTTGGAGGCGGTATTGGGTTGCCAAACCATTCTTGAGTATTCAGTTCCCACCTGAGTCAGTTACTCTGTCTGCGGGGTATATTGTATGGATGAGAGGCCTAAGCAAGAGGGACATATCTTTATCCGGACCAGCTAGAGTCCGAGGTTCTAGAGCTAGACGTCCTACATCAACTGACTATGAGGAAGGTGACGGGAGTGTGGCCCATCCGGTGCTTGACCGTTCGGAATCCAAAGAAGGTTCGTCGTCCTCCCGTCTTGGAAGGCTTGCAAGTTCCTTCTCCCGCCGATTGGGCAAAGGGAAGATTGATGATTGATTGCGGGAGGAGCCAGGGGATAGTACTCAAGGTGCCAAGACTCGAGAGCATAGTCGCCCGACCCTAGATCTTTGTAGGCTAAATGTGTTTTGAATGAATTGTGTTTGGAATGTGTTTGTAATGTGTTTGGAAGATGTGTTTAGAAGATGTGTTTAGGAAGTGAAAAGGCTTTTGAACTATGCTTCACTTGATCCTGACTTTGTATTTGCTTTGAAGGCCTTAGGGCCAAATAAAGAGTTATTGTGTTAAATTCCGCATGAACATACTTTGCTTTGAATCGGCATATTTGGAATAAAAACAACAACAATTTTGAGTTTTGAATTTTGATTTGATTTGATTTTTAGGATGCCCTTAATTGAGGAAATTTTGAATTTTTTGTATTAAGGTGGCCGGGCCTCGAAATGAGGTTGCCTACGTGTCCCTTTAGGGAATCAGGCCGGACGTAGTTCTGACTACCTTACAGGACTTGAACTTGGATTCTTGAATCATAGAACTTAGACATAGAACTTCTTGAGTTGATCGAGGTTGGTTAGAGATCTGAATTCTATTCCGTCGATGTCTGTTAGTTCGATTGCTCCCCCGGAGAGGATTTTCTTGACAATGTATGGGCATGCCCAGTTGGGTTTGAATTTTCCCCTTGGGTCCATGGTTCTTTTGCGAAGGGCTTTCAGGACAAGCTCGCCATCCTTGATGTTTCGGGTTCTGACCCTTTTGTTGAAATGTCTGGCCACTCGGTGCTGATAGACTTGTACATTGTGAGTGGCTTGAAGCCGTCGCTCATCGAGCATGACTAGTTCGTCATATCTGGCTTGTACCCATGCAGCTTCTGGGATTTTGCTTTCGAGGACTATCCTTAGTGAAGGTATCTCTAGCTCGATAGGCTGTACTGCTTCCATTCCATAGACCAATGAGAACGGAGTTGCACCAGTTGAAGTGCGAATTGAAGTTCGATATCCCCACAATGCGAAATGCAACTTCTGGGGCCAGTCCTTGTAATTGGTAGTCATTTTCATGATGATGGTCTTGACATTCTTATTGGCTGCTTCGACTGCCCCATTGGTTTGTGGGCGATAAGGTGAAGAGCGATGATGTTGAATCATGTACTCGGTGAATAGATCTTCACACTCTCCTTGAAAATGGGTTCCCTGGTCACTGATGAACTCGCGAGGAACGCCGTATCTGCATATGATGTTTTCTTGTATGAATTGGGCCACTTGCTTGGAACCCAATACTTTGAATGACCTGGCCTCGACCCATTCGGTGAAATAGTCGATGGCGACCAGTATGAACTCATGACCCCCGGTGCCTGTTGGAGTGACTTTGCCGATGACGTCGATACCCCAGGCTGAGAACGGCCACGGTGATGATTGAGAGTATAGTAGTGATGGAGGAATGGGCTTCAGATTCGCACACTTCTGACATGTAGGACATTTCTTGACAAAGAAGTAGCAGTCCCGTTCGAGCGTAGTCCAATAGTATCGTTCCCTGATGATCTTGAGGGCTAGCATTTTCCCATTCATGTGGGTTCCACAGGCTCCAGCATGTATGTTGTCCATGACTCTTTGAGCTTCGTGCTTGTTAACACATTGGAGGTTAGGACCGCCAAGGGACCTTTTGTATAGAACGCCGCCTTCTATGACGAAATTGGCTGATTGTAATCGTAGAGCCCTTCGATTTTTGCTTGAAAAGTGCGGGGGATACTCTGAATTTTGTAGATACCTTTGAGTGTCTGTAAACCAAGGCTCATCTTCGTCTTGCTCGACGTTGTCAGTAGCATGGACATATGCTTACTCTTGACGTGTTTCAATTGTAAGTGGCATTCCAGCCATGCTGCTTGGAATGTTGATCATTGATGCCAGTTTCTCCAGTGCATCGGCGAATTCATTCTCCTCTCTCGGGAGCTCTTCTATTTGTTCAGACAGCTGTTCGAGATAGGACTGGTATGGAGCTAAGCTCTCGCTTCTTACTTTCCATTTGCCGGAAATTTGATTGACGATTTGGGAGGAATCCCCGTACACTCGAAGTTTCTGGACGCCCAGTGCTAAGGCGGCTTCCAGGCCCATGATGCATGCTTTATATTCTGCCGCATTGTTTGTGACGTTGAATTGTAGTTTTGCTGACATCGGAATGTGTGTGCCGTCTGGAGCTACTAGGATTACTCCAACACCACATCCATTCTGGTTGGAACACTAGAGGAAAAAACCTCAAGTGCAGGCTCATTTTAAGGGGTTTAGTGCGGGCTTTTACATGTGCAGCACATGGCCTGCCCGCACTTGATGTTTCTCAAGTGCTGCCAAAATATTGGCAGCACTTGATGTTTCAAGTGCTGCCAATTTGGAAAATGAGCCCGCAGTTGACATATTTTGTGCTGCCAATTTTAGAAAATGAGCCCGCACTTGACATATTTGGTGCTGCCAATATTGAAAATGAGCCCGCACTTGACATATTTGGTGCTGCCAAATTTGAAAATGAGCCCGCACTTGACATAGAAATGGGCACCACAAGCATAAAAATGAGTCGCACTTGATAAATGAGCCGCACTTGGCTTATAAATAACCCGCACTTGGCCTATAAATGACCGCACTTGATCTAGATTTGTTATATAACCAATTTCCCTGCAACATATTACAATTGGACCACGCCACTGATTAACCTCCATATGACATATAAAAAGTATCCAATTATATAGATAATTAAATTAAATAGTATATAATTGTAAATATAAAAATCGATTATATTACAGTCATGAAAAACTAGCTAGAATCCATAATTTAAGATTCAGTCCAAGAAAATATCAAAGACAATCACTGGTAATGAAGTTTGTCAACATTTCTCGAACTTCATCTATGTCCTCAAAGGTGAAAGGTCGCTCCCTCGGATTATTGAATACCTTAAAAAGATCGACCATCAAAAAATAAATAAACACTTTAGTTATATTATAAGTATTGAATCGTATAATAAATTAAAACTTAAATTGTTCAAAACAAAGAAATAATGAACCGTATAATAATAAAATTGGTTAATTTTGGTCCCAACTTTCATCTAATGAACTTAAATTAATATTTTAAAGTCCTTCCATGTTTAATAAACTTAGTTTTATGTTTCAAAGACTCCTTCTCACCCATTTTGGTGAAGTTATGCACATTTAAGCCTCGTTAGTTAATTATCGGTCACATTTTGACTAAAATGGCTAATTTCGGTCCCAACTTTCAACTAATGAACTTAAATGAGTATTTTAAAGTCTTTCCATGTTTAATAAACCTAATTTTATGTTTCAAAAACTCATTCTCACCCATTTTGGTGAAGTTATGCACATTTAAGCCTCGTTAGTTCATTATCGGTCACATTTTGACTAAAATGGTTAATTTCGGTCCCAATTTTCAACTAATGAACTTAAGTAAGTAATTTAAAGTCTTTCCATGTTTAATAAACATAATTTTATATTTCAAATACTAATTCTCACCCATTTTGGTGAAGTTATGCACATTTAAGCCTCGTTAGTTCATTATCAGCCACATTTTGACTAAACTGGCTAATTTCGGTCCCAACTTTCAACTAATGAACTTATATGAGTATTTTAAAGTTTCTCCATGTTTGAAACACTTAGTTTTATGTTTCGAAGACTAATTCTCACCCATTTTGGTGAAGTTATGCACATTTAAGCCTCGTAAGTTCATTATCGGTCACATTTTGACTAAAATGGCTAATTTCGGTCCCAACTTTCATCTAATGAACTTAAATGATATTTTAAAGTCTTTCCATGTTTAACACACTTAGTTTTATGTTTCAAAGACTCACTCTCACCCATTTGGTGAATTTATGCACATTTAAGTCTCGTTAGTTCATTACCAGTCACATTTTGACTAAAATGGCTAATTTCGGTCCCAACTTTCAACTAATGAACTTAAATGAGTATTTTAAGGTCTTTCAATATTTAATAAACTTATTTTTATGTTTCAAAGACGCATTCTCACCCATTTTGGTGAAGTTATGCACATTTAAGACTCGTTTGATCATTATCGGCCACATTTTGACTAAAATGGCTAATTTCGGTCCCAACTTTCAAGTAATGAACTTAAATGAGTATTTTAAATTATTTACATTTTAATAAACTTAGTTTTATATTTCAAATACTAATTCTCACCCATTTTGGTGAAGTTATACCATTTATGACCCGTTTGATCATTATCGGCCACATTTTGACTAAAATGGCTAATTTCGGTGCCAACTTTCATTTAATGAACTTATATGAGTATTTTAAAGCTTTTCCATGTTTGATACCCTTATTTTTATGTTTCAAAGACTTATTCTCACCCATTTTAGTGAAGTTATGCACATTTAAGTCTCGCTAGTTCATTATCGGTCACATTTTGACTAAAATGGCTAATTTCAGTCTCAACTTTCAACTAATGAACTTAAATGAGTATTTTAAAGTCTTTCCATGTTTAATACACTTAGTTTTATGTTTCAAATACTCATCTCAACCATTTGGTGAAGTTATGCACATTTAAGCCTCGTTAGTTCATTATCGGTCACATTTTGCTAAAATGGCTAATTTCGGTCCCAACTTTCAACTAATGAACTTAAATGAGTATTTTAAAGTCTTTCCATGTTTAAAAAACTTAGTTTTATGTTTCAAAGACTCATTCTCACCCATTTTGGTAAAGTTATGCACATTTAAGCCTCGTTAGTTCATTATTGGTCACATTTTGATTAAAATGGCTAATTTCGGTCCCAACTTTCAACTAATGAACTTAAATAGTATTTTAAAGTCTTTACATGTTTGATACACTTAGTTTTATATTTCAAATACTAATTCTCACCCATTTTGGTGAAGTTATGCACATTTAAGACTCATTTGATCATTATCGGCCACATTTTGACTAAAATGGCTAATTTCCGTCCCAACTTTCAACTAATGAACTTATATGAGTATTTTTAAGTTTTTCCATGTTTGATACACTTAATTTATGTTTTAAAGAATCATTCTCACCCATTTTGGTGAAGTTATGCACATTTAAGCCTCGTTAGTTCATTATCGGTCCCATTTTGACTAAAATGGATTATTTCGGTCCCAACTTTCAACTAATGAACTTCAATAAATATTTTAAACCCTTTACAAGTTTAATACACTTAGATTTATGTTTAAAAGATTCATTTTCACCTACTTTGGTCAATTTATGCACATATGAGACTCGTTTGATCATTATAGATCAAATTTTGACTAAAATGGCTTATTTCGATCCCAACTTTAAAGTAATGAACTTAAATGAGTATTTTAAAGTCTTTCTATGTTTAATGAACTTAGTTTTATGTTTCAAAGACTAATTTCACCATTTTGGTGATGTTATGCACATTTAAGCTTCGTTAGTTCATTATCGGTCAATTTTGAGTAAAATGGCTAATTTCGATCCCAACTTTCAAGTAATGAACTTAAATGAGTATTTTAAAGTTTTTCCATTTTTAATACACTTAGTTTTATGTTTCAAAGACTCATTCTCACCATTTTGGTGAAGTTATGCACATTTAATCTTCGTTAGTTCATTATTGGTCACGTTTTGACTAAAATGGCTAATTTCGGTCCTAAGTTTCAACTAATGAACTTAAATGAGTATTTTAAAGTCTTTTCATGTTTAATACACTTATTTTCATGTTTCAAAGACTCATTCTCACCCATTTTGGTAAAGTTATGCACATTTAAGCCTTGTTAGTTTATTATCGGTCACATTTTGACTAAAATGGCTTATTTCGGTCCCAACTTTCAACTAATGAACTTATATGAGTATTTTAAAGTTTTTCCATGTTTGATACACTTAGTTTTATGTTTTTAAGAATCATTCTCACCCATTTTGGGGAAGTTATGCACATTTAAGCCTCGTTAGTTCATTATCGGTCACATTTTGCCTAAAACCTAGTAACTTGCACTCATTCTGTCGAGAAAAATATGGGAAAAACATATAATTACTTCAAAAAAAGAGTAGAAATACCTTATAGGTGACTCAAGAATTCAACCGTAATGAAACTCTTCCCTCTCTTTATCTTCCTAGGCCTGTGTATCCAAAAGTAGGATTTGCATAGAGAAGAAAATATATTACTACCAGATTGAGCTAGGATTTCGAAAAACCATAACAACTCAACAGTAGACGAGAAAAGAAGAGGCACATATATAAACAAAAAGTTCAGTCCAAGTTGCAATACTTTAAAGCATAACACACACCAATATGAAATGTTTAGAAAACAAAATACTTGGAACAGTTAATTCCAAAGGTGCACCTCAGTAGCTTATGCGCTTCTGAATGTGCTTGCAATAACCCCACTTGGTTAGCCAGTTCCTACTAAAATGAGTAACTTAAGCAGAGAGAAAATCATGTAAATCATTAATCAATTTAACAACCACCACTATTACCTCATTAGTATGACCACTGCAAGAGGAAAAATAACATTGGAGGTTTCCAAGTTTTTCTATACCCTGCATCAAGAATAACTATGTTAAGAAACCCACCAGGTGCTTTAAAACTATAAATGACTTCATCTAATTAAATTTTTTTCTTTTAAAAAAGGCATGATTCAAGAATGAAGCAGGAATGAGATGCACTTTTACATTGAACTTTTACAAGTTCGAAACTTTAATGGCCTATAACCTGCATTTATTCTGGTTTGGATTGCTTTTAATCGAAACACCTAAATCATTAACCTAACTCCAAATCAGAATATCAACAATTATTTTCCAATTATCCACATATAAAATCAGAAGTTAATCGAGAATTGAAGAACCCATGGGCGAAATCGGTCAAATTCAAAGAAAACAGTAAACAAAATTAATTAAGAAGAGTACTTAGGTTATAATTGATTAAGAAGGGTATTAAGAAGAATACAAGGTGGAGGTGGAGGAGGAGCAGCTGCGACGCCGTGTAGGAGAAGCTGCGACGCGGTGGAGGAGGGGAACAAAGCCGGCGATGGGTGAGGGAACAACACCGACGACGCTTGGGGGGGCAGCAGTGAGGTGTGTGCAGTGAGTGTTGTGGTTTCACAGTCTTGCCCAGAGAACAAGAAAGGAAGAGAAGAACCAGAGAGGGGAAGAGAGATGAAAATTGGTGAAGCAGAGAAGAGGCTAAGGACAGAGAGGCGGGAAACCCAAAAAAAAATTAGGAATTATTTTTTGCGGGTCTTTTGTAAATGAGCCCGCACTTGAGTTTAAAGCCCGCACTTGAACTCAAGTGCTGCCAATTTTGTAAAATGTGCCCGCACTTGTGAAAATGTTTTTTTTTTTTGTGTGCTCTCAAGTGCTGCCAATTTATGAAATGACCCGCACTTGAAGAGAAGCACATGACGATTTTTCCTCTAGTGGAAGCACCGTCAAAATGCATTGACCAACTGTCATCACTGGTCATTAAGATTTGCTCATCGGGTAAGTCGTAATCTTCCTCTTCTGCCTCGACATGACAGTTGGCTAGGAAATCTGAGACTGCTGAACGCTTGATAGACTTGTGTGGAATGTATTTGAGGTCGAATTCTGCTAGCATGACCAACCATCTGGACAACCGCCCGTGGAGTGCTGGTTTTTCGAATAGATACTTGAGAGGATCAACTTTGCTGATCACATGTATTGTATGGGAGAGCATGTAATGCCGTAGTTTCTTTGTGGCCCAAACCAAGGCGATGGTGAGTTTCTCGAGCTGAGTGTATTTGGTCTCGTACTCGATCAACTTTTTCCTTATGTAGTATACATCGTTCTCCTTGCCTTCAATTTCCTGGGCAAGCATAGCCCCCACTACTGAATCGATTGTTGTGAGGTAGAGCCCGAGGGGAATCCCTGGCATGGCTGGCTTTAGTACAGGTGGGTTGGAAAGGTAGCTTTTTATTGTTTCGAATGCATGCTGACAGTCGTCATCCCACACCTTGGGCTCGCTTTTTCGGAGCTTTCGAAATACTGGTTTACAGATCATTGTGAGTCTTGAAATGAACCTGCTGATATATTGTAGTCTGCCGAGAAAACCCCGAATTTCCTTTTCATTCGTTGGTGGTTGCATCTCGAGAATTGCGTTGATTTTTGAAGGATCGGCCTCTATGCCTCGAGAGCTGATAACATATCCGAGTAACATATTCGTACTTTGCCATCTTTCTTTGGAACTGGGACGACATTTGCGATCCATTCTGGATATTTTTCTTCTCGAATAAACCCGGCCTCTAACTGCTTGGAGACCTCTTCTTGAATTTTGAGGGAAACATCCGGTTTCATGCGACAGAGTTTCTGCTTGATGGGTTTTGAACCTGGAATAAGGGGAATTGTATGCTGACCGGTGCTTGGATCAACCCCTGGCATATCATGATAGGACCATGCGAAGACGTCTATATACTCTGAAAGTAGCTTGATAAGATCGTCCCGCTCAACTTGAGAAAGAGTTAAACCAATCTGAACTAGTTTTGAGTCACCGCTGTTAGAAAGGTTGATTTTTTCTGTTTCCTCGATTATGGGCGTCCTGTTTTCATGATTTTCGATAGCTTTTAGAAATTCAAAGTCAGTTTCTTGTAAAGCAAAGTTGTTTGGATTAGGATTGTGTTTTGAATTAGGACTCGAAGAGTAAGTAGAAATTGAAGTGTTATTGAAATCAGCAATCATTACATCGACTGTTTTGACTTGAAGCTCGGCCTTTAAAGGCTCTTGATTGATGCAAGATTCTAGTTCTAGACACTTAGACTCATTGCTAGACTCAGATCCAGACTCATCCTCAGACTCGGACTCGCTCATCATAGATCCTTTGCCCACAGTAATCTTGAACAATTTTCCATTTGGAGCTGTTATCTTGAGAGTCTTTCTCCAGCCATTGACCATCTTCTCGCTTGGAGTAATTAGCTTAGATGGGTCGAAATCTTCGATTTGAGTGATCATTTGAACCATAGCGTCTTCGGAAATGATTGGGGTTATTTCCTGGCCAAATAGCAAACCAAAAGCTGATGAGTCAAGGCACTCAGGGGAAGCCTTGTCTTGTATTGGAGGAGCATCCTCTAGAAAGTGACAATCTTGAAAGATCTCGAATCCGGGGTAAATGATCCCTTTTGAAGAGTCATAGAAAGGTTCTAGGAAGTCGAAGTATAAGTCATCCTCTCCTTCTTTCACGAATTACCCATTGAGTGTGAGTTGATGAGGAGGTATCTTGAATTGATCATTGCCAGCTCGACTTGTCATCGAATTTAGTTGGCTTGTATCCTAGTCCACAACAGTTAATCTGTCCTTGGGCATTAAAAGGGGATTCGGTGGGCGGTGGCAGAGTAGTGCCCAAGAAGCGCCCACGCTTGATCATCATGCGCTTTACCATGGGATTCATTCTCGATTCGATGGCTCCAACTTCGGCACTGAACCCCCAAAGGTCTTCGTCGTTGTCATCATGTTCGATTAATATCAGTGCCTTGTCGGCTATCTTGGTCCTTGGATGGGACGCATGCAGGGTAACGACGTTTCCTTGAACCTCCATTCGAACTTTCTGGTGGAGTGAGGAGGGCACTGCCTTGAGGTCATGGATCCAAGGTCTTCCCAATAGGAGATTGAAACTTGCTATGATGTTGAGCACTTGAAAGCTCACTTTTCGCTCGATTGGCCCTGTGCGGAGTAGCAGAGTGAGAGTTCCCATTGCTTCCCGACGAGTGTTGTCATAGGCACGAACACCTTGGGAGGAACTAGAAAAGTCACTAGGGGTGAAACCCAGATTTTCAGCAGTGCGGTGCTCTACAGAGGAAGCTATGAGTTGCCAAATATTAACCTCTGCCTTAGTGCGCTTCAATTGCTTGATTAGAGGGTTATCCTCGGTGGGTAGAGGAACATTAGTTGCCGGTGCCTTCTGTTGGCTGGCTCTTGAATTCGACCAGACCTAGTCATGACTTGAAACTGTTTTCTGCCTTGGGGTCCAAGTACCAGTTGGCGCTCACGATTTCTCGGCATTCATCATCAGAGATGTTTTCGATAGGAGGGTCCTGATATGTGTCTTCATCATCGCTGGCCCAGATCCCGCAAATGTCTCCTTGAGGTAACCTAGATTTCGAGTTTTCACTTGGCTGCACAAGGTGCGGCACAGGCCTTTGGTTGTGACATATTTCCTCTACCTCGAATGGGTCCACAGCATGGAAAAGAGTTTCTTGATTCTCTTCGAGAGCCCTTATGCGAGCCTCCGCTTCCTCAACACGTTCATAGAGCTCTGCTACAGCTGCTGCTAGTGAAGTCATCTTGAATAGGATTTTGAGAGGAGGAGTCTGAGCACCTAGTTAGGACATGATTTTGAACTTTAGAACTTGAACTTCCCGACATATGATATGATATGCATGCAATGAATGAGACCTAGACTTTGACTCTAAGTACCACTCCGAAGATTCGGGATTTTTGATTTTGTACTTGTATTCGGGATTTGCAACCCGTTGGAAATGTTTGAGAGGAGCGTTCATTCTTTTGTGAAAGTTGGCTCTTGTACTTGAACTTGGAATGTCGAAAAGAATATTTCGACTTATGGGAAATTGGACTTATTTGAAGGGAATTTCAACCCGGTCAAGAATTTGGAAATTGGACTTGTACTAGGAAATTGAATTTTGTATTATTTCAAGGGAATTTCAACCCGTCAATATTTCAGGGGGATTTCAACCCATTGGACTTGGAGTATTTGAAGGGAATTTCAACCCGATTGAAAAGGGTATTGACTTTGTATTATTTCAAGGGAATTTCAACCCATCAATATTTTTGGGGAGTTTCAACCCATTGGATCTGGAATATTTGACGGGAATTTCAACCCGCTCGAGAATTGGAATTTGTATTATTTTAGGGGAGTTTCAACCCGTCGATAGAATTTGAACTTGTAATTTTTTTAGGGGATTTTCAACCCGTTGAATGGAATCTAAAACTTGTATTATTTCTGGGGAGATTCAACTCGTTGGAAATGTTTTGAATTTTGTATTGGGGAGCAATGGAAAGAAATGTCTTTTTGTAGCTTGAAGATGAATTTGGAATTTGAATTTGACTCGAAGTTTGAACTTTGAAATGGAAAGGACGCACTTTTGTATGAGGCTTTGTATTTTAAAAATCCGGCATTATGCTGCCGTGGATGTGAAACATTGAATTTAGGAACTTGAAAGTCTGGCATTATGCCGCCATGGACTTGGAATCTTGAAGTATAGGGTTTGAGGTTTGAAACGTAGAATAAAAAAGTCGGCATTACGACGGTATGAATTTTGAATTTGATCCTTGAAGCTTTGAAATTTTGAATGGTCGAGTTGGAAATTTGGCATTACGCCGGTATGGGCTCGGACATTTGAACTTGAGGCTTTGAGACTTGGAGTTGGCAACTTGAGTTTGAGGTTTGAAGACTTGAATTTTTGAAATAGGGAATCCGGCATGACGCTGTTGGATTTGAACTTGAAACTTGAAATTTGAACTAGTAAAATCCGGCATTATGGCGCCGTTGGATTTGAGGTTTGAGTTTGGAAATGGAAATTTTTACTAGAAGATCCGACATTATGGTGCCGTTGGATTGAGTATTGACTTGAAACTTGAGACTCGAAATTTGAATTAGAAAATCCGGCATTATGGCGCGCGTCGTTGGATTTGGATTTGAAAATTGAGGTTCTAGAAAATTCGGATTTGAACATGAAACTCGAAATTTGGACTAAAAAATCCGGCATTGTGACGCCGTTGGATTTGAACTTTGACTTGAAAACTTGAGGTTTGGATTTGAAAATTTGGATTGAATTTGAAACTTGAAATTTGGACTAAAAAATCCGGCATTATGACGCCGTTGGATTTGAATTTTGAATTTTGAAACTTGGAATTTGGACTCGAAAATCCGGCATTATGACGCCGTTGGATTTGAATTTTGAATTTTGAAACTTGGAATTTGGACTCGAAAATCCGGCATTATGACGCCGTTGGATTGAATTTTGAATTTGGCATTTGTGCGTGAGGTGTGTTTAAGGGTTTTGAATCAAATGGAGTGACACTCCTAAAGACCCTAAAATCGGCGATTTAGATGCATGAGGTTTGAATGATGCTCCTAGGGGTTTGGTTTCCTAGTTGGAGGCTAATTGGTTTTGGCAAGCTAGAACTCGATGTTAGCCATTCACGCGTGCAAAGACGCCCACACAATGCACAAGTAGCACGTTGTCACACTAATCATGAATATGAATGCGACATGCAAAGTTCTCAACCTAAGGTCGGTCTAAGTTTTGTATGATGCAAGTGGTCGGCTTTGGGTTTCAAAAGGTACTTGGCTAAGAGACGGATCCGGCGACAAGCTTTCACATCCGCCTAAGGGAAGTGTGTGTCGGCAGACGGTCTCCATACTTGACATCGGGAATGCCAAGTAAATGCCAAGTTTCGGTAGGCGCGGTAATGGTGACACACTTTGGTCGGGAACCGTATGGAGAGTCACCATTTTATTGCCCCCGGGGCTAGCCCGAATGTAGAACACATCCGTTAGGGCAAAGGTAGAAATTCATTTTGCACAATATGGTTTTCGAAAAATGCATGAAATGCCTAGAAATTGAAATTGAAATCGTACTTGAATTTGTATTTGTAAAGCTCGTTTTTCGGCACTTGTTCGCGAGGTTTGGGAGCGTCTTTCCAGATTCAAAAATAGACTAACTCCCAACACGAAAAGTTGAGCAAAAGTGGGCAACAAGCCACTGTGAGCCACTGTCCTGGATGCAGGCAGTGGCGTTGGGCGCAGGGGCTGCGCCTGGCGCCAGTGCTGGCATCTAGTACTTAAGAAGATCAGTGGCTTGTTGCTCGAAATCTGCCCGCATTTTCGAATTGAAATTAGTAGAGTCCCCAGAATTGTAGGGTTTTTTTTGTGTCAAAACTTGTTTCCCGTTCTACAAGAGGGGCGGTTCTTTAGAAAACCGTAGAATTTTTGTACCTCGAAGGAGTCGCCACCAAACATTGTTTAAAGTCTCGTTTGGAAAGACCGCAAGTGACTCTATTTTGGGATAAGGCCTTGAATCCCTGAAACGGATGGGTGAGATCCGGGCACGGGAACAACAATGCTTATTCCGCGAGCTTTAGAAATATTCAAGTACGTTGGCACAACATTTTTCCGAAAATATACCCTAGATTAGATTATGTGGGTTTGAATTTAGAGCAAATTGAATCTCTAATTGTATGGTGGTCACTTTGCTTTAAAGATTGATTTAAGGAACCTAAGGCCGGTTTGTCCAAAAATATCTTTGTTAAGCGTGATGTAACCTTTGTATTTTGTTGTATTTAGCATGTTGGTGATGAAAGCAATAAAGAAAATAAAGCAACATCACAATACTAAATAAAGTGCGGAATTAGTAAATACAAGACCCCCTAGAAAAGGACTAAGGAGTAGGTCCACATTTCCTAGAATTGGACTAGGCAAGTAAAGATGCGGAATTGAAAGTGCGGTATTGAAATTGCGGTATTGAAATTGCGATATTGAAATTGCGGTATTGAAAGTGCGATATTGAAATTGCGGTATTGAAAGGTGCGATATTGAAATTGCAATATTGAAAGGTGAAAAATTGAAATTTGTACTTGGGCACATGAGATTCGAACGCCAAGCGGCTCCTTAAAAATAAGTGCGCTCGACACGAATTCAAAGCCAAAAATCTCAACTTGGGAGAGGTTGCTCAACCCAAATATCCTAGATTTTGAATGTTAAACTTGAACTTGAAAGCTTGAATATTTAAGTTTTGAACTTGAAATAATTGAAATTTGAACTTGAAATGATCCTAGTTTAGGGAAATAACTATGAACAACCCTAAACATGGTAAGATCTTGAAAATTGAAAACTTGAACTTGTATATTGAAAATGGAGTTTTGAATCTCAAAAGACTAAACCTTTGTATGTTTGAAGGTGTCATCTTTGATTACTCCATGTTTGAAGGTGATTCTAGTCCAAGAGGTGATTGTAAACAACTTGGACATCCTTGAATCTTGAAAATTTGTATTTTGTATTTTGAAAAAGCTTGTATTTTTGGAAAACATGCATGTATGATTGTTGCAAGTGGTGTTTTTGAATGATTAAAAACACCAACTTGCTATTCATTTAGAAATTAAAGCAACATAGTTGATTAGAATGAGATTCGGATTTACCTTGTTAGGTTTAGGCAAGAGCTCCCAATTGCTTTTTTGAATTTAGGAATTCTGTATGTGTTTTTGAGAAGTTTTTGAGTTGTATTTTGAGGCGTAATGTCGAAATTACGACGTTGTATTGTTGTTCTCCTCCCATTGTGATGAAAATGAGGGGTATTTATAAAAGGAATGGGTGCAAGGCGCCAACACACGTCAGCTCAGGGCGCTGGTGACGTGGCTTGAATGCCGCCAAAGCAAGGACGGGGAATCGTCCTTGTTTCGTCTTGTAGTGTTGTACCTGTTGTACGAATAGTACTAGGTTTGGAGTTTTATATTTGCTTGGAGGTTAAGGCATCATTTAGCGTCTAAAAACAAGCCTTTCTCGGGTTTTTGAATTCCGGTTTTACGGGACGGGGCCCGGCATGCTAGGTTTTGTGGGTCGACGCCCGAATTTGACTTGCCTTATATGATTTTGAGTGGAAAAGGCCTAGTAAAACCAATTGGATGGTCTACTAGATGAGTTTGTACTTGGATTTTGAAATTGGATTTGGAAAGTTGTATTTTGTACCGAGTTCAGGAAGGGGAACGGTCTCGGGGGTTGGATTTTGGATCTTGAATTTTGGAAGCATTCTTATCAATTGGGATTTTCGCCTGGAGTTATTCCAATCACCTAATAAGGATAATGGTATCGTCATCATCCCAAAGGGGAGACACAAATTAGGTGTCTACACAAAGAAAATACAAAAAATTTCATTCTTGTTTTAGTTTTTCCTTTGCATTGCTCACAGTTTGTTTGAGTTTTGTATGCAAGATAGGGGTCGAACTCGTCATAGGCCTCTTGAAGGAAATATTTCCTTCACCCAAGGTGCATTAAGTCTAATACCAAGGTTCAGATTAATTGCGAACAATTAATTCAGTGAGTTCAAGTGATCGGAACAGCTAGCTGGAGCAATGCTTCCGATCAGTGAGTTCTGATGTATATTGAACTCACAACTTACTCTTGACTGAACCTACAAGGTCACACCAATGACACGAAACATATCACCTGATTAAATGAATCGAAAATTCATTTAATAGCTTTTCGGGATTTAAGTTGGAAACGTATTATACGATGCGACCTTTGTCGGAATCTTATATCGTATCGCGAATATTCGTAAGCTGGGCGACACGAATAAATCGTATCGTACGACGGTGATTCTTCGTATACGAAACGATAAATAAATATATCGGAAATATATTTAAATCGCGAATACAAGGAGCGGCCCACGAGCCGAGTGAAGCACTCGAGGACCATGGGCGCGCGCATAAGCGAGCAAGCAAAGCACGGCAGCAGCGAGGCCCATGAGGCGCGAGGGCTGTGCGCGTGCATGCGGGCCGAGACTACGACACAGCAGCAAGCGGCCCACGGCCCTTCGCTGTGTGTGTCCGTTTGACTTGGCGTGCAAGGCTTGCTAGCCGGCCTTGCCTCTTGGCTTGGTCGGTTAGTAAGGTTATGTAAATAACCTTACAACCTAATTTCCAACTTAGCACAATTCATATTACTCAAACCCTAGAGACACAGAGATCCCTAATTCTCTCTGTGCCTCCAAAGTGAGTTCTTCCCAAAAGCAAAGTATCTTGATCGATTGTCTAAGCTACGATAATCAAGACGGATCTGATCGTGTCGGTGAACCAAGTAGAGGAACGACAAGTGGAGTTCTTTGATCATGTTCGTTGACAGATTATTGTGGAAAACACGCTTCGAATGTAAGTTTGCTTAATTTGTGCTTTATACATGTTTCCTGGCTTTGGGGATTGTTCCGCACATGTTATTATGTTTAACTGTATTCCCAAACAGTGGTATCAGAGAGTTATGTATTCAAAGCATGAATTAGCATGATTATTATTGTTTTTGCATCTGTCAAAAATTTGGATTTTTTATTGATTTTTCGGAATTTTTACAAATTATTGTATGAATTGCGTAATAATCAGGTCCGAAATCACAAATCTTCGCTTTTTCGATTTTTAAAACCCTAATCTGATGGAAAACGATTTTCTAAGATCAAATCAAGGGAATAGAATTGCGAAAACAGGCCTCGAAGTATCGTTGTTTGGGCATTTTTGTTAATTTTTCATTAAAAATTAAAACTGTCGGACAGTAATTCAATTAAAAGGTCAACCTAAACTACTCGGAATTTCTTGAAATTTTGACACAATGTTTCGGGGTAAATTATTGATCTATGGTAAAAATTTCGGATTTTTCCGATAAGTATAAACCCTAATTTTGCCGTTCCCCAATTCGTAAAATTTGAAACCCTAATTGAATTTTAATTAATTTTGGTTTAATAATTCGGTTAATTGTGAAAGGGGATATAATTTCATGGGTCATTGGATAATTTTAAAAATTATTGGATTAAAATTTTTAATGGTTTCGTTAATTTTAATCGCACTTAAACCAAATTATTAAAAATCTGAAATTTAATTGTGTATGAACGATTTAAAGCTTCGGATTTTATTAATTGAAAGTTCAAACTTTAATGTTGATTCGATCGTTCTTAAAAGTTTGAATATTGTTAGCCCTTGATTTATTAATTTTACGAAATTGGATTGTCGTTAAAGTTTATTAAATCGTTAAAAATCGTTGTTTTTCGAAAATAAAATCGTAACCTTTTTTGAAAAATTAAATTAATGCAAGTTCGTGAATTAAATTTAATTTTAATTAAGTTGGTCCGTATTACGAACCAAAGGCACGAACATGAGCATGGTGGAAGTATGGCTCGTCGAGCCATACGAGGCCATTGTGCTTTGGCCGAGCCATGCGACACGGGCAGCAGCAGCTATGCTGCGTGCCTCGTGCGCGCTAGGCGAGGAAGGGGCAGGCGAGGGAGCTTGCGGGGCTGCGATGAAGCAAGGCGCAAGCCTTGCGACGTCCAGCACACACACGATGCACAACACGCACGCAGGGGCAGCTAGGCTGCGGGGACGCGGTGCGCGCGCGCGACGGGGCTGGGGGTGTGCGAGCCTTGCTCGTGCGCTCTTGGGCCTCACGCAAGGCAAGGGCTGGGCGCAAGCCTAACCCGAATAAGTAATTGGACTTTTTTGTTAAAAATCGTTTAATTCGTTGGGCTTCGTACATTTGCTTTAATTTGGGCTAACGGGATATTTAATTTAATATTTTATTTGCTTGGGCCGGGCCGCGAGTTTTAATTTAATATTTCATAATTAATTATCCGGAATAATTATTGGTTTGAGTGGGAGCCACTAAATGAAATTAAAATGAAATAATTATTTTTAATTATTTTCGTTGGTCGCGTTATTTTAATTAAATTCAATTTTAATTAGAATAAAGTCTAAGGATTAATAATTTGGAAATTGATTAATCTTTTCGTTTTAGCATACGAATGGGTGAATGCATAGAATATATATTTTATGTAATGCAGGTACTCCAAGTGACTAGTATGGCCAAATTTAGGATAGTTAAATACGGTATGCGTACCGTACTATCTTTGAATGTAAAGTTTTAAATATGGTCTGCGTACCATGGAATTTTTGATGTAATTTTATTATTTTCAAGTATTTCTAAGCTTAGAACTTTAAGTTAGCATTTGAACGAAGATTCAAGACGATGCCAAGCTAACAAGGAGGTGATGAAGATTGGATGCTTCAAGAGAAGATGTTTTGGGCCATACTAGATCACCATTTATTTATGCACTTCAATACATATATTATGCGTGAATGTATGAATGTATGTATGCTTTGCATGAACAGGTTGTTTCCTATGAATCGATTAGTTTTAAGTTCACTTAATAATCGAACCAACATAGAAACAACTAGGTCCAAGTAATATTGAGTTTAAAAATTGCCTTCCAAATCAACATTTACAAAAATCTAGGGATCTAAGATAGTAGGTTAATTTACGCTAAAGCGATGTGCTATTTAGTTGACTTAGGTGGTAAGGCATCCTAAAGGAGCACGTTGATTGTGGTTACAACTCAAACAACAATGGCATTAAGTTGTGGCAATGGGATAAATTATGGCATTAATTTATTAACCAAGAGTAATTTGGAGATTACTAGCAATAGGTTTTGCTTACCTAAAATCTTAAACTACTTAAGATATGCTAAAGCTGCTTAAGGATTTAGGACTTTTGGGGTCTTGGAATCGTTTCATTCATTTTGGACCATGTTTTTGCTTTTTGCATGAATGAAATGTTTTAATAGCTTTAATGATTGCATGTTTTGCTTTTATTTCAAAGTTATTGAATTGTATGAATGGTTATTTATTGCAAATTCTTTTAGATTGTAGTAATCAAAATGGTCGCAAACATAACAACAATCATATCAGCTGAAATTCTGGATGTCGAGTTAGACTTGACTAATTTTCTTGAATGGAAAGAGAAACTTGTCGAAGTTTTGAAAGTTAATGGCATACACTATGTCATTGAACAACCTTTCCCTAGCTATGACGCGCGAGGCATGACTCCTGAAAGGTACAAAAGTTGGGAACTTCACAAGTACCTTGTCACGGAGTTCATCCTTAAGTCTATCCCTGAGAGTTGGAGAGGGAGGTTCATTACTTTTGAATCTCAAGCTCTCCTAAGTAGCCTCGAGGATAAGTGTGCGGGTTTTCGACCCTTATGCCAAACTGGTGGCAATGGGGTTGACGAATTGGCTAATACGATGAGCGATCTCAAGCTCGTAACCCCACGCAAGTCGTGCCTAGAAATCGAACTTCTAGAGGCACAAAGGCGCATTTACTATGTCAAGATGGACAAAAACACATCAATTCGGTCTCATGTGGATATTGACTTGGTGGTTCCATCAAAGAGTCGGTAGCTATTGCACTAGTGCTGAATTCTCTTCATAAGGATTATGAGGGTTTTAAGATGCACTATCTCTTTCATCAAAAAGAGAGCACATTCTGTGAACTTGTGGAATTACTCATGAAATGCGAGAAAATCCTTAAGTTCAATCAAGACCCTTTGAATGTGAGGTGCACTAAATTCAAGAAAGTAGGCAAGGGGAAGAAAAGCAAGGCTAAATCTTCGTCCACTCCCGGAGGGCATCTGGCGCCTTCCAAGAGCAAGATGAAGAGGAATGCTTCTCCTTCTACATCGCAATGCTTCAATTGTAATGAAATTGGTCATTACAAGCGAGATTGCCCCAAACTAAAGGAAGAGAAGAAGGACGGAAACGTTGCTTCTCCTTCAGGTATGTATGTTATACATTGTATTCTTGCTAATTCTACTTCTTGGGTATTAGATACTGGTTGTGGCTCACACTTATGTTCCAATTCACAGGGACTAAGGAGAAGTAGAAGGCTTGATAAAGGTGAGATGGATCTACGCGTGGGAAATGGAGCACGAATTGCTGCATTAGCCGTAGGATCTTATTTTATTGCCTAGTGGGTTTATTTTGGAACTAGAAAACTGTTACTATGTTCCTAGTATCACCAGAAACATCATTTCTGTTTCAAGTTTGGATTCTAAAGGTTTTAGTTTTCAATTTAAAGACAATAGTTGTTCTTTTTCTTTGAATGGAATGTTTTATGGTTTAGCACAACAAGAAAACGGTCTTTATGTGCTAGATACGAGCAAACACATTTATAACATAAATACCAAAAAGGCTAAAACTGGTGATTCGGATCTCACATTTCTGTGGCATTGTCGATTAGGCCATATAAACATAAAGCGCATGGAATTATTTCAAAGGAAAGGAATTCTAGAATCATTCGACTTAGAGAAGATTGATCAATGCGAATCTTGTTTACTTGGCAAAATGACAAAGCAACCTTTCTCAAAGGTGGGAGAAAGAGCAAGCGAACTACTAGGGCTAATACATACAGACGTATGTGGGCCTATGAGTACGAAAGCTAGAGGTGAGTTCAGCTATTTAATAACGTTTACGGACGACTTCAGTAGTTATGGCTATATTTACTTAATTAAGCACAAGTCTGAATCGTTTGAGAAATTCAGAGAATTTCAAAATGAAGTAGAGAATGAACATGGCAAGAAAATCAAAGCTCTAAGATCGGATCGAGGAGGTGAATATCTTAGCAACGAGTTTGATGACCATCTAAAAGAATGCGGTATTCTTTCTGAACTGACTACTGCAGGGACACCTCAATGGAATGGAGTGTCGGAACGGAGAAATAGGACATTACTCGATATGGTCAGGTCAATGATGGGTCAAGCCGAACTTCCTTTACAGTTCTTGGGACATGCGTTGCAAACTGCAGCACTCACACTGAATCGTGCTCTGTCAAAAGCTGTTAAAAAGACTCCATACGAATTTTGGACTGGGAAACTTCCAAAGTTGTCTTTTCTGAAGATTTGGGGTTGCGAAGCATATGTCAAGCGATTAATTTCGGACAAGCTACAACCTAAATCTGACAAATGTTTCTTCGTTGGGTATCCAAAGGAAACTATGGGGTATTATTTCTACAACAAGTCAGACAAAAAGGTTTTCGTTGCTCGTGACGGTGTCTTTTTGGAAAGAAATCATATTTCCAAATTGACAAGTGGGAGAATAATAGACCTCGAAGAGATTCGAGACGAAGAACAAACTCAGAACTCTTAAGAAGCAGTTCAAGTTGATGAACCTCCAAGGTCTTTAGAAGAACCAGTAGGAGCAGTTCCTCAAAACGTTGTTGCCCCTCGTAGGTCAAATAGAACTATTTTTCAGCCGGACAGATGGACAGGCGTCCTCTTGACTAAAAACTTAGACGTTCTCATATTGGATAGTGATGAACCTTTGACTTACAAGAAAACTATGACGAGCCCAAGCTCCATTAAATATTTAGAGGCCATGCAATCTGAAATAGACTCCATGTCTAAAAATCAAGTCTGGGATTTAGTTGATTTGCCGGATGTGTTCACACCTATCGGATGCAAATGGGTCTTCAAGTTGAAGAAAGACAAAGATGGAATTCAACTCATCTTTCTACGCTCATCAGATGTTTTGAGACACTGATTCTTGCTTAGATATACGCCATGTGACATGGGTAGATGGCCTCTCTTGGCTTCCATCATATTGAACCTAGCAAGCACTTTGTTAATGTAAGTGCTTTGGCTTAGTCCAATCATCCTCTTAGATCTATCCCTATAGATCTTGATGCCCAATATGTAATGTGCCTCTCCTAAGTCCTTCATTGAGAAACACTTCCCGAGCCAAGTCTTTACAGACTCCAACATAGGAATGTCGTTTCCAATAAGCAGTATGTCGTCAACATACAAGACTAGGAATGCAATTTTACTCCCACTGACCTTCTTGTATACACAAGATTAGTCTTGATTCTTGATGAAGCCAAAGTTATTGACTGCTTCATCAAATCGTTTATTCCAACTCCTTGATGCCTGCTTTAGTCCGTAGATGGACTTCTTAAGCTTGCATACCTTTCCTTGGTTCTTTTGATCGACAAAACCCTCCGGCTGTGTCATGAACACAATCTCTTCAAGAAGGAAGTTTTGACATCCATTTGCCATATTTCATAGTCATGAAAAGCGGCAATCGCAAGGATTATCCGAATAGACTTAAGCATCGTGACTGGAGAAAAGGTTTCATCGTAGTCAACGCCGTGAACTTGCCTGTAACCTTTTGCTACCAATCTAGCCTTGTATATGTATACAATTCCATCTTTGTCTTTCTTCAACTTGAAGACCCATTTGCATCCGATAGGTGTGAACACATCCGGCAAATCAACTAAATCCCAGACTTGATTTTCAGACATGGAGTCTATTTCAGATTGCATGGCCTCTAAACATTTAATGGAGCTTGGGCTCGTCATAGCTTACTTGTAAGTCAAAGTTTCATCACTATCCAATATGAGAACGTCTAAGTTTTCAGTCAAGAGGACGCCTGTCCATCTGTCCGGCTGAAAAATAGTTCTATTTGACCTACGAGGGGAAATAACGGTTTGAGGAACTACTCCCACTGGCTCTTCTAAAGACCTTGGAGGTTCATCAACTTGAACTGCTTCTAAAGAGTTCTGAGTTCGTTCTTCGTCTCGAATCTCTTCGAGGTCTATTATTCTCCCACTTGTCAATTTGGAAATATGATTTCTTTCCAAAAAGACACCGTCACGAGCAACGAATACCTTGTTGTCTGACTTGTTGTAGAAATAATACCCCATAGTTTCTTTTGGATACCCAACGAAGAAACATTTTTCAGATTTAGGTTGTAGCTTGTCCGAAATTAATCGCTTGACATATGCTTCGCAACCCCAAATCTTCAGAAAAGACAACTTTGGAAGTTTCCCAGTCCATAATTCGTATGGAGTCTTTTCAACAGCTTTTGATGGAGCACGATTCAGTGTGAGTGCTGTAGTTTGCAACGCATGTTCCCAAAACTGTAAAGGAAGTTCGGCCTGACCCATCATTGATCTGACCATATCGAGTAAGGTCCTATTTGTCCTTTCCGACACTCCATTCCATTGAGGTGTCCCCGGAGCAGTCAGTTCAGAAAGAATACCGCATTCTTTTAGATGGTCATCAAACTTGTGGCTAAGATATTCACCTCCTTGATCCGATCTAAGAGCTTTAATATTCTTGCCATGTTGATTCTCTACTTCATTTTGAAATTCTCTGAATTTCTCAAACGATTCAGACTTGTGCTTTATTAAGTAAATATAGCCATATCTACTGAAGTCGTCCGTAAACGTTATGAAATAGCTTAACTCACCTCTAGCTTTCGTACTCATAGGCCCACATACGTCCGTATGTATTAGCCCTAGTAGTTCGCTTGCTCTTTCTCCCACCTTTGAGAAAGGTAGCTTTGTCATTTTTCCAAGTAAACAAGATTCCTTTCCGTTGAAGTAATTCCATGCGCTTTATGTTTATATGGCCTAATCGACAATGCCACAGAAATGTGAGATCCGAATCACCAATTTTAGCCTTTTTGGTATTTATGTTATAAATGTGTTTGCTCGTATCTTGCACATAAAGACCGTTTTCTTGTTGTGCTGAACCATAAAACATTCCATTCAAAGAAAAAGAATAACTATTGTCTTTAAATTGAAAACTAAAACCTTTAGAATCCAAACATGAAACGGAAATGATGTTTCTGGTGATACTAGGAACGTAGTTACAGTTTTCTAGTTCCAAAACAAACCCACTAGGCAAAGAAATAAAATAACATCCTACGGCTAATGCAGCAATCCGTGCTCCATTTCCCAAGCGTAGATCCATCTCGCCTTTATCAAGCTTTCTACTTCTCCTTAGTCCCTGTGAATTGGAACATAAGTGTGAGCCACAACCAGTATCTAATACCCAAGAAGTAGAATTAGCAAGATTACAATGTATAACATACATACCTAAAGTAGAAGCAACGTTCCCGTTCTTCTCATCTTCCTTCTTCTTCAAGCAATCCCTCTTCCAATGCCCCTTCTTCTTGCAGTAGAAGCATTTAGAGTCGGCAGGACAACGAGTCGCCCATTTCTGTTTACCACAACTGGCGCCGTTGGACTTGGATGAGGGCGAAGCCTTGCCCTTACCCTTCTTGCCCTTATTCTTGCCTGATTTCTTGAAGTTCTTGCCCTTACGCACCATAAGCATATCGTGCTTGTTCTCTTGCTTGAGCGTCTTTTCAGCGGTTTTCAGCATACCGTGAAGCTCAGTAAGAGATTTCTCCATGCTGTTCATGTTGTAATTCAACTTGAACTGATCATAGCCATTATGAAGCGAATGGAGAATGATGTCAATAGCCATTTCATTTGAGACGTTAGAATCTATAGCTCTCATGTTCTCAAAGAGTCCAATCATTTTAAGAACATGTGGGCTCACTGGTTCTCCTTTCTTGAGCTTAGTCTCAAGGATCAACCTCTGAGTCTCGAATCTTTCGATTCTGGCTTGGTACTGAAACATGTTCTTCAACTCCGAGATGATTTGGTAAGCATCCGAGTTAATGAACGTTTTCTGAAGTTCAAGACTCATGGATGCAAGCATCACACATTTGACATCCCTGTTGGCCTGAATCCAACGATTAAGGGCAGCTTGAGTTACCTCCGGCCCAGCCTCTTGCGGTAACTATTCCTCAAGGACATATTCCTTTTCCTCATGCATAAGAACTATTTATAAGTTCCTTTGCCAGTCGAGGAAATTGTTGCCATTCAACTTCTCTTTGTCGAGAATAGAACGCAGATTGAAAGTGTTATTGTTCGCGGCCATTTGATTACTACAATCGAAAAGAATTTGCAATAAATAACCATTCATACAATTCAATAACTTTGAAATAAAAGCAAAACATGCAATCATTAAAGATATTAAAACATTTCATTCATGCAAAAAGCAAAAAACATGGTCCAAAATGAATGAAACGATTCCAAGACCCCAAAAGTCCTAAATCCTTAAGCAGCTTTAGCATGTCTTAAGTAGTTTATGATTTTAGGTAAGCAAAACCTATTGCTAGTAATCTCCAAATTACTCTTGGTTAATAAACTAATGCCATACTTTATCCCATTGCCACAACTTAATGCCATTGTTGTTTGAGTTGTAACCACAATCAACGTGCTCCTTTAGGACGCCTTACCACCTAAGTCAACTAAAATAGCACCTCGCTTTAGCGTAAACCTACTATCTTAGATCCCTAGATTTTTGTAAGTGTTGATTTGGAAGGCAATTTTAAACTCAATATTACTTGGACCTGGTTGTTTCTATGTTGGTTCGATTATTTAGTGAACTTAAAACTAATCGATTCATAGGAAACAACCTGTTCATGCAAAGTATACATACATTCATACATTCACGCATAATATATATATAGAAGTGCATAAATAAATGGTGATATAGTATGGCCCAAAACATCTTGTCTTGAAGCATCCAATCTTCATCACCTCCTTGTTAGCTTGGCATCGTCTTGAATCTTCGTTCAAATGCTAACTTAAAGTTCTAAACTTAGAAATACTTGAAAATAATAAAATTACATCAAAATTTCCATGGTACGCAGACCATATTTAAAACTTTACATTCAAAGATAGAACGGTACGCAGACCGTATTTAACAATCCTAAATTGGCCATACTAGTCACTTGGAGTACCTGCATTGCATAAAATATATATTCTACAAATTCACCCATTCGTATGCTAAAACGAATGGCCCATGTTAATATGCAAGTATTTACGTGAATTAATTAAAATTCACGTTCACATAAACGTGTCCTAAAAGATTAATCAATTTACAAATTATTAATCCTTAGACTTTATTCTAATTAAAATGAATTTAATTAAAATAATGCGACCTACGAAAATAATTAAAATAATTATTTTATTTTAATTTCATTTAGTAGCTCCCACTCAAACCAATAATTATTCCGGATAATTAATTATGAAATATTAAATTAAAACTCGCGGCCCGGCCCAAGCAAATAAAATATTAAATTAAATATCCCGTTAGCCCAAATTAATGCAAATATACGAAGCCCAACGAATTAAACGATTTAAAAAAAATCCAATTGCTAAATCGGGCTAGGCTTGCGCCCAGCCCCGCCTTGCGTGAGGCCCAAGAGCACACGAGCAGAGCTCGGGCACCCCCAGCCCCATCGCGCGCGCGCGCGCACTGCGTCCCCGCAGCATCGCTGTCCCTGCCCTGCGTGTTGTGCATCGTGTGTGCTAGACGTCGCAAGGCTTGCGCCTCGCTTCGTTGCAGCCCCGCAAGCTACCTTGCCTGCCCCTCCCTCGCCTAGCGCGCACGAGGCACGCAACATAGCTGCTGCTGCCCGTGTCGCATGGCTCGGTCGAGCACAATGGCCTCGTATGGCTCGACGAGCCATACTTCCATCATGCCCATGTTCGTGTTTTTGGTTCGTAAAACGGACAAACTTAATTAAATTTAAATATAATTCACGAACTTGCATTAACTTTATTTTTCAAAAAAAAAAAGTTACGATTTTTATTTTCAAAAAACAACGATTTCGTAAATTTAATAAATCAAGGGCTAACAATATTCAAACTTTCAAGAACGATCGAATCAACTTTAAAGTTTGAACTTTTAATTAAAGAAATCCGAAATTGTATATCGTTCATAAACAATTAAATTTCAGATTATTAATAATTTGGTTTAAGTGCGATTAAAATTAACGAAACCATTCAAAATTTTAATCCAATAATTTTAAAAAATAGCCACTGACCCATGAAATTATACCCCCTTCCCCATTTAGCCTAATTATTAAACCAAAATTAATTAAAATTCAATTAGGGTTTCAAATTTTACGAATTGGGGAAAGGCAAAATTAGTGTTTATACTTATCGGAAACATCTGAAATTTTTACCTTAGATCAAGAATATATCCAGAAACATTGTGTCGAAATTTCAAGCAATTCCGAATAGTTTAGGTCGACCTTTTAATTGAATTACTGTCCGACACTTTTAATTTTTAATGAAAAATTAACAAAAACGCCAAAAAAACGATATTTCGAGGCCTGTTTTCGCAATTCTATTTTCATGAGTTAATCTTAGAAAATTGTTTTCCATCAGATTAGGGTTTTAAAAATCGAAAAAGCGATGATTTTTTATTTCGGACCTGATTATACGCAATTCATCCAATAATTCGTAAAAAATTCCGAAAAATCAACAAAAAATCCGAAATTTCGACAGATTCAAAAACAATAATAATCATGCTAATTCATGCTTTGAATACATAAGGCTCATGATACCACTGTAGGGGAATACAGTTAAACATAATAACATGTGCGGAACAATCCCCAAAGCCAGGAAACATGTATAAAGCACAGATTAAGCAAACTTACATTCGAAGCGTGTTTTCCACAATAATCTGTCAACGAACACGAACAAAGAACTCCACTTGTCGTTCCTCTACTTGGTTCACCGACACGACCAGATCCGTCTTGATAATCGTAGCTTAGACAATTGATCAAGATACTTTGCTTTTGGGAAAAACTCACTTTGGAGGCACAACGAGAATTAGAGTTCTCTGTGTCTCTAGGGTTTGAGTGTATGAATTATGTGTGTGTTGGAAACAAGGTTGTAAGGTTATATCATTAACCTTACTAACCGACCAAGAAAGAAGCAAGGCCGGCTAACAAGCCGTGCGAGCCAAGCAACACGGACACACGCCAGCGCCCAGCGACACACTACAGGCCGAAGCCCACAGCGCGCGCGCCGAGCAGCTGGGCCGTGGGCCTTGCTCGCTCGTCGTGCTGTGCGCTAACGCTTGCTGCTGCGTGCTGGCGCCCAATGGGCTTGCCTTTCTTGCTCGCGAGCTTGCTGGCTCGTTGGGCCTTGCACGCTTACGTGCTTGGCTTGACGGGCCAACAACTCCGATGCCCTTCGTATTCGCAATTTAATATATTTCCGATATATTATTTATCGCTTCGTATACGACGAATCACCGTCGTACGATACGGTTTATTCGTGTCGCCCAGCTTACGAATATTCGCGATACGATATACGATTCCGACAAAGGTCGTATCGTATAATACGTTTCCAACTAATTCCCAAAAAGCTATTAAATGAATTTCCGATTCATTTAATCTGGTGATCTGTTACGTGTCATTGGTGTGACCATGTAGGTTCAATCAAGAGTAAGTTGTGAGTTCAATATCCATTAGAACTCACTGATCGGAAGCATTGCTCCAGCTAGCTGTTCCGATCACTTGATCACACTGAATTAATTGTTCGCAATTAATCTGAACCTTGGTATTAGACTTAATGCACCTTGGGTGAAGGTCATATTTCCTTCACACGTACTGCGGCGATTTCATATACTTCGAGAGATCGTTGAAAGAAAGGAAATCGAGATTTGCAAGGTTGGAACTGACGACAACGTCGCGGATCCATTGACTAAACCGTTGCCACAAGTGAAACACAACTCACATGTAGCAACCATGGGAATCAAGCATGTTGGAGAATGGCTTTGATTTTCTAAGTATTGTTTTAGAACATCTGTTAGATCTATGTTTAAAACAATTGGTTTAACCATTTCATATTTATGAAATTTATTTATTTCATATTCATTTAATTGTGGTTTAGAATTAATTGATAAGTCCATGTGATTCAAATCATTCAAATGGGATGTCAAGATGGATTATTTGACAAAGAAACACCCATAAGTGAACTTGAATATTGAAGTCACAAAGGATCCCTAATCCAGGTCATTGAAAGGTGGACGACCAATGACTAATGAAGATTAGATTGCAAGTAGATTACTTAGTTCTGTTTCTTGAACTATAGTGACTGGATGTCAGAATCTTTTGCATAGATACTTATTGGATCTTGTATCGGATTGACCATGAGAACACTTTAAGATATTAAAGTCATGTCATAGGTAGTTCTCATTAATGGTGATTAGAAACCGTTCCTCAGAACATGAGGGATTATGTCTGCTCGTTTGAGAATTAGTTTGCTTTAATACTAGCTAAAGGTCGCACCGTAAAAGGAGGCTATAAAAGCAGTTATTGGGCGTACTATGAATCAAAGTGAGTGTTCATAGATTACAAGAATGGATTTTCCTCCTATCTTTGATAGGATATGGTGTTGTTGTGTAACAAGGCCTCTCGGAGAGTTAGATACTGTAAAATGCATGGCCGTGCTCAGAATGGTTAGGCTTAACCTTCTGCAAAAGTTTGACAGTTGAACTCTGTAATCCGAGAAACACTTCTGGACCTAATAAGGATGGCTTGGATCTTATCTTATGTTCAGTAAGTAACACTAAGCGACAAAGGAATGTGGATGCACACTTGTCTGAATGACAAGTGGGAGATTGAAGGAAATATGTCCTTCGCCCAAGGTGCATTAACTCTAATACCAAGGTTCAGATTAATTGCGAAGAATTAATTCAGTGAGATCAAGTGATCGGAACAGCTAGCTGGAGCAATGCTTCCGATCAGTGAGTTCTAATGGATATTGAACTCACAACTTACTCTTGCCTGAACCTACAAGGTCACACCAATGACACGTAACAGATCACCGGATTAAATGAATCGGAAATTCATTTAATAGCTTTTCGGGATTTAAGTTGGAAACGTATTATACGATACGACCTTTGTCAGAATCGTATATCGTATCGCGAATATTCGTAAGCTGGGCGACACGAATAAATCGTATCGTACGACGGTGATTCGTCGTATACGAAACGATAAATAAATATATCGGAAATATATTTAAATCGCGAATACAAGGAGCGGCCCACGAGCCGAGTGCACGAAGCACTCGAGGCCCATGGGCGCGCGCATAGGCGAGCAAGCAAAGCACGGCAGCAGCGAGGCCCATGAGGCGCGAGGGCTGTGCGCGTGCATGCGGGCCGAGACCACGACACAGCAGCAAGCGGCCCACGGCCCTTCGCTGTGTGTGTCCGTGTGACTTGGCGTGCAAGGCTTGCTAGCCGGCCTTGCCTCTTGGCTTGGTCGGTTAGTAATGTTATGTAAATAACCTTACAACCTAATTTCCAACTTAGCACAATTCATATTACTCAAACCCTAGAGACACAGAGAACCCTAATTCTCTCTGTGCCTCCAAAGTGAGTTCTTCCCAAAAGCAAAGTATCTTGATCGATTGTCTAAGCTACGATAATCAAGACGGATCTGATCGTGTCGGTGAACCAAGTAGAGGAACGACAAGTGGAGTTCTTTGTTCGTGTTCGTTGACAGATTATTGTGGAAAACACGCTTCGAATGTAAGTTTGCTTAATCTGTGCTTTATACATGTTTCCTGGCTTTGGGGATTGTTCCGCACATGTTATTATGTTTAACTGTATTCCCCAACACCTCTCTACCCTCTCAACCTAGAGTTAGAGAGGACTTTGCGAAGCTTGAGACGTATCCGGACCCGTTTGTCGAGCTACAACAGATTCGAACCTTTGAGTGGAGCTACGGATCGAGAGTCAACAAGTCCAACCATTGAGAGAATGGCTCTTCTGGTTAAGAACCTCGGAATTCCGGGAGCCTTTGAGGCGACTTGTGGCATTTAAGCCCCGACTACCAATGCAAACAATTTTGAAATAAAGCCCGCATTGATTTATTTGGTGCAAAGTCATCCATTTTGCGGAAAGAGTAGCGAATCACCGCATGAACACTTGAAATAATTTGAGCACTATTGTGATACCATTAAGCACAATGGACTGACTTCGGACTACATAAGGTTGACACTATTCCGCTTCTCTCTCTTGGGGCGTGCTAGTGATTGGCTTGACAAGGAGGTCAAGCCAAACTCACTTCAGACTTGGAATGAAGTGACAAGTGCGTTCTTGAGCAAGTTCTATTCGCACGGGAAGACGGCCGAGTATCGCCATAAGATCCAATCATTTGAGCAAAAGCGGGACGAGTCTCTATTTGAGGCTTGGGATCGGTTCAAGGAATATCAAAGGGAGTGCCCTCACCACGGGATTCCTAAATGGCTCCTCCTACAAACTTTCTACTTGGGATTGAGCCCTACCTCCAAAACAAGTCCTATAATGAACAAGACGGAGGACTAAATAGAGGAGATCATAGAGGATGTCGTGCAAAACTACAAAGCATGGCACGTAGGAACAAGGAATTATGATTGCAAGAGTAAAGGTGAGGATGGTAAAGGTTCAATCTATGCAATTAAGCAAGTGCGCATCATCGAGAAGCTTAGCTCAAGGTTAGGAAAGCTTGAGAGCACTCCGAGTCAACCCCCATCACCATTAACAATTCCTCCACCATCGGCTACTCTTCTCACTAAGTGGAAGAGCAAGGTGAGTTCCTACAATACTATGCCATTAGATACATCCTTTTGTGAAAATTGTCATGACTATGGGTATTTCCATAACATGTATCCTTTAGCGCATAATGTTTCATATGTGGATTATGGCCCTTCTTATGAAGGAGATTTTGATGTGGAATATGGCAATGCTATGAATGAGAGGCCTAGATATGATGGCCCCTCGAACCAAAACTTTAATAGGCAAGCACCTAGAGGCCCCCAATGCATGGATCCTACCAAGGCTTCGACCAAGGAGGTGGGTGTGATAGTCAAGTCCGAGGTAACTATAGGGCGCAAGGCTATCAAGGCCAAGCACCCTATGGTCAATCTCACGGTCTTGGAAATCAAACTCAATACAATCAAGGTAGTTATAACCCTAACAATCTAGGTGGAGAGGGTTACAACTATCCTTATGGGAAATATAGGGGTGCTTCTAGTGGGGGCTATCCGTCGAACCCGGGAGGACAATATGGTAGTTCTCAATTTCCTCCTCCCGGATTCAATGGGCCAAAGACCTATGGCAATCAATACCCTCAAAATCCTATGGGTTATGGCAATGCACCTCCACCACTCCCGCCTCTCAAGTCTAACCTTGAGGATCTTATGGAGTAGTTTGTGGGGGCGCAAGCCAAGAAAAATGTTGAGTTTGATGATGGATTCAAGCAATCCAATAATCATTTAAAAATGATCGAAACCCAACTAGAACAACTTGCTAGCTCCATCAAGGAACAACAAGTGCATACTAGTCTCCCACCCCAAGGTCAAACTCCTATGCAAATGAATGCCATTATGACAAGGAGTGGAAAGATTCTAGATGGTGGTGCTAGAGCTAGTAAAATTTCCTAGTCAAAAGGGAAAGATCAAAATGGGATTGTTGAGTCGAATGACGATGATGCGGTAGAAGAGGAGCCTCACACAGATGATGTGAATGATGTTCAAAGCTAAAAGAGGCTACTCTTGTACCTCTCCCCACTCCTAAATTTCCCTACCCCCAAAGGTTTATAAGGCATAAGTTGGATGTTCAATTCTCGAATTTCCTAGAAGTTATTAGGAAGTTGCATATTACCATTCCCTTTACGGACGCATTGAAGAAAATGCCAACCTACTCAAGATTTCTTAAGGAAATTTTGAGTGGGAGGAGAGATTCCGACGTAAAGGAAACAATGAATTTGACCGAGAATTGTAGTGCCATCATTCTTAATGAAATGCCCCCAAAACGCAAGGATCCGGGTAGTTTTTTTATCCCATGTGTAATTAAAGCCCTTGAAATTGGGAATGCCCTATGGGATTTGGGGGCTTGTGTGAGTTGGATGCCATATTCGGTGTTCATTACACTTGACATTGGAGAGTTGGTACCTACCAATATCACACTTCAACTTGCCTACCGATCGGTCAAATATCTAATCGGCAAGGTTGAAGATGTGCCATTGCGAGTAGGCAAGTTCGTCATCCCCGTGGACTTCGTGGTGCTCGATATTGATGAGGACGCTCATGTCCCAATCATTCTCGGGAGACCATTTTTGGCCACGGCGGGGGCTATCGTAGATGTTAAACAAGGAGTTATCACACTTAAGGTGGGCAAGGATAGTCTTACATTTGACTTGACTAACACTATGCACTATCCTAGCTCACTTAGTGAGGATTGCTTCTTTGTTGACTCCCTAGACCCCCTCGTTCATGATATGCATGAGCACTTGCTCATTTCTAATGATCCTCTTGAGCTTGCTCTTTTGAATAGGGTAGGTATAGGAAATATAGGTGTGGAAGCGGCACAATACAAGGAGAAATTGAACACCACCCCACTTGGTGAGGAATAATATTGTTGCGTTTTGCTTGACCGGGAGGACGTCCTTGATGATCTTAAACAACGTGATGGTAAGGAAGCTCCTAAGGTTGAGCTCAAGGCTCTACCTTCGAGCTTGAGGTATGTTTTCCTAGGTCACAACTCTTCCTACCCCGTCATTTTAATGCTAGTCTTGATGATGAGCAAGTCCTTAAGCTCGTTCAAGTTTTGAGGAGGCATCAAAGTGCTTTGGGGTATACCATAGATGATTTCAAAGGCATAAGCCCGACACTTTGCATGCACCACATTGATCTTGAGGACAATGCCATCCCACATCGGGAAAGACAACGCAAACTTAATCCACCAATGGGTGAGGTGGTTAAGAATGAAATTGTCAAGCTCTAATTGGCGGCCGGGATCATCTATCCTATTTACAATAGTAGACGGGTGTCCCCGGTCCATGTTGTCCCCGAGAAAGGTGGGATGACGGTAGTAAAAAATGCACAAGGCGAGCTTATTTCTACCCGGACAGTGACCGGGTGGCGTATGTGCATTGATTATCGTGAACTCAATCTCTCCACCAAGAAAGATCACTTCCCCTTGCCCTTTATCGATCAAATACTTGAACGACTAACCAAACACAAGTATTTTAGCTTTCTTGATGGCTATTCCGGGTTCTTTCAAAACCCCATAAACCCGGAAGACCAAGAGAAAACTAGATTTACTTGTCCATATGGGATATTTGCCTATAGGAGGATGTCATTCGGGCTTTGCAATGCCCCCGGGACGTTCCAAAGATGCATGATGAGCATTTTTGGTGACATGCTCGAGGAGGAAATGGAGGTTTTCATGTACGACTTTTCGGTGGGTGGGGCCACCTATGATGAGTGCCTCGTCAACCTTGAAAAGTGTCTTGAGAGATGTGAAAAGGTTCAATTGGTGCTTAATTTGGAAAAGTGTCACTTTATGGTTCAAGAAGGGATTGTTCTAGGGCATAAGTTCTCACACCTTGGTATTGAAGTGGATAGGGCAAAAATTGAGGTTATAGAGAAGCTCCCTCCTCCGGTCAATGTTAAGGGGATCCGCTCCTTTCTTGGGCATGCCGGTTTTTATAGGAGATTCTTTAAGGATTTCTCGTTGATTGCTAGGCCCCTTACTAATCTCCTTCAAAAGGAGTGTGATTTTCAATTCGATGCCGCTTGCCTCAAAGCTTTCAACACACTCAAGAACTCCCTAGTTTTTACTCCTATTGTGCAAGCCCCCGATTGGTCCCTTCCTTTTCAATTGATGTGTGATGCTAGCGACTAATCGGTTGGTGGGGTCCTAGGGCAAAGGAAGGATAAGAAGCTCAATGTGATATATTACATGTCCAAAAATCTCAACCAAGCCCAATCCATCTACACTACCACCGAAAAGGAGTTTCTTGCCATTGTACATGCCTTTGAGAAATTCCGGACCTATTTGGTGGGTTCGAAGACTATTGTGTACACGGACCATGAGGCAATCCGATATCTCATGGCAAAGAAGGAGGCTAAGCCTAGACTTATTCGTTGGGTACTCCTCCTCCATGAGTTCGATATTGAGATTCGTGATAAAAAAAGGAGCCGAGAATGTGGTAGCCGATCATCTCTCTAGGCTAGAACTTGGGGATGGGGCTAAGGATGATGTGCCGATTGAGGATGCTTTGCGCGATGATACCTTGTACATGGTAGAGAACTCCCTTATTCCTTGGTTCGTTGATATTGTGAATTACTTAGCTTGTGGGGTTATCCCCGAAGATCTTTCCACCCAACAACGCCAGAAGTTGAAGTATGATGCTCGGCGCTATGTTTGTGATGATCCCGTCTTGTTGAGGAGGTGCCCGGATGGACTATTGAGGAAATGTGTTCCGAATGAGGAATTTGCTAATGTTCTCCGTATGTGCCACTCTTCCCCTTGTGGTGGGCATATGGGAGGTGATAAAACCGCCTCCAAGGTCCTTCAAAGTATGTTGTGGTGGCCCACCCTCTCCCGGGATGCTTGGGCCTTTGTCAAATCTTGTGATCATTGTCAACGAACGGGGAATTGTCTAAGAGGCAAGAGATGCCACAATCTTTCATTCTTGAGCTTGAAGTGTTTAATGTTTGGGACATTGACTTCATGGGCCCCTTTCCTTCTTCCTACAGCAATTTGTACATCTTAGTGGCCGTTGATTATGTGTCCAAATGGACGGAAGTAATCGCCTCACCCACCAATGATCATAATCTGGTGATTTCCCTTTTCAAGAAGATTGTTTTCCCCCGTTACGGTGTCCCTAGGGCGGTTATAAGTGATGGAGGATCCCACTTTGCTCATGGGAAGTTCAAGGCACTTTTGAAGAAATATGGTGTGCATCACAAGATAGGTTTGGGGTACCTTCCCCAAACAAGTGGCTAAGTTGAAGTGACTAACCGAGAAATCAAGTCCATCCTTGAGAAGACGGTTACCAAGAACCGAAAGGATTGGGCAATCAAACTCGATGATGCTCTATGGGCTTATAGGACGGCTTTCAAGACCCCCATTGGGATGACTCCGTACAAGCTTGTGTATGGTAAAAATTGCCATTTCCCGGTTGAATTGGAGCATCGGGCTATGTGGGCCATTAAAACATTGAATTTTGAACATTCTTGTGCGGGTGAGCGACGTTTACTTGACTTACATGAGCTTGAAGAGCTAAGAATGAATGCATATGATTCGGCAAGTATCTACAAAGCTCGTTCTAAGCAATATCAGGACGCCCGTATTCAGAAAAAAAAGTTCATGGAGGGAGAGAAAGTCCTCCTCTATAATTCTTGTTTGAAGTTATTCTCGGGTAAGCTCAAGTCCCGGTGGAGCGGCCCATTTGATGTTGTGAGAGTGTTCCCACATGGTGCAATTGAGATTCGGGGAGATGATTCCGGCCCCTTCAAGGTTATTGGTCATAGGCTCAAGCACTATATATGGGTGACTCTCTTAGTTAGTTTTCTATCATTGACCTAAAGGACCCCCCATGAATTGGGGGGGGGGGGGGACCGTCAAGCTAGTGACGTTCAAGAAGCGCTTCCGGGAGGCACCCCGCAGGTTTTGTGCATATTTTTGTGTGTTTTATTGGTGTGGGTTCACATTTTCCACCATTTCCTTGCTCGTTGATCTTTTGGTGAGTTTGTTTTATTTTCAGGTTCTTTGCGGGACTTGCTCCCACGGCATCTCCGGTAATATCTTTCTATCTCACATGCATTCTTTGGGACGGGCATATTTCTTGTGGGGCATTTGGTTGCATGGTTAGTTGTTCCCCTCCTAGTTTTATTTTAGGCCTTGAGGACATGGCCTAATTCAAGCTTGGGGGGAGATTTTATTGTGTGGTTACTTTGTGATTGTTCATGCCAATGAATTATTGCATTTGTGTGCAATGTATATACTTTAGTGCCTAGTTTCTTTAGCTTCTTTGATTGTAGTTTTTTTTTGTTTTCTTTTGTTTTCCGTATTTTCATTCCTTTTCTTTTCTTCCTTTTTCTTTCCTTTTTCTTTGTTTTCCTCTCCTTTTTGTTAAGGCAAGTTTTTCTAGCTTTTAGGCATTATTCTTGATTTGGGAATAATAAAAATGGAACTTATAGGTTAGAATTCTTTTATTCCTAATTGGTAGATGTGTGCACGGTGTGAGGGGGTCGAAAAAGCACGAGGCTAATGCGTGACCTCGTCCCTCGTGGGTGTGACGCTTCTTTTTTGTCAAATCAAGTGTAATTGGATTTCCTGTGACTTTACACCCATTTGACTAGTAATATAGGAGTCGCCATTCAGTTTTTAACGACAATGAGAAAAACTGACAAAACCCGGTTATCGTGACATAAAGGGAGTGCAATTATGTTTGACCACGACGGCCGTAGGTTCCCTTGTGATCCCTGGTGTGGGGATCTCTCAACATACACCCGCAAGGTAGAGATTGAGGGTTCGGGGGACTGTAACTACCGACAGGAGTACTCGCTCTTCGATAACTCCAGAGGCAGGATATCCTTACTAGCTCAGCATAAATAATTGAAGGGACATGCGTTAACTATTAAACTAATTTGAGTTGATTTTAACAATATGCAACATATAGCACTAGATCGAGCGCGATTATCTGATTTAGATTGTATTGAGGGACCTAGCATGATAATCCAATTTCCCAAAAATGTTATCTTTATTAGGCGTGATAGAACAATCAGATTTAATTAGTTTAACATTTCATAAAAAGGGCGAGGAAAGCAATTAAACAATGGAAAAGGGACACATTACGACGCACCCTTGAGAGGTGCGTCACGGTTCTCAAAAAACTAACCACTTTGACTTTGCTATTTCTCCTTTTATTTAACGAATCTCAAATTACGGGACAGGATACGTTCTGTTTGATTTTTGGATCGATTGCGACAGCACGCGTGATTAATTTCGCAGCGTGAGGCTTAGGCTTAGGGGTTTAGAGTCAATACTCAGAATAATAATTGTGTGTTGTGTCCTTTTCACATCGAACTTGGGGCTATATTTATAGAAAAGAGTTCGTGGAAAGATAGAATTGTAGAACTCTAATCCACGAAGAATTAGGAAAGAACACGTCCCAGGTAATTTCAGCGCCCAGGGCTGGGCGCCGAAGATTTCGGCGCCCAGAGCCAGGCGTTGAAAATAGGGTCTGGGCTGTTTCTTTGTCAGATTCGGACTCTTAGAACCCGGAGTGTATGCGACTTAATCGAGTCTTTTAGTGCGTATTAATTTTATGATGGAATGCATCTGGGCCCGTTAGGAACTCTAGGCTCGTTAGGATTTTAATTAATACGTAACTCTTATTTTCGAATCGTATTAGGAACAGGATTCTCTCGCAATTTCTATCTCATTTAGGATTTATGTTGGAGTGCAACACCTAATTCTGACAGGTTTCTATCTTCTATGACTTGCCACTTTTAACAACTACCCATTACGGCAGTTACTGTTTTTAGCAGGTTTCCATAAATGGCAGGTTTCTATAAATAGCAGGTTTCGGGTGAAATGAAAAGGGGATTGAGATTCGTTATTTTATAGGAGATGCGTTGTCAAGTGGAGATTTATGTTCTCATCATCGAACCTTCCCTTTCGGGAATGGGGACAAAAGTAGGTGTCTACAGTTAGCCCCCACTTTGACTGAGTCTTGGAGTAAGACGATGGTCAAAGTATTAGACGGAGTGCGTCACACAAGTCATGGTGACCTGTTTTTGCGAGGGTCTCACGAGCCCCCGAGTGATAACATTTGACTTAAGGGTCATCACTTGAAGTGTCGACATATCCCTCACGTGTCATTGGGATTTGTCAACGGAGAGTATAGAAACTCCCTCACTTTGTCATTGGAAGTATTTAAAGAGGCGTAGAAACCCCCTCACTTTGTCAATGGGAGTAGCTACAGATGTTTTCGAAATCAAAGCTATAAAGTGTAATTGGGCCTGGCCATGCCCATGAAGGAAATAATGCCCTTGGTCCAAGTATGCATTCAATGTTAAGTCTAATAAATGCGGTTCAGTATTAATTAACAAGTTAATAATTCAGTGAGATCAAGTGAGCTGAATGCCTAGCTAGAGGCCGCTTCAGTTCAAGTGGAATTAATGATATTAATCCACAGCTTACTCTTGACTGAACCCGTAGGGTCACACAAATAGTACGTAAACGGATCAAGTATTTAATGGCATTAAATACTCCATCTATGAATATTCGGAACCGACGGATCTTGGTTTCAGTGGGAGCTAAGATCGTCACAGGCAAGAAATGAATACTCCGGAAACGATGATATTGCCGGAAACGGAAATATGGATCGTATCGGAAATATGAATATTATCCAAGTCGTAGATGTTGCCGGAAACGGAAACATGGTACGTATCGGAAAATATTATTGGAAATGGAAATATTACCCGAATTGGAAATATTGCCGGAAACGGAAATATTGTCAGAATCGGAAATATTACCGGAATCGGAAAATAATTCCGGAAACGGAAATATTAAATATTTGTTCGAAACGGAAATTAATTCCGGAATCGGAAATATTAAATATTGTTCGTATCGGAAATAGATTCCGGAAATGGAAATTTAATCGGAAGCGTATCGTACGAATTAGCATCGGACGAGGCCTGCCGGACGAAGGCCCAGCACGAAGCCAGGCCATCGCCCAGCAAGCACGCACGCCACAGCCCAGCGCGCACAAGGCCGCGCATGCGTGGGCCGTGCTGCGCGGGCTGCTGCTCGCACGCGCATGGGCAGCCCTTGTGGCTGCCGTGTGTGTGTGAGTTTGAGCTCATGCGAGATTCCTGAATCTGCAAGAGTCAGTGTATGATTAAATGTCTATTCCTATTGGATAAATTGATTAAGTAGAATTCGTGTAGAATTCTAATTCCAATTAATTCGCATCCTACTAGGATTACGATTCCTTTTCCATAACTCTATAAATAAAGGCCTAGGGGTCATAATTTACACACAAGTTTTCAAGTATTCAAAAGTGAGTTTTTGAGAGAAAATCAAACACACATCTTGCTCAAAAGTGCCGAATTTTCTGAGTACCTTAAGGGCGATTCTAGTTGGTCAATCTTAAGGCGGATCCGGACGTGCTGTGGACTTTCTACGGAGGGACGACACTTGGAGTCCTAAAAGACTTGTTCTTGTTCGGTTCGGGCGCAGCTAGGGAAGGCACGCAACAAAGAGTATGCATCTAATTATGCTATATGATTATGTGTAAATAATATGTTTCCTGGGTTAATGGTTTTTCCGCATGATCTATGTAAATGTCATATGTATCATAACCTAACAGTGGTATCACGAGCCCCTTATTATTTTCATAATCTAAATTGCATGAACATGGTTAAATATTACAAATTTGCAAGAATTAAAAGGGGTGATTAATTTTCGTAATTGTTAATTAATTGCAAATTGCGTTTATTTAATTATATGTACGCAGTTTTTCGGCAGTTTCTTCATTACTCATCCGAATTGAGTGATTTTTGTGTCAATTCCGCATGTAAAAGGCATTCTAAAATTTTGACAAAAATAGTATTTTTCTGCCGAACCCAGAATTCTCAAATTCGAAGCCTAACTATGACTTTTCGAAGGTTTTAGTTTTTCGAATGCAAAATTTCGTAAATTTAAGATGTTAAATTAAATATTTGCGATTCTTGTTGATAAATCTTGAATTTTTGATTGACCTACTGCATATGTTTAACAAGTTTGAATGCCTAGTCTTGTTAATTATGCAATCTAATTTGTAATTATGATTAATTTGTTGAAAATTAGAATAATTTAGAATTAATTTGATTTTCATAATTAATTGTAATTTAATTAGAAACCTATGATTAAAAACCACCATAAAAATTGTAAATTTATGACAAATTTTAAATTTTTATGACCTAGACTTGAATCCATAACAATCGGAAATCAATTGGATAATAAATTTTCGATTTTTTCGCCCTAAAATTATGAAATTAATAATATTTATTAATTTGTCATTAATTTTAAATATAAATTTTAAATTTTTATGCGATTCGTTCAAATAACTTGCACGCACGAAGCAATGGACGCTTCGTGTTACCCTTAAGGGGTGTTGTATAATGCGGGCATGCGACGACGAGCAAGGGAGCTCGTCGCCCGTGCGGCACGAATGCAATGAGCAAGGGCGTAGTGCACGAGCACAAGGCAGCAGCCCTGCCTTGTGTCGTGTGCCACGAGCAATGAACGGATGGGCATGGGCGAGGGGCGAGCCAAGGCAGTCGCGTGTGGGCAGCAAGCGAGCTGCGCCACAGCGCGCGCTGCCTCGCATAACAGCGCGCAGCCTCGTGCGCAGCGAGCGCAAGCTCGCGTGCCACGAGCGCTGCGCACAGCATCACTCGCGCGCACCAGCGAGCGATCGCGCGCCAGCGAGCGATGGCTCGCGCGCACCAGCGAGCGATGGCTCGCGCGCGCGCAGCGAGCGATCTCGCGCGCCAGCGAGCAATGGCTCGCGCGCACCAGCGAGCGATGCAGCGCCCCAGCGAGCGATGGCTCGCGCGCACCAGCGAGCGATCTCGCGCACCAGCGAGCGCGGTAACGCGCGCGCGCTGCGAGCGATAGCTCGCGTGCGGTGGGCGCTGTGCGGAGGCTTGCGTATGGGACAGCAGCAGCTATGCAACGAGCGCATGGGCTGCGCGCACATGGCCAGCAATGGCTGTGTGCGTACGGCCCATGGGCGTGCAACGCGTAGGGTGTTTGCGTTTCGATTAGATCGTTTTGAATGTTTAATTTGAAAATTTCAGTTCACGTAATTTTAATTAATTTTAAAATTAATAATTTGAATTAATTTCTTGGATTTTAATTTTGAATATTATAATTATAATAAATGGAATTTATTCTAATTATTTTACTAAAATTAAAATCATGAATTAATTTAAATGCGACTGAAATTAAATTAAATTTTGGATTCAATTATAAATTTATATGAGCTTTAAATTTTAATTAAATTTGTATGTTTCCGGTTAGACTAGAAATACAATTTTATGTTTAAAATTAGTAAAGCATATGAATTTATTGGTTTGAGTGGGAGCACTTTTTAGTCATAAACTCTTGATTAGGTCTACAAATCCTTAAGGTTAAAACAACTCGATTAGAATTAATAAGGACTGAATAATTGGTAGATTATTGGTGCCCTTGATTAATTGCTGCAAATGTTTACGTGATGCATAATGTGTTTAACTAACCAGCTAAGTGGGCCATTCATGATAATGAATGGGTGAATGGTATATATAGTATATGTACTGTTTTGCAGGTTATGAAGTGACTAGTATGGCCCAAATAGGATAGAAAATATGGTCTGCGTACCATTAATTTGAATGTAATTGGTTTAAATACCAAAGTTGTTTTTCAATTCAAATATGGTCTGCGAACCATCAAATAGTTGTAATTAGTTATAGCTTATCCTATTTGAAGAAAATGATGCCTCCCACGGAGATTTTCAAGACGGACTTTGAAGTTAAAGCTTCAAGATGAAGTCGGGCCATACTAGATCACAAATATCTTATGCATGTTTTAAGTTATTTATTGCTTTTAAATATGTCTTAAAATGCATGAGATCAAAAGCTTGATTATGTTGCATGATTAAGGATTTTAGTTCACTTAAAATCTAACCAACATAGTAAGAGCCTTAAGTTCCAAACTTAAAAATTGAGTTAAAAGGTGCCATGCCAAAATATACACTTGCTTGGATATCCTTTACATCAATCTAGTAATAGTTTTCGCTCAGCGAGGTGTTACTTATTGGTCCTAAAGGGGCAAGGTACACAAATAATTGTGAGTACATGTTAGTTTTGGTGAAACTCAACGATATAAGTAAGGAGTCCTTTTATGTCGTGGCAAATTCGATAGGTTTACCTAATAAGTTCTTAGACGTACCTATCAACCAAGAATAGTTTCTAGACTATTAGCAAAAGGCTTTTGCTTACCTAAAATGTTTTAGAATTGAGTCGACAAACTGTGCTTAATTCTTCAATGGTTTTAGGGTCTTGGAATCATTTTATTCACACCTGCCGGAACACATAATTCGAATAAAATGCTAATAACTTGTTTGAATTGCATGGTTGCTTTAATTTCAAGTTATTATTCATGATAAATGTTTAGACTTTGCATGCTTCAATGTATGTTTTAATTATTGTTTATAATTAAATATCTTGCACTGCAATAAATCCTTTTAGAAAGGTAACAGTAAATTTCCTCGATTGGTAGTGAATCCAAGAACGATTCACGGAAATGAGAGAAAGTGAGCAGTTTAAAATGTACGTTTCTTATATCGACTTTTATGGTTGTTTTCGAGTATCAAAGTCGAATGGCAAACCGATTGGTGCTTGTGAATTCAAAATACAATGTAGTTTTGAGATCATAAAGCATTGAGTTTAAACGCTCAGCTTTACCAATGGTTAACAACCTAAAATCCTTTTTCCATTTAATTCTCGAATGAGTCTAGTTCCTAGACATTCGAATAGATCGATGCTTAGAGAACTTTAGAAGCTTCTGGTAAGATCATCTAAGTTGAAACAGAATATTCAACATAAATTAAAATGGTAAAGAACCTTGTTGGTGACATTGGACATGTCTAACAAAGTATAAAAGTCAACACTAAAGAATTCAATTCTTAAGACTATAAGAAAGGGTACAAGAAATAGGAAAACGAGGAACAAATGAAAGGAATTTACGATTCCGTTTTCTACCTATAAATTTATGTTTAAAGAGAAGTGACCTAGCAATCAAACTTCCTTGGTATCATATACCGCTTGAAGTTCTTACTTCGGTAATAACTCAAATAATGGAAGCTAGGCTACACTAATGACCTACAAGTGGGAAATGAAGCATGGAAATGCTACATTAGTTGTAGGGTCATCTAGTTAGTTTTAAGTCCTTTCAAAGGCTGGAACTTAATGGCTATTTTGTTCCATAATCAGCATACCTAAATTTCTGCTTCAAACACAGAAAGACTCACATTCAGAAGAACAAAAACAATGCTTGTTTGGTTGTTTATTTGAATGAAATGGTCAATTACAGGTTGAGTCAATATGCTTGATTAAAACAAACAACTCTTTAAAGAACTTTACTAGGTTCAAATCAAACTCTTGATCTGAGTTCCATTAATCTTTGGCATTGTTGCTTAGACCATATCAACAAGTTAACATTCATAAGCTCTATTTTGATGAACTTTTTGAAAGTTGGTTGATTTCTAGATCAACTTAAGACAAGCTAGTCTTACTTGTTGAAAGTAACAAAGAATATGAACTATTGTTAGAACGCCTAGACAATAGAGTTCAAAGCTAAAGAAAGATTTTATGACTTTATTATTTCACAAGGATTCGAGTGAATATAGGTATATTTACTCAAATGTGATATAAGTTGAATCTGTTTGGCTAGTTCAAAGATTCAGAAGTATAAAATCCACTTGGCAAGAAATCATAAAGATCTAGGTTAGATCATGTTGATGATTACTTGAGACCAAATATGATCATCAATGATTGTGTGTTGTAATTTCACAATCTAGCTCCATAAGATATGGCATATCTACGTTGGAATGATCGAAGTCAATTAGTACTTGATTCGATCAATGATGAATCATAAAGACTTTTCCTATAATTTCTAAAACAAAATGCTCAACTACCACCAAACTAAACCAAATTCGTCAAAGCTATTGAAAAGTAATTTCAGGATATCTTTTCAATTATATATATCTAAAGAGTTGCTAAACTCAGTGGGAGTTTAGTGTTTGTTATTCAACAAACTAAGGCCCAAGTCTAGATATATGTTTCATTGTGATTTATTCAAATGAGACACAAGGGTATTGTTTCTACCACGAATTTTTGAGAACATAATGTTTGTTTGCTCGAAATAATGTCCTTTTGGAGATTCGTTTCCAAAATGACAAGTGGGAGAAAATAGACCTCGAAAGTTTTCGAGGCGAACAACAAACATAAACGGACATTCCGGAGGCTTTTCGAAGTGCTTCAGAAAATCCGAACTTATTCTGAAAGGACTTTAGAAGTAGATTTTAAAGAATAGACATCTCTTAGAAGACTTTACAAGTGCTTCAAGGAGAATAGAATATTCAAAGGACTCTCAAAGTGCCTGTTGATATTCTATTGTTTGATGTTCTATACCCAAGTAGGCATAGAGTTCAAGTCACTGGAACTATGAGATTCTTCTATTAGATAGTAAGGAAACATAGAGTTCTGGTCAATGAAACTATGAGATTCTTCTATTCGATAGTGAAGAAACCTACAACTTGCAGTCAAACTATTATCATGTAGATTAATGAGTTTGTGACTTGTAAGAAAGCTATGACGAAACCCAGATTCCCTAAAATGGTTAGAGGCCATATATAGACTCAAATGTTTTAAATGGTTAGAGGCCATAAAACATACTCAATGTTTTGATGACAAAATTGAAATTTTGTTGATTTGCAAGAATAGTTTCACACCTATTGGTTGCAAGTTTGTTTTAAGGATAAAAACCATCAAACATGAAATTGTGTTCACACACAAAGCTAGATTAGTTGCTAAAGGTTACAAGCAAATTCATGGCATGGATTGTGTTGAAACCTCATGCAAAATCGTAATGCTTAAGTCTATAATTCAAGCAATGATTGCATATTGGTACATATGGCAATTGGATGACAAAACGTATTCCTCAATCAAATGATGGAATACAATATGTACATGGTATGTCATAGGATTTGTGGATCCAAATAAATGCTTGAAAGAGAAAGCTAGCTTATGAAATCTAAGTCCAGATTTAAGCAAGCAATTGGGAATTAGAACTGTATTTTAGTGAAGCTAATAAGTATTTTAGTTTCATAAAATGTACATGATTCTTATAGATATATAAGAAGTTTAGTGGGAGTACATAAAACTTAATTGGTCCTATGTGTATCACACACATATCTCTCTATTGTAATATAACATTCAAATGCTAATGACTTAGATTTGAAATTATTCATCAATAATGGACCATGGCGAAACTTAGTACATACTGGGTATTAAGATCTATTTACAAAGATCTTATGATATTGTTTTGGATTAAGTAATGGCATTTACTAAATCAAACACGAAAGTCTCCATTGGAGATATTCGACCCATGTGAATAAATCTAAGTAAAGGATGTTTGAACTATGTATAAGCATTTACTAAGTTAAACATCAAAGAGTCTAAATGAGATTCTTAACCTATATTATATGTCAAAGAATTTAGCCGAATTTAGTATCTACTGAAACTAGATAAGCTAAAGTTACATGAATAGAATTCAATTGGGAATTATTCTGCAAAAGAATTTATCATGTATGATATAATATGAGGATCGCCAAAAACGTATCGTATGACTTTAGCCATGACGAACATATACCAATCTCTATTGATCTAAGTAAAGATCAACTAGATTGAGATCAAGAATACTTATGGTACTTGAAAAGGTACATAGGAATAGTTCTTGATTCAAGGAAATAAAGATATGCTAAATATTGATGCTACACGCATAAACACTGGCAAAGGATCAAGCAAGACCCTTTGGAGTTAACCATTGATAAGGACGAGCTATAGAGCGTCGTGTTTTGAAATGGCAACATGGGTTGGAGACCATGAGTTGTTGCGTGGGAAATTAAAATAATAATTTCTATGTTCTAAGATATAGTTGGAGAGTCTTCCACATATCTATGAACTGCTTGGATAGGTAAATCCAAACAAAGCATCACTAGCAACCTATACAGTTGAAGTAAAAGTAATTATTGCCTAAGAAGCAATAAAACAGGGTTGTTTAAAGTTCTTCACTGAACTTGGGTAGATCACCTATCTGCTGGCTTGATGATTCTTCATTGAAAAATGCGTAGAACCACTCTTAAAGCAAGAAAAACGTCTGCTAACTTGATGGTTCTTCATTGCAAAATGAGTAAAACCACCATCGAAGTAAGAAAGACTAGATCACATAATAAACAAACTCGAAAAGATCTTATTATCATATCTCGAAGAACATTCGATGAAAAGGATATTAAAGATTGGCAAAGCATGATAACTAAACCTATGCAACAAGTGAGAAGCAACACTCACATTGTAGCACTGGAAATCAAGCATAGCTTTGAATTCCATGAACTGTTTTAGAAGATGGGTTTGAGGCCCATGCTTGTAAAACATTGGGGTTGAACATTTATCATATATGAAATGTATTTTCATATTCCATTTAATCTTGGTTTAGTATTAAATGATGAGTCCCTTCAAATTTGACGATATATTCAAGATGGACTGTCAGGACCAGTCCTGTGACTAAGAAATGTCTATCAAGTGAACTTGAATGTCAAAGGTTGAAAATGGTCCCTAATCGGAGTTTTCTATAAAATTGGACGCATAGAAAACGTTAGACGATTAGAATGCAAGATGACTAGTAGTTCTGTTTCTTGAACTATGTGGACATGGCAATGTCATAATCATTTGCATAGATACTTACTTTGGGAAGACTAGTATCGGACAAGACCTATGAAACTTTACTGTAAGAGATGAAAGTCTGTCATAAGTAAATTTCATTAAATTATTAGACACTAAATCCTCAATACCTGAGTGATTTGAGATTACTTGTTTGAGAACTGGTTGCTTTGACGTTGACCAACCGTCGCACCGTAAAAGGAGGCTATAAAGGCAACGCTCAGGTAATCACCTATCAAACGAAGTCTAATCTCAAGATCGCAAGATTGGGATTGTCCTCCCATAAATCGGGATGAGATGCTTAAAAGTTGTACAAGGCCACTCGGAGAGCTAGAAACTGTGAAATGCATGGCCGTGCTCGGATGAATCATAGGCTATGATTGTCTGTTTATTTGATCAGTTGAACTCTGAAACCGAGGAACACCTCTGGACATAATAAGGATGACAACTCTTACCTTATGTTCAAGAGCAAGCATCGAGCGACAAAGGAATTAGGAAATGCACACTTGTCTCTAAGGACAAGTGGGAGACTGAAGGAAATAATGCCCTTGGTCCAAGTATGCATTCAATGTTAAGTCTAATAAATGCGGTTCAGTATTAATTAACAAGTTAATAATTCAGTGAGATCAAGTGAGCTGAATGCCTAGCTAGAGGCCGCTTCAGTTCAAGTGGAATTAATGATATTAATCCACAGCTTACTCTTGACTGAACCCGTAGGGTCACACAAATAGTACGTAAACGGATCAAGTATTTAATGGCATTAAATACTCCATCTATGAATATTCGGAACCGACGGATCTTGGTTTCAGTGGGAGCTAAGATCGTCACAGGCAAGAAATGAATACTCCGGAAACGATGATATTGCCGGAAACGGAAATATGGATCGTATCGGAAATATGAATATTATCCAAGTCGTAGATGTTGCCGGAAACGGAAACATGGTACGTATCGGAAAATATTATTGGAAATGGAAATATTACCCGAATTGGAAATATTGCCGGAAACGGAAATATTGTCAGAATCGGAAATATTACCGGAATCGGAAAATAATTCCGGAAACGGAAATATTAAATATTTGTTCGAAACGGAAATTAATTCCGGAATCGGAAATATTAAATATTGTTCGTATCGGAAATAGATTCCGGAAATGGAAATTTAATCGGAAGCGTATCGTACGAATTAGCATCGGACGAGGCCTGCCGGACGAAGGCCCAGCACGAAGCCAGGCCATCGCCCAGCAAGCACGCACGCCACAGCCCAGCGCGCACAAGGCCGCGCATGCGTGGGCCGTGCTGCGCGGGCTGCTGCTCGCACGCGCATGGGCAGCCCTTGTGGCTGCCGTGTGTGTGTGAGTTTGAGCTCATGCGAGATTCCTGAATCTGCAAGAGTCAGTGTATGATTAAATGTCTATTCCTATTGGATAAATTGATTAAGTAGAATTCGTGTAGAATTCTAATTCCAATTAATTCGCATCCTACTAGGATTACGATTCCTTTTCCATAACTCTATAAATAAAGGCCTAGGGGTCATAATTTACACACAAGTTTTCAAGTATTCAAAAGTGAGTTTTTGAGAGAAAATCAAACACACATCTTGCTCAAAAGTGCCGAATTTTCTGAGTACCTTAAGGGCGATTCTAGTTGGTCAATCTTAAGGCGGATCCGGACGTGCTGTGGACTTTCTACGGAGGGACGACACTTGGAGTCCTAAAAGACTTGTTCTTGTTCGGTTCGGGCGCAGCTAGGGAAGGCACGCAACAAAGAGTATGCATCTAATTATGCTATATGATTATGTGTAAATAATATGTTTCCTGGGTTAATGGTTTTTCCGCATGATCTATGTAAATGTCATATGTATCATAACCTAACAGCCCAACCACGAGGTAAAAATGTTTTTAAAGATTCTCATTTTCAGGGCTAGCTAAACGAGAAAACCCCCTTGTTTTTATGGGACGTAAAACGAAGGAAAATCCAGCACATCGTTCTTTTTTGGAAAAACGGAAAACCAATCCTTTAATTTTTGGAAAAAGGGAAAACCGATCCTTTAATTTTTGGAAAAAGGGAAAACCGATCCTTTAATTGTTGGAAAAAGGGGAAACCAATCACATCATTCTTTTTTGGAAAAACGGAAAACCAATCCTTTAATTTTTGGAAAAAGGGAAAACCAATCACATCGCTCTTTTTTGGAAAAAACGGGAAACCAATCCTTTAATTTTTGGAAAAAGGGAAAACCGATCCTTTAATTTTTGGAAAAAGGGAAAACCGATCCTTTAATTTTTGGAAAAAGGGAAAACCGATCCTTTAATTTTTGGAAAAAGGGAAAACCAATCACATCGTTCTTTTTTGGAAAAAACGGGAAACCAATCCTTTAATTTTTGGAAAAAGGGAAAACCGATCCTTTAATTTTTGGAAAAAGGGAAAACCGATCCTTTAATTTTTGGAAAAAGGGAAAACTAGAAAAAGTTATCGCTGCAGCGACTAAGGACCTGCGCGGTTAGTAGCGCAGACCCCGCCGGCTAAAGATGGCGAGCCTGTCCGCTAAGGGTGGACGCCCCGTCCGAAAGAAGTGGACGAATCTATTTTGAAGTTTGTTTGCTTTTTTTTGAAAATAAGGACCTACGCGGTTTGTGACGTAGACCCCGCGGCTAAAGATGGCGAGCCTATTTTGAATTTGAAGATTTTATTTTTCAAAAACTAAGGACCTGCGCGGTTAGTGACGCAGACCCCGCCCGCTAAAGGTGGGCGAGCCTGTTTTTGTTTTTTTGAAGAATTTATTTTCTTTCGAGGGATGCTCGGATTTAGTTGCAACCTGAATGTGGGTTGACAACGTGCTTACACGGACCATTGTCTCGTGGTCATCATCTTTCATGGTTTTGAGCTAGTCTTTACGGCTCAATTTTGCCACTACCTGGGTCTTTGATCAAAGGACCATGTACAAGTATCAACGGCGACCTTTTGCTATGAGGTCGAAATCCGTTTTTTCTTTCTTTGAGATTATCCAAGCACGGGACTTCGTACAGCGTAGTCTGGGAATATTGTTTTAATTTTGCATACTCTCTTTTGAAATATATATTTTCTTTCGAGCCCCCAAGCGTTCGTGCTTGATGGTCATTTCTTGTCAAAGAGGTTCCTTAGGGATACGCATTTTGTGATGTCCTTGATTATGTTTGGGATTGTGCTCGTAAGTGCGAGCGATCATTGTAGTGGTGTGCTACTCTGAACAAAGCCGTGAGGTGCGACTTTTAGTAAAGAAATCGGCAATTTTCAAGTCGAATGGATACGGCAGGGCCCTATAGAAGTCATAGCCTTTTCTGGGTCTGTGATCATTTTCGGCGCCCATGCCTGGGCGTTAAAGATTTCGGCGCCCAGCTCTGGGAGCTGAAAATGATTTCTGGCGAGGTTTCTCGATGACACAGTTGGCCTCTTGTTCGTTCGTTTTCTTCACTTGGAAATTCTACTTATTCTCTTCTCTTTTGTTTTTTTCCCCTTTTTTTTGGAACGTAGAATTTTGGAGATCGCAATGAGTTGAGCTGATTTTCAGCGCCCAGGGTTGGGCGTCCGAATATCTGGCGCCTGGTCCTGGGCATTGAAAGTGTGTCCCAGGCAGGACTCTCTCGTGATGATTTCTCGAGAAGCCGTAGCCGATGGGTGGACTACGGTGTTTGTCGCTCTTAAGGCGTACAGTTATTGCAATAGTCGGGCGAGTCTATATGGCCCGAGGAACATACCTTTAGGCGTAAGGCTTTGATCGCTCTTGTTGTTATTTTGAACGTATATTTTTTTTTTGAACGTGTTCGTGAATGTTCGATACTTAGAATGTATGTGCGAACGAGCGTTCATAGAATGGCCGTTGCGTGCGGTCCATTAGTCAGTTCGCTTGAATCAATTTTTTTTTGAGCTATGACTGATGTTGAATAGTTTGCTTAGAAGCTTGATAGGGTTCAGGCCCATTCATGAGGTGGGCTCAAGCATCGTGCCCTTTTTTATCGTTCAAACATTTGCTTTAAGACCTCTTTTTTTATTTTGCTATGGTTGTTTCTTAGCTTGGTGCCCCCAAGTATGCATGTCGGGATGCTTCCTTTTGGCGTACGATTTTTGTAGGTTCTTTCGAGAAAGATGCCTTGGGGTTCCGCTCGTGTAGGTGCGAGCTATCCCTTCCGTGGTAGGTAATGTTTTGCTACCTTTAATCCTTAATGTAGAAGTCTTGTGGCTTGCATTTCGAATTTGGGCGATAAGTAGTCTTCGCCTCTTTTACACATGCTCTTTAGTGCAATATGCCTTACTCTTTTTTTAGACTTGTATCGTGGGACGGTTGAACTTATGGTGCGACGTAGGCTTGTGTGGCCTAACGGCGTGTCTTAGAACATTCCTCCAGGTGTTGGGATATCATTATTATTTTTTGCATTGGAGTACTTCATCACGCCTCGTTCAGGTGCTCGAACAAGTGTAGTACCTTCTGCGTGGGTGTGCACGGCTTATTACTTCCTTTGATGCGTGGATTCATAGATGTTTCTTTCTTTTTATTTTCTTATCCTTGATTTTTCTTTCGCTTTTGCTTTGGAACGACGTAAACTGTGTAACGGACGCTTGTAGGGCGAGCGTTATGTGCAATAGTTTGATTGGAGTTTTGGTGACTCGCGATTTTCAGTTACCCTTGATAGTGGGGTGACTCTATATATTCTAAGTAGTGCTTAGAATTTGGGAGGGGTTGTAGCCATTCTAAGGTTGGTTTTACATGGTCAAACCTTAGGATTGTGCCCCTATGATGTATGTATAGCATTAGCGTCGAGAATTTGCGATAAAATCGTCATTTCGAGTATTTTTAGAGTGTTTTTCTCAAGCCCCCAATTGTAGCTACGGGATTGGCTTGGTGCTATAATGCTTGTCATACGTTTTTATGCATTCATGGTGACATGGATCATGAATAGTTTGAACCAGACTCGTTCAGTGCGAGGCACGTTCGAGTAGTGATTTGCTACTTCTCTTGTAAATGTCGTATTGTGCGACATTGCCATGGTCAAGGTAGTCACATGTTGAAGTGTGCCTTGACCAAAAGCTAGGTGCCTTTCATTACCCATAATCATTTTTAGAAATCTTTTTGACTCACTTGCAACGTCGAGATAAACGCATACTTAGATTAAACCAACGACTCTTTATTATATTCGAAGAAGTCTTTGAAAATTATTTGAAATCCGAGTCCTACTGTGTACAATCCGAGGTGTCCTAAGTAAGTTGACTTATAGAAGGGTTCGTACAGGATTACATTAGTGAATCAAAATACTGTTACGATTTTCAGGATGCTGTCTAAGGATTTGCTGGGAGCCAGGGTGCAGGCGTCAAGATATTACTTGTGCCCGTGTGGCACATGCTTTAGGCTTTTAGGGCCATGTTTTCCAGAATTGCGGAAATATAAACCGTTTTCAAATTGACTTAGATTTACTTGGTGTATGTCTGTATAAATGGTCAAGGTATACTTAGTTCTTTCCCTATCTCTTTCATTTCAATTTTTAGCTCCCAGTTGCTATTATGTCTTCTCATTAATGATGCTTTCATATTTCGATCTTAGATGCCCGTGTCATATGTTTGAGTAGGGTGAGCCTTGGTTAAGTGCCAAGTCCTATTGACAATGTCTGATTTTTTTCAAAGGGGGTTAGCAAGCATTTGAATTACCATGAACGGGTGCCCTGAGTTCGAAGGAACGATGGGGCGATGCCGTAGAACAATCCTCTTTATTGTAAGCTTACTGCCTTTACTACTTGTTGGCGATTATGACTGTGTCTAGTGGTGAAAGAAGGTCTTTAAGCGAATGACTATGTCTAGTGGTGAAAGAAGGTCTTTAAGTGAGTTAGTTCGCTTTAGGGAGGGTCAAGTCGAGTACTTTAGAGGTCATGGACGCTTGCGCTAGCCCCCATTCAATTGAGGCAAAGCGATCTTTTGAGTCTTGGCTAACTTCCTAAGAGTGTGAGTGCTCCTTCTGGCAAGGGTACTGTTTTGGACAAATTCGACTTAGGGACGAACTTGTCTTGATGATGGTGCTAACAATCGATCGAGCTAGATAATTGAATATGGTGAGAATAAGTTGTAAAAGCATAAGGTAATTGTAAGTTTATTGCTTGAGAATTGCGTATATAAAACAAACATGACTAAGCCATTTTATAGGCATTTACAACATGAGTGTAACGTTTATGGAATAATTGCCCATAATTAGATAATAAATCCGTAATGAAGTCCGGCTTCATCAACGGTTGTAACGTCCGTTCTGAGCCCAGCAGTTGGGAAGACCGTTCGAGTAGTGCCACCTCACGCCTTGTTGGCATCCACGCACACAATTCTTGCCACGCACGCCCACGTCACCAAGAGGGTATTTTCCCCCCTAACAATTGTCCCCAAACCCATTTTGAATTTTATTCCGGGAAGTTCAAAAAGGAAAAATGGGTTTCACGAAATAGGAAAAGGGAAACCGCCTCTTAACCTCCCCAACGCTGATGGCGTTAGAGTCATGATGATCTTTGCCTTGGGGAAACCAACCGTCCACCTGCGCCAATAAATAAGGCTGCACTTCCAACCATTCGAAATCACTTCTGCAATCTCTCTCCACTCTTTCCTAGAAAAAAACGACCGACGCCCTTTCTCTCTCCTTTCCTCGGGTAACTGCTCAATTCTTCTTCTTTACTTTTCCTCTTCTTCTCCGATTTTCCTCATGTCGCAGCGAATCGGAATGAAATCCACTCGCGTGAAGAACAAGAAGGTGGTGGTAGAGTGCGATCTGGTTGAGGGCCCAATTTTCGCCCCTACCCATATACTGGACAAGAAGAATGCACGACCGGCCACTTGGGGAAATAAGGATGTAGAGGCACTTAGGGAGGAGTGTGGCTTTCCCCCGTCGGCGGTAATTCGGTTGCCGTAGCCCGATGAACGGGCCGACTGGGTATCGGATGGTTGGGTGTGCTTCTACGAGTACCCCTTCAAAATTGGATACACTTATCCTTTCTCGCCTCTGGTGAGAGGAGTTCTGAGGGCGCTGGCGGTGTTGCCGGCGCAACTGATGCCACAGGTCTGGAGGGTAATGCGCCTGGTTGACCATTTGGCGGGCCAACTGGACATGGAGTTCCGGGTTGAGGACCTTGTGTACACCTACAAGGTCTAGAATTATGGGGCTGGTAGGTACTTGCTGCATGTCAAGGATGACAGGAAGGCCCTTCTTGGTGCGGACAAGTCGAACGACCGCGGGTGGATGGGTCGGTTCTTTTTTGTGGAGTTGGCTAGTTTAGGGTCCGACTCCGACTTTCTGACGGGGGAGTGGATGGCTAGAGGTATTTGTTTGTTTTTTGGTGTTTTTGGGCTTGTTGATTTGACTTTGTCTCACTTTTTTGTTTTTGTAGGTGCATCCTTCGACACAGTTGGTGTCGGTGCTGAAGCCATAGAGAAGACTGCTGTGCTGCTGGGAATTCCTCTAAAGGACAAAGCCTTTATCGGCACCAAGTTCGAGCGCGAAGAGCCTCAAGAAGAAGAGATCTCTGAACCTGTGAGCATGTCGACATCAACAGGTAAACATGGGTTAGGATTAGTTTACAACTTCGGGTTCGTTGCCCTTTTTCAAATTACAATTGTTGTGACGAGACTAAGTCGTCAATAAATATTGTTTAACAGGAACTGGCCCCTCAACTCGTTCTGGTAAGGCCCCCTCTGCAGATGCACTGCTGAAGAAGCGGCTCGAGTCGCTAGGGAATATGTCCCGAGCCAAACCCATCACCATGTTGTCACCTCCAAAGCCCCCAAAGACTTCAACGGACACCACGGTGACAGGGGAGACCAGCTTGCTCATGCCTGCTGAGAAGAAACTGCCACCTACGCCTCGGAAGAGGAAGTTTGCAGTGGAGTTCCCCGACGACTATGGGTCGACAGACGCGCCAAGGGTTCAGCTCTGGCCCGAGGTTGATCGTCTGTGGATGCCGTCAAGCCGGGAGCGTCAAGAGACCCTGTCCCCAGTTGCTGCAACTGTTGAGAGCGTCTCGGATGCCTGGAGGGTATGTCTCTGCTCCCTTTGTTATTTTATTGTAATTTCGTTCCCTGCATGCCATCTTCGCCTCGTCAGTGTAGTGACTCTTGAATTATTTCTTTTCCGTTCAAACAGTCCTTGCAATCTGCTTTAGCCACACGTCATCATGTCAAAATGTTAGGAGATCAAATAGTAAAATTGAAAAACGACATGAAGAAGGCAAAGCAGGAGGCTGGTCGCCTTGGCGATGTGGCCAAGTAGGCGACGACGAGGGCTGAGGCGCAGTAGGTGAGTCAAGAGAAGGGGGCTGCTGAGGTCGCGCAGCTGAATGCTGAGAAGGAGACGCTGGTTGTCCAAGTTGACGAGCTGAAGACGTCTCTCTCCAAAGTCAAGGCGAGGATTTACGAGTGTGCTGGTTACTACACTTGGAAAATGAAGGCCGAGATGATGGAGGAGTTTAAGGCGGGCAAACATGTGAACTGGACTCCTGACGAGGACATTGCTCAGTTTAACACTGCATTCCCCGAGGACTATATCCCCTGGTGCCGTTAGCGATGAAGAGGACGTCGAGGAGGGTGCAACTGCAACAAGCCCCGATGTCGAGATGATGGCGGCACCAGGCGATGGCGAACAAGGGGAGAATGCAGGCCCAGAAGACCATCAGGAGTAGTTCTGTCCCCCCTCCTTAAAAATTAATTATTTGAATGTTGTGTTTGTCAAACAATGGTTTCTTTTGTTTTTAAACAATGTGTTGTGTGCTCGACCTTTGGGAAGGTCGGAAAGATATTTTGTGGCTGTGTTTCGCCTTGAAGGCGGCAGTCGTTTTGGATGCTTTTGGGGCTTGTCCAAGGGGACAAGTCATGTAAATATTTGTGTGGGTTTCCAATCTTGTGTTTGCTTGTTTGTGTTTGGAAAAAAATGTTTTTTTTTTCTTTTGGCGTTTTGTTTTTGCAGGTTGGGCACATACCTCAAGATCGACTTTGGCGACGCCTCCATCCTGTCAGAGAAGAATCTGCAAGATGTAAACTGTAGAAAATGCATAACTGTATTACATTGCATGTGTATTGTACATTGTAGAGTACCAGGCGTTTTTGTAATGGCCTAAATTGTGTTTTGTAATTTGTACAGTTGTTTTCCAGGCATTTTGTATGGCCCAACTCGTAAGATGTAAATTGTAAATGTAAGCTTCGTAACATGTAATGTATACAATCATGTTTGAATAAAACAAACGTTTATTTCTCATCACTTTGCGCCTCTGAACACGCGTACGCAATTTCAATTATGTTCTCCTGTATGCTGTATGCACATTTTCGCTTCCTTTCATTTTCTCCTTGTTGTACCTTCACCATGTGGGCATCATACTGTCAACATAGCAGAGCGTGAGGATTGGCCGTTGGTGGAGCCAACGGCCTTCCGATGCTTAAGTCAGTATGGAGCGACATGAAAATGAAAGGAAATTACGACAAGGAAAAAAAGAAAAAGAGGGAGTTCAAGGAAGAATACTGGACGAGGTCGAGTCGAATCCTTATGTTTGCTGTTCCTCCCAAGCGTATACTTATGATGTCGTCATGATGTTGTCTGCAAAACGAGATGGTGGCGTGAGGATTGGCCGTTGGCGGTGTCAACGGCCCTCCGATGCCTAAGTCAGTAATGGTAATATTATGTAAAAAGGAAAGGAAAAAGATAGAGGGGAAGAACTTAACTTCTGGTTGCCTATAAGTGCATACAGCCCGAGATGTTCTTAACTTCACAATATGCCGTGCGCACCCTATCTCGGGGGTGTCGACATAATGGTGACGACTGCTAGAGTACCTGTTGCGTTTTAAAAAGAAACTAGAAAGCAAAAAACATTCGAGTGTTTAGAAGTGGTAAAGTTTTAGGTGTGTTGCATTCCAACTTCTTGGGATGGGTGTGTCATCTTTGTCAACCAACTCGTACGCTCCATGACCTGTTCGTCTTACGATCCGGTAGGGACCTTCCCATGTCGGGGCCAGCTTACCGTGTCGAGGATCCTTTTTGTTTGGGAAGACCTTGCGTAGAACCCAATCTCCCTGTTGAAATACTCGAACCCTTACATTCTTATTGTAGCTGTTTGCTACTGTTTGCTGGTAGGATGCGATCCTAACCAATGCTGCTTCTCTGAGTTCGTCAGCGGTATCGATGTCGTAAGCCAAGACAGAGTCGTTCATCCCTGGAGCCATGAAGTTACTTCTTGTTGTGGGGAGCTCGACTTCGGGAGGAATGACTGCTTCGCAACCGAAGACTAAGGAGAAAGGAGTGTGATTGGTCGTTGTCTTGGGTGTCGTCCTGTCGGCCTAGAGGATCATAGGTAACTCGTCTGCCCATCTTCCTTTGGCGTCGTCGAGATGTTTCTTGAGGTTGTTGATGATGATTTTGTTACTGGATTCGGCTTGGCCGTTTGCTTGAGGATATCTCGGTGTTGAAGTGTGTAGGGTGATGTTATATCTGCTGCAGAATTCCTTGGTTTTGTTACTGATAAACTGAGAACCACTGTCGCAGACGATCTCGGAAGGGATACCGAACCGACTGAGGACGTTGCGTTTGATGAACGAGATGACTTCAGTATCTCGAACTCGCTTGAAAGCTTCTGCTTCGATCCATTTGGAGAAGTAGTCAGTCATTGCCAGCATGAAGACGCGCTGTCCCGACGCTTGTGGTAATGGCCCTACTATGTCCATCCCCCATTTCATGAAGGGCCAAGGGGACAAGATGGGGTGGAGTACTTCACAAGGTTGGTGAGAGATGGATGCGAACCGCTGGCAGGAGTCGCACTTCTTAGCAAAGGTGATTGCGTCCTTCTTCATGGTGGGCCAGAAATATCCCATGGTAAGGGTTTTGTGGGCTAAGCTTCTTCCACCGGCGTGGTTTCCACACTCGCCATCATGTATGTTGCGCAGTGTCGACTCGATCTCTTCATGATCTAGGCACCTCAGGTACGGTCCTGCAACTAATTTTCTGAACAATACTCCGTGGATGAGGATGAATTTGGAGGCTTTCATGCGGAAGGACTTTTCGTGGGTAACTCCAGGTGGGATGGTATTGTGTTTGAGCCAGTGTATGTATGGGTCGCGCCATGAGGGCGTTTGAGTGGGTTGGGGCTGTTCGGTGATGGGCAGGTTATCTTTGGTGATGGCTGGATACATTAAGTGGACTACGGGGATGGAGGTGAGTGTAGGTTTGATGTTGGAGCCGAGATTGGCTAAGGTGTCGGCCTGGGTGTTTTGATCTCTTGGTACTTGTTGTAAAGTGCATGAGTCAAACTTGTTCACAAGCCTTTTTGCTATTTCCAAGTAAGCCTGCATATTCGAATCCTTTGCTGCATACGAACCATTAACCTGACTGATAATTAACAAAGACTCACAACGTACCTCAAGTCGGCGGATGTTCATGTCGAGCGCTAGTGATAATCCTAGGATCAAAGCTTCATATTCTGCCTCGTTGTTGGTAGCTTTGAACTCGCAACAGACAGATTGCACTATGGTGTCCCCTTGTGGTGACTTCAGCACGATGCCGAGGCCTGTTCCCCGTATATTTGAGGAGCCGTCGGTGTGTAGGGTCCATGCTGAGGAGGATCCGGTGTCGGTTAGTATGTTTACTTCGCGATCGACTTCGAGTTGGAGGCTCGGGCTGAAGTCGGCCACAAAATCTGCTAGAGCTTGTGACTTGATGGCTGTGCGAGGTTCATACCTGATGTCGTAACAACCTAATTGAATCGCCCATTTGGACATCCTGCCAGATAACTCGGGTTTCCTATGATTGACTTCATGGGATAGTTAGTTCTAACAATAACAGGATGGCATTCAAAATAAGGACGTAATTTAACGGAAGCAATAACTAGTGCAAGGACAAGTATTTCGAGATGAGAGTACCTTGTTTCGGCGCTAAGTAGAGACTTACTGATGTAATAAACAGGTAGCTGTTTCCCGTCTTCCTCTCGTACTAATACTGCACTGATGGTCGACTCCGTGACAGCAAGGTACACCTGTAATTCTTCATTGTCGATCTTTTGGTTTGGATAGCAGGGGAGGGTTCGACAGGTATCACTTGAGTTGTTGTAAAGCGGCTTCGTGGCGGTCAGTCCAGCTGAACTTCTCATTCTCCCTGAGAATATCGTAGAACAATTTGCATTTGTCGGACGACCTGGAGATGAAGCGGTTGAGGGCGGCCACTCTGCCTGCTAACTTTTGCACGTCTTTCTGGTTCCGAGGTGATTGTAGGTTGATGATTGCTCGGATCTGATCAAGACTTGCTTCGATCCCTCTTTGCGTAACCATGTAGCCTAAGAAGTTTCCAGAAGAGACTCCAAATGAGCACTTGGTGGGGTTGAGCTTCATGTTGTATTCTCGCAAAACGTCGAAAGCTTGTCGGAGATGTGTGATATGATCCGAGGCTTTTTTGGATTTTACGAGCATGTCATCGATGTAGACTTCCATTGTGTCGCCTAGCTGGTTTCTGAACATTTTGTTGACTAAGCGTTGGTAGGTGGCGCCGGCATTCCTTAAGCCGAATGGCATGACCTTGTAACAATAAGTGCCCCGCTCCGTGATGAAGGCGGTTTTGTCTTGATCTTCTGGGTGCATCAAAATTTGGTTCTATCCAATGAACGCGTCCATGAATGAGAGCATCTCATGTCCTGCAGTAGCATCAACCATGGCGTCGATGTGGGGTAGAGGAAAAGAATCTTTAGGGCATGCTTTGTTGATGTCGGTGAAATCTATGCAGACTCGCCACTTCCCGTTCTTCTTTCTTACTACGACGACATTGGCTAGCCAGTCCGGATACTTCACTTCCCTGATCTTTCCTGTATCTAGCAGTTGCTGAACTTCATCATTGATAATTTGGTTGCGTTCTAGAGCGAACTTTCGTCGCTTCTGTTTGACGGGCTTATGATTGGGGTCGACACTGAGTCTGTGAGTGATGACGTCTGGGCTGATACCGGGCATATCTTCATGGGACCATGCGAAACAATCTGCGTTGGCTTTGAGAAATGCAACAAGTTCCGACCTGATGTCGTCAGGAACATCGCATCCAATAAAAACAACCTGGTCTGGCTTGGCGGGATCCAGGATGACCTCATCGAGTTGTTCGGACTTGGGCTCATTGTAGCTTACCGGTTCGGAACTGGACTATAATTGCTATAAAGAGGATTTGTTAGTGGCCGAAGGCTTCAGGGCCGGTTTGTAGCACTCTTTGGACTCTTGTTGATCTCCCTTGATTTCCTGAACTCCCCATCGAGTTGGGAACTTGATGGTTTGGTGATACGTGGAAGGGATGACCTTCATGTCGTGGATCCATGGCCTGCCCAAGATAATGTTGTAAGATGAAGGGAAATCAATAACAAAAAATTTTACCTGTTGGTTGATCCCTTGAGCGTAAACAGGTAAGGTGACTTCTCCGAAGGTAGTCTTCGCTTCGCCGCTGAACCCTATCAACACGGTGGATTTTTTAATGACGTCTGTATCCGGGTTAAGCCCCATCTCTTTGAGGGCATCAAGCATCATCACATTAGTTGAGCTGCCGTTGCCGACAAGGACGCGTTTGATCATGCAATTCCCAACAGGAATGGAGATCACTAGGCCATCGTGATGTTTATCCGAGATGTCCCCTGCATCAGATTCATCAAAGGATATAGGGGTTAGATACTTGGCGGCTACGGCTCGGGCCGGTCTATCTATCTCGTTCTCTCGAGCGTGCATCTTCGCTACAGAATAAGTTAAACCACAAATGTCAGAACCTCCAGCAATAAAATTCACAATTTTAATATGAGGAGGAGGTGGAGGAGGTCTAGATGGAGAATTAGAATTGTCTTTGTTGACGAATCCACGAGCTTTGTCTGACATGACGTCCTTTAGATGTTCATTCTTTAACAGATAACCCACTTCTCTCCTCAGTGCGACGCAATCGTTGGTTGTGTGGCCGATGTCAGCATGGAAGTCGCACCATTTCGAGGGATCCTTCTTCGACTCGGGTTTGCTAGACTTTGGCGGCCATTGCACTGCTTTCCCTATCTTTGAAAGATGGTTCATTAGACCTACAGTGTCAACACAAAAAGAATATTCGTTAATTTTTGGAGGTAGATCCGGGCTGTTCTTCTAGTCGGAGTCGTCATCATCCTCCACCACTGCTACGTGCTGAGGTCGGGAATAAGGAGCAGGACGATCATTGCTTCTCTTGGGGTAGGGCAATCGTCTTTCCGTCTTCGAGTAGTCGTTCCCCCCTTTCTGAGAATGAAGAGTTTCTTCCAACCTCACTTGGGCCATTGCTTTAGCTTGAGCATCTTCGAACGTCTTGCAGGGATATTTGATTAGATCCCTCCATAGGTCGGTTTCGCCATATAACCCTTGTCTGAATGCTTCGATAGCTGTTGGGACATCACATTCAGGGACGGTCACCTTCTCCCTAATGAAACGGGCTATGTAGTCCTTCAGAGGTTCGTCAGGGCGTTGAATTACTCGGTACAAGTCACTTGTTTGCTTCTCTAGGCACCTGCTGCTGGCGAATTGTTGATTGAATATATTGTCGAGATGAGCAAAAGAGGTGATGCATCCATTTGGTAGGCTAGTTAACCATTTCAAGGCGGGCCCAACTAGCGTCGAACCGAACCCTTTGCAGAGGCTGGCTTCTCTCATTTGTTTGGGAACTGGAATGGTCATCATCCGTTGCTTATAGATCAGAATATGTTCTCTTGGATCGGACGTACCGTCATACATTGGCATATTGGGTGGACTGAACCGTTTAGGGATGTCTATTGCATCAATGGGATCAGCATACGGCGAGTCGGCATAACTGTCTAGGCTGGCTTCTTTGATTGGTGTTGGTACTCCTGGAATTTTGTTTATCATGGTCATATTTGTTGGAGTTGGTAATTGGTGTTCTCGCAGATGCTGTTGAGCACCGGGACGAGTGGGCTGAAGGTTTCGGGAAGACTGGCGTGGAGGTGCTGATAATAGGTATTTTGGGGGTATACGCCATGAGGTTGGTGGGGAGTAAACTGCGGTACCACTTGTTGCATATATTGGGGCGTTCCTTGAGTCGCGTGGGTACCTGCAACATAAGGGAAAGGCGTTACAAAGCCCTGACTAACCGGAGCGACTGACCTGTTAAGAGGAGTGTATGGAGAATAGTTTCGAGAAGAGTCAGTTCGCATTAGTGCGCTTGGCAACGCTGCTTGTGGCGCCTGGCTGGCTGGAGGAGCTGTCATCAACTGGGGGGGTGCTCCTGGTGCCGAAGCGACTACGTTGACAACAGGTTGGACGACTTGCTAGGAGAGGATCTGGTCCCGTTGCATCTGAGCTACCGGCGCCAATCCTTGTGTTGGGAGTGAAACGGGTAGAGGCATTGACATGGTCACCATTGGGGGAGGTAACGGTCGAGATGCTTGAGCGGAGGTAGGGATTGGCATCATGGCGGATGTCGCCGTGCCGACTTGAGATGGGATGACCCGAGCAGCCGTCGTGGTGACGGGTGTCGTCGATGTTCCTGCGGAAAATGGTTGAGTTGGAGGTGGGGGAAACCAACTCGGGTTAGAGCGGGGATGATTCGGTAGTGGATCGAAATCGCGGATCTGCTGGAGAACAGGACCTCCAGGTTCGCCAAAGGGTACATGGAGGGGGTGATCCGGGGCAGCATCAAGATCCAAGCGGCGGCTCAGCCCGGAGGTGTCGCGTCGGTATTGGAACCTGGATCCGGCGGCGATGGAGGCGGTAGACCTGACTTGGGATTGCAGCGCTTCGTTTTCCCTTTGGAGGATGCTGATGCGCTGCTCCATGGCTTCGAAGCGACGAGTGATGTCGTCGGATGAGCTAGCATTTCCGGCCATGGTGATTGGAATGGTATTATCGAGCTGCTTTTGATTGTCAGCCCCACGGTGGGCGCCAAATTGTTTTGGACAAATTCGACTTAGGGACGAACTTGTCTTGATGATGGTGCTAACAATCGATCGAGCTAGATAATTGAATATGGTGAGAATAAGTTGTAAAAGCATAAGGTAATTGTAAGTTTATTGCTTGAGAATTGCGTATATAAAACAAACATGACTAAGCCATTTTATAGGCATTTACAACATGAGTGTAACGTTTATGGAATAATTGCCCATAATTAGATAATAAATCCGTAATGAAGTCCGGCTTCATCAACGGTTGTAACGTCCGTTCTAAGCCCAGCAGTTGGGAAGACCGTTCGAGTAGTGCCACCTCACGCCTTGTTGGCATCCACGCACAAAATTCTTGCCACGCACGCCCACGTTACCAAGAGGGTATTTTCCCCCCTAACAGGTACGTGTCCTTATTATATTTCGATGTGTGCTCGTTTTGGCATCTTGATGACTTAGATTCTTCCTTTGACTTAAATTTTTCTTTCGACTTGGGTTGCAAGTAATTAAATTTCAATAAGGGACTCTATTTCTTATTCTTGTTATTCTATAGGCTCTAACATTTTTGCAAATTGGTTGGACCGAATCATGGATTGCCTACGTATAGATTTAATTTGGAATCAGGTCTTGCGTAGTTCTTAGCCTAGAAAATGGTTTCTTAGAATGCTGATTTTAAACAAATACATTCGAGTGGAATCGTAATGTTTGAAATAGGGCGAAATAAGTGAAGTTTATTATTATTTTAATCTGCCGCTTTGCCGTAAGCCAAAATTTTGTTTTATTTTTTAAGTACATGTATTTGCACAAAAATATTTTCATGTGTTTTTTGGTACGTATATCTGAATACGTGTTGTATCCCTCCAAGTGTTCGTTATTTTTCCGTGCATGTGCGGATAAAATGACGAGCACTTCTGGACAAAATTTGGCGAGCAGAGAGATTCAGCGCCCAGGCTGGGGCGTTAAAGATTTCAGCGGAGCTGAAAATGATTTCTGGGCGAATCTTTTTTGGTGCGCTAAATGCTTGTTTTCCTTTTTAAACGAATTTTTAAAGGCGCTTTGCAAAGTTTGCTTTTTTATTTTATTATTTTTATTTTTGTACCTTTCATTTGTCTTCCTTTTTTACTCGTGACTCAAGACGGTTTGAAAGGTGGGTCGAATGAGATAGGGTAATTTGTATAGGTATTTAGTCAAGCATGAGGATTACATCTGTTAGGACTCACAATTTGCAGCCTCGTGCTAGTGTCATGAGTTTACATCAACCAAGGCCAATGAGTAGTATGGGGACGGCTCAAGGATGTATCCAAATAAATTATATGGCCATTATACTAATGGTGGTGTAAGAGCAGGTTTTGTAAATAATGGGTATGACGCACGTGTCAATGGCCGTACGTGGTTTGCAGTTGACAATAAGTTCAAGAACAAGAGTCGAGGTAATGGTTTCTTAGGTTATGGCAATGAGAACATGGATGGGTTAAATGAGCTGAACAGGGGCCCCAGAGGGAAGGCGTCTAAGAACATAAGGATTGGAAAGGGTAGACATCGTAGAATTTTATGTAGTTTTTGTGGCATGATTTGGATTGGTTGACTCAATTCTTTTCCTTCGTTTACTTGGGTGAATGTTGCACTTTGGGAGGTACGGGATAAGTATTCCATGGCGCGCTCTTTTCGCTCTCCCTTTTCTTTTTCTCTTTTTTCTCTTTTTTGCTTGGGACTTCTCCCCCCTTTTTATTTGGGCTAAAAGGTGGATGGTTGTGGTCTTTGAATCACGAGGCGAGACTGAGTGAGCCTCGTTTGGTAGGCCTATTTGTGGACCTTTAATTTTAGTAGGTCTAGGGTGGACCTTTAATTTTAGTAGGCCTAGGGTGGACCTTTAAATTGTCTTACTTTGCAAGCGTATTTAGTCGTTTCTTAAAATGTGCAAATAGCGTAGATTCAAAATGTTATTTTTACCTTATTGAAATTTAACGAAAGAATTACATCGAAAATAATTTTTTTGCTTCTTTTCAGATTCCAGTTTCCGGGATTAAACTGGAAGTTGTGATTTAGACTCGAACTTTCATTAATTTTTTTGATTATAACCCGTGTATGAATACAAGGAGGTGGCCTAGAGTCAAAATAAGACATGGCGTAAGCCTATAATACTTGACCAAGCAACTTTTAGACTTAGGCTAATTGGACCATAACTTTCGTTGGTTGACATTTTAGATTTTAACCCTTGGGTGTTCATTTGTCATGCGCCATTTTGCTAAATGTTGGCAAGGTAGTTAGTTGGGGAGATCGAATTTTTATTTTTGCAAGACTAGAATCATTAGTGCGGCTTCCCTCTTAGTGTGTATTGCTTTACCCCGATGGTAGCCTTATGGCATGCCGATTTGGGTATTTTCATGGTTCGTCATGTTGCATTCATGGAAAATCTTTTAGTCCGTACTTAGGAGTATTTCAAGGAGCGAGTGGCTCGAGAGGACTATGATAGTCGTGACCCAATGTGATCATAAGCCTTGAGGCCATTAATTTTTGCTAATGGTATTGACACCTTAGGTTCACTTTGGGGGTTGTGCGACTATGGGGGAATGATTTTCAGAATGTGACTGTTTCCATTTTGCAAATACTATAATATATTCTTTTTATTGGTGAGAGAGAGTATTGAGGCCGTAGATTCTTAGCAAGGGATGACAATTACAATGGGTGCTTATTGATTTAAATGTTAGGAAGGGAGACTTAATATGGTTTAACCTTTTAACTTGTAGAACTACACCAAGCATTAGGACCGATTCTATGGATAAGACAACTAAGACTTAGGATTTAGATTGTACTTTGGCATAGCCTAGTCTAGACTCGGATTTATTTTTATTCGAACATTATTTTTCATTGAAGACTCTATTTGAACATCATTTTTTGAATACTTTGCCCATGTGACATTCAAGGTCATTTAATTAGCATGCTGGGTTTTGGTGCCGAACATTGTCGTCATAGGAGGCCTAATGACGACACAAAGAGTTGTTTATTTTATAAGTCGCTCTTAGAATTGAGTGCCTTTTCGTACGCCCTTGCAGCTATTTTTACGAAAAGTTTTTTGTTGCCACGTATTTTTTATGCGCGGGCACCGAGGCTGCTATGCCTGACCAAAAGGCCAGGCAGCAAGTTCAGTGCCCAGCGGTGGGCGTGAGAATATTTGGCGGCCAGCCAGGGGCGCTGAAAATGCGTCCCTGACTGGTACTCGTATTCTGTTCGCGTATATTTTTTGTATATGCGACTTAATTTTGCGTGCTTGCCTAATAACGTCCTTTACGCGTTGTGTAGCGTTGTGAGATTCGTTACGGGCCATCCCGAGCGTCGCTTTTTTTTGTGGCTATCGTTCGGGGTTGCGGAACACGTATTTTGGTATAACTCTTTGGCCAATCGGTTTATGAATGTTTGGGAAATTTTTAAGGTCGTTGGTTTTCTTAGCATTATTTGTCACACACAATCACATATTTCGCTACACATAACTAACATTACATCATGAGGCAATAATAACATGTCATGTAATTTTATGATAGGCTTCTATGGGTAGTATTTGCGCCTGGCTTGGTACCGCTTCTATCGCAGATCCGACACATGCCCCGGTCGAGGTAGTGTCTTCAACAGACGAATTTCACCCAAGAGGCCAATCACGATGTAAGCCAAGGGGGCATGCACCGATGAGAGGGACCTAATGGGCGAGCGATTGGGTTTGGGACAGGTGTACTACTAGCGAAATTGTCGAGTGGACAACATTCGAAGCGTATGCACCCCCCGGTTGGCGATGGGTATCCTTAGTCCTAACTCCCTGAGGGAGCCAAGATTCGTTATGCGGTTCTGCCCGTTCACATTAATATGTTGATTTTCAGGTCGTCCCAACTTGATGGGGAAATAAACGCGGGGTAGGATCGTTTCACCCTTCGGCTATTTTGATTACCTACAAGAACGAGTATTTCCTTCACTATCCCCAGTGGAGTCGCCACTGTGAGGGGGTCGAAAAAGCACGAGGCTAATGCGTGACCTCGTCCCTCGTGGGTGTGACGCTTTTTTTTTGTCAAATCAAGTGTAATTGGATTTCCTGTGAGTTTACACCCAATTGACTAGTAATATAGGAGTCGCCATTCAGTTTTTAACGACAATGAGAAAAACTGACAAAACCTGGTTATCGTGACATAAAGGGAGTGCAATTATGTTTGACCACGACGGCCGTAGGTTCCCTTGTGATCCCTGGTGTGGGGATCTCTCAACATACACCCGCAAGGTAGAGATTGAGGGCTCGGGGGACTGTAACTACCGAGAGGAGTACTCGCTCTTCGATAACTCCAGAGGCAGGATATCCTTACTAGCTCAGCATAAATAATTGAAGGGACATGCGTTAACTATTAAACTAATCCAATATGCAACATATAGCACTAGATCGAGCACGATTATCTGATTTAGATTGTATTGAGGTACCTAGCATGATAATCCAATTTCCCAAAAATGTTATCTTTATTAGGCGTGATAGAACAATCAGATTTAATTAGTTTAACAGTTCATAAAAAGGGCGAGGAAAGCAATTAAACCATGGAAAAGGGACACATTACGACGCACCCTTGAGAGGTGCGTCACGGTTCTCAGAAAACTAACCACTTTGACTTTGCTATTTCTCCTTTATTTAACGAATCTCAAATTACGGGACAGGATACACGTCCCAGGTAATTTCAGCGCCCAGGGCTGGGCGCCGAAGATTTCGGCGCCCAGAGCCAGGCGTTGAAAATAGGGTTTGGGCCGTTTCTTTGTCAGATTCGGACTCTTAGAATCCGGTGTGTATGAGACTTAATCGAGTCTTTTAGTGCGTATTAATTTTATGATGGAATACATCTGGGCCCGTTAGGAACTCTAGGCTTGTTAGGATTTTAATTAATACGTAACTCTTATTTTCCAATCGTATTAGGAACAAGATTCTCTCGCAATATCTATCTCATTTAGGATTTATGTTGGAGTGCAACACCTAATTCTGACAAGTTTCTATCTTCTATGACTTGCCACTTTTAACAACTACCCATTACGGCAGTTACTGTTTTTAGCAGGTTTCCATAAATGGCAAGTTTCTATCAATAGCAGGTTTCGGGTGAAATGAAAAGGGGATTGAGATTCGTTATTTTATAGGAGATGCGTTGTCAAGTGGAGATTTATGTTCTCATCATCGAACCTTCCCTTTCGGGAATGGGGACAAAAGTAGGTGTCTACACACGGTTTTCAATGTCTTGGTTCGATTCTAGGATTTAGGTGTTAAGAAAGTCGGTAAGAGCTTTGGGTAGCATGAGTCTTGAACCCTTGGTTTGTGGTAAGACGGTGTCGATCTCTCTAGTGAATTGAAACCGAAGAGGGTAGTATTTACTTCCATTTGTGAGGATCATGTTCATTTTAACCCAAACACATGTATACATATATTGGGTGGCATGGATCCTTGGCTTGACTTTCTTATATCCCGAGTTTGACTTTTTCCTTCTCGAGACCGCGACCGAACTACTTTAGGGGACGATAGAGGCATTTCTTTCGGTGACTATTTACTTTTTAGTTTAGGACTTTATTTTCTATTTTTCTCATTTATTTTTGTTTGCACTTGCCCCCTTGCTAGCCATTTGAGCCTTGCCCCTTCATTTCTTATAAGCTCATTACAAGCCTAATAGCCTCTGTTTTATTTTCACCCTTAGAAGTGTTAGTAAAGCTTTGTGTTATTGTGCTTGATGGTTTTGAATGATTATGCAATAATGAGGAATGATTGTTGTTGATTAGAATGTCAAGTTTTGGAAATGTGATGTATATAGTGAATAAAAAGGCAAAAAGTGAAAGGAAAGTTTTGAAAAAGCCAAAAATAGAGAAAAACAAGGCAATGAGAAAAGTTTCAATTGAAACACAAAAAAAGGAGAAAATCAAATCATAAACGTTCAAAAATAGTTTTAGTTTAGTTTTGTTGTTGAATAAGCTTGGGGGTGCCCCAAATAAGTGGTATGAGTTTGTTTTGGTTCTATTTGCTTGGGTAAAGTTCATTTTGCGCTTCACTTTAGGATTGAGCACCAATTTACAAATTTGTTCCACACCCTAACCCCTAGCCTATACGTTACACCATAAAAGCCCTCTTGACCCTTTTGAGTTGAGTCATTGTCAGTGGAGGGAGGATTTGGTCAAATTTATGGAATGGGATTGTCATGCTAAGATGTCGAGTAACCTTCTCTCCTCTCTTGCAATTCTTGTCTTTTCCGGCGCCTTCGCGGCGTCACGAGAAGCTATCCTTGAGGGTGAATGGGATCTAGAGAGTTGACGCGGTAAGATCGGTTGAAGGGGGATAGATAAGTAGACATCCTTAGTTCTATTTGATTAACAATTGAATCTTTCACTCGACTTAGGACATTGGTTAGCATGCATTCGTTTATTGGTTAGTAATATTAGCATTCTTTTGTGCTCGTTCAATAATAAAGGCCCCTTTCTTTGATTTTGTAGTTTTACTTTACTTTCTTTTCTATTCTTTTCCTTTCTTTTCTTTTCTTTTCTTTTTCTTTTCTTCCCTTTTTCTTGGTTTGTTTTCCTTTTAGGTCTTTCCTTGATTGTGTTTTTGGAAGATTTATGGGTGGTTCTCTTTGGAAACCCTTGCGAGATCCCACTCGCCCTCATGAGCGATTGTGAGGTTTAAAGAGCTTGTTGCATGCGCTTAAATGCAACCTTGATTCCTAAGAAAGTGAGTTAGGGTGTATATTCTTGTAGTTCTCGTTTTTGTAGTTTTTAAAATCTGAATAATATGCTCATTCTTCCCTATTTCGTGCTTAGTTTGCTAGAGACTAGCAAACGCCTAGCTTGGGGGAGTTTCAAGAGCGGCATTTATGTCGCTCCTAGCATAGGTTTTCGTATTAGTTTTATTATGATTTTTTGTAGTTTATATAGGTTTTCGTAGCATTTTTATGTTTTCTTTCCATCTTGTGCATTATAGGTGAATCTTGTGGAAAATGGTGGAAAACCATGTAGATTGGAGCAAAAACAGAGTTGTGTGACCGAACATGGTCCTGTGGGCCGAACAGTGAAGAAAAGGTGGACTCAAGGAAGAAGCAGAGTTGTGCGGTCGAACGGCTTTCTTTTTCGATCACACAAAGGAGCTCTAGTGCGGTCGTGTTCTGTTCAACGAGCGCACAAAATGGAATTTCTAGATAGAATGTCCCCAGTTTTGGCGTTCGATCGCACAAAATATCACTCGCCCGCACAAGGATTTGTGCGCCCACACAAAGTTGTTGTGCGACCACACTGAAGATTTTGAGAAATTTTCCTAAGTGAGGTCTGTTCGATCGCACAGAAATTTCGTGCGGTCGAACATGACGAAGGAGATTGATCTTCGCTCTGTTTGCTCGCACAAAAATTATGTGTGCCCACACGAGTTTTCTCCGTTCGATCGCATAGAGGCTTTGTGCGACCGAACGTCGACGCGGGCTGGGTTTATTTGAATTTTGAGCTTCTATTTGGGGAAATTTATAAATAGCTTTTTATATTTTATTTCATTAACAATTCAATTTTAGAATTTCCTAATTAGATTTCACGAATATTAGAGAGAGAGTTCTTAGTTTTTCAAGCTTTGGATTAGGAAAGAGAAACTTCATTGGAGGAAGATTCAACTTGTAATTCTCTTTCAACGCTTGAATTCTTTATTGCAATTTCAATTCAATCTTTAATGCTTTGCTATTCCTCTTGAGTTTTTGATTCTTCAATTGATTTGATGATAGTTTTGGTTGATTCTTATTTTCTCTTGATTCTCAATTGAATTTTTAGCTTTTGATTCTCTTAATTCAATCTTTCAATTCAACTATGAGTGGTGCGTTGTTTCTAGTTAGGGATAGGGGGGAAACTAGGGATTGAACTGGGGGAAATTGAAGGATGATTCATGATTATTGATGTGATTAAATTCTTATTTGATGCTAAGAATTCCATGACTAATGAATTAGTAGTTGCAAATGCTAGTTCAATTAGGTTATATTGGAGTGCTTCATTTTGATTTGGCAAGAGCTTGTGAATCTCTATGTTGCATGTGAAGAGTTGGTTTCAATTGCTAGTTGTTTAGTCTTAGGATTATACGAGAGCTCTTCCTAGATTAGAGAGCTAAGCGCGTTCTATCCGAGAGGTGGCGAGCGCGTCATTCGTTGCTTTTCCCCTAGTTGTCAAGTCATTGCATCATGAATGTGTGTCAAACTTCGTCCATCCCCTAATTTTAATTTCCCTATGTCTATCTCCTATGGGAGTAAAATTGCATTCCTAGTCTTGTACGTAGACGACATACTGTTTATTAGAAACGACATTCCTATGGTGGGATCTGTATAGACTTGGCTTGGAAAGTGTTTCTCAATGAAAGACTTAGGAGAGGCACAATACATATTGGGCATCAAGATCTATAGGGATAGATCTAAGAGGATGATTGGACTAAGCCAGAGCACTTACATTGACAAAGTGCTAGCTAGGTTCAATATGATGGAAGCCAAGAGAGGCCATCTATCCATGTCACATGGCACATATCTAAGCAAGACTCAGTTTCCCAAAACATCTGATGAGCATAGAAAGATGAGTGGAATTCCATACGCTTCGGCTATTGGATCCATCATGTATGCTATGATTTGTACAAGGTCGGATGTTTCGTTCGCACTTAGTGCAACGAGCAGGTACCAGTCAGAACAAGGTGAGGCGCATTGGACTGCTGCCAAGAATATCCTAAAGTACCTGAAAAGGACTAAGGATCAGTTTCTAGTCTATGGTGGTACAGATGAGTTGATTTTAAAGGGCTATACGGACGCAAGCTATCACAGTATGGTTTTGTGTTCTGCCTTAATGGCGAAGCAGTAAGCTGGAAAAGTGCTAAGTAAAGCACTATTGCGGATTCTACAACTGAAGCCGAGTACATTGCTGCCTAAGAAGCAGCAAAGGAAGCTGTTTGGATTCGGAATTTCATCGAAGAACTTGGGGTTGTCCCCTCAATTAAAGGATCAATGGCTTTGTATTGCGACAATAGCGGAGCCATTACCCAGGCAAAGGTGCCTAGGAGCCACCAGAAGTCCTAGCACGTACTGCGACGATATCATATACTTCGAGAAATCGTTGAAAGGAAAGAAATCGAGATTTCCAAGGTTGGAACTGACGACATCGTCGCAGACCCATTGACTAAACCTTTGCCACGAGCGAAGCACAACGCACATGTAGCAACCATGGGAATCAAGCATATTGGAGAATGGCTTTGATTTTCTAATATTTGTTTTAGAACATCTCTTAGATCTGTCTTTAAAACAATTGGTTTAACCATTTCATATTTATGAAATTTATTATTTCATATTCATTTAATTTGGTTTAGTATTAAATGATAAGTCCATGTGATTCAAAACATTCAAATGGGATGTCAAGGTGGATTCTTCGACAAAGAAACACCCATAAGTGAACTTGAATATTGAAGTCACAAAGGATCCCTAATCCAGGTCATTGAAAGGTGGACGACCAATGACTAATGAAGATTAGATTGCAAGTAGATTTGTATTTCGGTTTCTTGAACTAGATTGACTGGATGTCAGAATCTTTTGCATAGATACTTATTGGATCTTGTATCGGATTGACCATGAGAACACTTTAAGAGATTAAAGTCATGTCATAGGTAGTTCTCATTAATGGTGATTAGAAACCGTTCATCAGAACATGAGCGATTATATCTGCTCGTTTGAGAATTAGTTCGCTTTGATACTAGCTAAACGTCGCACCGTAAAAGGAGGCTATAAAAGCAGTTATTTGGCGTACTATGAATCAAAGTGAGTGTTCATAGATTGCAAGAATGGATTGTCCTCCTATCTTTGATAGGATATGGTGTTGTTGTGTAACAAGACCTCTCGGAGAGTAAGATACTGTGAAAATGCATGGCCGTGCTCAGAATGGTTAAGGCTTAACCTTCTGTGAAAGTTTAACAGTTGAGCTCTGTAATATAAGAAACACTTCTGGACTTAATAAGGATTGGTTGGATCTTACCTTATGTTCAGCAAGTAACACTAAGCGACAAAGGAATGTGAATGCACACTTGTCTGAATGACAAGTGGGAGACTGAAGGAAATATGTCCTTCATCCAAGGTGCATTAAGTCTAATACCAAGGTTCAGATTAATTGCGAACAATTAATTCAGTAAGATTAAGTGATCGGAACAGCTAGCTGGAGTAATGCTTCCGATCAGTGAGTTCTAATCTATATTAGGGTCACAACTTACTCTTGACTGAACCTATAAGGTCATACCAATGACATGTAACAGATCACCGGAAAAAATTAATCGGAAATTCATTTAATAGCTTTTCGGGAATTAGTTTGGAAAAACGTATTATACGATACGACCTTGTATCGGAATCATATATCGTATCGCGTATATTCGTAAGCTAGGCGAAATGAATAATCGTATTGTATGACGGTGATTCGTCATGTAGGATACGATAATAATAGCCGTAAGGCGTTCGTCGTGAATACGAGCCGCATCGAGGCTGCCGGCCCGTCGAGCCAAGCGCGCATGCGCGCAAGGCCCAACGAGCCATCGAGCTCGCAACGCAGCAACCAGGTGACAGGCTAAAGTCGTATCTCCTAGTCAAAGATAAACCTAAAATCACTACCTAAATAGAAAGGGAAGTAGGGATCGTATCCACAGGGAAACAATGTTCTTTCTACTATTAAAGTAAATGTCTAGACTACTGGGAACAAGTTTATAGTTGGTTTGGATATTAAACTACGACGATAATAAAGCGGAAGAATTCAAATATTAAAAGGTCTAGGGCATAGGTTCACCAATGAACGACAATCCAGGATGATAAACAATCTATAACAATCAATAAAGCAGTTAGTTAGACTAGCATGCTCTTTCGAATCGATACTAATCATAGACTTAGAATTAACGGGCTCTCGGTACGTATTAATCCCAATTCTACCTAATGAAACAAGCCTAAATATCAAATTTCATCTCTCGAATCTTAACCTGATATTGCTAGACTAACACAATTAAACCTCCGCAAATCTAACCGTACAGTAAATTAAACCAATCAATAACATTCAATCATCCCTTCATATTAATTCATGGATTCCCAAAGCCCTAGAATATAAACTACTCACACATATTTAAGTTTAGTTTAAACAAAGCAAACATGATTAATGAAAACATAATTAAAATTGAATAACGAAGGAAAGAAATAAGAAAAACCAAATTGAAGAACAAAGGATAAAATTTAAAGTTTGAAACTTGAATTGAATAATAAAAGTAATTAACAAAAGTTTAGAGAGAGAATAAAAACTAAGCAATAAACTAAGGTAATAGAAAATAAGATGTCCAACTAAAAAAACTAAGGGTTAATTTATAGTCTTGCCCATAAAGCCCAACAAAAATCGGAAATAAACTACGGGAAAACGCGCAGGGGTTGTCGTGGCCCGGTCGGGAAGACATCCGCCCGCCGGGCGAGCAGATCGTTACCCGCCCGCCGGGCGCAGGTCTACCCGCCAGGAGGATTTACGAAATTTTATTTTCATCGACACGCGCCCACCGGGCAGCCTTTCGCCCGCCGGGCAGCCATTGCCAGTCGGGCGCGCGTACAAACTGCACGATCCTCTATCTTTAAAACGCCATATCTCATTTGTTATTCGTCGGAATTAGGCGAGTGACCACTAGTTGGAAAGCTATTGAAGTCTAGAATCCAACCCAATTAGAATCACTTCATTTGGTGTTGTTGAACTTACATTATGATCAAAAGAGTAGACGAGCATCGGTTTTCTAGTTCTTCCACTATTCGCTTTGCTCGAAAACTCTTCCAACTCGATGTTTGTGCTCTCGAAAGTACATAATATCTTGTATTGATTCAAATGAATAGGAAATGCACAAAAATATGCTAATTCCTACAATGATGAACCTGAAACTACAAACACACTACAAGGAGCACATTAGTATTAAAAATCGCTCCGAAGAGATCATTTGAGATCAAAAAGTACTAAGGGACGGGGGTAAAAACACTATAAAATATGAACATATCAAACTCCCCCAAGCTAGATCTTTTCTTGTCCCTAAATAAAGAAATCATCGGTGAATGCAAAAACCAACTTCACCCCCAAGTACATTTCAAAACAATGGATACAATTCAAGGTAAAATTTAACAAGCATGCATCAATGTCAACCAATCAAATCCATCCAACCACAAATCTTCCCTAACAATAGTCACGGAAAGAGAACCACAAGTGCACAATGAAATTCAAGACTAGTGCTCACGCACTCTTCACTCATTTATGTGGCGGGTAAAAGATGTACCCGTTCTCTCTCCTCCCAACATATATGTGAACAGTGCCCTCCCAAACTCACAACACTCGTGTGTCTAAAAGAACATGCACTCTGCCTAGTAGTCGACTCGAAATGTGTCATGTCATAACTTGCATTGATAAACAACTACTTTCATATTAATACGACTCTATGCACAAAGGTCGGAAGGTCTTTAAAGCTTGTAATGTTAGGCTTAGGTAAGGGTATGGTAAATTTGAGTAAAACATCAGCTTAAAGTCTTGGCTTTGGGGAGCATAAATCCTAGAAAAACCCATGATCAACCACAAGTGATGATCACAACTCTCCTACTCAACACATGATGAACAATAAAATGAACTACACCATACTTTCTTGCCTTTTTCATCTATAAAACCAATCACTCATAATGATAAGGAATTGAAATACTTGAATGACACCATGCTTTGAAATTTTTCTGAAAATAATGATTTTTTTTTCTCTTTTTCTTGCTAAATTTCTTTTCCTTTTCTTTTCATTTTTTTTTCTTTCTCTTTTTTTTTCTTTTTTCTTTTTGGAAACCTTCACTTCTTCTATCCTTTTCATCTCTTTCACTCTTCATTATTTTTTATTTTTTTTCAAACAACAAACATGATAAGAAGAACTCCCTTTTTTCAATACTCAGTTTGTGCTCAAAATGTAGCACACTACAACTCACTCACCTCACTTAGTATTAGCTCCCCCAAGCTAGGCTTGAAACTAGTAACCAATGGGGATTTCATGGGCTTGTAATATGGCTAGTCACCGAATAAAGGGCACAAGCAACAACATGGGTAAAAAAGAAGGGAACAAATGTATCTAATTTCATCTGAAAGCTACCTAAATAGAAAAAATGCCTTCGTCCTCCTTAATGTGCATGTATATGAGTCATAAAACATTACTAATAGTTGCAAACCAATACACAAAATCAACGACACACCAGGAAGCTATCACACATTCCTAACCAAGTCAACTAGCCAAGCACCAAGTCCACAAATAGTTAGTCAAAGTTAACTCATGTTAAGGCATCAAAATAGTCAAATCTGAAATCATGGTTAACAAATCAACAATGCTCGTCATAAAAAACCAAGAATCAAAACAGTTTTCTATCAAGGGGCACAGGGAAGCATGATTTTTGTATTCATCGGAACGTATTTTTTTTTTTTTTTTCAAAAGCGATAAACTACTCTAGAAAGAAATAACACATACCTCCCCCAAGCCAAACTCAGCAATGTCCTCAGTGCTTGAAGGAGTGGAGATCGAGGGTCTCGATCGTCGTTGAACCCCTCCGGGTCCAACTCTTCTATGCCTCCTGCCCGACCTTGGTTAGTAATAACTAACCAACGAGCGCAAAAGCTTATCATGCGCACTCACACATCTTTCGTGTTATAACAGGACGTGCACGATAATCAACAACAAAATTTTCATAAAGTCCAAACGAACTCTATGCCAGTAACCTGTGGGATGCCTAAAGGAAGAAGAATAAAAAGGAAAAAAAATATTAAAAGAAGAATAGGAAAAAGAAGGAAAAGTGAAAGTAGGCATACTCTCCTTATGGAAGCTGTTTTTGTGGACTACTGATTCTTCAACCTCAATGATCAATGAAATAGATCTCTCTGGGTTTTGACATTCATGGTGGACAAGCTCTTCGCCATATAGAGCTCTCTACAAAGCATCTACCTCTTCTTTGTAAGTACTGCAAGTACCTGCATAAGATTCACAAAGAGAAACTGGAAAAGAATAAAAATCCATTTTTTTTATTCAAATGGAAACTAAAAAAAAAATATATATACGTGGTCTCAAAGAACTTGAAGTTCTCCGAGCCCCAAGAAAATAATCTAAACCAAAAAATTAATAGCAGAAAATAAAACCGTTTCCCCGGCAACAACGCCAAAATTTGACAGGCTAAAGTCGTATCACCTAGTCAAAGATAAACCTAAAATCACTAGCTAAATAGCAAGGGAAGTAGGGATCGTATCCACAGGGAAACAATGTTCTTTCTACTATTAAAGTAAATGTCTAGACTACTGGGAACAAGATTATAGTTGGTTTGGATATTAAACTATGACGATAATAAAGCGGAAGAATTCAGATATTAAAAGGTCTAGGGCATAGGTTCACCAATGAACGACAATCCAGGATGATAAACAATCTATAACAATCAATAAAGCAGTTAATTATACTAGCATGCTCTTTTGAATCGATACTAATCATAGACTTAGAATTAATGGGCTCTCGCTACGTATTAATCCCAATTCTATCTATTGAAACAAGCCTAAATATCAAATTGCATCTCTCGAATGTTAACCTGATATTGCTAGACTAATACAATTAAACCTGGGCTAATCTAATCGCATAGTAAATGAAACCAATCAATAGGAATTAACCACAATACCGACAATCAATAACATTCAATCATCCCTTCATATTAATTCATGGATTCCCAAAGCCCTAGAATATAAACTACTCACACATATTTAAGTTTAGTTTAAACAAAACAAACATGATTAATGAAAACATAATTCAAATTGAATAACGAAGGAAAGAAATAAGAAAAACGAAATTGAAGAACAAAGGATAAAATTTAAAGTTTGAAACTTGAATTGGATAATAAAAGTAATTAACAAAAGTTTAGAGAGAGAATAAAAACTAAGCAATAAACTAAGGTACTAGAAAATAATATGTCCAACTAAAATAACTAAGGGCTATATTTATAGTCTTTCCCATAAAGCCCAATAATAATCGGAAATAAACTAAGGGAGGGGTTGTCGTCGCCCGGTCGGGTAGACATCCGCCCGCCGGGCGAGCAGCTCGTAACCCACCCGCCGGGAGCAGGTCTGCCCGCCCGGCGGATTTACGAAATTTCATTTTCATCGACACACGCCCGCCGGGCAGCCTTTCTCCCGCCGGGCAGCCATTGCCAGTCGGGCGTGCGTACAAACTGCACAATCCTCTATCTTTAAAATGCCATATCTCTTTCGTTATTCGTCGGAATTAGGCGAGTGACCATACGTTGGAAAGATTTTGAAGTCTAGAATCCAACCCAATTGAAATAACTTTATTTGGAGTTTTAGAACTTAAGTTATGATCAAAAGAGTAGACGAGCGTCGATTTTCTACTTCTTCCACTATTCGCTTTGCTCGAAAACTCTTCCAACTCAATGTTTGTGCTCTCGAAAGTACATAATCTCTTGTATTTATTCAAATGAATAGGAAATGCACAAAAATATGCTAATTCCTACAATGATGAACCTGAAACTACAAGTACACTACAAGGAGCACATTAGTACTAAAAATCGCTCCGAAGAGCTCATTTGAGATCAAAAAGAACTAAGGGACGGGGGTAAAAACACTATAAAATATGAACATATCAGCAGGCCAGCCCTCTTGGCCACAGCAGCGCCCACAAAGGTGCAGCAACACAGCAGCGAGCAAAGCAAAGGCCCACGACCCATGCTGCTCGGCTGCGCTGTGGGCTTCGGCTTGCGGTTTGTGTTGTGCGCATGGGATGTGCGTGCGTGTGTGGTGTGTGGCCGGTCAAGGCCTTTGGTCTTGGCCGGTTACACTTAATATAACATTAGGTTATATTATTTTCCACACAACACAATCAATTTTTCCAGTAACCTAAACCTAATTCAAAATTTTGTTGTTCAGTTTTTCTCTCTACCCAAAAACTGTTCATCCCGAAAAGAAAACTCTCTTGTACATTGTTTAAGCTACAATATTCAAGACGGATCTGAACGTGTTGGTGAACCAAATAGAGGAACGACAATTGGAGTTCTTTGTTCGTGTTCATTGATACTATACTCGGGAAAACACACTTCAAATGTAAGTATGCTTAATCTGTGCTTTATACATGTTTCCTGGCTTTGGGGATGTTCCGCACATGTTATGTATATTTAAGTGTATTCCCCTATAACTACGGCACTACATGCTCTCCCATACAGTGTATGTAATCAGCAAAGCGGATCCTCTCAAGTAACAATTTGAAAAACCAGCTCTCAACGGACGGTTTTCCAATGGTTGGTCATGTTAGCGGAATTCGATCTCAAGTACATTCCACAAAAGTCTATCAAGGGTTCGGCAATCTCAGACTTCCTAGCCGACTGTCTCATCGAGGCAAAAGATGAGGATTATGACTTACCCGATGAGAAAATTCTAATGACAAGCGATGACAGTTGGTCGCTGCACTTTGACGGTGCCTCAAATCAGAATGGATGTGGTGTTGGAGTGATTCTAGTAGCCCCAGACGGCACACACATTCCTATGTCAGCAAAATTGCAATTCAACGTCACAAACAATGCGGCAGAATATGAAGCATGCATTATACGCCTGGAAGCTGCCTTAGCATTGGGTGTCCAGAAACTTCGAGTGTACGGGGATTCTTCCCTAATCATCAATAAAATTTCCGACAAGTGGAAAGTAAGGTGAGAAACCTTGGTCCCATACCAATCCTATCTTGAGAAGCTGTCTGAGCAAGTAGAAGAGCTTTGCTACACATACCTCCCAAGATAGGAGAATCAATTCGCCAACGCACTGGAAAAACTGGCATCAATGATCAACATTCCAAATGGCATGGCGAAAATGCCACTTACAATTGAAACGCGTCAAGAAGCAGCATATGTCTATGCTATTGACGACGTCGAGCCTGACAGAGATGATCCCTGGTTTACAGACATTCAAAGGTGTCTGCAAAATTCTGAGTATCCCCCGCATTTTTCAAGCAAAAGTCAAAAACCTTTACTCCTACAATCAGCCAATTTTGTCATAGAAGGCGCGTTCTATACAAGAGGTCCCCTACCGGCCCCGATCTCCGATGTGTCGACAAGTGCGAAGCACAAAGATTCATGGAAACCTTACATGCTGGAGTCTGTGGTACCCATATGAATGGGAAGATGTTGGCCCTCAAAGTCATCAGGGCTCGATATTACTGGACCACCCTCGAACGAGATTGTTACTTCTTTGTCAAGAAATGTCCTACCTGCCAAAAGTGTGCGAATCTGAATCACATTCCCCCATCATTGCTATATTCTCAATCATCACCATGGCCATTCTCGGCTTGGGGTATCGACGTCATCGGTAAAGTCACTCCAACAGGCACCGGGGGTCATGAATTCATACTGGTCGCAATCAACTATTTCACTAAGTGGGTCGAAGCCAGGTCATTCAAAGTGTTGGGTTCGAAGCAAGCGGCCCAGTTCATACAAGAAAACATCATATGCAGATATGGAGTTCCTCACGAGTTCATTAGTAACCAGGGAACCCATTTCCAAGGAGAGTGTGAAGACCTATTCACCGAGTACAAAATTTAGCATCACCGTTCTTCGCCTTATCGCCTGCAAACTAAAGGGGCAGTCGAAGCAGCCAACAAGAATGTCAAAGCCATCATCATGAAAATGACAACCAATTACAAAGTCTGGCCCCAGAAACTGCACTTTGCATTGTGGGGGTATCGAACTTCAATCCGGACTTCAACGGGCGCAACCCAATTTTCATTGGTCTATGGAATGGAAACAGTATAACCTATTGAGCTAGAGATACCTTCTCTAAGGATAGTCCTCGAAAGCAAAATCCCAGAGGCTCCATGGGTACAAACAAGCTATGACGAGCTAATCATGCTCGAGGAGCGTCGGCTTCAAGCCGCTCACAATGTACAAGTCTATCAGCGCCGAGGGGCCAGACATTCAACATGAGGGACAGAACCCGAAACATCAGCGAAGGCGAGCTTGTCCTGAAGGCCCTTCGCAAGAGAGTCAAGGACCCAAGGGGAAAATTCAAACCCAGTTCCTTGACGAACCTCGATCAGCTCAAAAAGTTCTATGTCTAAGTTATAGATTCAAGATTCGAAGTCAAGATTCAAAAAGTTTTGTAAGTTAGAATTACGTACGGCCTGATTCCTTAACAGGACACGTAGGCAACCTCATTCCGAGGCCCGACCACTTTGATACAAAAAAAAATTCAAAATTTCCTCAATTAAGGGCATCCTAAAAATCAAATCAAAATTCAAAATTCAGTTGTTGTTGTCTTTATTCCAAATGTGCAAATTTAAAAGCAAAGCATGTTCAAGCGGAATTTAACACAATAACTTTTATTTGGCCCCAAAGCCTTCAAATCTAATTCAAGGTACAAGGTTGGTATCAAGTGAAGCAAAGTTCAAAGCCTTTTCACTTCCACCAAACAGAATTCCTAAACACACCTTACGAATACACTCTTAAACACACTTCTTGCTAGTACAACTTCAAACACATTAAGCCTAGAAAGATCTGGAGTCGCGCGACTATGCTCTTGATTCTTAGCACCTTGAGTACTATCCTCTTGCTCTTTCCCGCAATCATTCATCAATCTTCCCCTTGCCCAAGCAGCGGGAGAAGGAACTTGCTAGTCTTCTAAAACGGGAGGATAACGAACCTCCTTTGGACCCAGAACGGTCAAGCACCGGACGGGCCACACTGCCATCACCTTCTTCATAATCAATTGATGCAGGGCATCTAGCTCTAGAACCTCGTACTCTCGCTGGTCCGGAGAGAGCAATATCCCTTTGGCTTGGGCCTTTCATCTATACAATAAACCCCGTTGACAGAGTAGCAGGCTCTGGTGGGAATTGAATATTCAAGAATGGTTTGGCAACCCAATACCGCCTCCAAACTTCAAGTCGATTAACATTCAGTGCAACAGGTTTCAGATGCTCCTCAGCACAATCCGGGATTTCTTGTTTCAAGCCATATTGTCTCATCACTCGAGCAGGAGAACATAAGACTAACATTGTGAGGCTAGGCACCCTCAAAGCAGTAGATCCAGGTGCATGTCTCATAGCAGCAATTCCCCACCAAGGAACTACCCACCTGATACAAGATTCAACCCCCGAGAGTGCACAACGCCACTCATCCAACGAAAGCCGGCCATACACCATGGGCCGCACAGTGAACCCTTTCCTATTATAGTTTTCCATGTTCTCCGGTGGTGCCACGAGCATGAGTCTCTCCATAAGCCAGACCTTGGTGAAAGTACAAGAAAAGTAATTCAAAATTCAACATTCAAAATGCAAGTACAATTTCAATATACAAGAAAGCTTCAGATCCTTACTTGGAGTAATACCGGACTTCCCGATGCCAAAGAAGAGAGGTCCGACTTCAGCATATCAAGGCCCATCAATGTTTCGCCAATCACGAGCGACATTCGGTCCCTGCCACTAGCAAATTGATCCACAATCTCTATTTGGGAGGTATCGCCTTTGCCAAACCCCTGATTCGAAAAGAGGAAGCGAGCAAAGATACAAAAACTCAAGGCCCTCAAGCGGAAAACCTTGGGGACATCAAGCCTAGCAAAGTAAGTGACAAGAAGGGACAAATTCACCCCTAGGCCATATACAACATCACTCAAAAGTGGGGGCTTCAAGCCCAAATACCTGTCAAAGGCCAAGAAAAAGTATTCTTCAACACTAGGCATGCATGGCTCCATCATAAAGGGCCACCCCAATATAGCACTGAACTCTTCGGGGAGGGGACATACCTCGTTGTTTCCAAAGAGGAAAACATGGTGATCTGGATCCCAAGACTCATATTCTCAATGAGTCCAATCATTTTGAGAACATGTGGACTTACGGGCTTGCCTTTCTTAAGCTTGGTCTCAAGAATTTGCCTATGAGTATCGAATCTTTTGACTCGAGCCAGATCTTGGAACATGTTCTTTAACTCACTGATGATCGTGAAAGCATCTGAGTTGATGAACGTTTTCTGTAGATCTGCACTCATGGTTGCAAGAATTAGAAATTTTACATCCTTGTTGGCATCAATCCAACGATTGAGGGCTGCCTGAGTGACCCCGTCGCCTGCGGCTTCGGGCATCGCCTCTTCCAGGACATACTCCTTTTCTTCCTACATAAGAACTATTTGCAAGTTCCTTTGTCAGTAAAGGAAGTTTTTCCCGTTCAACTTCTCCTTTTCTAGAATTGATCGGATGTTGAATGAATTGTTGTTTGCCATAGTTACAACTACAATTGAAAAAAGAATAAACAAATAAATAACCATTCACAGTTCTCTTAATAAACTTAAATTCTAGCATACATGCATAATTTATCATTTATTAAGCATTTTATTCAAGTTATGTGTTCCGGCAGGTGTGAATAAAATGATTCCAATATCCTTAAATCATTGAAGAATTAAGCACATTATGTATTTAGACTCAATTCTAAAATATTTTAGGTAAGCAATGCCTTTGCTAATAGTCTAGAAACTACTCTTGGTTGATAGGTACGTCTAAGAACTTATTAGGTAAACCTATCTCATTTGCCACGACATAAAAGGATTCCTTACTTATATTGTTGAGTTTTACCAAAACTAATATGTACTCACAATTATTTGTGTACCTTACCCCTTTAGGATCAATAACTAACACCTCGCTTACGCGGAAAACTATTACTAAGATTAATGTTAAGGTTACCCAAATAAGTTTTATTTTGGCATGGCACCTTTTAACTCAATTTTTAAAGTTTGAAACTTAAGGCTCTTACTATGTTGGTTAGATTTTAAGTGAACTAAAAATCCTTAATTATGCAACATAATCAAGCCATAATCTCATGCATAATTAAGACATATTTAAAGCAATAAATAACTTAAAGCATGCAGAAGATTTAATTGTGATCTAGTATGGCCCGACTTCATCTTGAAGCTTCAACTTCAAACTCTGTCTTGAAAATGGATTGGAAACTCGATCCGTCTTGAATTTCACCGTGGGAGGCGCCATTTTCTTCAAATAGGATAAGCTATAATTTAAACTAATTACAACTATTTGATGGTACGCATACCATATTTAAATTAAAACTTTGGTGCATTAGACCAATTTTACATTCAAATTAATGGTACGCATACCATATTTTCTATCCTATTTGGGCCATACAAGTCACTTTCCATAACCTGCAAAACAGTACATTTACAATATACCATTCACCCATTCATTTATCAATGAATGGCCCACATAGCTGGTTAGTAGAACATATTATGCATCACATAAATATTTGCAGCAATCAATCAAGGGTTCCAATAATCTACCAATTATTCAATCCTTATTAATTCTAATCAAGTTGTTTTAACCTTAAGGATTTGTAGACCTAATCAAGAGTTTTATGACTAAAAGGGCTCCCACTTAAACCAATAAATTCATATGCTTTACTAATTTTAAACATAAAAATGTATTTCTAGTCTAACCGGAAACATACAAATTTAATTAAAATTTAAAGCTCATATAAATAATTATTTGAAGCTTTTAATTTATTTTCAGTTTATTAAATTAATTAATTTAAATTTAATCAAGGTTTTAATTTTAGTAAAATAATTAGTATAAATAAAATTTATAATAATTAAATTATTCAAAATTAAATTCCGAGAAAAAATGAAATTACGAATTTTAAATTTAATTAAAATCTTTTTTCCAACTGAAAATTAGAATTAATGCAAAGCGCATGAATCTGGACAAGACGAGGCCACGGACTTGCGCCCAGGCCCCGTCGAGTCCACGAGACAGCATTGCCCCACACGAGTGACCGCACAGCAAACGCAGCAAGCCAAGCCACGCTTGCGCGCAGCATTGCTCGCTGGCTTCGTAGCGCAGCAGCTGCTTGGCGAGGCAGCGCTCGTTGTGCGCGAGCCATCACTCGCTGCCCGCGCGCGCGCCTGCCTTGCTCGCTTGCCTTGCTCCTTCGCTCATCCGCCCATGCCCATCGCAGTACTCGACGCAACGTAGGGCTACTGCCTTGTGCTCGCGTGCCACTCGTCTTGCTCGCTGCATTCGTACCGCATGGGCGACGAGCTCCCTTGCTCGTCGTCGCATGCCCGCACTATACAACACCCCTTAAGGGTAACACGTAGCATTCATTGCTTTGTGCGTGCAAGATTCATGTGCGGATTATATAAAAATTAAAACTTTTTAATTTAAATTTATAGACAAATTAATAAATCATATTAATTTCATAAATTTAGGGCGAAAAATCAAAAATTTATTATTCAAATTAATTTCCAATTATCATGGATTCAAATCTAGGTCATAAAATTTAAAAATTTACTAAATTTAAAAAAATTATGGTGGTTTTTAATCATGGATTCCTAATTAAATTGTCAATTAATTATGAAAAACAAATCAAATTCTAAATTATTCGAATTTCAACAAATTAACTACAATTACAAATTAGGTTGTATAATTAACAAGCTTAGGCATTTAAATTTGTTAAACATATACAGTAGGTCAATAAAAAATTCAAGATTTATAAACAAGAAACACAAATATTTAATTTAACATCTTAAAAATTACAAATTTTGCGTTCGAAAAACTAAAACCTCTGAAAAGTCATAGTTAGGCTTCGAATTTGGGAATTCTGGGCTCGGCATCAAATCTTTGACTTTAATCAAAATTTTAAAACGCCGTTTACATGCGAAATTCACTATAAAATTGGCCTGGAAAGAGCCATTGCGTCAATCTAACTGATAAGGCTTTTTTCCGTCGTTGATAAGAAAATCGCCAAACCAAACAAAATTTATAAACCATTAAACTAACCGGCTATATTGCTATAGCGGCTAGTATAGGGATCGTCCCATAGAAACGGTGGTCATCAAGTTTAGATATTAAGCTAGTTTGAACAAGAGTTTGTTTGAATTATAACTAGGAAACTAAGCTAACAATTAAACGAAATTGAATCAATAAAGGGGAATGCTAGGGAGTCGAGGATAGCCTAGGGAAATCGGGGGAAACGAACTAAGCACTTAAGTAATCATGATCATGCAACGACTTGGTGTATAGGCAAATAACATCGAATGCCGAACCCGCCACCTCTCGGATGGGAAACGCGAAGCGTCTAATCTACGGAAGAGCTTTCGCCTAATCCTAGACTAAACAAACTTGCATATAATAGGCACCACTATTCACTTACAAAAGTTAGGCTCACAATTTCTTGCCAAACCTAACCTATGCAATCCAATTAAATCTAATCAAATAGCATTTGCAACTACCACTCAATTAGGCATGGATATCCTATCACCAAATCATGTTTAATTACAACAATCAATCATCAATTCAATCATCAATTTCCCCTAATTAAACCCCTAGATTCTCCCCTTTCCCTAACCTAAGACTACTCACTACACATGATAGAAACTAGGAAGTTCATGGATTCTAAGCAAGCAAACATGAGATTGAAGGATTAGAAAGAAGGAATCAAAGAGTAGAGCATTCAATTGCAAAATCAATTCAAGAATTAAGAAACAGTTCAACTAAAACCCAAGCAAAGAGGAATTCAAGAATTAAGAGCAATTAAAAGCAAAATAGAAAGAACAAGGAACTAAGGAATTGAATTGAATTGCAAGAAATTAAGAGAAGAGTTGAAGAAATTACAACTTGAAGCTTCAAAGTAGAAGAGTTTCTCTCTCTAGAAATGCTGAAAATCTAATTTTGGAATTCTAAAAAAATGTTAATCTAAAACTGAATATTAAAATTAAAAATGAAAATTCTATTTATAAGTTTCCCCAAATAGAAGCTGAAATTCAAAAATATGCAGCCCGCGCAGCCATTCGGTCTCACATACCCTCTGTGCGACCGAACACAGAAAACCCATTCGAGCAACCATTATGTCCTGTGCGAGCAAACGAAGAGAATACCAATTCCTTCGTCATGTGCGACCGAACAAGAAATCATGTTCGGTCGAATGGTCTTTTCTTGGCCATGACTTCCTTGAACACTTGATTTGGTCAAACAGCTGAACATGTGTGGGCGCACGAATTCCTGTGGGGTCGAACAAAAGTCTGTGCGGTCGTTTACCAAATTTGGGGAATTTTGCCTCCAAAATCTAATTGTGTACGACCGTTTAACAGAACCCCATCGCACAAAGGTGAAGGAAATAATGCCCTTGGTCCAAGTATGCATTCTATGTTAAGTCTAATAAATGCGGTTCAGTATTAATTAACAAGTTAATAATTCAGTGAGATCAAGTGAGCTGAATGCCTAGCTAGAGGCCGCTTCAGTTCAAGTGGAATTAATGATATTAATCCACAGCTTACTCTTGACTGAACCCGTAGGGTCACACAAATAGTACGTAAACGGATCAAGTATTTAATGGCATTAAATACTCCATCTATGAATATTCGGAACCGACGGATCTTGTTTTCAGTGGGAGCTAAGATCGTCACAGGCAAGAAATGAATACTCCGGAAACGATGATATTGCCGGAAACGGAAATATGGATCGTATCGGAAATATGAATATTATCCAAGTCGTAGATGTTGCCGGAAACGGAAACATGGTACGTATCGGAAAATATTGTTGGAAATGGAAATATTACCAGAATCGGAAATATTGCCGGAAACGGAAATATTGTCAGAATCGGAAATATTACCGGAATCGGAAAATAATTCCGGAAACGGAAATATTAAATATTTGTTCGAAACGGAAATTAATTCCGGAATCGGAAATATTGAATATTGTTCGTATCGGAAATAGATTCCGGAAATGGAATTTTAATCGGAAGCGTATCGTACGAATTAGCATCGGACGAGGCCTGCCGGACGAAGGCCCAGCACGAAGCCAGGCCATCGCCCAGCAAGCACGCACGCCACAGCCCAGCGCGCACAAGGCCACGCATGCGTGGGCCGCGCTGCGTGGGCTGCTGCTCGCATGCGTGGGCAGCCCTTGTGGCTGCCGTGTGTGTGTGAGTTTGAGCTCATGCGAGATTCCTGAATCTGCAAGAGTCAGTGTATGATTAAATGTCTATTCCTATTGGATAAATTGATTAAGTAGAATTCATGTAGAATTCTAATTCCAATTAATTCGCATCCTACTAGGATTACGATTCCTTTTCCATAACTCTATAAATAAAGGCCTAGGGGTCATAATTTATATACAAGTTTCAAAGTATTCAAAAGTGAGTTTTTTGAGAGAAAATTCAAACACCCATCTTGCCCCAAAAGTGCCGAATTTTCTGAGTACCTTAAGGGCGATTCTAGTTGGTCAATCTTAAGGCGGATCCGGACGTGCTGTGGACTTTCTACGGAGGGACGACACTTGGAGTCCTAAAAGACTTGTTCTTGTTCGGTTCGGGCGCAGCTAGGGAAGGCACGCAACAAAGAGTATGCATCTAAACTATGCTAAATGATTATGTGTAAATAATATGTTTCCTGGGTTAATGGTTGTTTCCGCATGATCTATGTAAATGTCATATGTATCATAACCTAACAGTGGTATCACGAGCCCCTTATTATTTTCATAATCTAAATTGCATGAACATGGTTAAATATTACAAATTTGCAAGAATTAAAAGGGGTGATTAATTTTCGTAATTGTTAATTAGTTGCAAATTGCGTTTATTTAATTATACGTACGCAGTTTTTCGGCAGTTTCTTCATTACTCATCCGAATTGAGTGATTTTTGTGTCAATTCCGCATGTAAAAGGCATTCTAAAATTTTGACAAAAATAGTATTTTTCTGCCGAACCCAGAATTCTCAAATTCGAAGCCTAACTATGACTTTTCGAAGGTTTTAGTTTTTCGAATGCAAAATTTCGTAAATTTAAGATGTTAAATTAAATATTTGCGATTCTTGTTGATAAATCTTGAATTTTTGATTGACCTATTGCATATGTTTAACAAGTTTGAATGCCTAGTCTTGTTAATTATGCAATCTAATTTGTAATTATGATTAATTTGTTGAAAATTAGAATAATTTAGAATTAATTTGATTTTCATAATTAATTGTAATTTAATTAGAAACCTATGATTAAAAACCACCATAAAAATTGTAAATTTACGATAAATTTTAAATTTTTATGACCTAGACTTGAATCCATATCAATCGAAAATCAATTGGATAATAAATTTTCGATTTTTCGCCCTAAAATTATGAAATTAATATTATTTATTAATTTGTCATTAATTTTAAATATAAATTTTAAATTTTATGCGATTCGTTCAAATAACTTGCACGCGCGAAGCAATGGACGCTTCGTGTTACCCTTAAGGGGTGTTGTATAATGCGGGCATGCGACGACGAGCAAGGGAGCTCGTCGCCCGTGCGGCACGAATGCAATGAGCAAGGCCGTAGTGCACGAGCACAAGGCAGCAGCCCTGCCTTGTGTCGTGTGCCACGAGCAATGAACGTATGGGCATGGGCGAGGGGCGAGCCAAGGCAGTCGCGTGTGGGCAGCAAGCGAGCTGCGCCACAGCGCGCGCTGCCTCGCACAACAGCGCGCAGCCTCGTGCGCAGCGAGCGCAAGCTCGCGTGCCACGAGCGCTGCGCCCAGCATCACTCGCGCGCACCAGCGAGCGATCTCGCGCGCCAGCGCGCGATCTCGCGCGCCAGCGAGCGATGCAGCGCCCCAGCGAGCGATGGCTCGCGCGCACCAGCGAGCGATCTCGCGCGCCAGCGCGCGATCTCGCGCGCCAGCGAGCGATGCAGCGCCCCAGCGAGCGATGGCTCGCGCGCACCAGCGAGCGATCTCGCGCACCAGCGAGCGCGGTAACGCGCGCGCGCTGCGAGCGATAGCTCGCGTGCGGTGGGCGCTGTGCGGAGGCTTGCGTATGGGACAGCAGCAGCTATGCAACGAGCGCATGGGCTGCGCGCACATGGCCAGCAATGGCTGTGTGCGTACAGCCCATGGGCGTGCAACGCGTAGGGTGTTTGCGTTACGATTAGATCGTTTTGAATGTTTAATTTGAAAATTTCAGTTCACGTAATTTTTAATTGATTTTAAAATTAATAATTTGAATTAATTTCTTGGATTTTAATTTTGAATATTATAATTATAATAAATGGCATTTATTCTAATTATTTTACTAAAATTAAAATCATAAATTAATTTAAATGTGACTGAAATTAAAATTAAATTTTTGGATTCAATTATAAATTTATATGAGCTTTAAATTTTAATTAAATTTGTATGTTTCCGGTTAGACTAGAAATACAATTTTATGTTTAAAATTAGTAAAGCATATGAATTTATTGGTTTGAGTGGGAGTGCTTTTAGTCATAAACTCTTGATTAGGTCTACAAATCCTTAAGGTTAAAACAACTCGATTAGAATTAATAAGGACTGAATAATTGGTAGATTATTGGTGCCCTTGATTAATTGCTGCAAATGTTTACGTGATGCATAATGTGTTTAACTAACCAGCTATGTGGGCCATTCATGATAATGAATGGGTGAATGGTATATATTGTATATGTACTGTTTTGCAGGTTATGAAGTGACTAGTATGGCCCAAATAGGATAGAAAATATGGTCTGCGTACCATTAATTTGAATGTAATTGGTCTAAAGTACCAAAGTTGTTTTTCAATTCAAATATGGTCTGCGTACCATCAAATAGTTGTAATTAGTTATAACTTATCCTATTTGAAGAAAATGGTGCCTCCCACGGAGATTTTCAAGACGGACTTTGAAGTCAAAGCTTCAAGATGAAGTCGGGCCATACTAGATCACAAATATCTTATGCATGTTTTAAGTTATTTATTGCTTTAAATATGTCTTAAAATGCATGAGATCAAAAGCTTGATTATGTTGCATGATTAAGGATTTTAGTTCACTTAAAATCTAACCAACATAGTAAGAGCCTTAAGTTCCAAACTTAAAAAAATTGAGTTAAAAGGTGCCATGCCAAAATATACACTTGCTTGGATATCCTTTACATCAATCTAGTAATAGTTTTCGCTCAGCGAGGTGTTACTTATTGGTCCTAAAGGGGCAAGGTACACAAATAATTGTGAGTACATGTTAGTTTTGGTGAAACTCAACGATATAAGTAAGGAGTCCTTTTATGTCGTGGAAAATTCGATAGGTTTACCTAATAAGTTCTTAGACGTACCTATCAACCAAGAATAGTTTCTAGACTATTAGCAAAAGGCTTTTGCTTACCTAAGATGTTCTAGGATTAAGTCGACAAACTGTGCTTAGTTCTTCAATGATTTTAGGATCTTGGAATCATTTTATTCACACCTGCCGGAACACATAACTTGAATAAAATGCTTAATAAACATTGAATTATGCATGTATGCTAGAATTTAAGTTTATTAAGAGAAACTGTGAATGGTTATTTATTTGTTTATTCTTTTCAATTGTAGTTTTTAATATGGCAAACAACAATTCATTCAACATTCGATCAATTCTCGAAAAGGAGAAGTTGAACGGGAAAAACTTCCTTGACTGGCAAAGGAACTTGCAAATAGTTCTTATGCAGGAAGAAAAGGAGTATGTCCTAGATGAGGCGATGCCCGAAGCTCCAGGCGACGGGATCACTCAGGCAGCCCTCAATCGTTGGATTGATGCCAACAAGGATGTGAAATGTCTAATGCTCGCCACTATGAGTGCGGATCTGCAGAAAACGTTCATCAACTCAGATGCTTTCACAATCATCAGTGAGTTAAAGAACATGTTCCAAGATCTGGCTCGAGTCGAAAGATTCGAGACTCATAGGCAAATTCTTGAGACCAAGCTTAAGAAAGGCGAGCCCGTAAGTCCACATGTTCTCAAAATGATTGGACTCATTGAGAATATGAGTCGGCTGGATCAGCAATTTTCTCAGGAAATGGCTATAGACACCATCCTCCATTCTCTTCATAGCGGGTATGATCAGTTCAAACTGAACTACAGTATGAATAGTCTGGACAAAACGCTCACTGAGCTTCACGGTATGCTGAAGACCGCTGAAAAGACGCTCAAAAGTGATAAGCAGGATGTGCTTATGGTGCGTGGGGGCAAGTTCAAGAAATCTGGAAAGAAGAGGAATGCTAAGAAAGGTGGCAACAAGGCCAGCCCAACTAAGCAAACTGGCGCCAAATCTGCAAAGAGGAAGGTCAGTCAACCCACTTCTGAATCCGAATGCTTCTACTGCAAGAAGAAGGGGCATTGGAAGAGAGATTGCTTGAAGCTAAAGGAAGATCAGAAGAACGGAACGGTCGTTCCATCTTCAGGTATTTTCGTTATAGACTGTATACTTGCTAATTCAACTTCTTGGGTATTAGATACAGGTTGTGGCTCACACTTATGTTCCAATCCACAGGGACTAAGAAGAAGTAGAAAGTTAAGCAAGGGTGAAGTCGACCTACGAGTGGGAAATGGAGCACGGATTGCTGCATTAGCTGTAGGAACATACTATTTGTCGTTGCCCTCCGGGCTAGTTTTGGAACTGGAAGAATGTTTCCATGTTCCAAGTCTTACTAAAAACATCATTTCAGTTTCTTGCTTAGATGCTAAGGGATTTTCCTTTATAATAAAAGACAATAGTTGTTCGTTTTATTTTAAAGAGATGTTTTATGGATCTGCTAGATTAGTCAATGGACTTTATTTATTAGATCACGACAAACAAGTATATAACATAAATACCAAAAAGGCCAAAAAGGATGATTCAGATCTCACCTATCTGTGGCATTGTCGATTAGGCCATATAAACTTGAAACGCTTAGAAAGACTTCAAAGGGAAGGAATTCTAGAACCATTTGACTTAGAGGATTATGGTAAATGCGAATCATGTTTACTTGGCAAAATGACAAAGCAACCTTTCTCTAAAGTTGGAGAAAGAGCAAATGAACTATTGGGTTTAATCCATACAGATGTATGTGGACCAATGAGTACAAATGCTAGAGGTGGTTTCAGCTACTTTATCACTTTCACTGATGACTTCAGTAGGTATGGTTATGTCTACCTAATGAAGCATAAGTCTGAATCCTTTGACAAATTCAAGGAATTTCAGAGTGAAGTAGAGAATCAATTAGGCAAGAAGATTAAGGCACTGCGGTCTGATAGAGGCGGTGAATATCTGAGCTATGAATTTGATGACCATCTGAAAGAATGTGGAATTCTATCAGAATTGACTCCTCCTAGAACACCACAATGGAACGGTGTGTCAGAACGGAGGAACAGAACCTTGCTAGACATGGTCAGGTCAATGATGGGTCAGGCCGAACTTCCATTAGAATTTTGGGGACATGCACTAAATACAGCTGCACTCACTATAAATAGAGCTCCGTCTAAAGCTGTCGAAAAGACTCCATACGAATTATGGTTTGGAAAGCCTCCAAATGTGTCTTTTCTTAAGATTTGGGGATGTGAAGTATACGTCAAACGATTAATTTCAGACAAACTTCATCCAAAATCTGACAAATGTATCCTTGTGGGCTATCCAAAGGAAACAAAGGGGTATTACTTCTACAATACATCTGAGAACAAAGTGTTTGTTGCTCGAGATGGTGTCTTTTTGGAGAAGGATCACATTTCCAAAATGACAAGTGGGAGAAAAGTAGACCTCGAAGAAATTCGAGTCGAACAACAAACTCTAGAGAATGCTCAAGATGACATTCAGGATGAAACTCAGAGATCTTTAGAAGAATCTGGTGAGAATCATGGTCAATCTAGAAATGTTACCCCGCGTAGATCGCAAAGATATAGATCTCAACCGGAAAGGTACTTAGGTATTTTGACGAACGAGAGCTATGACGTTCTATTACTTGAAAGTGATGAACCTGCGACTTACAAGCAAGCTATGACGAGCCCTAGCTCCAAGCAATGGCAAGAAGCCATGCAATCTGAATTAGACTCCATGTCTGAAAACCAAGTATGGGATTTGGTCGATTTGCCAGATGGCTACCAAGCCATTGGAAGCAAATGGGTTTTCAAACTGAAAAAGGACAAGGATGGGAAACTTGAAGTTTTCAAAGCTAGATTGGTTGCAAAAGGTTACAGGCAAGTCCACGGTGTGGATTACGATGAAACCTTTTCACCGGTTGCAATGCTAAAGTCTATTCGAATAATGTTAGCAATCGCTGCATATTACGATTACGAAATATGGCAGATGGATGTCAAAACTGCTTTCTTAAACGGCGTTTTAACAGAAACTGTGTTTATGACACAGCCTGAAGGTTTTGAGGATCCAAAGAATGCTAAAAAGGTATGCAAGCTAAAGAAATCAATCTACGGATTGAAGCAGGCATCCAGGAGCTGGAATATACGTTTTGATGAAGCAGTCAGTGACTTTGGTTTCATCAAGAACGCAGACGAATCTTGTGTATACAAGAAGGTCAGTGGGAGCAAAATTGCTTTCCTAATATTATATGTCGACGACATATTGCTTATCGGAAATGACATTCCTATGTTGAACTCTGTCAAGATTTGGCTTGGGAAATGTTTTTCGATGAAGGATCTAGGAGAAGCACAGTACATATTGGGCATCAAGATTTACAGAGATAGATCTAAAAGGATGATTGGACTTAGTCAAAGCACTTATATCAATAAGGTGCTTGATAGGTTCAAGATGGCGGACTCCAAGCGAGGCTACCTACCCATGTCTCATGGAATGACTCTAAGCAAGACTCAGTGCCCAAAAACACTTGATGAGCGTAGACGAATGAATGGGATTCCATATGCATCATTGATTGGTTCAATAATGTATGCTATGATATGTACACGCCCGGATGTTGCGTACGCACTCAGTGCTACGAGCAGATACCAGTCAGACCCAGGAGAGGCGCATTGGACTGCTGCCAAGACCATTCTGAAGTACCTGAAAAGGCACAAAGATGACTTCCTGGTCTATGGTGGAGATGATGAATTAATTGTTAAAGGCTATACGGACGCAAGTTTCCAAACCGACAAAGATGATTTCAGATCACAGTCTGGGTTTGTCTTCTGCCTCAACGGAGGAGCAGTAAGCTGGAAAAGTGCTAAGCAAAGCACCATTGCGGATTCTACAACTGAAGCGGAGTACATTGCTGCACATGAAGCAGCAAAGGAAGCTACATGGCTAAGGAAGTTCATAGGAGAACTTGGTGTAGTCCCCTCCATTAAAGGACCAATAGCCCTGTATTGTGATAATAACGGAGCTATTGCACAGGCAAAAGAGCCTAGACACCACCAGAGAGTCAAGCATGTACTTCGTAGATTTCACCTTCTACGAGAGTTCGTTGAAAGAAAAGAAGTCGAGATAAGCAAAATTGGAACTGATGACAACATATCAGATCCATTAACTAAACCTCTGCCGCAAGCGAAGCACAACTCGCACACTGCAGCTATGGGAATCAAGCATATTGGAGAATGGCTTTGATGTCTCTGTTTAATGTTTTAAAGTTTTAGAGTTTAAATCTTTGTAAAACATTATTGGTTAATCATTCACAATAAATGAAAGGAATTCATTTTTCCATTTAATTTGTGGTTTATTAAATGATGAGTCCCTTCAACTTGACGATATATTCAAGATAGACTGTCAGGACCAGTCCTGTGACTAAGAAATGTCTATCAAGTGAACTTGAATGTCAAAGGTTGAAAATGGTCCCTAGTCGGAGTTTTCTATAAAATTGGACGCATAGAAAACGTTAGACGATTAGAATGCAAGATGACTAGTAGTTCTGTTTCTTGAACTATGTGGACATGGCAATGTCATAATCATTTGCATAGATACTTACTTTGGGAAGACTAGTATCGGACAAGACCTATGAAACTTTACTGTAAGAGATGAAAGTCTGTCATAAGTAAATTTCATTAAATTGTTAGACACTAAATCCTCAATACCTGAGTGATTTGAGATTACTTGTTTGAGAACTGGTTGCTTTGACGTTGACCAACCGTCGCACCGTAAAAGGAGGCTATAAAGGCAACGCTCAGGTAATCACCTATCAAACGAAGTCTAATCTCAAGATCGCAAGATTGGGATTGTCCTCCCATAAATCGGGATGAGATGCTTAAAAGTTGTACAAGGCCACTCGGAGAGCTAGAAACTGTGAAATGCATGGCCGTGCTCGGATGAATCATAGGCTATGATTATCTGTTTATTTGATCAGTTGAACTCTGAAACCGAGGAACACCTCTGGACATAATAAGGATGACAACTCTTACCTTATGTTCAAGAGCAAGCATCGAGCGACAAAGGAATTAGGAAATGCACACTTGTCCCTAAGGACAAGTGGGAGACTGAAGGAAATAATGCCCTTGGTCCAAGTATGCATTCTATGTTAAGTCTAATAAATGCGGTTCAGTATTAATTAACAAGTTAATAATTCAGTGAGATCAAGTGAGCTGAATGCCTAGCTAGAGGCCGCTTCAGTTCAAGTGGAATTAATGATATTAATCCACAGCTTACTCTTGACTGAACCCGTAGGGTCACACAAATAGTACGTAAACGGATCAAGTATTTAATGGCATTAAATACTCCATCTATGAATATTCGGAACCGACGGATCTTGTTTTCAGTGGGAGCTAAGATCGTCACAGGCAAGAAATGAATACTCCGGAAACGATGATATTGCCGGAAACGGAAATATGGATCGTATCGGAAATATGAATATTATCCAAGTCGTAGATGTTGCCGGAAACGGAAACATGGTACGTATCGGAAAATATTGTTGGAAATGGAAATATTACCAGAATCGGAAATATTGCCGGAAACGGAAATATTGTCAGAATCGGAAATATTACCGGAATCGGAAAATAATTCCGGAAACGGAAATATTAAATATTTGTTCGAAACGGAAATTAATTCCGGAATCGGAAATATTGAATATTGTTCGTATCGGAAATAGATTCCGGAAATGGAATTTTAATCGGAAGCGTATCGTACGAATTAGCATCGGACGAGGCCTGCCGGACGAAGGCCCAGCACGAAGCCAGGCCATCGCCCAGCAAGCACGCACGCCACAGCCCAGCGCGCACAAGGCCACGCATGCGTGGGCCGCGCTGCGTGGGCTGCTGCTCGCATGCGTGGGCAGCCCTTGTGGCTGCCGTGTGTGTGTGAGTTTGAGCTCATGCGAGATTCCTGAATCTGCAAGAGTCAGTGTATGATTAAATGTCTATTCCTATTGGATAAATTGATTAAGTAGAATTCATGTAGAATTCTAATTCCAATTAATTCGCATCCTACTAGGATTACGATTCCTTTTCCATAACTCTATAAATAAAGGCCTAGGGGTCATAATTTATATACAAGTTTCAAAGTATTCAAAAGTGAGTTTTTTGAGAGAAAATTCAAACACCCATCTTGCCCCAAAAGTGCCGAATTTTCTGAGTACCTTAAGGGCGATTCTAGTTGGTCAATCTTAAGGCGGATCCGGACGTGCTGTGGACTTTCTACGGAGGGACGACACTTGGAGTCCTAAAAGACTTGTTCTTGTTCGGTTCGGGCGCAGCTAGGGAAGGCACGCAACAAAGAGTATGCATCTAAACTATGCTAAATGATTATGTGTAAATAATATGTTTCCTGGGTTAATGGTTGTTTCCGCATGATCTATGTAAATGTCATATGTATCATAACCTAACAAAAGGGGCTTTTGTGCGATCGAACAAAAAGCGTTGTTTGGTCGCACAAAGCTCCATCTTCCTTAGTGTCATCGGCTCTCCTCTGTACGGGCGCACAAAGATCTGTTCGGTCGCACAAGCCCTGTTTTTGCTCAATTCTACTTGTTTTCCATCACTTTTCACCATAATCACCTATAGATCACAAGATGGAAAGACACTTATAAAAATCACAAGAAAATCTATAAGAACTATGAAAAAGAATAATAAACTAACATGAAATCCTAAGCTAAGAGCGACATAAATGTGGCTCATCAAACTCCCCCAAGCTAGGCGTTTGCTTGTCTCTAGCAAACCAAGCACTAAATAGGGAAGAATGAGCAATTATTCAAGTTATAAAAACTACAAAAACAAGAACTACAAGAATATACATCCTAACTAACTTTCGTAGGAATCACGGTTGCATTTAGGCGCATGCAACAAGCTCTTTAAACCCCACAATCGCTCATGAGGGCGAGTGGGATATTGCAAGGGTTTCCAAAGAGAATCACCCATAACTCTTCCAAAAATTTGAATCAAGGCAAGACCTAAAATGAAAAAAACAAACCAAGAAAAGAAAAGAAAAGAAAAGAAAAGGAAAAGAAAAGAAAGAAAAACGAAAAATAAAACTACAAAACTCAAGAAATGGGCGTTTATTATGGAACGAGCACAAAAGAATGCTAATATTACTAACTAAATAGACGAATGCATGCTAACCAATGTCCTAAGTCGAGTGAAAGATTCAAATGCCAAGCAAAGAGAACTAAGGGAAAGCACTTATCAATTCCCCTTCAACCGAGCATACCACGTCAAATCTCTAGATCCCATCCACCCTTAAGAATAGTTTCTCAAGACGCCGCAAAGGCGCCGGAAAACAAGAATTGCAAGGGAGAAGAGAAGGTTACTCGACATCTTAGCACGAAAATCTCATTCCATAAATTTGACCAAATCCTCCCTCCACCGACATAGACTCAACTCAAAAGGGTCATGAGGACTTTTTAGGGTGTAACGTAGGCTAGGGGTAAGGTGTGGAACAAATTTTGTAATTGATGCTCATACCTAAAGTGAAGCGCGATGAATGAACTCAACTCAAGCAAATCGAACCAAAACAAACTCATACCACTTATTTGGGCTACCCTGTAGGGGGTGTTTTTTGGTCGCATCGCAAGTATGCTCTTTCCCTACAAGGGGGCGGTTTTTTTTAGAAAACCATTGTATTTTTGTACCTCGAAGGAGTTGCCAACAAACATTATTCAAAGTCTCGTTTGGAAAGACCGCAAGTGACTCTATTTTGGATAAGGCTTTGAATCCACGAAACGGATGGGTGAGATCCGGGCACGGGAACGAGATGCTTATTCCGCGAGCTTTAGAAATTATTCGAGTACGTGACATAGCATATTCAAAAATATACCCTAGATTTGACTATGTGTTTTTGAATTTTAGAGCAAATAGAATCTCTAATTGTATGGTGGTCACTTTGCTTTAAAGGTAATTTAAGGGAACCTAAGATCGGTTTGTCCAAGAAATTATCTTTGTTAAGCGTGATGTAACCTTGCATTTTTTTGTATTTAGCATGTATGGTGATGAAATCAATAAAACAAATAAAGCAACATCGCAATTGTAAATAAGTGCGGAATTAGTAAATACAAGACCCCCTAGAAACGGACTAGGGAATAGGTCCACATTGCCTAGAATTAAGGACTAGGCAAGTAAAGATGCGAAATTGAAATGCGGAATTGAAAGTGCGATATTGAAATTGCGGAATTGAAAGTGCGATATTGAAATTACGGTATTGAAAGGTGCATAATTGATATTACAATATTGAAAGGTGCGTAATTGAAATTGCGATATCGAAATTTGTACTTTGGCACATGAGATTCGAACGCCAAGCGGCTCCTTAAAAATAAGTGCGCCCGACACGAATTCAAAGCCATAAATCTCAACTTGGGAGAAGTTGCTCATCCCAAAGTATCGTAATTTTGCATATAGAACTTGAACTTGAAAGTTTGAATATTGAAATATTGAACTTGAAATGATTGAACTTGAACTTGAAATATTGAACTTGTACTTGAAATATTGAAACTTAAGATACTTGAATCTCAAAGATCGGGCCTTTTAATGTTGAAAAGGTTAGATCTTTGATGTACTCTTATTTTGAAAGGATCCTAGTTTAGGGAAGTAGTCATGAGCAACCCTAAACATTGTGGGATCTTGAAATTTGAAAACTTGAACTTGTATATTGAAAAATGGAGTCTTGAATCTCAAAACATTAAACCTTTAGAAGCTAAAAAGGTGTCATCTTTGATTACTCCATACTTGAAAGTGATTCTAGTTCAAAGAAGTGATTGCAAACAACTTTGAACATCCTTGAATCTTGAATGTTTGCATTTTTGTATTTTGAAAAGTTTGGATTTTGAAAAGATGTATGATTGTTGCAAGTGACATTTTTAGTAGTAAAAATGCCAACTTGCTAATCATTTTTGAAATAGGAAAATCAAAGAAACATGATTGAATATTGTGGGATTCGGAATTACCTATTTAGGTTTAGGCAAGAATTCGTTTTAGAGCTCCCAATTGCTTAGAACTTGAAGTTTGTATGTGTTTCTGAAGGATTTTTGGACTTGAAATTGAGGCGTAATTTTTGTATTACGACGTTGTATATTGAAGCTCCCTCCCCAAATGCTGAAAATTAGGGGGTATTTATAGGAAAAATGGCTGGAAACTGCCAGCCATTGCCAGCGCATCACGCCAAACCAGCGCTGGTGACGTGGCATGCGTGCTGCCAAAATGAAGGACGCGGGCTCCGTCCTTTATTTGTCTTGTATTCATGTACCTTCGTACGAATAGTACGATGCTTGGCACATAGTGCTTTCTTGGAGGTTATGACTTGAATTTGCGTAAAAAAACAAGCCGTTTCGGGTTTTGAATTCCGGTTGTACGGGATGGGGCCCGGCTTGCTCGATTTTGTGGGTCGGCGCCCAAATTTGACTTGCCTTATATGATTTTGAGTGGAAAAGGCTTAGTAAAACCAATGGTATGGTCTACTAGATGAGATTTTACTTGGATTGGGTTTTGAAAATTGTATTTTGTACCGAGTTCCGGAAGGGGAACGGCCTCGGGGATTGGATTTTGGATCTTGTATTTTGGAGATGTTCTTAGCAATTGGGATTTCTGTACGGAGTTTCTCCGACCGCCTAGTAAGGATAATGGTATCGTCATCATCCCAGAGGGGAGACACAAATTAGGTGTCTACAGAAGCCCCCACTTTGACTGAGCGTTCGGTTAGGAAAGCGCAAGTCAAAGTATTTCGAAAGGGACGGAGAATGATCAAGATGTTCTGCAATCAAGACCATTCTTTGTATGCCAGTACCTGCACAAAACAGGCGATAGAAAAAAAGGATAGAGTCTACCTCTATTCGGTTGTGACGACTCCGGTTTGTACTTGTATTGTTCTTCCGCCAACGGTTCGGACGGAGCTTGGCATCGAAAATTTTGAATCTTGAATTTTTGAATCTTGCATTTTGAATTTTCGAATCTTGAATTTTTGAATTTTGAATACCCGGAGTTCATCTGTTGGGGATGTGCTTTGCTGGGGATAAGAGCTTTTTACTGGCCCTTAAGATTTTGAAATTTCGGCTGACTTTCCTGGAGCTTGGGTCCGTTGGGAGTCGAACGCCTGAGTCGTTGTATTTTTTTGACTTTGTATTCTTGAAATATTCATCTGTTTGTACTTGGAGATATGGTTGTATACCCGCATTTTCGAAAGACGCCCTGATGCGACACTTGATGCTTGGTGCGGAAGACCGTAGCAGTAAAGGACATGCAATCAGCACGAGAGACCGTGCGCGACATATTCTGCGCATGCAGCAGGCTGCGCCTAGCGCGGGCCTCGGCGTCTGGCGCGGGGTGGAGCTATAAAAGCTCCCCTTGCCGTGCCATTTTGAGGCACATTCTCTTGAAATTTTTTGCTCTTTCTCTCAAAGGTCGATTAAGCTCTTCCCTTGGTCTTGTTCTTGCCTTGTCCATGTAATTATTTCATGTTTTTGCTTATGAAATAACTCTAGGATTGCATGTAGTTTTGATTTTCTCGTACTTTGGAATGATGCTTGTATGCTCAAGCTTCTTGAATTTTGTTGAGAATTGTTTGATAGCCACTCGAACTTGAACTGTTGGAACTTGTAGATTCGAAAAAAAAATTTGAAAAAAACTTCTTTGAATGTTTTACCTGGTGTTTGTAGATAGTAGTCTCACTGATGACCTTGCGGGGTCTCAAGAGTGCATAGGCTAGGCTGCCTAGATGTTGTTTGTAGAGTTTTGGAAATGCCGTCTTTGGCATGGGTAGCCTAGGCGTTGGTGTTGAACTTTTATACCTGCTTCGGCGTGGATAGCTTACGCGTTGGATTAGAACTTGAATACCTGCTTCGGCGTGGATAGCCTAGGCGTTGGCGTAGAACTTGTATACCTGCTTCGGCGTTGATAGCCTAGGTGTTGGTGTAGAACTGGTATACCTGCTTCGGCGTGGATAGCCTAGGCGTTGGTGTAGAACTTGTATACCTGCTTTGGCGTGGATAGCCTAGGCGTTGGTGTAGAACTTGTATACCTGCTTCAGCGTGGATAGCCTAGGCGTTGGTGTAGAACTTGTATACCTGCTTCGGCGTGGATAGCCTAGGCGTTGGTGTAGAACTTGAATTTTGAACTAGAGGTCCCAGGCTGGATTAGTACTGCCGCTGGGGATTTTTTGGATTATCGATTTTGTACCGGCTAGTATAGGATAGCCTTTTGAATTTTGATTTTTGCATGGGCTAGTATAGGATAGCCCCCAGTTTAGAATTTTGACACTTTGTACTCTGCTTGATTGAGTATGCCTCGTCACACTCGGAGAAAGCTCGCCGAATCTTCGGTGGTTCGAGCTGTTGGAGAGGATGCTTCGGATGGTGAAGCGGCTGCGATAAACGTGCCGGATGGGGGTATGATTCCCCGGAGAGCACCCACTTTTGTTGGTACGGGTTGGAGCCCTTCCGATCTGGTGTTTCGACTGGAGTTTCACTTGTCTCAGCGGCCTCGCGCTGGCTTGGTGAGTCTTGTACTGTGCTTTGAATTTGTATTTTGTACTTGTATAGGTTTTGATGATTCGTTCATCTGCAGGTTAATGGAGAACCGTTTCGCAGCTTCTGGTCCTTGGCGGAGCTTCAGAAGGCTTTTGCAGCCATTCGTGCTGACGAGGAGGCCATGGAGATCTGGTCACACACGGGTCTGGTTGACTTCTGGCGTGCCATGGGAGGCACTTCGAGGAGAACGTGGCATGGGGGAGATCACCATCACCCCGGCCTTTTGAGTTTGCTATGATTACGGGTCTTCCTTTTTCTGAGAGGAATGTGACCTTGATTCGGAGCTGACGTGGCGCTCGGCCGCTGCCAGGGCCTTGCTCGGCCCTGTTGTTGACTTGTCAGAGGACGACACCCATGCATCTATGACGGTGATTGTAGATGCTACCCGTGGTGCGGGTGTGTCTGCAGAGCAGAGGGTTAGGCTGTTCCTTTTGGCTCTAGCGAGTAGGGTTGTGGCCCCGAGCAGGAACAGTCGGGTGCACATTAGCTTCTTGTCAGCTTTGCGGGATTTGAGGGCTGTTTCGAGCTACAACTGGGGTGGTTTGGCCTATAGCCACCTCTTGTACGAGATGAAGTGGGCCTCCCGGACTGCGCCGGAGAGCGAGCCGAGCATGGCTGCTCTGTGGAGTGTGCTGGAGGTATTGAAGCTCCTTGTACTTTGTGCCTTGTACTTGTATGTTTGTATCTGAACTTGACTGCCGTTTTTCTTGCTTTTTTGAAAGATTTGGATATATGACCACTTTCCGACTTTGGCGCCGGATCGTACTGGAGTTGTGGCTAACCCGTATGTTGCCTCTTGAATAGGAGCGGTGCGCAGGAGAGTGCACCTCGCGGCCTCCCGCAGAGCTTGGAGAGTTCTACTTGCTGATGAGGTAATCTTTTTGTACTGTTTGCTCTCTTGTATTTGTATTTGTATAGTTTCCTGAGTTGTCTACTTTGCAGGTGGTGTGGCGTCCTTTTGCCAACGCGCCTGTACCTGCCTCGGCCGCTCGTGCCCATTTCTTGTCTGGACGGCGGGTTTTGCTTCCAGGGGTGTACCGCCACATGTGGTATTTGGGGGAGCGAGTGTCCCTTCAGCACCATTCGGGGAACATGTTTGTCTCCAAGGACCCACCGGAGTCATTGCTGGCGCCGGATTAAGATCTTACCCAGCTCTATGTGAACGCTAGGGGCGATGCTGTTTGCCGCTCTTGGAGGGATTTTGTACAAAGGAAGGGTAGCTATGACGACTTCCTGAGGAGGATGGCTCCACCAGTACGCTTCGTACTGCTGGTGAGCTTTTGAACTTTGTATCTTGTATTATTGTATTCTTGTGTGATTGTATTCTTGTATTGTTGTATGATTGGATGATTGTATGTAGGAGGAGGAGGTTGATCCTGAGGACATTCCCCATGCTGATAGGATCCTCCGCTATGAGAACTCGGACGGGGAACAGGTGGAGGTGGCCATTCCTGTAGCTTCTCCTCCGCACCGGAGATCGTATGATGCTGTACCAGAGCATTATGCCGCTGTAAGTACTGTTGCATTTTCTTGAAACTGATTGTAATCTTGTATTTAGGAATTGATCTTGAATTTTGTATGCAGGCGACTCGGGTGAGAGTGCGTCGCTGGATGCTCTTGATTGATTCCTGGAAGAGGTATTGTGCCAAGCTGACCCAGAAGCTTTCTGGCCGGGACAGAGAGGTGCATTTCTTGATTTTGAAATTTGTATTCTGGAAACTCGAACTTGGATGTTGATTCTTGAAATTTGTATTTTGTATAGGAGCGCCGTCGAGGCCGTAGAGGTTTCGTTGATGAGGAGCCCCAGGGAGAGACTTTCTCGAGGCAGGAGGGACCGAGCTTGGACCTAAGACAGGGGTTCAGTGCTGGCGTTCGCCAGAGGCATTCGGATGCTGATCAGAGAGCTGCCTCTTTTGTGCATGTTGATCCTACCAGGCATTCGTTTGGAGGTGCAAGCAGTTCGAGGCCCTTTGTTTCTCCTCCCGGTTAAAACTTCGGAGGGAGTGGTCCACAGCCTTGGGGTGTAGATTCATGGGCTTACTATGCGGACATGGAGAGGATGCGTCATGCTCAGATGTTTGCGCCGTACCAGTTCATGACGATGCCGCCGCCTTATCAGCATCCTTCTCCTCAGCAGGGAGTTCATCCCTCTCCTAACACTCTTGGTATCTCGGAGCAGGATCCTAATACCCCTGGAACAGAGCTGGATCAGGATCTGGAGCGCCTTAGGTGGCGAAACAGGGACAATGAGCCTGTGGTGGACGTCACAGCTGATGATGACTTAGACTGACCCTACATGATAGCGAGTTCCAGCTTACCTGGGTTGAATTTGTATGGTTTGGAACTTGAATTTGTTTGGAAATTTTTGAAGTTTTGGCTTTTGTATGTTTGAATGTTTGATCTTGTATGCGTTGTGTGTGTCTTGAAATTTCTAGCCATATGCATGCATGATAATTTTGCAAAAAATTTGAAAAAATTTGCCCATTTTTTCTGGTGTATATACCCACTATAAGCCCCCACTTTGACTGAGGTTTTTTGGTGAGGAAAAGCGCAAGTCAAAGTATATTCAACTTTTTCTATGCATATGCAGACTCGACTTAGGACGCCGATCTAGGACTAGAATGCTTGAATTTTGAATAAATTGACCCGAAATCTGCCCGAAGCGTTGATCCGGACTGCTTGAATTTGCGCGGCTTGCGGCTTTGGAATCTTGAATAATGGAGGTTTGTACTTTGCTGTCCGAAACACTAAAGAGTGTGTACTCGGAGTCATAAAAGAGGATGGTGGCCTCGTCCTTCGCTGCAGGCCCTTGCGCCTAGCGCAGGATATGTCATTTGGCGCCAGTGCGCTGTCGTGCAAGCCGACTCTTGTATAAATAGGGAGTGTTTCGGATCATTTCTTGCATCAATCCTTCCCTGCTATTTCTTGTATACTGTTTCCTCACGAAAAAGAAGAGAGAACATGGCTATGTCCTTTGAAAATCCCTTGAACTCGTGGCTTGGTTCGCTAGGAAAGTTGGAGAAAAGGGAGCTTGATGGCAAGCACCTTGGGGTGCTCGCCTCCTTCCGGTTTGTAAAGCTGGATGTGCACTTTATTCTTGCTGCTTTGGAGGATTGGGATCCGAATCATCATGTCTTCCGCCTTGGGAATAATGAGGTATGTCCCCTCCCTGAAGAGTTTAGCGCCATATTGGGGTGGCCTATTATGTTGGAGCCATGCATGCCCATTGTTGAAGAACACTTTTTCTTGGGCTTTGAAAGATATTTGGGTTTGAAGACCCCACTTTTGAGTGCTGTTGTATATGGCAGAGGGGTGTATTTGTCCCTCCTTATCACGTACTTTGATGGGCTTGATGTTCCCAAAGTTTTCCGCTTGAGGGCCTTGAGCTTTTGTATCTTTGCTCGCTTCCTCTTTTCGAAGCAGGGGTTTGGCAATGGTGATGCCTCCCTAATGGAATTGAAGAGCAGTTTTCTAATGGTCGGGAGCCAATGCCTCTTGTGATTGGCGAAACATTGTTGGGCCTTGACTTGCTGAAGTCGGACCCCTCTTCTTTGCCGTCGGGAAGTTCGGTATTACTCCAAGTAAGGATCTGGAGCCTTCTTGTATGTTGAATTTGTACTTGTATTTGAATTTTGAATATTTAATTTTGAAATGTGTTTCTTGTATACTCCCCAAGGTTCGGCTTATGGAGAGGCTCATGCTGGTGGCACCACCGGAGAACATGGAGAGCTATAATAGAAAAGGGTTCACTGTGCGGCCCATGATGTATGGCCAGCTTTCATTGGACGAGTGGCGAAGCGCACTCTTTGGAATTGAATCTTGTACAATGTGGGTAGTTCCTTGGTGGGGAATTGCTTCCATGAGACATGCCCCTGATTCTACTGCTTTGAGGGTGCCAAGCCTCACAATGCTGGTCTTCTACTCGCCTACTCGAGAGATGAGACAGTATGGCTTGAAACAGGAGATCCTGGACTGTGCGGAAGAGAACCCGAAACTTGTTGCGTTGAATGGCAATCGACTTGAAGTTTGGAGGCGGTATTGGGTCGCCAAACCATTCCCGAGTATCCAGTTCCCACCTGAGTTAGTTACTATGTCCGCGGGGTACATTGTATGGATGAGAGGCCTAAGCTAGAGGGACATTTCTCTCTCAGGACCAGCTAGAGTCCGATGTTCTAGAGCTAGGCGTCCTGCTTCAACTGACTATGAGGAAGGTGACGGGAGTGCGGCCCATCCTGTGCTTGACCGTTCGGAGTCCAAAGGAGGTTCATCGCCCTCCCGTCTTGAAAGGCTAGCAAGTTCCTTCTCCCGCCGCTTGGGCAAGGGGAAGATTGATGATTGATTGCGGGAGGAGCCAGGGGATAGTACTCAAGGTGCCAAGACTCGAGAGCATAGTCGCCCGACCCTAGATCTTTGTAGGCTAAATGTGTTTGGAATTGTATTGGAAGGAATTGTGTTTAGAATGTGTTTGGAAGACGTGTTTAGGAAGTGCAAAGGCTTTGAACTTTGCTTCACTTGATCCTGACTTTGTATTTGAATTAGATTTGAAGGTCTTAGAGCCAAATAAAGAGTTATTGTGTTAAATTTCGCTTGAACATGCTTTGCTTTGAATTGGCACATTTGGAATAAAGACAACAACAACTGAGTTTTGAAATTTGATTTGATTTTTAGGATGCCCTTAATTGAGGAAATTTCGAATTTTTTATTTTTTTTTTGTATTAAAGGGGAAATTTTGAATTTTTGTATTAAACTGGCCGGGCCTCGAAATGAGGTTGCCTACGTGTCCCGTTAGGGAATCAGGCCGGACGTAGTTCTGACCACCTTACAGGACTTTGAATTGGATTCTTGAATTTGAACATGGAACTTAGACATAGAACTTCTTGAGTTGATCGAGGTTTGTCAGAGATCTGAATTCTGTTCCATCGACGTCTGTTAGTTCGACTGCTCCCCCGTAGAGGATCTTCTTGACAGTGTATGGGCCTGCCCAGTTGGATTTGAATTTTCCCCTTGGGTCCATGGTGCTTTTGCGAAGGGCTTTCAGGACAAGCTCGCCTTCCTTGATGTTTCGGGTTCTGACCCTTTTATTGAAATGTCTGGCCACTCGGCGCTGATAGACTTACACATGGTGAGCAGCATGAAGCTGACGCTCATCGAGCATGACTAGCTCGTCATATCTTGCTTGTACCCATGCAACCACTGGGATTAATTACAACAATCAATCATCAATTAAATCATCAATTTCCCCTTGACGCTCGAGATTATAGAGCCTCCAATATTCATCCATTTTAAGACAATGAGCATGAGCCTCTTCGTCCGTAAAAGGGGTGAAATTATAGTTGGGGTCCACATCGGGACCCGAAGCGTCGGTATAGGGAGGCCAAGCATACTCGGGTTTAGCGGGGTAGTTTCCTTGGGGAGGCTCTCCTCGGGGCCCATCCCAACCTCCAACATAATCCTTGGGCCACCCGGTGAAATCCTCGGGCCAAGGATACATTGGATCACCACGGTAGTCACTCCCTCCCATCATAGTATAATCATAGGGAGGAAAGGAGGGGGGAGTGACACCGGGTTGGGAGGGGCCCGTCCAATACGGGTAAGTGAGTGTACGCTCCTCATTCCAACTAGGGACGGGCCCTTGTTGGGGAGGGTGATAAGGATAGTTGACATAGGGGGCAAAGTCCCCTTTGTCAACGTGGCAATCGTACACCCGCCTACCGTAGTAGGACGAGTCAAAATCGGGATAAGAATCCCCCGTGCGGCTCCCTTGAGGAGCAAGAGAAGCCAAGCTACGCGCTTGGTCCTCTTGCCCTTGCAAGATAGCCGCAAGGGTGGATTGCAAGCCAGTCAAATCAAAAGGAGAGGGAGAACAAATACCACCCGCATTCGGGGAAGGACCGGGAGGTGGACTAGGAGATCGAGGAGGAGCTTAAGTGGAAGGTCCGGCGGTGGCGGTAGTGGAGGTGGTGGCGATGGGGATGAAATTGCGGTGCCGAGGGAGCAAGTAACGGACCTCAGAGGACCATGAAGTGATGAACGGTTGAGGAAGATAGCACCAATCGACTTTCTTCACAAGCCAAATAAATTGCTCCTCGGCAATGGCGCCATTTTGATAAGGCTTTTTTCCGTCGTTGATAAGAAAATCGCCAAACCAAACAAAATTTATAAACCACTAAACTAACCGGCTATATTGCTAAAGTGGCAAGTATAGGGATCGTCCCATAGAAACGGTGGTCATCGAGTTTAGATATTAAGCTAGTTTGAACAAGAGTTTGTTTGAATTATAACTAGGAAACTAAGCTAACAATTAAACGAAATTGAATCAATAAAGGGGAACGCTAGGGAGTCGGGGATAGCCTAGGGAAATCTAGGGAAACGAACTAAGCACTTAAGTAATCATGATCATTCAACGACTTGCTGTATAGGCAAATAGCATCGAATGACGAACCCGCCACCTCTCGGATGGGGAACGCGAAGCGTCTAATCTACGGAAGAGCTTTCGCCTAATCTTAGACTAAACAAACATGCATATAATAGGCACCACTATTCACTTACACAAGTTAGGCTCACAATGTCTTTCCAAACCTAACCTATGCAATCCAATTAAATCTAATCAAATAGGATTTGCAACTACCACTCAATTAGGCATGGATATCCTATCACTAAATCATGTTTAATTACAACAATCAATCATCAATTCAATCATCAATTTCCCCTAATTAAACCCCTAGATTCTCCCCTTTCCCTAACCTAAGAGTACTCACTACACATGCTATAAACTAGGAAACATGAGATTGAAGGATTAGAAAGAAGGAATCAAAGAGTAGAGCATTCAATTGCAAAACCCAAGCAAAGAGGAATTCAAGAATTAAGAGAAATTAAAGAACAAAAGCAAAATAGAATGAACAAGGAACTAAGGAATTGAATTGAATTGCAAGAAATTAAGAGAAGAGTTGAAGAAATTACAACTTGAAGCTTCAAAGTAGAAGAGTTTCTCTCTCTAGAAATGCTGAAAATCTATTTTTGGAATTCTAAAAAAATGTTAATCTAAAAATGAATATTAAAATTAAAAATGAAAAATCTATTTATAAGTTTCCCCAAATAGAAGCTGAAATTCGAAAATATGCAGCCCGCGCAGCCATTCGGTCGCACATACCCTCTGTGCGACCGAACACAGAAAACCCATTCGAGCGACCATTATGTCCTGTGCGAGCAAACGAAGAGAAGACCAATTCCTTCATCATGTGCGACCGAACAAGAAATCATGTTCGGTCGAATGGTCTTTTCTTGGCCATGACTTCCTTGAACACTTGATTTGGTCGAACAGCTGAACATGTGTGGGCGCACGAATTCCTGTGCGGTCGAACAAAAGTCTGTGCGGTCGTTTACCAAATTTGGGTCATTCTGCCTCCAAAATCTAATTGTGTGCGATCGTTTAACAGAACCCCATCGCACAAAGGGGCTTTTGTGCAATCGAACAAAAAGGGTTGTTCGGTCGCACAAAGCTCCATCTTCCTTAGTGTCATCATCTCTCCTCTGTTCGGGCGCACGAAGATCTGTTCAGTCGCACAAGCCCTGTTTTGGCTCAATTCTACTTGTTTTTCATCATTTTTCACCATAATCACCTATAAAGCACAAGATGGAAAGAAACTTATAAAAATCACAAGAAAATCTATGAAAACTATGAAAAAGCATAATAAACTAACATGAAATCCTAAGCTAAGAGCGACATAAATGTCGCTCATCACTAACCAAGAAGCTTACTGGCCTGGATAGAGAAGTGCATTCTGTGACTGTGAGGTTTTCTATTCTTGAAACTTGTACATAGACGTCTAATTCTTGAATTTTGAATTTTGTATAGGAGCGTCGTCGAGGTCGCAGGGATTCCGTGGACAGGGGTTCCCCGGTGGATACTTCGAGAGAGTAGACCGAGCAGAGCTTAGGTCTGAGCCCCGGTCCTAGTACTAGTGATCGTCAGAGGCATTCTGATGTTGATAGGGGAGTTGTTCCCTTTACATATGTTGAGCCTACCGGGCATTCCGTTGGAGGTATGGGTAGCTAGATGCCTTTTACACCTCCCCCTGGTGCTTATTTCGGAGCGAGTAGCTCTCGGCCTTGGAGTGCAGAGTCTTGGGCTTATTGGTATGAGGTGGAACGGATGCGCCAGGCCCATGATTTTGAGATGCAGCGCCACTTCATGGCGATTCTGCATCCTTATCAGTATCCCTCCTATCAGCATGGAACTCAGCGGCCCCCCGATACCCTTTGCATTTCGGAGCAGGAGCCTGTTACCCCTGGGATGGAGCTAGACCAGGATCTGGAGCGGTACATGAGCCGGAGTAGGAACAAGGAGCTCATGATTGACATTTCGGCTGATGATGACTCGGATTGATCCTGCATGGTAGCGAGTTCCAGCTTGCCTCGATTGGATTTTTGTATGAGGATTTTTGTATGGATTTTTGTAGCTTGTATTTGGATTTATATTTATATGGTTTGTACTTGGATTTTAGATGGTTTGAATTTTTTATGTGTCTTTGCAGGGTTCGAATTGAATTTCGTACGCGTTATGTGTGCTTTTGAAATTTGTAGCTATATGTATGCATGCAAAATTAAAAAAAATTGCCCATTTTTTCGGGGGTACATACCCACTATAAGCTCCTACTTTGACTGAGGTTTTTTGGTTAGAAAAAGAGCAAGTCAAAGTATATTCAACTCCTTCTTATACACATGTTGATTCTAGAAAAAATTTACCCATTTTTTCGGGTGTACATACCCACTATGAGCCCCCACTTTGACTGAGGTTTTTTGGTTAGAAAAAGCGCAAGTCAAAGTATATTAAACTCTTGCTTAAGCATATGCTGACTCGACTTAGGACGTCGATCTAGAACTAGAATGCTTGAATTTTGAACAGATTAACCCGAAATCGACATAGAGTGATGATTCGGACTACTTGAATTTGCGCGGCTTGCGGGTTTTTGGAATCTTCAGCGTGAATGATTGGGGCTACACTAGCTGTCCAAAGCTATAAAGGGTGCGTACTTCGAATCATAAAGGGGACGTTGAGCTCGTCCTTCTTGCAGGTCCTACGCCTGGCGCAGGCCTTGGCGCCCAGCGCAGGGGGTCCTTTCGAGTACCACCATAAGTGTTGGTTTTTGTATAAATAGGGAGCTTGCCGGATCACATTCTAGCACCAATCCTTCCCTACTCTGAATTGCATTCTACTTCTTCACAAAAAAGAGAGAAAACGGCTATATCTTTTGAAAACGCCTTGAAATCTTGGCTTGGTTCGCTAGGAAAATTAGAGAAAATGGACCTTGATGGCATGCATCCAGGGTGCTCGTCTCTTTCCGGTTTGTGAAACTTGACATGCGTTTCATTCTTGCTGCTTTGGAGGCTTGGGATCTGATTCACCATGTTTTTTGCTTTGGAAACAATGAGGTATGTCCCCTCCCTAAAGAGTTCAGTGCTATATTGGGGTGGCCCCTTATGATATAGCCTTGCATGCGTAGTGTTGAAGAACACTTTTTCTTAGCTTTTGAAAGGTATTTGGGCTTGAAGCCCTCACTTTTGAGTGTTGTTGTATATGGAAGAGGGGTGGATTTGTCCCTCCTTGTCACTGACTTTGTTGGGCTTGACGTCCCAAAGGTTTTCCGCTTGCGGGCCTTTAGTTTTTGTATCTTTGCTCGCTTCCTCTTTTCGAAGCAGGGGTTTGGCAATGGCGATGCCTCCCTAATAGAGATTGTGGAGCAGTTTGCTAGTGGTAGGGACCCAATGCCGCTTGTGATTGGAGAAACATTGTTGGGCCTTGACATGATAAAGTCGAACCCCTCTTCCATGCCGTCGGGAAGTCCGGTGTTACTCCAAGTAAGGATCTGGAGCTTTCTTGTATTTTCAAAATGGTACTTGTATTTTGAATGTTGAATTTTGTATTGCTTTTCTTGTATTTTCTCCAAGGTCTGGCTTATGGAGAGACTCATGTTTGTTTCACCATGCGGCCCATGTTGTATGGCCGACTTTCATTGGACGAGTGGCGTTGCGCACTCTCGGGGTTTGAATCTTGTATCAGGTGGGTATTTCCTTGGTGGGGAATTGCTGCTTTGAGACATGCACCTGGATCTAATGCTTTGAGGGTGCCTAGCCTCACAATGTTAGTCTTCCACTCTCCTGCTCGAGTGATGAGACAATATGGCTTGAAGCAAGGAATCCCGGATTGTGCTGAGGAGCATCCTAAACCTTTTGTACTGAATGCTAATCGACTTGAAGTTTGGAGGCAGTATTGGGTTGCCAAACTATTCTTAAATATTCAGTTCCCACCTGAGCCTGTTACTCTTCCTGCGGGGTATATTGTATGGATGAAAGGTCCAAGCCAAAGGGACATTTTTCTCTCCGGGCCAGCGAGAGCCCGAGGTTCTAGAGCTAGACGCCATGCATCAACTGATTATGAAGAAGGTGACGGGGGTGTGGCCCGTCCGGTGCTTGACCGTTCTGGGTCCAAAGAAGGTTCGTCATCCTCCCGTCTTGGAAGACTCGCAAGTTCCTTCTCCCGCCGCTTGGGCAAGGGGAAGATTGATGAATGATTGCGGGAAGAGCCAGGGGATACTACTTAAGGTGCCAAGACTCAAGAGCATAGTCGCCCAACTCCAGATCTTTGTAGGATTAATGTGTTTGAAGTTGTATTATCAAGAAGTGTGTTTAAGAATGTGTTTAGAAGATGTGTTTAGGAATTGTGTTTAGTGGAAGTGAAAAGGCTTTGAACTTTGATTCACCTGATTCCAACCTTGTGCTTTGAATTAGCTTTGAAGGATTTAGAGCCAAAATAAAAGTTATTGTGTTAATTTCCGCTTGAACATGCTCTGCACATTTGGAATAAAAACAACAGCAACAATTGAATTTTGAAATTTGATATGATTTTTAGGATGCCCTTAATTGAGGAAACTTTGAATATTTTTTGTATTAAAGTGGTCAGGCCTCGGAATGAGGTTGCCTACGTGTCACGTTAAGGAATCAGGCCGAACGTAGTTCTAACTTACAGAACTTTTTGAATTTGACTTTGAATCTTGAATCTAGAACTTAGAAATAAAACTTCTCGAGTTGATCGAGGTTCGTCAAAGAACGGAACTCAGTCCCATCGACATCTGTTCATTTGGCTGCTCCCCCGGAGAGGATTTTCTTGACAATGTATGGTCCTGCCCAGTTGGGTCTGAATTTTCCCTTTGGGTCAATGACGCTCTTGCGAAGGGCTTTGAGGACAAGCTCGTCTTCCTTGATGTTTCGGGTTCTGACCCTCTTGTTGAAATGTCTGGCCACTCGGCGCTGATAGACTTATACATGGTGGGCGGCTTGAAGCCGACACTCATCGAGCATGACTAGCTCGTCATATCTTGCTTGTACCCATGCATCTTCTGGGATTTTTCTTTCGAGGACTATCCTTAGAGAAGGTATCTCCAGCTTAATAGGTTGTACTGCTTCCATTCCATAGACCAATGAAAATGGGGTTGCGCCCGTTGAAGTGCGGATTGAAGTTCGATACCCCCACAATGCAATGTGTAACTTTTGAGGCCAGTCTTTGTAATTGGTAGTCATTTTCATGATCATGGCTTTAACATTCTTGTTTGCTGCTTCGAATGCCCCATTAGTTTGCGGGCGATAAGGCGAAGAACGGTGATGTTGAATTTTGTACTCGGTGAATAGATCTTCACACTCTCCTTGAAAATGGGTTCCCTGGTCACTAATGAATTCGTGAGGAACGCCATATCTGCATATGATGTTTTCTTGTATGAACTGGGCCACTTGCTTGGAACCCAACACTTAGAATGACCTAGCCCCGACCCACTTAGTGAAATAGTCGATTGCGACCAGTATGAATTCATGACCCCCGATGACTGTTGGAGTGACTTTGCCGATGACGTCGATACCCCAAGCTGAGAATGGCCATGGTGATGATTGAAAATATATCAAGGATGGGAGAATATGCTTCAGGTTCGCACACTTTTGTCATATAGGACATTTCTTGACAAAGAAGTAACAATCCCGTTCAAGGGTGGTCCAGTAATACCGAGCCCTAATGACTTTGAGGGCCAATATCTTCCCATTCATGTAAGTACCACCGACCCCGGCATGCACGATATCCATGACTCTTTGTGCTTCCTACTTGTCAACACATCGGAGATTAGGGCCACTAGGCGACCTCTTGTATAAAACGTCGCCTTCTATGACGAAATTGGTTGCTTGCAGGCGTAAAGCTCTTTGACTCTTGCTTGAAAAGTGCGGGGGATACTCATAGTTTTGTAGGTACCTTTGGATGTCTGTAAACCAAGGCTCATCTTTGTCAGACTCGATGTTTTCAATAGCATGGACATATGCTGCTTCTTGACGCATCTCAATTGTAAGTGGCATTTCAGCCATGCCATTTTGGATGTTGATAATTGATGCCAGCTTCTCCAGTGCATCGGCGAATTGATTCTCTTCTCTTGGGAGGTATGTGAAACAAAGCTCTTCTACTTGCTCAGACAGCTTCTCAAGATAGGACTGATATGGGGCCAAGCTTTCGCTTCTAACTTTCCACTTGCCGGAAATTTGATTGATGATTAGGGAGGAATCCCCGTACACTCGAAGTTTCTGGACACCAAATGCTAAGGCGGCTTTCAGGCCATCATGCAAGCTTCATATTCTGCCGCATTATTTGTAACATTGAATTGCAACTTTGCTAACATGGGAATGTGAGTGTCGTCCGGAGCTACTAGGGTTACCCCGACACCACATCCATTATGATTTGAGGCACCGTCAAAGTGCAGCGACCAACTGTCATCGCTTGTTATTAAAATTTGCTCATCGGGTAAGTCATAATCCTCCTCTTCTGCCTCGATGGGACAGTCGGCTAGGAAGTCTGAGACCGCCGAACCTGCCCTTTCGATTCAATTGTTCATATTGAGCTGATCAAGGTTATCGTGCTTTTAGGGTGAATTCCAAATGCTCTCAAGCAGATCTTCCTCCAAGAGTCAGAGCGCTGGTCACGAAATCAATCCTGTCACCAAGACGGGAAGTCGATCAGGCTCGACGTCCAGAAAAAGCAAAACGAAAATTGGGTAATAATGCTTGGATGGGGAAGTATAGTGATATTCATGCTCTAATGGCCTTATTGATTTGGGATTCTCAGGCTCGCCTTAATAGATTTTTGAGGCATGTACTTAAGATCGAATTCCGCTAGCATGACCAACCATCTGGAAAACCTTCCGTTGAGAGCTGGTTTTTCGAATACGTACTTGAGAGGATCTACTTTGCAAATTACATACATTGTGTGGGAGAGCATGTAGTGTCGTAGTTTCTTTGTGGCCCAAACCAAGGCAATACTGAGCCTTATGAGTTGAGTATATCTGGTTTCATACTCGAGCAGCTTCTTGCTTATATAGTATACGGCATTTTCTTTGCCTTCAATCTATTAGACAAGCATGGCCCCTACTGCTGAATCAGTCGTTGTGAGGTAAAGCCTAAGGGGAACCCCCTGTATTGCCGGACTTAACACTAGCGGATTAGAAAGGTAATCTTTGATAGTGTCAAATGCATGCTGACAGTCTTCGTCCCATACCTTGGGCTCACTCTTGCGGAGTTTTCGAAATACTGGTTCACAGATCATAGTGAGCTTTGAGATGAACCTACAAATGTATTGCAACCTTCCAAGGAAACCCAGAATTTCTTTCTCATTCGTTGGCAGTTTCATGTCTATAATGGCCTTGATTTTTGAAGGATCAGCCTCAATACCCCGAGAACTGATGACATACCCAAGTAACTTGCCTGACGTTACCCCGAATGCACATTTCTGAGGATTGAGCCTCATATTGTATTGCCCGAGCCTATTGAAGAATTTTCGAAGTACTGTTGTATGCTCATGTGGCTCTTTGGATTTAACGATCATGTCGTCAACGTATACCTTAATTTCTCTGTGAATCATGTCGCTCATAATGGTTGTGGATGTTCTTTGATACGTAGCCCCTTCGTTCTTCAGTCCGAACAACATAACTGTGTAGAAATATGTACCCCACTGAGTGATGAAGGTTGTCTTCTCCATATCTTCCTCTGCATGATGGGCTTTGAACCTGGATGAGGGGAATTGTATGCTGACCGATGCTTGGATCAACCACTATCATATCATGATAGGACCATGCGAAGACGTCTATGTACTCTGTAAGTAGCTTGATAAGATCATCCCGCTCTGCTTGAGATAGAGTTAAACCAATCTGAACTAGTTTTGGATCACTGCTGTTAGAAAGGTTAACTTTTTCTGTTTCCTCAATTATGGGCGTCCTGTTTTCATGATTTTCAATAGTTTTAAAGATTTCAAGGTCAGTTTCTTGTGAAGCAAAGTTTTTTGGATTAGGAATGTGTTTTGAATTTGGACTTAAAGAGTAGGAGGAAATTGAAGTATTATTGAAATTAGCAATCATTACATCGACAGCTTTAACTTGAGGTTCGGCCTTTAGAGGCTCTTGATTGATGCAAGACTCTTTCCCTAGACTCTTAGACTCATCACTAGACTCGAAAATTGAAAGACAGACTCTATAATTGAACATAAGACACTAATCATAGAGATAGTTCCCGGGGTACTCCCAAACGTCTTCATCACCATCGTCATCGTAGACAAGGCTACATCCACAGATCTGTAAGACTTGATTCCAGACTTGATTTCGGGTGTTGTAGGGAAATGCAGCGAAGCGGCTATTGCACTGAGTATTGAGGCGTAGGAGAAAATTCTCACCATCTTCCCTTCTGGTAGCTCGGACTGGACTACACGAGCAGAGGTATTCCACCTATGGTAGTACTCTTAAATACATTCGTTCCTCTCTTGGCCCAAGGCCAGTGTATGCTTGATAGAAGTGTCAAGGAAGCTAGAACCCTTGGGTATGAGACAGGCAGGGCCATCCAACAGCTCCTCAAACCAAGGTTCCCCAAATATGTGGTCGAAGTCGGCAGGCTTATCGATGACCAGGAATTCAGCATTGTTGTAGAAAGTTTCAAAAGAGAAAACCAGATCGAGGACCCCCAGGATCTTGTATGCAATGCCCTGGAACTTGATGGTTTGTTTTATGGTTAGCATCAGGTCGTACACGGAGAAGCCCAAAGCATTCAGGGTGGCTAGGGGACAGATGTTTTCTTGAATGTCAGTGGTTACCCTGGGTTCGGGGATCACCCAGCCTTGAGTATGTGGAATGAGATGGTAAAAGCTTGGAACCATCATCTCGAAGCCTGGCTTGTACATTGTAGAGATTAAGTTGCATGGAAAATCCTCTTCTTCATCTTCATAGTCATAGGAGATAGCTTGCACTGAAGGAGACTGCCTGGCTCCTAGAGGTAGGGGCAAAGTCATGTTGTCGACCATATTCTGGATTAGATGCTTGAGCTTGAAGCAGTTTTCAATGTCATGTCCGTTCCCTTGGTGGAACTTGCAATATGCCTTGGGATCCCAGCTTTTGGACCTTTTGTCAGTTGGAGGATCTGGTGTAGGACCAATGGGAGTGATGACTTGCTTCTCGGCCAATCGGTCAAAGGCATCGCTATAGGACATCCCGAGGTTGGTCAAGACCCTTTGAGGCCTGCTTTGGAAATTATACTGATTGGCGTTGTTCTTGAAGTTGCTTGGCTTTGGACCTTGAGGAGATTCTAAGGCGTTGACCTCGTGGACCTTATGTGTTGTTTCAGCCTTCTTGCCCTTCCACTTTTCAGCTTGTGGAGTTGGTGCCACTGGTGTTTTCATCAGGTCATCTTCTATGTCAGCCCCGATGTCATATGTTCTCTTGAAACTTTCCAGGCCTAGGTACTTCATATGAGTGTTGTACTTTGGAAGGAGCCCAACAATAAAAATCTTAACCAATTCTCTCTCGAAGGGCCGAGCTACCATCTGGGATGCCATTTCCCTCCACCGGTTGAGGTAGTTAGTGAAACCTTCATGGGGTCCTTGCCTGAGAACCTCCAAGAGTGGTTTAAAGTTAAATGTTGGGTTGATACTGCTCCATAAATGATTGAGCTACCGCTTCCCAAGTGTTGGTTTGATGTTCCTTGAGGGAGTAATACCACTCCTAACAGACCGGTTCTAAGGACATTGGGAACACCACGGGGTACAACTCAGGTTCAACCCCCTTAATGGCCATTGTGGCTCTGAATTTCTTGAGATGATACTTGGGATTGTCAGTCGACTTGAATTTTGGAATATCATTGGCAGAGAATTTGTCTGGCAAATTTGTCTTCCCCTTGAGATTGTCTTCCATCGAAGTGTCGAAATAGTTCTCTTGATTGGTAACCTTGTTAACCATGATTCGATCTTTTTGGTCAGGTCGACCAGGGGTGCGGCATGCTCTACCACACCCAGACGGTTGCTCACATTCTCTAGGTTGGTGTTAAGGTTGGTTACAGCGACCATGAGCTGAGTGATTTGATCGACGGTGGCCATTTGAATTGATTCTTGAGAGGGACTGGAAGCTTAATTTGTAGAAGGTGAACTTGCTGCTCGTTCGATGCCGGCTATAAGGGAGGCTAGGGCTGATGGAGTTCTCTTCAACCTTTCTCCTCTTTGGCGAACCCACAAGATCTTTGGACTCCTAGTTAGGACACATGACATGACTTTAGAACTTGGACTTCTCGACACATGATATGATATGCATGCAAAGAATAAGACCTAGACTTGACTCTAAGCGCCACTCCGAAGATTCGGGATTTTTGGGTTTTGTATTTGTATTCAGGATTTGCAACCCATTGGAAATATTTTAAAGGAGCTTCATTCTTTTGTGGAGGTCTCCTCCTTGTACTAGAACTTGGGATATTGAAAGGGGATTTCGACCCATTGGATTTTGTTGACCCTAAAGTTTTGATGATGACAAAGCAAACTCCTGACAATTGGTTAAGTTATGTTGCATAATAGGTTCCGAGATCCTTAGAGCGATAATGCTAAGTTAAGGAGATCCTGAGTTGGATAAACTAAGCAACGTGGAATATAAGCAAGTAATTGATCCATGTTAGACACTACATTGAAGAAATAATCATTAAGCAAGGCGAGATCCTTAGGCGAGTTCCTAAGGCGAGATCCTCATATATTATGTGGATCCTCGACGTTCCAGAGAAGGAACAAATTGGGAAGTATTCGAGTGAAGCTTCTAAAGTTGCAACATGAAGACTACAACATATGAGTTTATGTTTTAGGATTTATGTAAGTATTTAATAAAGTTTAAACGTAATTTGGAATGAAAGGGACATAGTATTTTGGTACGTTTTAAATGAAATATATTAACTGTAATAATAAAAGAGTTTTAACTTGGAAAATCTTTTTAATAAATAAAATGAATTTAATTAATAAACGTAAACATAGGATTCTGATTTATTCTCCTTGTTTCTCAAGTAAAAGATTTTCCATGTTCCTTGAAACTCTCCCACGTATTTCTGTTTAAACGTGCATTAGTGTTTTGATTTGGTCTCCCCTGTTTCTCTCCAACTATGCCCATGTTACTCAGCAGTAATTGTTAGTGGGTAGTTTAGGAGAACATGGGTACCCAACCCTAAGTAAAACTCTCCTATAAAAGGAGAAGATTTTTTGCTTTTCAAAATACACAACTGATCTTTGCAAAATATATCTTAAGAGCTTAAACGTTTTAAAAGAGAATCAGTTTTCAAAAGAGTGTCCCTTGAGTTCCTTATTACTTTGAGCTTTATTACGTACTAGAGTTTTATCAAATTGTATTTTGGGTTTAAGGGTTGAGTGGTCCTTAATTGACTTAGAGTTAAGTTAAAGAGAAAAAGAGCGACTTAGAGTTAAGTCAAAGAGAAAAGGAGCGACTTAGAGTTAAGTCAGAGAGAGAAAGAGGAGCACAGTAATCAAAGGGGATTTCTGTGGGGAACTCATGTTCGAGAGGAACTCGAGTTAAAGAGTGTATTTGTAATAGAGTTATTGCATTAATACAAAAGAGTAGTGAGGTTCTTCTTGATTAGTGTCAAGAAGGTTCCTCCGTTTTATATCTTTCTTCGCTCATTGTTCTCAGTCTCTTTATTGTTTAAATTCCGCAAGAAACTTACCCAAATTCCCAAGAAACAATTCACCCCCCCTCTTGTCAAGTGTTCCTGCTGAACTATAAGATTTGGTATATTCTGACGGAGTTTCGACCCAACATAGAGCATGGAATATTTTAGGGGAATTTCAACCGGGTAAGAATTTAGAAATTGAATTTGTATTATTTCAAAGGAGTTTCAACCCGGGAATAGAATTCGGAAATTGGATTTGTACTATTTCTAGGGAGTTTCAACCCATGATCGAACTTGGACTATTTAAGGGGAATTTCAACCCATTGGATTTTGTACTAAGGAAGATTTTGAGAAATTTGAAATCAACGCAATGGCTGTGAAAATCTTGCATTGCGGCCTTGGACCTCACGAACATAACATAGTTATGGGGTGCAAGAGCGCAAAGCAAATCTGGGATCTCCTTCAAATAACTCATGAAGGAACTAATGAGGTCAAACGTTCAAAAATTGATTTATTAATGTCTAAGTATAAACGTTTTGAAATGCAACAAAGAGAAACAATACAGGAAATGTTTACTCGTTTCACTAATATTACTAATTAATTAGTTTCTCTTGGAAGAAATATTCTCTCTGATGAACAGGTTAGGAAGATCCTAAGGAGCATGCCACAGGATGATAGATGGAGAACCAATGTCACTGCATTGTTCGAAACAAAGGATTTCACCAAATTCAACATTGAACAATTGGCGGGATCCTTGATGACGCACGAATTACATCTAGGAGCAGCTGTTCCTGAGAATCCCAAGAACCGAGGCCTTGCTCTTAAGGCTGAGGATTAGGAGGACTCAGATCCTGATGAAGAAGAAGCTGCCATGTTGGTCAGAAGAATGAAAAGATTTTATAGGAACTTTAAACCTGGAAATATAAGAGGAAGGAACTCAATGAGAAAACCAAGTAGTTCCAAGCCTGACCAAGGATGTTTCAAGTGCGGAGAATCTGACCATCTAATCAAAGACTGCCCTCAGTGGGAAAATGAAAAAGGGAAAGGCAAGGGAAAGGATCTTTCCAAGGAAAGATTCAATAAATCAACCTTTGTCAAACCCAACTTCAAGAAGGTTATGATCGCAGCTTGGGGAGATGTTACTGACTCGGAAGAAGATGAGGATCAACCAGATGAAGAAACAGAAAACCTTTGTCTTATGGTAAAGATTGATGGAACAACTCAAGATCCATCAAAAGAAGTAAGTTCCTCAACTCTTCAATCTCTATCTAAAAATAAGTTAGTGGAATTATTGATAGAAACTCTAGATAACTGTAAAAAGCTTAGTGTAATAAAGGCTCAAAGTTGGAACTCACCAAGGGACACATGACCTACCTTAATAATGTTAGATCTGATATACATGGTAGGTTCTTTGACTTGCTTGATAGAAACACTGCTCTTCAAAACTCCTTTGAGAGAGTCAAAAATGAAAACATTCTTCTCAAAGTAGAAGTCAGTCAATAGAAACTGTTTAATTTAAGCCTAGATCCTAGCAAGTCCACTGAGATTAGAATGGGGATCTTTAATGTTGATTTGAAAAATTTAAACAGTGAGTTAGTCACTGTAAAGGAAGAAAAGGAGAAATTAATCAAGGAACTAGCCTTAGCTAATGCACGGAAACAAGCTCCTAGAATCACTCCTAAGTGGATTGAGAAGGCTCAATCTAAAAGAACTGAAGGCCTAGGTTTTTACTATAAAAGGAACAATGGTAAAAAGAAAAATTATGTGGAACTGCCTAGTGTCAAAGTTTGTTCCTTTTGTGCTACTGATGATCATGTTGTGACTGAGTGTTCCAAAAAGAAGGAACTGTTTAATAAAAACCAGAACATTGTCAAGAAGATATGGATTAAGAAAGCTGATCCTTTAGTAGAAAAGGAACTCGAGGAAACCCGAGTTCCTGTATCTAACAATTGATAATATTGCAGGTCCTAGTGAGGGGGAACAACTCGTGGTATCTTGATAGCAGGTGTTCCAAGCACATGACAGGAGATAAAACCAAAATTTTCTCACTAGAGGCCTACAAGGGAGGAACTGTGACCTTTGGAGACAACAAGAAAGGTGAAATCATCGCCATTGGAAAAGTAGGAAGGTCAAGTTCCCATTCAATTAATAATGTGTTCCTGGTAGAAGGTTAAATGCACAGTCTGCTTAGTATTTCACAATTCTGTGACAAAGGAAACTCGGTAAGCTTTACTTCATAAAACTGTCGAATTATTAACAATAACAGTAAGGAAGTTATTTTGGAAGGAACTCGCAAAGGGAACACATATACTGTGGATCTCAACAAAGTTCCAAGGAACAACTTAACTTGTCTTAGTGTTATTGAGGAGGATCCACTTCTATGGCACAAGAGATTCAGACATGCTAGCTTTTCATTGCTTGACAAACTGAGATCAAAGGAACTAGTGAGAGGTCTGCCTTCCATCAAGTTCCTTAAAGAAAAAGTTTGTGAAGCATGTGCCAAAGGAAATCATGTCAGGAGCTCTTTCAAGCCTAAGAAAATGGTCAGCACAACCAAACCATTGGAACTCATCCATATGGATTTGTGTGGACCTATGAGAATTCATCGTAGAAGTGGAAAACGTTATGTCTTGGTTATTGTTGACGATTATTCTCGTTTTACCTGGGTTATTTTCCTAGCAAGTAAGGATGAAACGTTTAATGAACTTGTTGCTTTTGCTAAGAGAATACAAAGATCCACAGGACGTCAGCTAATACATATAAGGTCAGATCATGGAACTGAATTTGAGAATCACAAGTTTGAGAATACTGCAAGGAACAAGGTATGGATCACAACTTTTCTGCACCTAGGACTCCACAAAAAAAAAATGGAGTCGTTGAAAGAAAAAATAGAACCTTGGAAGACATGGCTAGAACCATGTTAATTGCCAGTTCCTTACCAAGGAACTTCTAGGATGAAGCAGTAAACACAGCTTGTTATATTATTAATAGAGATGATCTGGGCCATTTTAAACAAGACTCCCTACGAGCTATTAAAAAGATTCAAACCCAATATCTCTTACTTTAGAGCCTTTGGGTGTAAGTGTTTTGTTCACAACAATGGCAAAAGGAACTTAGGGAAATTCGATGAAAGAAGTGATGAGGCCGTGTTCCTAGGATACGCCTTAAACAGTAAAGCATACAGAGTTTATAATAAAAGGTCAATGTGTATTGAAGAGAGTGTACATATAATTTTTGATGAAGCTAACAATGTTGATGAAATTCAGGAACAGGAAGATTTCGAAATTGGCTTAATTCGTTTTACAGATAATGATGAGGAAATATCTCCTAAAAGACAGCAAAATGGAATAGCAGATCCACAAACACAAGAAACTGCTACTAAACAAGAAGTTCCTGGAAGAAGAAATCCAAGAGCTCCTGATCCCGAGGAACCAGAAAATGTAGAGGAACCAGAAAATGCTGATCCTGAGGAACTAGAAAATGCTGATTTTGAGGAACCAGAAGAAGATCAAGAAACTTCTGATGCAGAGGAATAAGGATCTAAGGAAACAGAAGGAACTGAGGAGACCTTAGATGTTCCAGTGGCACAATTTCAACCTAAGCCCTGGAAACATCAAAGTTCTCACCCAATGGATCTGATTATCAGTGATATTAGGAAAGGAACTCAAACAAGGTTTCAACTAAGGAACTTCTGTGCTTTTCATGCGTTTCTCTCCACAATCGAGCCAAGGAACCACACCGAAGCTTTGGAAGATGCTGATTGGATCAATGCCATGCAAGATGAGTTAAATGAGTTCCAAAGGAACAAGGTATGGCATCTGGAACCCAGACCAAAGAATCAGAAGGTCATAGGATTAAAGTGGGTGTTCAGGAACAAGCTCGATGAACATACAACAATCATCAGGAACAAGGCATGGTTAGTAGTCAAGGGCTACAATCAACAGGAAGGTATTGATTTCGAAGAAACCTTTGCTCCTGTTGCTAGATTAGAGGCTATTCGTATTCTAATTGCTTTTGCAGCCTTTATGGGATTCCAGTTGTATCAGATGGACGTCAAATGTGCTTTCTTAAATGGTTTTCTTGATGAAGACGTCTATGTGGAACAACCCCCTGGTTTTGAGAATCCCAAATTTCCAAACCACATCTATAAGCTTGACAAAGCTCTTTATGGGTTAAAGCAAGCTCCTAGATCGTGGTACGAGAGATTATCAAAGTTTCTTTTACAAAATGATTTTAAACGAGGAAGAATTGATAAAACTCTATTTTTAAAATCAAAAGGATCTGACTTATTAGTTGTACAAATTTATGTCGATGATATATTATTTGGTGCTACTAACGAAAATTTGTGCAAGGATTTTGCTAATTTAATGTGCAGTGAGTTTGAAATGAGTATGATGGGGGAACTCAATTTCTTTCTTGGTTTGCAAATCAAACAAACTAAGGAAGGAATTATGATCCACCAACAAAAGTATGTGAAGGAACTCCTCGAAAAGTACGAGCTAGATTCAGTGAAAATAAATCACACTCCCATGGGAACAGCCACAAGACTAGATGAGGATCCCACAGGAAAAAGTGTGAATCAAACGACGTACAGGGGAATGATTGGATCTCTGCTATACCTAACTGCAAGCAGACCAGACATATCATTCAGTGTAGGGTTGTGTGCAAGATTTCAATCAAACTCAAAGGAGTCCCACATGACTCCAGTGAAGAGGATATTCAGATACCTCAAAGGAACAGACGATCTATGTTTGTTTTATCCAAGAAGTGGAACTTTTGATTTAAAAGGATATGCGGATTTAGTAAAGCGAAAGAGCACATCAGGTATGCTTCAATTCCTAGGATCTTGCATGGTTTCTTTGGGTTCCAAGAAACAGAATATCGTTGCCTTATCCACAGCAGAAGCTTAATATGTAGCAGCTGCTGCATGTTGGTCTAAAATACTGTGGATAAAGCAACAGTTAAGGGATTTTGGCATCATATATGATTGTGTTCCTATTTATTGTGATAACACTAGTGCAATATGCATTTCTAAGGATCCGGTACATCATTCCCGGGTTAAGCATATTCATATTAGGCATCACTTTCTTAAGGATAATGTGGAAAAAGGTTTAATCAAGTTGGACTTTTGTCAAACTGAGAATCAAATTGCAGATATTATGACTAAACCTTTAAGCAGAGAGAAGCATGAGAAAATGAGAATGGAACTCGGGATGATCAAAATAAGATAAGTAAGCTGACAGTTCCTCATGAGGTATGACTTTTTTAGATTTATGCATTACTACTATATACCATTATAAATACATGTGCGTAAAGCATAACTGAAGTTTACCATCGTTAAGGAAGAACCAAAAATTTAGAATTAAAATGTGTATTTAATTAGTCAGTAATATAAGATACGTAATTCAAACAGTTCCAGTAAAATAGGAGGATCATGGTTATATTTTTTTATTACATTTTTTTTCCTCTTTTATTTATTTTAATTTTTCCACAAATTATTTTATTTTCTCTTATCCATAATTTTTTATTATTCCATTATATTTATTATTTTTTTTTCAAAATTAAAAGCTAATGGATCACACTTATGGATCTCTCATACTCAAGGCCACCACAAATTAAATTTCACCACTTCAAAACACAAGGAACCTAAAAAAATAAAAACCCCCAAATTCAAACACCACAAAACCCTAGAAATTAAATAATCCCCAATCTAAAACCCTGGCCACCATGATCGGCAGCCGGCCTCAAGCAGCTACCGGCGGCAGCGGCTCGGCGACCGGCGACAAACCGGGCAATCGACCGAGTACCACAGCTCGGCAGCCGCGATTTCGTGCAAAAACCTCTGCCACAGCCACAAACCACCACGCTTCACCCTTCACAAAACCGCGAACCCTTCGCTGACCCACCTTTGACCCATCGCCGCCGCTCCTAACCAGCCGGTGACAGCCCTTTCGTCGCCGTCTGACTCCGATAAACCACCGCCCGCCATTATTCCCCTCCATCCCAACCCGCTCGCGAACACCCTCACATCCCCCAATCTGTTCGCGACCCAAACCCACACCCTACCCCGCCCAGTTCGCGCAACACCCAGCCCTGCCCGTTCGCGCCCACCATCGGATTCCCAGACCCGTTCGCGACCCGCCTGTACACCAACCTGGTCGCGACCCGTATGCCTCACCCACCCGCCCAGATCTACCTCACAAACCCCCCTGTGTTTATGTTCAGTTCGAAAAAAAGGAGAAAAAGAAAAGGAGAAAAAGAAAAAGAAAAAGAAATAAGGAGGATTGTTCTAAGGGGGAAGTTACCTCATTCCGTGTTCCTTCGGTTGAGGATGCACATTTGGTGAAAGGATTTGGAATTAATCAGTTTGGGTGAGACACATATATTGGGGAATTCGTTGAATGGTATGATGGGTTATTATTTATTTATTCTTGAATGTCGTTGTTAAAAAAATAAAAAAATAAAAAAATAAAGTATGAAAGGGTTAGAAAGGTAGTTCCTAAGGTAGTTCTCTGTTTTTTGTTGATATATCTTATGATAATGAGAATAATGATGTGAAAGTGGGAGAATTAAAGGAAGCAGTAGAAATTGAGACAGGGTGTGGATCGATATGAAGTTGTGAAAGGACCAACCTACACTTGCTACATACCAAAACCATCCTCCCTGATCCTAGTTGTGTTACATTATGCTTTTGATTTTTTTTGGAACTTTTTATTTTATTTTTTTATATTCTTTTTGGTATGTCACCATCTGTTGGGAAACATACGCTTTTTTATTCTTCTATTCCTGTGGAACTCCTAAAAGATCGTATCTCTAAAACTTGGCTTGTTAATTATTATGTTTTATATTCGAATTTAGTACGTTGTGTAGGGGAATACAGTTAAACATAATAACATGTGCGGAACAATCCCCAAAGCCAGGAAACATGTATAAAGCACAGATTAAGCAAACTTACACTCGAAGCGTGTTTTCCACAATAATCTGTCAACGAACACGAACAAAGAACTCCACTTGACGTTCCTCTACTTGGTTCACCGACACGTTCTGATCCGTCTTGATTATCGTAGCGTAGACAATTGATCAAGATGCTTTGCCTTTTTGGATGAACACACTATGGAGGCACAAAGAGAATTAAGGTTCTCTGTTTTCACCTAGGGTTGTGTGTATTGTGTTATGATTGTACTAAGTTGGAAAATAGGTTGTAAGGTTATTTACATAACCTTACTAACCGACCAAGCCAAGAGGCAAGGCCGGCTAGCAAGCCCGCTAGACAAAACACACGGACACGCACAACCAGTGGGTCGTGGGCCGCGCTGCTGCTGTGTCGTGGTCTCGGCACGCATGCACGCGCACATCTCTGCGCCAAAAGGGCCTCGCTGCTGCTGCGTTGCTTTGCTTGCTCGCCTAGCCGTATGCGCGCCCATGGGCCTCGAGTGCTTCGTGCACTCGGCTCCTGGGCCGCTCCTCGTATTCGCGATTAAATATATTTCCGATATATTATTTATCGTTTCGTATACGATGAATCACCATCGTACGATACGATTTATTCGTCTCGCCTAGCTTACGAATATTCGCCATACGATATACGATTCCGATGCAAGGTCGTATCGTATAATACGTTTCCAACTTAAATCCCGAAAAGCTATTAAATGAATTTCCGATTCTTTTAATCCGGTGATCTGTTACGTGTCATTGGTGTGACCTTGTAGGTTCAGTCAAGAGTAAGTTGTGAGTTCAATATCCATTAGAACTCACTGATCGGAAGCATTGCTCCAGCTAGCTGTTCCGATCACTTGGTCTCACTGAATTAATTGTTCGCAATTAATCTGAACCTTGGTATTAGACTTAATGCACCTTGGGTGAAGGACATATTTCCTTCAATCTCCCACTTGTCATTCAGACAAGTGTGCATCCACATTCCTTTGTCACTTAGTGTTACTTACTGAACATAAGGTAAGATCCAAGCCATCCTTATTAGGTCCAGAAGTGTTTCTCGGATTACAGAGCTCAACTGTTAAACTTTTACAAAAGGTTAAGCCTTAACCATTCTGAGCACGGCCATGCATTTTACAGTATCTAACTCTCCGAGAGGCCTTGTTACACAACAACACCATATCCTATCAAAGATAGGAGGACAATACATTCTTGCAATCTATCAAGACTCACTTTGATTCATAGTACGCCCAATAACTGCTTTTATAGCCTCCTTTTACGGTGCGACGTTTAGCTAACATCAAAGCGAACTAATTCTCAAACGAGCAGACATAATCGCTCATGTTCTGAGGAATTGTTCTAATGACCATTAATGAGAACTACTTATGACATGACTTTAATCTCTTAAAGTGATCTCATGTTCAATCCGATACAAGATCCAATAAGTATCTATGCAAAAGATTCTGACATCCAATCAAACTAGTTCAAGAAACAGAACCAAGAATCTACTTGCAATCTAATCTTCATTAGTCATTGGTCGTCCACCTTTCAATGACCTGGATTAGGGATCCTTTGTGACTTCAATATTCAAGTTCACTTATGGGTGTTTTTTTGTCGAAGAATCCATCTTGACATCCCATTTGAATGAGTTGAATGACATGGACTTATCATTTAATACTAAACCAAAATTAAATGAATATGAAATCATAAATTTCATAAATATGAAATGGTTAAACCAATTTTTTTAAACATAGATCTAACAAATGTTCTAAAACGAAAGTTAGAAAATCAAAGCCAGTCTCCAACATGCTTGATTCCCATGGTTGCTACATGTGCGTTGTGCTTCACTTGTGGCAACAGTTTAGTCAATGGATCCGCGACGTTGTCGTCAGTTCCAACCTTGCAAATCTCGATTTCTTTCCTTTCAAGGATCTCTCGAAGTATATGAAATCGCCCTAGTACGTGCTTGGACTTATGGTGGCTCCTAGGCTCCTTTGCCTGGGCAATGGCTCCGCCATTGTCGCAATACAAATCCACTTGTCCTTTAATGGAGGGGACAACCCCAAGTTCTTCGATGAACTTCCGAATCCAAGCAGCTTCTTTTGCTGCTTCTGAGGCAACAATGTACTCGGCTTCAGTTGTAGAATCCGCAATAGTGCTTTGCTTAGCACTTTTCCAGCTTACTGCTCCGCCGTTGAGGAAGAACACAAACCCAGACTGTGATCTGAAATCATCTCTGTCGGTTTGAAATCTTGTGTCCGTATAGCCCTTAACAATCAACTCATCTGTACCACCATAAACCAACAAACTGATCCTTAGTCCTTTTCAGGTACTTTAGGATATTCTTGGCAGTCCAATGTGCCTCACCTGGTTATGACTGGTACCTGCTCATTGCACTGAGTGCGAACGAAACATCCAGCGTTGTACAAATCATAGCATACATGATGGATCCAATAGCCGAAGCGTATGGAATTCCACTCATCTTTCTACGCTCATCAGATGTTCTAGGACACTGATTCTTGCTTAGATATGTGCCATGTGACATGGGTAGATGGCCTCTCTTGGCTTCCATCATATTGAACCTAGCTAGCACTTTGTCAGTGTAAGTGCTCTGGCTTAGTCCAATCATCCTCTTAGATGTATCCCTATAGATCTTGATGCAAAATATGTACTGCGTCTCTCCTAAGTCCTTCATTGAGAAAAATTTTCCAAGCCAAGTCTTTACAGACTCCAACATAGGAATGTCGTTTCCAATAAGTAGTATGTCATCAACATACAAGACTAGGAATGAAATTTTACTCCCACTGACCTTGTTGTATACACAAGATTCGTCCTGATTCTTGATGAAGCCAAACTTATTGACTGCTTCATCAAATCGTGTGTTCCAACTCCTTGATGCCTGCTTTAGTCCGTAAATGGACTTCTTAAGCTTGCATACCTTTCCTTGGTTCTTTTGATCGACAAAACCCTCCGGCTGCGTCATAAACGAAGTCTCTTCAAGAACACCATTCAAGAAGGAAGTTTTGACATCCATTTGCCATATTTCATAGTCATAAAACGCGGCAATCGCAAGGATCATCCGAATAGACTTAAGCATCGCGACTGGAGAAAAGGTTTCATCGTACTTAACACCGTGAACTTGCCTGTAACCTTATGCTACCAATCTAGCCTTGTATATGTATACAATTCCATCTTTGTCTTTCTTCAATTTGAAGACCCATTTGCATCCTTTAGGTGTAAACCCATCTGGCATATCTACCAAATCCCAGACTTGATTTTCAGACATGTAGTCTATTTCAGATTTCATGGCCTCTAACCATTTAGTGGCGCTTGGGCTCGTCATAGCTTGCTTGTAAGTCATAGGTTCATCACTATCTAATATGAGAATGTCTAAGTTTTAAGTCAAGAGGACGCTTGTCCATCTTTCCGGCTGAACCTTAGTTCTATTTGGCTTACGAGGGGCAACAACGTTTTGAGGAACTACTCCCACTGGCTCTTCTAAAGACCTTGGAGGTTCTTCATCCTGAACCTCTTCTAAAGAGTACTTGGTTCGTTGTTCGTCTTGAATCTCTTCGAGGTCTATTATTCTCCCACTTGTCAATTTGGAAATATGATTTCTTTCCAAAAAGACACCGTCACGAGCAACGAATACCTTGTTGTCTGACTTGTTGTAGAAGTAATACCCCTTTGTTTCTTTTGGATACCCAACGAAGAAACATTTGTCTGATTTTGGTTCGAGCTTGTCCGAAATTAATCGCTTGACATATGCTTCGCAACCCCAAATCTTTAGAAAAGACAACTTTGGAAGTTTCCCAGTCCATAATTCGTATGGAGTCTTTTCAACAGCTTTTGACGGAGCACGATTCAGTGTGAGTGCTGCAGTTTGCAACGCATGTCCCCAAAATTGTAAAGGAAGTTCTACTTGACCCATCATTGACCTGACCATATCGAGTAAGGTCCTGTTTCTCCATTCCGACACTCCATTCCATTGAGGTGTCCCTGGAGCAGTCAATTCAGAAAGAATACCGCATTCTTTTAGATGGTCATCAAACTCGTGGCTAAGATATTCACCTCCTCGATCCGATCTTAGAGCTTTGATTTTCTTGCCATGTTGATTCTCTACTTCATTTTGAAATTCTCGGAATTTCTCAAACGATTCAGACTTGTGTTTCATTAAGTAAATATAGCCATATCTACTGAAATCGTCCGTAAACGTTATGAAATAGATGAACTCATCTCTAGCTTTCGTACTCATAGGCCCACATACATCAGTATGTATTAGCCCTAGTAGTCCGCTTGCTCTTTCTCCCACCTTTGAGAAAGGTTGCTTTGTCATTTTTCCAAGTAAACAAGATTCGAATTGATCAATCTTCTCTAAGTCGAATGATTCTAGAATTCCCTTTTTGTAGGGGTTTTTTTTTTTCTTTTTCCCGTTTCCTACAATGGGGGGTTTAGCACGCGGCAGTTCGTTTAGAGAACCGTTGAATTGTTTTTGCACCTCGAAGGAGTCGCCACCAAACTTATTTTAGGTCTCGTTTGGGAAAACCGAACAATGACTCTATTTTTGGATAAGGCCTTGAATCCTTGAAACGGATGGGTGAGATCCGGGTTCGGGAACGAAAATGCTTATTCGGCGAGCTTTAGAAATATTCAAGTATGTTGGCACAACATTGTTTCGAAAATAAACCCTAAGATTAGACTATGTGGGTTTGCAAATTAGAACAAAATAGAATTTCTAATTGTACGGTGGTCACTTTGCTTTAAAGATTGATTTAAGGAACCTAAGGCCGGTTTGTCCAAAAATATCTTCGTTAAGCGTGATGTAACCTTTGTATTTTGTTGTATTTAGCATGTTGGTGATGAAAGCGATAAAGCACATAAAGCAACATCACAATACTAAATAAAGTGCGGAATTAGTAAATACAAGACCCCCTAGAAAAGGACTAGGGAGTAGGTCCACATTGCCTAAAAATGGACTAGGCAAGTAAAGGTGCGGAATTGAAAGTGCGAAATTGAAATTGCGGTATTGAAATTACGGTATTGAAATTGCGGTATTGAAAGTGCGATATTGAAAGTGCGATATTGAAATTTGTACTTGGGCACATGAGATTCGAACGCCAAGCGGCTCCTTAAAAATAAGTGCGCCCGACACGAATTCAAAGCCAAAAATCTCAACTTGGGAGAGGTTGCTCAACCCAAATGTCCTAGATTTTGCATATTGAACTTGAAATTGAAAGCTTGAATATTGAAAGGTTTGAACTTGAAAAGATTGAAACTTTGAACTTGAAATGATTGAAATTTGAAAACTTGAACTTGTATGTTGAAACTTGAACTTGTATATTGAAAAATGGAGTTTTGAATCTCAAAAGATTAAACCTTTAAATGCTAAAAGGTGTCATCTTTGATTACTCCATGCTTGAAGGTGATTCTAGTTCAAAGAGATGAATGCAAGCAACTTTGAACATCCTTGAATCTTGAAAGTTTGTATTTTGTACTTTGAAAAAGTTTGTATTTTTGAAAAAGCATGTATGATTGTTGCAAGTGGTGTTTTTTATTACAAAAAAATCACCAACTTGCTAATCATTTGAAATCAAAATAGCATGATTAATTGAAATGGGATTCGGATTTACCTAGTTAAGCTTAGGCTCGAGCTCCCAATTGCTCTTGAATTTAGGACTTTTTGTATGTGTTTTGAAGAGTTTTGAAGTTTGTATTGTGAGCAGTAATGTCGAAATTACGACGTTATATGTGTTGTGCTCCCCCTTTTTAGAAGGAAATGAGGGGTATTTATAGGAGGGAAATGGTGCAAAACGCCAGCACACGCCAGCGCCTGACGCCAGGCCAGCCTCGGGCGCTGTTGACGTGGGCTGAATGCCGCCAAAAAGGACGGAAAGATACCATCCATGATTTGTCTTGTATGGGTGTACCTTAGTACGAATTGAAGGAAATAATTCCCATGGTCCAAGTATGCATATAATATTAAGTCTAATAAATGCGGTTCATTATTAATTAACAAGTTAATAATTCAGTGAGATCAAGTGAGATGAATGCCTAGCTAGAGGCCGCTTCAGTTCAAGTGGAATTAATGATATTAATCCACAGCTTACTCTTGACTGAACCCGTAGGGTCACACAAATAGTACGTAAACGGATCAAGTATTTAATGGCATTAAATACTCCATCTATGGATATTCAGAATCGACGGATCTTGGTTTCAGTGGGAGCTAAGATCGTCAGAGGCAAGCAAGTGAATACTCCGGAAACGATGATATTGCCGGAAACAGAAATATGGATCGTATCGGAAATATAAATATTATCCAAATCGTAGATGTTGCCGGAAACGGAAACATGGTATGTATCGGAAAATATTTTTGGAAATGGAAATATTGCCGGAAACGGAAATATTGTCAGAATCGGAAATAATTTCGAAATCGGAAAATAATTCCGGAAACGGAAATATTAAATATTTGTTCGAAACGGAAATATTAAATATTGTTCGTATCGGAAATGAATACCGGAATCGGGAATTTAATCGGAAGCGTATCGTATGAATTAGCATCGGACAAGGATCGGTAGACGAAGGCCCAGCACAAAGCCAGGCCGTCGCCCAGCAAGCCAAGCGCAACACGCCAAGCCTCGACCAGGCCCAGCGCAAGGCCGGGCCCAACCAAGGCCTGCGACGCGCGCGGAGCAGTCGTGGGCTGCGACATGGGCTGCGAGCAAGAGCAGCTCGCGTGGGCCGCGAGGCTTGCGCGGGCTGTGCTTGTGCTCGTGCTCGTGTGCGGTTGTGTGCAATACAAATCCTAAGGCTATTAGAATTTGTTCTATGATTAAATCCTAATCCTAATAAAGATAGAATTTGTTTAATAGAGTTTTAATAAGATTCTAATTAAATAAATTAGTATCCTAATAGGATTATAATTCCTTTCCATAAACTCTATAAATAGGTGCCTGGGGTCACATATTTACATCGAGGATTTGAAGTATTCAAACAATAAAAAGCTAAGATTTTTAAGTAGAATAATCAGCCATATTCTTGCCCTATTAGCCGAAAATAAATAGTACCTTAAGGGCGATTCTAGTTGGTCAATCTTAAGGCGGATCCGGACGTGTTGTGGACTATCTACGGAGGGACGACACTTGGAGTCCTAAAGACATGTTCTTGTTCGGTTCGGGCGCAGCTAGGGAGGGCACGTTACAAAGTGTATGCATCTGAATTATGCTAAATGATTATGTGTAAATAATATGTTTCCTGGCTTTATGGTTTTTCCGCATGATTTATGTTTATTCATATGTATCATAACCTAACTGTGGTATCACGAGCCTCTTATTATTTTCATAATCTAAATTTCATAAACATGGTTAAATTTTACAAATTTGCAATGAATTAAAGGGGTGATTAATTTTCGTAATTACTTGCAAATTGCGTTTATTTAATTATATGTACGAAGTTTTTCGGCAGTTTCTTCGTTACTTATCCAAATCGAGTGATTTTTGTGTCAATTCCGCATGTAAAAGACATTCTAAAATTTTGACAAAATCAATATTTTTCGGCCGAACCCAGAATTCCCAAATTCGAAGCCTAACTATGACTTTTCGGAGGTTTTAGTTTTTCGAACGCAAAAGTTTGTAAATTTAAGATGTTAAATTAAGTATTTGCGATTCTTGTTGATAAATCTTGAGTTTTTGATTGACCTACAGTATATGTTTAACAATTATGAATGCCTAGACTTGTTAAATATACAACCTAATTTGTAATTATGATTAATTTGTTGAAATTCGAATAATTTAGAACTGATTTATTTTTCATAATTAATTAATAATTTAATTAGGTATCCATGATTAAAATCCACCATAAAAAATTTAAATTTATGTTAAATTTTAATTTTTATGACCTAGATTTGAATCCATGTTAATCGGAAATTAATTGATTAATAAATTTTCGATTTCTCGCCCTAAAATTATGAAATTAATATGATTTATTAATTTGTCGTTAATTTTAAATTAAAAATTTTAAATTTTTATGAAAACGCTCATAAAAGTTGCACGCACAAAGCAAAGGAAGCTACATGTTACCCTTAAGGGGTGTTGTATAGTGCGGGCACGCGACGACGAAGAAGGGAGCTCGTCGCCCGTGCGATACGAATGCAGCGAGCAGCACAGCATGGCGCGCGCGCGAAGCAAAGGAGTTGGCCGTGTGTGCTATGCGATGGGCGTGGGCGAGGGGCAAGGCAAGCGAGCCGTCGCGTGTGGGCAGCAAGCGAGCTGCGCCACAGCGCGCACTGCCTCGCGCCAGCGAGCGAAGGCTCGCGCAGCGAGCGCTGGCTCGCGTGCAGCGAGCGAGGCCTCCCGAGGGAAAACAGCAGCAGACGCGACACAGAACGAGGCTGCGCGCAGCGTGGCCAGCGATGGTTGCGTGTGTGTGTGGCCTGTGGCTGCGTGTAGCGTGGAGTTATGCGTGCCTTGTGCAGCGACCAGTCGTGCACACGATGAGACTTGGGCGCAAGCTCAAGTGCTCGTCTGGTTACGATTGAATCGTTTTGAATTTTAATTTGAGATTTTCAGTTTGGAAATAATTTTAATTAATTTTAAAATTAATAATTTAAATTGTTTTCTCGGATTTTAATTTTGAATATTATAATTATTATAAATTTTATTTATACTAATTATTTTACTAAAATTAAACCTTGAATTAATTTAAATTCGTTTAATTCAACTGAAATAAATTAAATTAATGGATTCGATTATAAATTTATATGAGCTTTAAATTTTAATTAAATTTGTATGTTTCGGGTTAGACTAGAAATACATTTTTATGTTTAAAATTAGTAAAGCATATGAATTTATTGGTTTAAATGGGAGCAATTTTAGTCATAAACTCTTGATTAGGTCTACAAATCCTTTAAGGTTAAACAACTTGATTAAAATGAATAAGGACTGAATAATTGGTAGATTATTGGTGCCCTTAATTAATTTCTGCAAATATTTATGTGATGCATACAATGTGTTTTCACTAACCAATTATGTGGGCCATTCATGATAATGAATGGATGAATGGTATATATTGTATATGTACTGTTTTGCAGGTTATGAAGTGACTAGTATGGCCAAAATAGGATAGAAAATATGGTTTGCGTACCATTAATTTGAATGTAATTGGTCTAAAGCACCAAATTTGTTATTCAATTCAAGTATGGTCTGCGTACCATCAAAAAGTTGTAATTAGTTTAATTATAGCTTATCCTATTTGAAGAAAATGGCACCTCCCACGGTGAAATTCAAGATGAAGTTTCCAATCCATTTTCAAGACGGACCGCTGAAGAGACGCTCAAAAGTGATAAGCAAGATGTTCTTATGGTGCGCTGGGGCAAGTTCAAGAAATCTGGAAAGAAGAGGAATGCTAAGAAAGGTGGCAAAAAGGCCAGCCCAACTAAGCAAATTGGCGGCAAGTTTGAAAAGAGGAAGGTCAGTCAACCCACTTCTGAATCTGAATGCTTCTATTGCAAGAAGAAGGGGCATTGGAAGAGAGATTGCTTGAAGCTAAAGGAAGATCAGAAGAACGGAACAGTCGTTCCATCTTCAGGTATTTTCGTTATAGACTGTATACTTGCTAATTCAACTTCTTGGGTATTAGACACAGTTTGTGGCTCACACTTATGTTCCAATTCACAGGGACTAAGAAGAAGTAGAAAGTTAAGCAAGGGTGAAGTCGACCTACGAGTGGGAAATGGAGCACGGGTTGCTGCATTAGCTGTAGGAACTTATTATTTGTCGTTGCCCTCTGGGCTAGTTTTGGAACTGGAAGAGTGTTTCCATGTTCCAAGTCTTACTAAAAACATCATTTCTGTTTCTTGCTTAGATGCTAAGGGATTTTCCTTTTTAATAAAAGACAATAGTTGTTCGTTTTATTTTAAAGAGATGTTTTATGGATCTGCTAGATTAGTCAATGGACTTTATTTATTAGATCACGACAAACAAGTTTATAACATAAATACCAAAAAGGCCAAAAAGGATGATTCAGATCTCACCTATCTGTGGCATTGTCGATTAGGCCATATTAACTTGAAACGCATGGAAAGACTTCAAAAGGAAGGAATTCTAGATCCATTTGACTTAGAGGATTATGGTAAGTGCGAATCATGTTTACTTGGAAAAATGACAAAGCAACCTTTCTATAAAGTTGGAGAAAGAGCAACTGAACTATTGGGTTTAATCCATACAGATGTATGTGGACCAATGAGTACAAATGCTAGAGGTGGTTTCAGCTACTTTATCACTTTCATTGATGACTTGAAAAGATATGGTTATGTCTACCAAATGAAGCATAAGTCTGAATCCTTTGACAAATTCAGAAATTTCAGAGTGAAGTAGAGAATCAATTAGGCAAGAAGATTAAGGCACTGCGGTCTGATAGAGGCGGTGAATATCTGAGCTATGAATTTGATGACCATCTGAAAGAATGTGGAATTCTATTAGAATTGACTCCTCCTGGAACACCACAATGGAACGGTGTGTCGGAACGGAGGAACAGAACCTTGCTAGACATGGTTAGATTAATGATGGGTCAGGCCGAACTTCCAATAGAATTTTGGGGACATGCATTAAATACAGCCGCACTCACTATAAATATAGCTCCGTCTAAAGCTGTTGAAAAGACTCCATATGAGTTATGGTTTGAAAAGCCTCCAAAAGTGTATTTTCTTAAGATTTGGGAATGTGAAGTATACGTCAAACGATTAATTTCAGACAAACTTCATCCAAAATCTGACAAATGTATCCTTGTGGGCTATCCAAAGGAAACAAAGGGGTATTACTTCTACAATACATCTGCGAACAAGGTGTTTGTTGCTCGAGATGGTATCTTTTTGGAAAAGAATCACATTTCCAAAATGACAAGTGGGAGAAAAGTAGACCTCGAAGAAATTCGAGTCGAACAACAAACTCTAGAGAATGCTCAAGATGACATTCAGGATGAAACTCAGAGATCTTTAGAAGTTTCTGGTGAGAATCGTGGACAATCTAGAGATGTAACCCCGCGTAGATCGCATAGATATATATCTGAACCGGAAAGGTACTTAGGTATTTTGACGAACGAGAGCTATGATGTTCTATTACTTGAAATTGATGAACCTGCAACTTACAAACAAGCTATGACAAGCCCTAGCTCCAAGCAATGGCATGAAGCCATGCAATCTGAATTAGACTCCATATCTGAAAACCAAGTATGGGATTTGGTCGATTTGTCAGATGGCTACCAAGCCATTGGAAGCAAATGGGTTTTCAAACTGAAAAAGGACAAGGATGGGAAACTAGAAGTTTTCAAAGCTACATTGGTTACAAAAGGTTACAGGCAAGTCCACGGTGTGGATTACGATGAAACCTTTTCACCAGTTGCAATGCTAAAGTCTATTCGGATAATGTTAGCAATCGCTGCATATTACGATTACGAAATATGGCAGATGGATGTCAAAACCGCTTTCTTAAAAGGCATTTTAACAGAAACTGTGTTTATGACACAACCTGAGGGTTTTGAGGATCCAAAGAATGCTAAAAAGTTATACAAGCTAAAGAAATCAATCTACGGATTGAAGTAGGCATCCAGGAGCTGGAATATACGTTTTTAATGAAGCAGTCAGTGACTTTGGTTTCATCAAGAACGCAGACGAATCTTGTGTATTCAAGAAGGTCAGTGGGAGGAAAATTTCTTTTCTAGTATTATATGTCGACGACATATTACTTATCGGAAATGACATTCCTATGTTGAACTCTGTCAAGATTTGGCTTGGGAAATTTTTTTCGATGAAGGATCTAAGAGAAGCACAGTACATATTGGGCATCAAGATTTACATAGATAGATCTAAAAGGATGATTGGACTTAGTCAAAGCACTTATATAAATAAGGTGCTTGATAGGTTCAAGATGGCAGACTCCAAGCGAGGCTACCTACCCATGTCTCATGGAATGACTCTAAGCAAGACTCATTGCCCAAAAACACTTTATGAACGTAGACGAATGAATGGGATTCCGTATGCATCATTGATTGGTTCAATAATGTATGTTACGATATGTACACGCCCGAATGTTGCGTACGCACTCAGTGCTACGAGTAGATACCAGTCAGACCTAGGAGAGGCACATTGGACTGCTGCCAAGAATATTCTGAAGTACCTGAAAACGCACAAAGATGACTTCCTGGTCTATGGTGGAGATGATGAATTAATTTTTAAAGGCTATACGGAGGCAAGTTTCCGAACCGACAAAGATGATTTCAGATCACAGTCTGGGTTTGTCTTCTGCCTCAACGGAAGTGCAGTAAGTTGGAAAAGTACTAAGCAAATCACCATTGCGGATTCTACAACTGAAGAGGAGTACATTGCTGCACATGAAGCAGCAAAGGAAGTTATATGGCTAAGGAAGTTCAAAGGTGAACTTGGTGTAGTCCTCTCCATTAAAGGACCAATAGCCCTGTATTGTGATAATAACGAAGCTATTGCACAGGCAAAGGAGCCTAGACACCACCAAAGAGTCAAGCATGTACTTCGTAGATTTCACCTTCTACGAGAGTTCGTTGAAAGAAAAGAAGTCGAGATAAGCAAGATTGGAACTGATGACAACATATCAGATCCATTGACTAAACCTCTGCCGCAGGCGAAGCACAACTCGCACACTGCAGCTATGGGAATCAAGCATATTGGAGAATGGCTTTGATGTCCTTGTTTAATGTTTAAGTTTTAGAGTTTAATACTTTGTAAAACATTATTGGTTAATCATTCACAATAAATTAATATAATTCATTTTCCATTTAATTTGTGGTTTATTAAATGATGAGTCCCTTCAATTTGACGATATATTCAAGATAGACTGTCAGGACCAGTCCTGTGACTAAGAAATGTCTATCAAGTGAACTTGAATGTCAAAAGTTGAAAATGGTCCCTGGTCGGAGTTTTCTATAAAGATGGATGCATAGAAAACGTTAGACGACTAGAATGCAAGATGACTAGTAGTTCTGTTTCTTGAACTATGTGGACATGGGAATGTCATAATCATTTGCATAGATACTTACTTTGGGAAGACTAGTATCAGACAGACCTATGAAACTTTACTGTAAGAGATGAAAATCTGTCATAAGTAATTTCATTAAAATTATTAAACACTAAATCCTCAATACCTGAGTGATTTGAGATTACTTGTTTGAGAACTGGTTACTTTGACGTTGACCAACCGTCGCACCGTAAAAGGAGGCTATAAAGGCAACGCTCGGGTAATCACCTATCAAACGAAGTCTAATCTCAAGATCGCAAGATTGGGATTGTCCTCCCATAAATCGGGATGAGATGCTTAAAAGTTGTACAAGGCCACTCGGAGAGCTAGAAACTGTAAAATGCATGGTCGTGCTCGGATGAATCATAGGTTATGATTATCTGTTTATTTGATCAGTTGAACTCTGAAACCGAGAAACACCTCTGGACATAATAAAGTTGACAACTCTTACCTTATGTTCAAGAGCAAGCATCAAGCGACAAAGGAAATAGGAAATGCACACTTGTCCCTAAGGACAATTGGGAGACTGAAGGAAATAATGCCCTTGGTCCAAGTATGCATATAATGTTAAGTCTAATAAATGCGGTTCAGTATTAATTAACAAGTTAATAATTCAGTGAGATCAAGTGAGCTGAATGCCTAGCTAGAGGCCGCTTCAGTTCAAGTGGAATTAATGATATTAATCCACAGCTTACTCTTGACTGAACCCGTAGGGTCACACAAATAGTACGTAAACGGATCAAGTATTTAATGGCATTAAATACTCCATCTATGGATATTCGGAATCGACGGATCTTGGTTTCAGTGGGAGCTAAGATCCTCAGAGGCAAGCAAGTGAATACTCCGGAAACGATGATATTGCCGGAAACGAAAATATGGATTGTATCGGAAATATAAATATTATCCAAGTCGTAGATGTTGCCGGAAACGGAAACATGGTACGTATCGGAAAATATTATTGGAAATGGAAATATTGCCGGAATCGGAAATATTGCCGGAAACGGAAATTTTGTCAGAATCGGAAATATTATCGAAATCGGAAAATAATTCCGGAAACGGAAATATTAAATATTTGTTCGAAACGGAAATTAATTCTGGAATCGGAAATATTAAATATTGTTCGTATCGGAAATGAATTCCGGACTCGGGAATTTAATCGGAAGCGTATCGTACGAATTAGCATCGGACGAGGCTCGCTAGACGAAGGCCCAGCACGAAGCCAGGCCGTCGCCCAGCAAGCCAAGCGCAACACTCCAATCCTCGACCAGGCCCAGCCCAAGGCCAGGCCCAGGCAAGGCCTGTGGCGCGCGCGGAGCACTCGTGGGCTGCGACATGGGCTGCGAGCAAGAGCAGCTCGCGTGGACCGCGAGGCTTGCGCGGGCTGTGCTTGTGCTCGTGCTCGTGTGCGGTTGCGTGCAATACAAATCCTAAGGCTATTAGAATTTTTTCTATGATTAAATCCTAATCCTAATAAAGATAGAATTTGTTTAATAGAGTTTTGATAAGATTCTAATTAAATAAATTAGTATCCTAATATGATTATAATTCCTTTCCATAAACCCTATAAATAGGTGCCTGGGGTCACATATTTACATCGAGGATTTCAAGTATTCAAACAATAAAAAGATAAGATTTTTAAATAGAAAATTCAGGCATATTCTTGCCCTATTAGCCGAAAATATATAGTACCTTAAGGGCGATTCTAGTTGGTCAATCTTAAGGCGGATCCGGACGTGCTGTGGACTATTTACGGAGGGACGACACTTGGAGTCCTAAAGACTTGTTCTTGTTCGGTTCGGGCGCAGCTAGGGAGGGCACGCTACAAAGTGTATGCATCTGAATTATGCTAAATGATTATGTGTAAATAATATGTTTCCTGGCTTTATGGTTTATCCGCATGATTTATGTTTATTCATATGTATCATAACCTAACACGAATAGTACGATGTTTGGCACGTAGTATTTGCTTGGAGGTTAAGGCTTGAATTTGCGTCTAAAAACAAACCTCTTTTGGGTTTTTGAATTCTGGTTTTACGGGGCGGGGCCCGGCATGCTCGGTTTTGTGGGTCGGCGCCCGAATTTGACTTGCCTTATATGATTTTGAGTGGAAAGGCCTAGTAAAACCAATGGGATGGTCCACTAGTTGAGATTGAACTTGGATTTTGAAATTGGATTTTGGAAATTGTATTTTGTACCGAGTTCCGGGAGGGGAACGACCTCGGGTAGACCTGTCAAACGGGTCGGGTCGGGTCGGGTTAGAGTCGGTCAACTTCGGGTTCGGGTTTTATCGGGTCGGTCACTTTCGGGTTCGGGTTGACAAATGCTTGTTCAAGACCCAGAGTGTTCGGGTTCGGGTTGACCCAACGGGTTTAGAGCTTTTATTACGCCTTTTTTCTAATTTTTTTTTTATTGTTTGTTTTGATATATAGACGTGTATTAACAAGTCATAACCAAAATATATGTATATATATACTTCGTATGTGACAATAAAACTACCACAAAACACCCACCTAAAAAAAACTCTACCATACCAAACACAAACTCGAGTATAAGTTTTGACTTGAGTAAAACTAAAGTGAATAGAACACTACCATTATTGTTTATTTCCAGTTCACTTAATTTATACGAAGTTGGCACCCAAAAGAAAAAAAATTATTCGAAGTAAAGTGACAATTTGACAGAACCAGAAGAAAATATATCAGAGAAGAAAACTAAAGCTTTCTAAAGAAAATAAGAACTTGACAAGCCACCATTTTTCTAACACATTCACTTTACAACCCTCACAAAGTGACAAAACTAAAAATATAAGTTAAATAAATGAGAACAATTAAAACAAGTAGGAGTCCTTTCGTATACTCAAGAAGAAGACATCGCCTGAAATGTCTACCAAAACGGCACCGTCTCAAACTCTCAGTCTTCTCAAAATCGCCTCTCTTCACACATTATCCAGTGGGTTTCACCTCACTGTACTCCTACTGTGGGCTCAACGGCGTTGTTTATGTAATACCAAACGCTACCTCCTCGTCAACCAGTTAACCACCAGGAAAATGTTCAAAGTTGACACCGTTGACGGCGCCACAAGTTCGGCCGCAAATCCTTAGGAGTTAGGATCCTTGCCATCAAACAGTACACTAAACAGAAATACAAGTACCGAGAACCTTCTTCACAGTGCTCTTCAATTCCTTCTCCATAGATCTCGGCTTCATAATCTTAGAAATCTCGACGGTCGACCTATACCCGACTTCTCCGGTAAATCAGAAAGCTTGAGAGGATGAGAGAGAATAGAGTATTTGAGACTTGAGAGGAGGCGGCTAAACTGAATAACTGACTTTAGATTTAGGTTGGTATTTTCCAATTTTTAAAAATAAAAATTAAATTTCTTTAATTTTATCACTGAACCCGACGGGTCGGACCCGACCCGACCCGATTTTGACCCGGAAAGTTCGGGTTCATCGGGTTCGGATAAAAACGGGTTACGGGTTGGAAAATCTTGTTCAAGACCCGTTTTTTCGGGTCGGGTTCGGGTCGGTTTTCGGGTCGGGTCCATTTTTGACAGGTCTAGCCTCGGGGATTGGATTTTGGACTTTGGATTTTGGAGGCATTCTTAGCAATTGGGATTTCCTCCTGGAGTTACTCCAATCGCCTAACAAGGATAATGGTTTCGTCATCATCCCAAAGGGGAGACGCAAATTAGGTGTCTACAGAAGCCCCCACTTTGACTGAGCGTTCGGTTAGGAAAGCGCAAGTCAAAGTATTTCGAAAGGGACGGAGAATGGTCAAGATTTTCTGCAATCGAGACCACTCTTTGTACGCCGGTACCTGCACAAAACAGGCGTTAGAAAAAGGATAGAGTCTACCTCGGTGCGGTTGGTAATGACTCCGATTTGTACTTGTACTTTTCCGCCTTCAGTTCAGGACGGAGCTTGGCATCGAAAATTTGAATTTTTAATCTTGAATTTTGAACTTTGACACCCGGAGTTAATCCATTGGGATGTGCTTTGCTGGGGATAAGAGCGTTTTACTGGCTCTTAAAATTTTAAACTTTGACTGACTTTCCCGGAGCTTGGGTCCGTTGGGAGTTGGGCGCCTGAGTCGTTGTATTTATTGGACTTTGTATTCATGAAATATTCATCTGTTTGTACTTGGAGATACAGGTGTATACCCGTATTTTCGATGGATGGTTCGATTCGACGTTTGATGCTTGGAGCGGAAGACCGTAGCAGCAAAGGGCGTGCAATCAGCACTGGAGACCGCGCGCGGCAGACCTGCGCATGCAGCAGGTCAGTGCTGGGCGCTGGTGCGGTGCCTGGCGCTGGGCAGCACTATATAATTTCCCACTTGCCGTGCCATTTTGAGGCACATTCACTTGAAATTTTTGCTTCTTTTCTCTCAAAGGTCGACTAGCTTCTCCCCTTGGTCTTGTTCTTGCCTTGTCCATGTAAGTTTTTTATGTCTTTGCTTATGAAATAACTCTAAGATTGCATGTAGTTTTGATTTTCTAGTACTTTGAAATGATGCTTGTATGCTTAAGTTTCTTGAATCTTGTAGAAAACTGTTTGATAGCCATTTGAACTTGAACTGTTGGATTTTGTACTCTTGAATTTTTGAACTTGTATCTGCTTTGGCATGAATACCCTAGGCGTTGATGTAGAACTGGAATACCTGCTTCGGCGTGAATAGCCTAGGCGTTGGTGTAGAACTTTGAATACCTACTTCGGCGTGGGTAGCCTAGGCGTTGGTATAGAACTTGTACCTTGAACTAGAGGTCCGCTGGGGATTTTGTTTTGAATTTTTTTTTTGACTTTGTTTAGGCTAGTATAGGATAGCCCCCAGTTTAGAATTTTGACTCTTTGTATGCTGCTAGATTTAGTATGCCTCGTCACACTCGAAGAAAGCTCGTTGAATCATCCGTGGTTCGAGCTGCTGAGGAAGATTCTTCGGATGATGAAGCGGCTACAATAAATGCACCAGGTGGGGGTATGGTTCCCCGGGATGCGCCTGCTTTCCTTGGTGCTGGTTGGACCCCTTCCGACCTGGTGTTTCGGCCGGATTGGCACTTGTCTCAGCGGCCTCGCGCTGGCATGGTGAGTCTTGTATTGTGTTTCGAATTTGTGCTTTGTACTTGTATAGGTCTTGAGCTAACTCGTTCACCTGTAGGCCGACGGGAAGCCGTTCCGTACTTACTGGTCCTTGGTGGAGGTTGAAGGGGCCTTTAAGGCTCTCCGTGCTGATGAGGAGGCTATGGAGATTTGGTCGCACATGGGCCTAGCCGATTTCTGGCGCACCATGGGAGGTTCCTCGAGGAGAACGGGGAATAAAAACCGTTTGTGGGCTTTGTTGGAGCTGTGGTGGGATAACACCAACACTTTCCACATGGCATGGGGGGAGATTACTATTACCCCTCTTGAGTTTGCTATGATTACAGGTCTTCCTTTTTCTGAGAGGAATGTCACCTTTGACTCTGAGCTGACGTGGCGCTCGGCCGCTGCCAGGGACTTGCTCGGCCCTGTTGTTGATTTGTCAGAGGACGACTCTCACGCTTCTGTGACGGTTCTTGTGGATGCTATATGTGGTGAGGGTGTGTCCGCGGGGCAAAGGGTTAGGCTCTTCCTCCTTGTCTTGGTTAGCAGAGTGATTGCCCCGAGTAGGAACAGTCGGGTGCATATTAGCTTCTTGTCCGCTCTGAGGGACTTGAGAGTTGTTCCGAGTTATAACTGGGGTGGTTTGGCCTATAGCCACCTCTTGTATGAAATGCGGCGGGCCTCCTGGACTGCACTGGGGAGTGACCCGAGCATGCACTAGTGGAAAAGTATTCATTTGCAACGCTGAATTTGCGTCGCACTTATAAATTCGTGACGCAATTGAAAAATTTTAATCTAAAAATTTGACATTGCGTCGCAGTTTTATAAATCTGCGACGCAAATGACTGTTCCATGCATCATTGAGTCATTTGCGTCGCAGATTTATAAAACTGCGACGCAAAGAATTTAAATTTGGGTCGCAGATTTATAAATGTGCGACGCACGACGCAATGACCCTTTCTTTTTATTAATTAATAATATCCACTTTCCAGAACACCAACCATCTTATCTTTCTCTCTCATCTTCCTCTTCACGAAACCCTCTTCATTCTCCGCCTCTTCTCTTTCTCTCTCATCTTCCTCTTTCCAGAACACCAACCATCATTCCCTTCATTCGAAATCTCCTCTCTATCAACACCTCTCTATCTTTCCTTCATTTGAAATCTTCTCTAACCATCCTACCTCTAATTCGAAAAATAAAACCCTACCGATGTGGATTCCGACGGAAGCTGTTTGTTCTCGGCGGTGGAGAAGGCGGCGATATGGGGGTTGAGATAAGGAGAGTGTGGTGGGGCCAAGGAGATGAGGAGGAGAACGGTCAAGAGATTTGAAGAGGGTTTTAGATCGGCGGAAAATGAGGAGAGAGAAAAGGTGGAAATAGTGATCAGGAATTTGTATACACCAGATCCACAAACTGGTTGGGGGATTCATATTGTTCAAGAACTTAAATGTTGGCGTTGAAATCTGATCGTCGGATCTTAGATGACGCCATTCTTGAGCTCCTCAATCTTGGCATGCTTAGGTAAAAACTATTTTCTGTCTCCTTTTTATTTTGTTTATTTATTTTTTTATTAATTGATTATTTGTTATTCTGGATCTGCTAATTTCATTTCGAAATTGTAATAATTGGATTTTCTGTCTGATTGTTTAACTTGGATGCTCGTATTTTATTGATTTTATCGTATTTTTCTGGGTTTTCTTTGATTGGTTGACAGATAAGAGAGGTATTTGTTTGTTGATTTAAGTAAACTGTTATATATGTAGAAGTACTTCGTATGTGTGTGTATTTGTTATATGTGTTGGGGTTTCATTTAGAATTGATCGAACTTTGGTAATTAATTTACTGGTTGTGTTGATTATTTTTTTAGCATGATCTTGGCTTTAAAATGCTTGTCACTGTTTGCATTCGAGTAAGTTTGAGGGCTTATATATTGTTAGTAAATCAAGTAAAAACTTTACTCGAAAGAGCAGTGTAACTGATGTTTGAAATTGTAAGGGTAATTATCTGATCATGTATTAGGTGGCCTAGTTTGGGTTTGAGGGACTGATTTTTGTGGTAATCAACTCTGGTTTCATAGGCCTGATTCGTTATAGTAAATAGATTAGTATAATCTAATGAAAGTTTGTGTGCTCTATTTTATGTGTTTGGATTCTGAACTGACAGTATAGCCAACTATCTGATTGAATCCGTTCCCTTGGACCAGCCATGACAAAATTATTGGTTAACTATGTTTGCTTTCAGTTAACGCTAATTAAACATAGAAGTTGAATAATAACAAATGACAACCTCTTGCTAAACTTGAATAATAACGGAAAGAAGAGACCTAGATATTATTGATCATATCATATTTTGTTATTTAAGTAATTGCAAGGCCTAATAAGGATATATAGTTGTCAATAATTTACCGACCACTTAACGGTTTGAATTTCAATTCACGAACAAGTACTTTTACTTGCCGACATAAAACATTGGATACAATCTTTAACTTATTTTACCGATCTCTTTTGACCTTTCTTGGGCCGTTTGTAGCCGTTAATAAAATCTACTTCGTATAAATATTCTCGTAGTATATATTTCTATCTGAAGAGAGAAATATTTCTAATTCAGTATGGAAACTATAGTTTGTAAACATGAGTTGATTACTTTAGTTCCCTACATTTGAATTTTGAACAATCTCATAGATAGAAGTTGATTCAACACACCATTCTTGCTACGGAGTACTTAATGTTGTTGACCTTTGCGCATCCTATTGGATCATAGAGAGTTACAACAAGCTAAGCAAAGTCTGAATTGAAAGTTTGTAACTGATTTGTTTTTATTGAAAAATTCTTTTAGATTTAGGTGTTCTGAAACTAAAATCAGGTACTGCAAAACACAAAAGTGTCCGTTGGTGCTTTGTTCCCGTTCAAGGAGACTGGTGTCTGATGACTTCTATATCTCAAATGTTGTAGCTGGTAATCCTTGCAAAGTTATATTTTCTCTAAGTTGGATGATGTGTTTTTTTCTATAACATCTAAAGAAATCTGGATATTTGATTGCCTTTCTTTTGGGTTTTTGTTGTGCAAAAGAAGAGGTACCGAACTTTCTGTCTTGATGGAAATTTCCTATATAAGTTTTGGTCTCAGCCTTGAATATTCAGAGAATTTTCGTGACTGATCAGAGTTTCCAGACTAGTATCATGTTCTCTCTGTAATTTTTAGGGAGCATAATATTTTCTTGAGTTGAGTATTAGCAATATCTTTTGGAGAAATTATCCTAAATTGCATCTAGGTATTGTCGTACTGAAACTTATACTGTCTTGCCAATATATGCCATAACGCCATTGATGGAGAAAGGTTCTTTCATGTCTAAGAGAGACGAAAAAGGTGTGGGATTAAGGGTTACGTGAAAGATGATTGTTTTATCAGCTCTTAGTTGCAACCTAGCTTATTGGTGACTAATTTTGGTGGGGTCTAGTGGGTGAATTTGCTTAACCTGAATGTTGATGTGTTTCTTTTTCTGTTTCCTTGTTTGATTAGTTTGAATAAGCATGCAGTAACTCTTACACGTATGCTCTTTCACTTGCCAAAACTAATGTACAACCATGCTTGCTTCCCTTTTATTTAAATTTGGTCAACTTTTTTATTTGTTTTAAGTTACTACATCATTTTAGCTATACAGAATTGGCAGCCTAATCTTGTTTATCATGACTCCTGGTGACTCTAGAAGCAAGAGCATCGGTTTTGGCGGCAAGGTCGTGGTGGTGGTGGAGCCTCTTCATTCTCCGCCTCTTCTCTTTCTCTCTCATCTGCTCTTCACGAAACCCATTGTCGAATGATTGAAGAACAACCAGGTTCACTGCTGTGGGTTCTTTTTTTAAAAAAAATTTATCTAATTTAATGAGGATGAGTTTATTAATCTATAATTTTTATTCTCACAATATTATTTGTTAGTTTCATGTTTGTAAATTGATTATTAGCTAATTGTTGTTAATTTAAAGCTTGAAATAGGGGTTATGCAAATCAATTTCAGTTGGAAGTTTGACTAATTTAAGCAGTGAGTTTTGATTTGAAGTTGTATTGTTGGATGTTATTTACGATCTGGTATAGATTAATGTCTAATAAAATTCTCTTATGTTACCCTCATTTTAGAAAAATAGGGAATTTGAGTCCTTGATCAGGTTTTTCACTAAGATGGTTGTTTCGGGTGTCAAAATAACAGTGTATTCGATGTCGCTTGTGATTCATTGTTTGTGTAAGAGTGTGCAAGTAGATAATGACTAGCAAGTTTACAGGATAGCATCAAGTCAGAAGCATAAGGCCAGGAGCACGATACTGAACTGATGGACCTAAACTAGTTTAGTGTTACCCCTTATGATGTTGGTCAACCACATTTGACACCCAGTGCAAAGCACTGAAAATAAGAAGACAAATTTAAGCCTAATCCTTTCAAGACCTAAATAGACTGATTGATGTTATGCTTGCGAATAACATTTTGGTTTTTTATGCTTTGGATTGATGTACACATGACCTGAGCATGGATTTATATAAGCTTGAACTAACATTTTGTTTTTAATCTGTCTTCCTTGTTTTATTTCTGTCATTTTGAATCTCTAGATATTATGACCAGAAACATTTGATTATTATCAATTTTTTCTTCTGGAATTGTATGTCATTTGATGTGTATTTTGTGTCAACTTTTTTGAAGCTTACAGAGAGAGAAAGCAGCAAAGCAGTAATGTCACCAGCTATGGCTCATACTTCTGTATAGTCACTTGTGTCTGAGAGGAAACCATATGTTAGAAAGTGAAGTGTGAATATGGTGTTATGGTTGGTATTTGTGTGTAAATATTGATATTTTTAGAAAATTCAGATTGTTTATAAGTTGAAATTCTATTTTATTGTGACTGGAATACTGGTCAGTACTTAGTAGTTTGTGGTATGGTAGCGTCGAGTCATTATTGTTCTCTTGGTAATTTCTGGAATTTTGTTTAAATTGAATATCACTATGTGTGCATTTTGTGTTTTGGCACTATTGAAAGCTGCTGATTTTATTTAATATATGGATTAAGTAAAAAAGTCATTTGCGTCGCAGATTAGCTAAAACTGCGACGCAAATGACTTTTTTAAAAACATGCTGAAAAGTCATTTGCGTCGCACTTTAGCTAAACTGCGACGCAAATGACTTTTTTTTAACACATTGAAAAGTCATTTGCGTCGCAGTTTAGCTAAAGTGCAACGCAAATGACTTTTCAGCATGTTTTAAAAAAAGTCATTTGCGTCGCAGTTTTAGCTAATCTGCGACGCAAATGACCCTTATTTGCGTCGCCCAAAAGTGCGACGCAAATGACTTTTTTCATTTGCGTCGCGGTCAGTTGCGTCGCACCAATGGGCTTAAATGACCGACGCAAATGACTGTTTTTCCACTAGTGATAGCTGCTCTATGGAGCGTGCTGGAGGTATTCGAGACTCCTTGTTCTTTGTACTTTGTATTTGTACGCTTGTATCTTCAACTTGACTGATGTTTTGTTTGTTCCTTGAAAGATTTAGATCTATGAGCACTTCCCGACTTTGGCGCCGGAGCGTACTAGTGATGCGGCTTACCCGTATGCTGCCTCTTGGATAGGAGCGGTGCGCGTCGGTGTGTCCTTGGCGGCTTCTCGCAGAGGTTGGAGAGTTTTGCCTGCTGATAGGGTAATCTTTTGTACTGTTTTGCTATCTTGTATTTGTATTTGTACTGTTGTCTGAGTTGTCTCCTTTATAGGTGGTATGGCGTCCTTTTGCCAATGCAGTTGTACCTGCCTCAGCTGCTCGTGCCCAATTCCTGTCTGGGCGGCGGGTTTTGCTTCCAGGGCTGTACCGCCATATGTGGTATCTGGGAGAGCGAGTGTCCCTTCAGCACAGTTCAGGGGATACACTTGTCCCCAAGGATCCGCCGGAGTCTATGCTGGCGTTGGATGAAGAGTTGGCCCGGCTCTATGCGGAGGCTAGGGGCGAGGCTGTTTGCCGCTCTTGGAGGGATTTCGTACACAGGAAGGGGAGCTATGACGACTTCCCGAGGAGGCTGGCTCCACCAGTACGTTTCGTACTGCCGATGAGCTTTGAACCTTGTATTCTTGTATTCTTGCATTCTTGTATTCTTGTATTCTTGTATTGATTGCATGATTGTATGTAAGAGGAGGAGGTTTATCCCGAGGACATTCCTCATGCTGATAGGATCCTCCGCTATGAGAACTCGGACGGGGAAGAGGTGGTGGAGACCATTCCTTGGGCTTCTCCTCCGCACCGGAAATCATATGATGTTGTACCTGAGCATTACTCCCCTGTAAGTACTGTTGCATTTTTGAAACTGTTTGTAACTTGTATTTGGAAATTGATCTTGAATTTTGTATGCAGGCACCTCGGCCGAGAGTGCGTCACTGGATGCTCTTGCTTGATTCTTGGAAGAGACAGTGCGCCAAGCTGACCCGGAAGCTTTCTGGCCGGAACAGAGAGGTACCTCACTTGATTTTGAAACTTGTATACTGGAAATTCCAACTTGGGAAATTGATTCTTGAAATTGTATCTTGTATAGGAGCGCCGTCGAGACCGTAGGGACTCTGTTGACAGGGAGCCTCAGGCGGAGACGTTCTCGAGACAGGAGGGACCAAGCTTTGAGCTGGGACAGGGGTCCGGTGCTGGTGCTCATCAGAGGCACTCTGATGTTGAGTGGGGAGCTTCCCCTTTTGTACATGTTGAACCCATCAAGCATTCATTCGGAGGTGCTAGCGGTTCACGGCCCTTTGTTCCTCCTTCCGGCTACTACTTCGGAGGAAGTGGTCCTCAGCCTTGGGGTGCAGGTTCATGGGCTTGCTACGCGGAGATGGATAGGATGCGCCAGGCTCAGATGTATAGGTCGTATCCGTATATGCCGATGCCACCGTCGTATCAGTATTCCTCCCCTCAGCAGGGAGTTCATCCCTCCACTGGCACACTTCGTATCTCGGAGCAGGATCCTAGTACCCCTGGGACGGAGATGGATCAGGAGCTGGAGCGCCTTAGGAGGCGTAATAGGGACAAGGCACCTGTGGTTGACGTCACTGGTGATGATGACTCAGACTTACCCTGCATGATAGCGAGTTCCAGCTTGCCTGGGTTGATTTTTGTATAGGCTGGATTGTGTTGTATTTGTATGGATTGAAACTTGAATTTTTGTGTGATTTGTATGGTATTGAACTTGAATTGGTTTGTAAAATTTGAAGATTGCCTTTTGTATGTTTGAATGCTTGAAATTGTATGCATAGTGTGTGCTTTGAAATTTTGTAGCTATATGCATGCATGACAATTTTGCGAAAAATTTTGAAAAAAATTGCCCATTTTTTCCGGGTGTATATACCCACTATAATCCCCCACTTTGACTGAGGTTTTTTGGTTAGGAAAAGAGAAAGTCAAAGTATATTCAACACTTGCTATGCATACGCAAACTCGATGTAGGACGCCGATCTAGGACTAGAATGCTTGAATTTTAAAAAATCGACCAGAAATCTGTCCGAAGCGTTGATCCGGATTGCTTGAAATTGCGCGGCTTGCGACTTTGGAATCTTGAATAATGGAGGTTGTACTCTGCTGTCCGAAACACTAAAGAGTGTGTACTCGGAGTCATAAGAGAGGACGGCGGCCTCGTCCTTAGATGCAGGCCCCTGCGCCTGGCGTAGGCTTGGCGCCTGGCCCCTGGCGCAGGATTGGCGCCTGGCGCCTGTGAGCTGTCGTGCAAGCCGACTTTTGTATAAATTGAAGGAAATAATGCCCTTGGTCCAAGTATGCATTCAATGATAAGTCTAATATATGCGGTTCAGTATTAATTAACAAGTTAATAATTCAGTGAGATCAAGTGAGCTGAATGCCTAGCTAGAGGCCGGTTCAGTTCAAGTGGAATTAATGATATTAATCCACAGCTTACTCTTGACTGAACCCGTAGGGTCACACAAATAGTACGTAAACGGATCAAGTATTTAATGGCATTAAATACTCCATCTATGGATATTCGGAATCGACGGATCTTGGTTTCAGTGGGAGCTGAGATCGTCACAGGCAAGAAATGAATACTCCGGAAACGATGATATTGCCGGAAACGGAAATATGGATCGTATCGGAAATATAAATTTTATCCAAGTCGTAGATGTTGCCGGAAACGGAAACATGGTACGTATCGGAAAATATTATCGGAAATGGAAATATTGCCGGAATCGGAAATATTGCCGGAAACGGAAATATTATCATAATCGGAAATATTATCGGAATCGGAAAATAATTCCGGAAACGGAAATATTAAATATTTGTTCGAAACGGAAATTGATTCCGGAATCGGAAATATTAAATATTGTTCGTATCGGAAATGAATTCCGGAATCGGGAATTTAATCGGAAGCGTATCGTACGAATTAGCATCGGACGAGGCCCGCTAGACGAAGGCCCAGCACGAAGCCAGGCCATCGCCCAGCGAGCCAACACGCACCATCGCATGCCAAGCCTCGACCAGGCCCAGCCAAGGCCTGGGGCGCGCGCGCGAGAGCACAGCAGTGGGCCGAGCGCTGTGCGCCTAGCGTGGGCCGCAAGGCTTGCGCGGGTGTACGGTGCTCATGCAATGCTTGTGCGGGAATCCTAAAGCAATCGGGATTCGAAATATGATTAAATTCCTAAAACTATTAGATAATGATTATTTAATTAGAGTCCTAGTAGGATTATAATTAAATAAATTAGTATCCTAATAGGATTCCAAAACCTTTTGCATAACTCTATAAATAGGTGCCTAGGGTCACATATTTACATATATTATTCAAGTATTCAAAGTGAGTTTTTTGAGAGAAAAATTCAGTCACATACCTTGCCTAAAAGTGCCGAAATTATTAGTACCTTAAGGGCGATTCTAGTTGGTCAATCTTAAGGCAGATCCGGACGTGCTGTGGACTATCTACGGAGGGACGACACTTGGAGTCCTAAACACTTGTTCTTGTTCGGTTCGGGCACAGCTAGGGAAGGCACGCAACAAAGAGTATGCATCTAAACTATGCTATATGATTATGTGTAAATAATATGTATTCCTGGCTAAATGGTTTTTCCGCATGATTTATGAATTGTCATATGTATCATAACCTAACAGTGGTATCACGAGCCTCTTATTATTTTCATAATCTAAATTGCATGAACATGGTTAAATATTACAAATTTGCAAGAATTAAAAGGGGTGATTAATTTTCGTAATTGTTAATTAATTGCAAATTGCGTTTATTTAATTATACGTACGTAGTTTTTCGGCAGTTTCTTCGTTACTCATCCAAATCGAGTGATTTTTGTGTCAATTCCGCATGTAAAAGGCATTCTAAAATTTTGACAAAAAAAGTGTTTTTCTGCCGAACCCAGAAGTCTCAAATTCGAAGCCTAACTATGACTTTTCGATAAATTTTAAATTTTTATGACCTAAACTTGAATCCATGTTAATCGGAAATCAATTGAATAATAAATTTTCGATTTTTCGCCCTAAAATTATGAAATTAATATTAATTTATTAATTTGTCATTTAATTTTAAATATAAACTTTTTAAATTTTATGCGATTCGTTCATATAACTTGCACGCACAAAGCAATGGACGCTACGTGTTACCCTTAAGGGGTGTTGTATAGTGCGGGCATGTGACGACGAGCAAGGGAGCTCGTCGCCCATGCGGCACGAATGCAATGAACAAGGGCATGGTGCACGAGCACAAGGCAACAGCCCTGCCTTGTGTCGTGGGCTATGAGCAATGGACGAATAGGCATGGGCGAAGGCAAGGCACGGCAGTCGCGTGTGGGCAGCAAGCGAGCTGCGCCACAACGCGCACTGCCTCGCGCAAGCGCGCGCAGCCTCGCGCGCAGCGAGCGCAAGCTCGCGTGCCACGAGTGCTGCGCCCAGCGTCGATGCCGCGCGCAGCGAGCGCTGGCTCGCACCAAGCGAGCGCTAGCGAGCGCGCACAGCATGCGCTGGCGAGTGCACGAAGCGAGCGCTGGCCCGCGTGCAGCGAGCGCTAGCGAGCGAGCGCTGGCCCGCGTGCAGCGAGCGCTAGCGAGCGAGCGCAGCGAGCGATGGCTCGCGTGCATGGAGCGCTGGCGCGCGCGCAGCGAGCACATGCTCGCGTGCATCGAGCGCTGGCGCGCGCGCAGCGAGCACCAGCTCGCGCGATGGCTTGCGAAGGGTAGAAGCAGCAGCTATGCGACGCAGCGCATGGGCTGCGCGCACATGGCCAGCGATGGCTGTGTGCGTGTGGCCCATGGGCGTGTGATGCGTGAGGTGTTTGCGTTGCGATTAGATCGTTTTGAAATTTTAATTTGAAATTTTCAGTTTACGTAATTTTAATTAATTTTAAAATTAATAATTTAAATTATTTTCTTGGATTTTAATTTTGAATATTGTAATTATAATAAATTTTATTTATTCTAATTATTTTACTAAAATTAAAATCATGAATTAATTTAAATACGACTGATATTAAATTAAACCTTTTGGATTCAATTATAAATTTATATGAGCTTTAAATTTTAATTAAATTTGTATGTTTCCGGTTAGACTAGAAATACATTTTTATGTTTAAAATTAGTAAAGCATATGAATTTATTGGTTTAAGTGGGAGCCCTTTTAGTCATAAACTCTTGATTAGGTCTACAAATCCTTAAGGTTAAAACAACTTGATTAGAATTAATAAGGACTGAATAATTGGTAGATTATTGGTGCCCTTGATTAATTGCTGCAAATGTTTACGTGATGCATAATGTGTTTTACTAACCAGCTATGTGGGCCATTCATGATAATGAATGGGTGAATGGTATATATTGTATATGTACTGTTTTGCAGGTTATGAAGTGACTAGTATGGCCCAAATAGGATAGAAAATATGGTCTGCGTACCATTAATTTGAATGTAATTGGTCTAAAGTACCAAAGTTGTTTTTCAATTCAAATATGGTCTGCGTACCATCAAATAGTTGTAATTAGTTTTAATTATAGCTTATCCTATTTGAAGAAAATGGTGCCTCCCACGGAGATTTTCAAGACGGACTTTGAAGTTAAAGCTTCAAGATGAAGTCGGGCCATACTAGATCACATTTATCTTATGCATGTTTTAAGTTATTTATTGCTTTTAAATATGTCTTAAAATGCATGAGATCAAAAAGCTTGATTATGTTGCATGATTAAGGATTTTAGTTCACTTAAAATCTAACCAACATAGTAAGAGCCTTAAGTTCCAAACTTAAAAATTGAGTCAAAAGGTGCCATGCCAAAATATACACTTGCTTGGATATCCTTTACATCAATCTAGTAATAGTTTTCGCTCAGCGAGGTGTTACTTATTGTTCCTAAAGGGGCAAGGTACACAAATAATTGTGAGTACATGTTAGTTTTGGTGAAACTCAACGATATAAGTAAGGAGTCCTTTTATGTCGTGGCAAAATCGATAGGTTTACCTAATAAGTTCTTAGACGTACCTATCAACCAAGAATAGTTTCTAGACTATTAGCAAAACGCTTTTGCTTACCTAAGATGTTTTAGGATTAAGTCGACAAACTGTGCTTAGTTCTTCAATGATTTTAGGATCTTGGAATCATTTTATTCACACCTGCCGGAACACATAACTTGAATAAAATGCTTAATAAACATTAAATTATGCATGTATGCTAGAATTTAAGTTTATTAAGAGAAACTGTGAATGGTTATTTATTTGTTTATTTCTTTGAATTGTAGTTTTTAATATGGCAAACAACAATTCATTCAACATTCGATCAATTCTCGAAAAGGAGAAGTTGAACGGGAAAAACTTCCTTGACTGGCAAAGGAACTTGCAAATAGTTCTTATGCAGGAAGAAAATGAGTATGTCCTAGAAGAGGCGATGCCCGAAGCCGCAGGCGACGGGGTCACTCAGACAGCCCTCAATCGTTGGATTGATGCCAACAAGGATGTGAAATGTCTAATGCTCGCCACCATGAGTGCGGATCTGCAGAAAACGTTCATCAACTCAGATGCTTTCACAATCATCAGTGAGTTTAAGAACATGTTCCAAGATCTGGCTCGAGTCGAAAGATTCAAGACTCATAGGCAAATTCTTGAGACCAAGCTTAAGAAAGGCGAGCCAGTAAGTCCACATGTTCTCAAAATGATTGGACTCATTGAGAATATGAGTCGGCTGGATCAGCAATTTTCTCAGGAAATGGCTATAGACACCATCCTCCATTCTCTTCATAGCGGGTATGATCAGTTCAAACTGAACTACAGTATGAATAGTCTGGACAAAACGCTCACTGAGCTTCACGGTATGCTGAAGACCGCTGAAAAGACGCTCAAAAGTGATAAGCAGGATGTGCTTATGGTGCGTGGGGGCAAGTTCAAGAAATCTGGAAAGAAGAGGAATGCTAAGAAAGGTGGCAACAAGGCCAGCCCAACTAAGCAAACTGGCGCCAAATCTGTAAAGAGGAAGGTCAGTCAACCCACTTCTGAATCCGAATGCTTCTACTGCAAGAAGAAGGGGCATTGGAAGAGAGATTGCTTGAAGCTAAAGGAAGATCAGAAGAACGGAACAGTCGTTCCATCTTCAGGTATTTTCGTTATAGACTGTATACTTGCAAATTCAACTTCTTGGGTATTAGATACAGGTTGTGGCTCATACTTATGTTCCAATCCACAGGGACTAAGAAGAAGTAGAAAGTTAAGCAAGGGTGAAGTCGACCTACGAGTGGGAAATGGAGCACGGATTGCTGCATTAGCTGTAGGAACTTACTATTTGTCGTTGCCCTCCGGGCTAGTTTTGGAACTGGAAGAATGTTTCCATGTTCCAAGTCTTACTAAAAACATCATTTCAGTTTCTTGCTTAGATGCTAAGGGATTTTCCTTTTTAATAAAAGACAATAGTTGTTCGTTTTATTTTAAAGAGATGTTTTATGGATCTGCTAGATTAGTCAATGGACTTTATTTATTAGATCACGACAAACAAGTATATAACATAAATATCAAAAAGGCCAAAAAGGATGATTCAGATCTCACTTATCTGTGGCATTGTCGATTAGGCCATATAAACTTGAAACGCTTAGAAAGACTTCAAAAGGAAGGAATTCTAGAACCATTTGACTTAGAGGATTATGGTAAATGCGAATCATGTTTACTTGGCAAAATGACAAAGCAACCTTTCTCTAAAGTTGGAGAAAGAGCAAATGAACTATTGGATTTAATCCATACAGATGTATGTGGACCAATGAGTACAAATGCTAGAGGTGGTTTCAGCTACTTTATCACTTTCACTGATGACTTCAGTAGATATGGTTATGTCTACCTAATGAAGCATAAGTCTGAATCCTTTGACAAATTCAAGGAATTTCAGAGTGAAGTAGAGAATCAATTAGGCAAGAAGATTAAGGCACTGCGGTCTGATAGAGGCGGTGAATATCTGAGCTATGAATTTGATGACCATCTGAAGGAATGTGAAATTCTATCAGAATTGACTCCTCAAGGAAAACCACAATGGAACGGTGTGTCGGAACGGAGGAACAGAACCTTGCTAGACATGGTCAGGTCAATGATGGGTCAGGCCAAACTTCCATTAGAATTTTGGGGACATGCACTAAATACAGCTGCACTCACTATAAATAGAGCTCCGTCTGAAGCTGTCGAAAAGACTCCATATGAATTATGGTTTGGAAAGCCTCCAAATGTGTCTTTTCTTAAGATTTGGGGATGTGAAGTATACGTCAAACGATTAATTTCAGACAAACTTCATCTAAAATCTGACAAATGTATCCTTGTGGGCTATCCAAAGAAAACAAAGGGGTATTACTTCTACAATACATCTGAGAACAAGGTATTTGTTGCTCGAGATGGTGTCTTTTTGGAGAAAGATCACATTTCCAAAATGACAAGTGGGAGAAAAGTAGACCTCGAAGAAATTCGAGTTGAACAACAAACTCTAGAGAATGCTCAAGATGACATTCAGGATGAAACTCAGAGATCTTTAGAAGAATCTGGTGTGAATCATGGTCAAACTAGAAATGTTACCCGCGTAGATCGCAAAGATATAGATCTCAACCGGAAAGGTACTTAGGTATTTTGACGAACGAGAGCTATGACGTTCTATTACTTGAAAGTGATGAACCTGCGACTTACAAACAAGCTATGACGAGCCCTAGCTCCAAGCAATGGCAAGAAGCCATGCAATCTGAATTAGACTCCATGTCTGAAAACCAAGTATGGGATTTGGTCGATTTGCCAGATGGCTACCAAGCCATTGGAAGCAAATGGGTTTTCAAACTGAAAAAGGACAAGGATGGGAAACTTGAAGTTTTCAAAGCTAGATTGGTTGCAAAAGGTTACAGGCAAGTCCACGGTGTGGATTACGATGAAACCTTTTCACCAATTGCAATGCTAAAGTCTATTCGGATAATGTTAGCAATCGCTGCATATTACGATTACGAAATATGGCAGATGGATGTCAAAACTGCTTTCTTAAACGGCGTTTTAACAGAAACTGTGTTTATGACACAGCCTGAAGGTTTTGAGGATCCAAAGAATGCTAAAAAGGTATGCAAGCTAAAGAAGTCAATCTACGGATTGAAGCAGGCATCCAGGAGCTAGAATATACGTTTTGATGAAGCAGTCAGTGACTTTGGTTTCATCAAGAACGCAGACGAATCTTGTGTATACAAGAAGGTCAGTGGGAGAAAAATTGCTTTCCTGGTATTATATGTCGACGACATATTACTTATCGGAAATGACATTCCTATATTGAACTCTGTCAAGATTTGGCTTGGGAAATGTTTTTCGATGAAAGATCTAGGAGAAGCACAGTACATATTGGGCATCAAGATTTACAGAGATAGATCTAAAAGGATGATTGGACTTAGTCAAAGCACTTATATCAATAAGGTGCTTGATAGGTTCAAGATGGCGGACTCCAAGCGAGGCTACCTACCCATGTCTCATGGAATGACTCTAAGCAAGAATCAGTGCCCAAAAACACTTGATGAGCGTAGACGAATGAATGGGATTCCATATGCATCATTGATTGGTTCAATAATGTATGCTATGATATGTACACGCCCGGATGTTGCGTACGCACTCAGTGCTACGAGCAGATACCAGTCAGACCCAGGAGAGGCGCATTGGACTGCTGCCAAGAATATTCTGAAGTACCTGAAAAGGCACAAAGATGACTTCCTGGTCTATGGTGGAGATGATGAATTAATTGTTAAAGTCTATACGGACGCAAGTTTCCAAACTGACAAAGATGATTTCAGATCACAGTCTGGGTTTGTCTTCTGCCTCAACGGAGGAGCAGTAAGCTGGAAAAGTGCTAAGCAAAGCACCATTGCGGATTCTACAACTGAAGCGGAGTACATTGCTGCATATGAAGCAGCAAAGGAAGCTATATGGCTAAGGAAGTTCATAGGTGAACTTGGTGTAGTCCCCTCCATTAAAGGACCAATAGCCCTGTATTGTGATAATAACGGAGCTATTGCACAGGCAAAGGAGCCTAGACACCACCAGAGAGTCAATCATTTACTTCGTAGATTTCACCTTCTACGAGAGTTCGTTGAAAGAAAAGAAGTCGAGATAAGCAAAATTGGAACTGATGACCACATATCAGATCCATTGACTAAACCTCTGCCGCAGGCGAAGCACAACTCGCACACTGCAGCTATGGGAATCAAGCATATTGGAGAATGGCTTTGATGTCTCTGTTTAATGTTTTAAAGTTTTAGAGTTTAAATCTTTGTAAAACATTATTGGTTAATCATTCACAATAAATGAAGAGAATTCATTTTTCCATTTAATTTGTGGTTTATTAAATGATGAGTCCCTTCAATTTGACGATATATTCAAGATAGACTGTCAGGACCAGTCCTGTGACTAAGAAATGTCTATCAAGTGAACTTGAATGTCAAAGGTTGAAAATGGTCCCTAGTCGGAGTTTTCTATAAAATTGGACGCATAGAAAATGTTAGACGACTAGAATGCAAGATGACTAGTAGTTCTGTTTCTTGAACTATGTGGACATGGCAATGTCATAATCATTTGCATAGATACTTACTTTGTGAAGACTAGTATCGGACAAGACCTATGAAACTTTACTGTAAGATATGAAAATCTGTCATAAGTAAATTTCATTAAAATTATTAGACACTAAATCCTCAATACCTGAGTGATTTGAGATTACTTGTTTGAGAACTGGTTGCTTTGACGTTGACCAACCGTCGCACCGTAAAAGGAGGCTATAAAGGCAACGCTCAGGTAATCACCTATCAAACGAAGTCTAATCTCAAGATCGCAAGATTGGGATTGTCCTCCCATAAATCGGGATGAGATGCTTAAAAGTTGTACAAGGCCACTCGGAGAGCTAGAAACTGTGAAATGCATGGCCGTGCTCGGATGAATCATAGGCTATGATTATCTGTTTATTTGATCAGTTGAACTCTGAAACCGAGAAACACCTCTGGACATAATAAGGATGACAACTCTTACCTTATGTTCAAGAGCAAGCATCGAGCGACAAAGGAATTAGGAAATGCACACTTGTCCCTAAGGACAAGTGGGAGACTGAAGGAAATAATGCCCTTGGTCCAAGTATGCATTCAATGATAAGTCTAATATATGCGGTTCAGTATTAATTAACAAGTTAATAATTCAGTGAGATCAAGTGAGCTGAATGCCTAGCTAGAGGCCGCTTCAGTTTAAGTGGAATTAATGATATTAATCCACAGCTTACTCTTGACTAAACCCGTAGGGTCACACAAATAGTACGTAAACGGATCAAGTATTTAATGGCATTAAATACTCCATCTATGGATATTCGGAATCGACGGATCTTGGTTTCAGTGGGAGCTGAGATCGTCACAGGCAAGAAATGAATACTCCGGAAACGATGATATATTGCCGGAAACGGAAATATGGATCGTATCGGAAATATAAATATTATCCAAGTCGTATATGTTGCCGGAAACGGAAACATGGTACGTATCGGAAAATATTATCGGAAATGGAAATATTGCCGGAATCGGAAATATTGCCAGAAACGGAAATATTGTCAGAATCGGAAATATTATCGGAATCGGAAAATAATTCCGGAAACGGAAATATTAAATATTTGTTCGAAACGGAAATTGATTCCGGAATCGGAAATATTAAATATTGTTCGTATCGGAAATGAATTCCGGAATCGGGAATTTAATCGGAAGCGTATCGTACGAATTAGCATCGGACGAGGCCCGCTAGACGAAGGCCCAGCACGAAGCCAGGCCATCGCCCAGCGAGCCAACACGCACCATCGCATGCCAAGCCTCGACCAGGCCCAGCGCAAGGCCAGGCCCAGCCAAGGCCTGGGGCGCGCGCGCGAGAGCACAGCAGTGGGCCGAGCGCTGTGCGCCTAGCGTGGGCCGCAAGGATTGCGCGGGTGTACGGTGCTCATGCAATGCTTGTGCGGGAATCCTAAAGCAATCGGGATTCGAAATATGATTAAAATCCTAAAACTATTAGATAATGATTATTTAATTAGAGTCCTAGTAGGATTATAATTAAATAAATTAGTATCCTAATAGGATTCCAAAACCTTTTCCATAACTCTATAAATAGGTGCCTAGGGTCACATATTTACATAGATTATTCAAGTATTCAAAGTGAGTTTTTTGAGAGAAAAATTCAGTCACATACCTTGCCTAAAAGTGCCGAAATTATTAGTACCTTAAGGGCGATTCTAGTTGGTCAATCTTAAGGCAGATCCGGAGGTGCTGTGGACTATCTACGGAGGGACGACACTTGGAGTCCTAAAGACTTGTTCTTGTTCGGTTCGGGCACAGCTAGGGAAGGCACGCAACAAAGAGTATGCATCTAAACTATGCTATATGATTATGTGTAAATAATATGTATTCCTGGCTAAATGGTTTTTCCGCATGATTTTTGAATTGTCATATGTATCATAACCTAACATAAATAGGGAGTTTGTTGGATCATTTCTTGCATCAATCCTTCCCTGCTATCATTGCATACTGCTTCCTCTCGAAAAGAAAAGAAAATATGGCTGTGTCTTTTGAAAGTGCCTTGAACTCGTGGCTTGGTTCGCTAGGCAAGTTGGAGAAAAGGGAGCTTGATGGCATGCATCTTGGGGTGCCCGTCTCTTTCCGGTTTGTAAAATTGGATTTGGACTTCATTTTTGCTGCTCTGGAGGCTTAGGACCCGAATCATCATGTCTTCTGCTTCGGAAATAATGAGGTATGTCCCCTCCCTGAGGAATTTAGTGCCATATTGGGGTGGCCCTTGATGCTGGAGCCATGCATGCCTAGTGTTGAAGAACACTTTTTCTTGAACTTTGAAAGGTATTTGGGCCTGAAGCCCCCACTTTTGAGTGCTGTTGTATATGGCAGAGGGGTGGATTTGTCCCTCTTTGTCACCTACTTTGCTGGGCTTGATGTTCCCAAAGTTTTCCGCTTGAGAGCCTTCAGTTTTTGTATATTTGCTCGCTTCCTCTTTTCGAAGCAGGGGTTTGGCAATGGTGATGCCTCCCTAATTGAGATCGTAGAGCAGTTTGCTAATGGTCGGGACCCAATGCCGCTCGTGATTGGCGAAACATTGATGGGCCTTGACATGCTGAAGTCGAACCCCTCTTCATTACCGTTGGGAAGTCCGGTATTACTCCAAGTAAGGATCTGGAGCCTTCTTTTTATTGCTGAACTTGTACTTGTACTTGAATTTTGAAATGTGCTTCTTGTATACTCCCCAAGGTTTGTCTTATGGAGAGGCTCATGTTGGTGGTACCACCGGAAAACATGGCGAGCCATAATAGAAAAGGATTCACTGTGCGGCCCATGGTGTATGGCCGACTTTCATTGGATGAGTGGAGATGCGCACTCTCTGGGATTGAATCTTGTATAAGGTGGATAGTTCCTTGGTGGGGAATTGCTGCTTTGAAACATGCCCCTGGTTCTACTGCTTTGAGGGTGCCAAGCCTCACAATGCTAGTCTTCTACTCGCCTGCTCGAGTGATAAGACAATATGGCTTGAAACAGGAGACCCCGGACTGTACTGAAGAGAACCCGAAACCTATTGCGCTGAATGCAAATCGACTTGAAGTTTGGAGGCGGTATTGGATCGCCAAACCATTCTTGAGTATCCAGTTCCCACCTGAGCCAGTTGCTTTGTCTGCGGGGTACATTGTATGGATGAGAGGCCTAAGCCAGAGGGACATTTCTCTCTCCGGACCAGCTAGAGTCCGAGGTTCTAGAGCTAGACGTCCTGCATCAACTGACTATGAGGAAGGTGACGGGAGTGTGGCCCATCCGGTGCTTGACCGTTCGGAATCCAAAGGAGGTTCGTCGTCCTCCAGTCTTGGAAGGCTTGCAAGTTCCTTCTCCCGCCGCTTGGGCAAGGGAAGATTGATGATTGATTGCGGGAGGAGCCAGGGGATAGTACTCAAGGTGCCAAGACTCAAGAGCATAGTCGCCCGACCCTAGATCTTTGTAGGCTAAATGTGTTTGAAATTGTATTTGAAGGAATTGTGTTTAGAATGTGTTTGGAAAATGTGTTTAAAAATTTTTTTTAGGAAGTGAAAAGGCTTTTGAACTTTGCTTCACTTGATCCTGACTTTGTATTTGAATTAGCTTTGAAGGCCTTAGGGCCAAATAAAGAGATATTGTGTTAAAATCCGCTTGAACATGCTTTGCTTTGAATTGGCATATTTGGAATGATAACAACAACAATTTGAGTTTTAAAATTTGATTTGATTTTTAGATGCCCTTAATTGAGGAAATTTTGAATTTTTTTGTATTAAAGTGGTCGGGCCTCGAAATGAGGTTGCCTACGTGTCCCGTTAGGGAATCAGGCCGGACGTAGTTCTGACTACCTTACAAGACCTGAATTTGGATTCTTGAATTTGAACATGGAACTTAGACATAGAACTTCTTGAGTTGATCGAGGTTGGTAAGAGATCTGAATTCTGTTCCGTCGATGTCTGTTAGTTCGACTGCTCCCCAGGAGAGGATCTTCTTGACGATGTATGGGCCTGCCCAGTTGGGTTTGAATTTTCCCCATGGGTCCATGATGCTTTTGCGAAGGGCAATTTAGGACAAGCTCGCCTTCCTTGAAGTTTCGGGTTCTGACCCTTTTGTTGAAATGTCTGGCCACTCGGCGCTGATAGACTTGTACATGGTGAGCCGCTTGAAGCCGTCGCTCATCGAGCATGACTAGCTCGTCGTATCTTGCTTGTAAAGTGTGGGGGATACTCTGAACTTTGCAGATACCTTTGGATGTCTGTGAACCAAGGTTCATCTTCGTCTTGCTCGACGTGGTCAATAGCATGGACATATGCTGCTTCTTGACGGGTTTCAATTGTAAGTGGCATTTCAGCCATGCTGCTTGGAATGTTGATCATTGAGGCTAGTTTTTCCAGTGCATCGAAGAATTTATTCTCCTCTCTCGGGAGGTATGTATAGTGGAGCTCTTCTATTTGTTCAGATAACTGCTTAAGATAGGACTGGTATGGAGCCAGGCTCTCGCTCCTTACTTTCCATTTGCCGGAAATTTGATTGATGATTAGGGAGGAATCCCCGTACACTCGAAGTCTCTGGACACCTAGGGCTAAGGCGGCTTCCAAGCCCATAATGCATGCTTCATATTCTGCCGCATTGTTTGTGACGTTGAATTGCAGTTTTGCTGATATACGAATGTGCGTGCCGTCTGGGGCTACTAGAATTACTCCAACACCACATCCGTTCTGATTGGAGGCACCATCAAAATGCATTGACCAACTGTCATCACTGGTCATTAAGATTTGCTCGTCGGGCAAGTCGTAATCTTCCTCTTCTGCCTCGACAGGACAGTCGGCTAAGAAATCTGAGACTGCTGAACCCTCGATAGATTTATGTGGAATGTATTTGAGTTCGAATTCTGCTAGCATGACCAACCATCTGGACAAACGTCCGTTGAGTGCTGGTTTCTCGAATAGATATTTGAGGGGATCGGCTTTGCTGATCACATGTATTTTATGGGAGAGCATGTAGTGCCGTAGTTTCTTTGTGGCCCAAACCAAGGCGATGCTGAGTTTATCGAGCTAAGTGTATTTGGTCTCGTACTCGATCAGCTTTTTGCTTATATAGTATACAGCGTCTCCTTGCCTTCAATTTCTTGAGCAAGCATAGCCCCCACTGCTGAATATGTTGTTGTGAGGTAAAGCCTGAGGGGAATCCCTGGCATTGTTGGTTTTAGTACTGGTGGGTTGGAAGGGTAGATTTTGATTGTTTCGAATGCATGCTGACAATCGTTGTCCCACACTTTGGGCTCGCTTTTTTGGAGCTTTCAAAATACTGGTTCACAGATCATTGTGAGTCTTGAAATGAACCTGATGATGTATTGTAGTCTGCCGAGAAAACCCCGAATTTCCTTTTCATTCGTCGGTGGTTGCATCTCGAGAATTGCCTTGATTTTTGAAGGGTCAGCCTCTATGCCTCGAGAGCTGATGACATATCCGAGCAACTTGCCTGACGTTACCCCGAATGCGCACTTTTGAGGATTGAGCCTCATATTGTATTGTCTGAGCCTGTTAAAAAAATTTCGAAGTACTGAGGTATGCTCATTTCATTCTTTAGATTTGACAATCATGTCGTCGACATATACCTCAATTTCCCTGTGAATCATATCGCTCATGATAGCTGTTGCTGTTCTTTGTTAAGTTGCTCCTGCGTTCTTTAGTCCGAACGGCATAACTTTATAGCAATATGTACCCCACTGAGTGATGAAGGTTGTTTTCTCCATGTCTTCCTCTGCCATGGGAATCTGATTGTAGCCTGCGTACCCGTCCATAAAAGAGAGTAAGGCATGATTTGCGGTGTTGTCGACCAGGACGTCGATGTGAGGCAATGGAAACCCTTCTTTAGGGCTGGCCCTGTTAAGATCCCTGTAGTCCACACACATTCGTACTTTGTCGTCTTTCTTTGGAACTGGGACGACATTTGCGATCCATTCTGGATATTTTTCTTCTCGAATAAACCCGGCCTCTAACTGCTTGGAGACCTCTTCTTGAATTTTGAGGGAAACATCCGATTTCATGCGACGGAGCTTCTGCTTGATGGGATTTGACCCTGGAATAAGGGGAATTGTATGCTGACCGATGCTTGGATCAACCCCTGGCATATCATGATAGGACCATGCGAAGACGTCTACATACTCTGAAAGTAGTTTGATAAGGTCGTCACGCTCTGATGGGGAAAGAGTTAAACCAATCTGAACTAATTTTGAATCACTGTTGTTAGAAAGGTTGATTTTTTCTGTTTCCTCAATTATGGGCGTCCTGTTTTCATGATTTTTGATAGCTTTCAGAAATTCAAAGTCAGTTTCTTGGGAAGCAAAGTTGTGTGGATTAGGATTTGATTTTGAATTAGGACTCGAAGAGTAAGTAGAAATTGAAGTGTTATTTAAATCAGCAATCATTACATAGACTGTTTTGACTTGAAGCTCGGCCTTTAGAGGCACTGGATTGATGCAAGTCTCTAGTTCTAGACACTTAGACTCATTGCTAGACTCGAAAATTGAAAGACAGACTCTGGACCTGGACAAAGACACTAATCGAAATGATAGTTCTCAGGGTACTCCCAGACATCTGCATTGTAATCGTCATAATCCTCGAAGACGGGACTGCATGCACAGATTTTCAGGACTTGATCCCAGACTTGGTTCCATATGTTGTAAGGAAATGCGACGAAGCTTCCCTTGCATGAAGTGTTGAGCCCTAATAGAAACATTCTCACCATTTTTCCCTCTGGTAGCTCAGGTTGAATTGTACGAGCGGAGATTACCCATCGGTGGTAGTATTCTTGATTGCACTCATCCTTTTCCTGGCGTACAGCCGGCTTTTGCTTGGTGAGAGTGTCGCGGAAGCTTGAACCTTTGAGGGTGAGGCAGGCAGGGTCGTCTAGTATTTCCTCGAACCAAGGCTATCCGAATAGTAGGTCGAAGTTAGTAGGCACATCGATTACCAGAAACTCAGCATTGTCGTAATAGGTGTCAAAGGAGAAAACCAGCTCAAGTACTCCCAAGACTTTGTATGTGACACCCTGGAGTTTGACAGTTTGTTGGGCACTCAGCATGAGATCGTACTCGGAGAACCCTAAAGCCCTCACGGTGGCGAGCGGACAGATGTTCTCTTGAATGTCGGTGGTTACCCTAGGTTCGGGGATCACCCAGTTTTAAACACTTGGAAGTAGATGGCAAAAGCTTGGAACCATAAGCTCGTAACCTGGCTTGCATATTGTGGAGATCAGATTGCATGGAAACTCCTCTTCTTCATCTTCGCAGTCATAGGAGATGGCTTGTACAGAGGGGGTTTGCTTAGCCCTTTGATGGTATTTGCAATGAGCTGTGAGATTCCAACTCTTGGATCTTTTGTCAACTAGAGGATCGGGTGTTGGACCGATTGGTGCTATGACTTGTTTCTCGACCAGCCGATCAAATGCCTCACTTTAAGACATCACGAGGTTTGTGAAGACTCTTTGGGGCTTGCCTTGATAGTTGCGCTGGTTAGCGTTGCTTTTGAAGTTGTTAGTTTTGGGACCTTGAGGAGCCTCTAGGGTGTTAACCTCATGAACTTTGTGTGTTGCTTCAGATCTCTTCCCCTTCCCTTTCTCAGTTTGCGGAGCTGGTGCTGCGGGTGCTTTCATTAGGTCATCCTCTATGTCGACCCCGATGTCGTAGGTTCTCTTGAAGCTTTCCAGACCTAGGTACTTCATGTGAGCATTGTACTTTAGAAGGAGACCGGCGATGAAAATCTTGACTAACTCTTTCTCGGATGGCCAGGTTACCATTTGGGATGCCATTTCCCTCCACCGGTTGAGGTAAGTAGTAAAGCCTTCCTGAGGCCCTTTCCTGAGAACTTCTAGTTCCCTTAGAGTAGTTTGCAGCTGAATTTTGGGCTGATATTGCTCCATAAATGCTCGAGCAACCGCTTCCCAGGTACTCGTTTGATGTTCCTTGAGTGAATAGTACCATTTCTGGCAGACAAGTTCCAAAGACATAGGGAATACCACTGGGTATAGCTCAAGTTCGACCCCTTTGAAGGCCACTGTAGCTCTGAAGTTCTTGAGATGGTACTTGGGATTGTCAGTTGATTTGAACTTTGGAATGTCATTGGCGGAGAATTTGTCTGGCAGACTAGCCTTCCCCTTGAGGTTGTCCTCCATCGAGGTGTCAAAGTAGTTCTCTTGATTGGTAACCTTGCTGAGAAGACTCTCGATCTTCTTGGTTAAGTCATCAGTGGGCGCACCCTGTTCCACGACACCCAATCGGTTGCTTATGCTCTCCACATTGGCACTGAGGTTGGCGAAAGCCGCTAGGAGTTGAGCGAGTTGTTCAGAGGCAGCCATTTGGACTGTTCCTTGAATGGGGTTGGGAGTCTGATTTGTAGGAGATGATCTGGCTGCTTGCTCGACACCGGCTATGCGGGAGGCTAGGGCTGCTGGAGTTCTTTTCAACCTCTCCCCTCTTCGGCGAATCCACAGGATCTTTGGACTCCTAGTTAGGACACACCAGATAATTTTAGAACTTGGACTTCCCGACACATGACATGATATGCATGCAATGAATGACACCTATACTTGACTCTAAGTGCCACTCCGAAGATTCGGGATTTTGGATTTTGTACTTGTATCCGGGATTTGCAACCCGTTGGAAATGTTTGAGAGGAGCGTTCATTCTTTTGTGAAAGTTGGCTCTTGTACTAGAACTTGGGAAATTGAAAAGGAATATTTCGACCTATTGGAAATTGGACTTATTTGAAGGGGATTTCAACCCGCCCTAGGACATGAAAATTGGGCTTGTACTAGGAAATTGAATTTCCAAGGGAATTTCGACCCATTAGACTTGGAATATTTGAAGGGAATTTCAACCCGATTGAAAGAGGTTGATTTTGTATTATTTAAAAGGAATCTCAACCCGTCAATATTTTGGGGGAGTTTCAACCCATAGATGGAATCTTGAACTTGTATTATTTCTGGGGAGTTTCAACCCGTGGATTTGGAACTTGTATTATTTCAGGGGATTTTCAACCCGTCGAATTGGAACTTGTATTATTTCAGGGGATTTTCAACCCGTGGATTTGAACTTGTATTATTTCAGGGGATTTTCAACCCGTGGATTTGAACTTGTATTATTTCAGGGGATTTTCAACCCGTGGATTTGAACGTGTATTATTTCAGGGGATTTTCAACCCGATTGAATTTTGAGTTTGACTCGAAGTTTAAATTTTGAAATGGAAAGGGATGCATTTTGTATGTAGAACATGAAGCTTCGTATTTGGAAAATCCGGCATTATGTTGCCTTAGATATTGAATTTGGGAACTTGACAGCCCGGCATTATGCCGCCGTGGGCTTGGATTGTAGGATTTTAAATTTGAAGGTTTGGAATTTTTGAACTTCGAGCTTGAGGTTTGAAATGCCGAATGGAAAATCGGCATTACGACGGCATGCATTTGGAATTTGAAGTTTTGAGCATACGACTTGAAATTCGAAAGATTGACATGGAATTTTGAGGTTTGAAAATTGGAGTTGAAAAGTTGGCATTACGCCGGTCATGAACTTTGGCATTTGATCTTTGAGGTTTTGAGACTTGGAATTGGCAACTTGGCTTCGATGCTTGAAGACTTGAATGTTTGAAATAGAAAATCCGGCATGACGCTGTTGGATTTGTGGTTTTTGACTTTGAACTTTGAAGTTTGAAATTTGGACTAGAAAATCCGGCATTAAGGCGCCGTTGGATTGAGTCTTGACTTGGAACTTGGAACTCGAAATTTGGACTAGAAAATCCGGCATTATGGTGCCGTTGGGTTGTGTTTGAAGTTTTGGGCTAGAAAGTTTGAATTTGAACTTGAAGCTTGAACACTAGGAAATCCGGCATTATGACGCCGTTGGATTTGGACTTGAAAATCGAAGCTTGAGTTTGGAAAATCCGGCATTATGGCGCCGTTGGATTTGGACTTGAAAATTGAAGTTTTGAACTAGAAAAATTGGATTGAACTTTGAAACTTGGAATTTGGACTTGAAAATCCGGCATTATGACGCCGTTGGATTGATTTTGAATTTGTAGCTTGGAATTTGGACTCGAAAATCCGGCATTATGACGCCGTTGGATTGCATTTTGACTCGAAAATCCGGCATTGTGACGCCGTTGGATTGATTTTGAATTTGTAGCTTGGAATTTGGACTTGAAAATCTGGCATTATGACGTCGTTGGATTGAATTTTGAGTTTGGCAATGGTGCGTGAGGCGTGTTTAAGGGTTTTGAATCTAATGGAGTGACACTCCTAAAGACCCTAAAATCGGCGATTTAGATGCATGAGGTTTGAATGATGCTCCGGGGGTTTGGTTTCCTAGTTGGAGGCTAATTGATTTTGGCAAGCTAGAACTCGAGGTTAGCCATTCACGCGTGCAAAGACGCCCACACAATGCACAAGTAGCACGTTGTCACACTAATCATGAATATGAATGCGACATGCAAAGTTCTCAACCTAAGGTCGGTCTAAGTTTTTGTATGATGCAAGTGGTGGGCTTTGGGTGTCAAAAAGGTACTCGGCTAAGAGGCGGATCCGGCGACAAGCTTTCACGTTCCTCCTAAGGGAAGTGTGTGTCGGCAGACGGCCTCCATACTTGACATCGGGAATGTCAAGCAAATGCCAAGTTTCGGTAGGCGCGGAAATGGTCACAAACTTTGGTCGGGAACCGTATGGAGAGTCACCATTTCTTTGCCCCCGGGGCTAGCCCGAATGTAGAACACATCCGTTTGGGCAAAGGTAGAAATTCATTTTGCACAATATCGTTTTCGAAAAATGCATGAAATGCCTAGAAATTGAAATTGAAATCGTACTTGAATTTGTATTTGTAAAGCCCGTTTTTCGGCACTCGTTCACGAGGCTTGGGAGCGTCCTTCCAGATGCAAAAACAGACTAACTTCCAACACGAAAAGTTGAGCAAAAGTGGGCAAGAAGCCACTGTGAGCCACTGTCCTCGATGCAGGCAGCGGCGTTGGGTGCAGGGACTGCGTCTGGCGCCAATGCTGGCATCCAGTACTTCGGCAGATCAGTGGCTGGTTGCTCGAAATCTGCTCTCATTTCGAAATTGAAATTAGAAGATTCCCCAGCAGAGTCGCCAATTTACTGTAGGGGGTTTTTTTTTTGATCTTTTTCCCGTTTCCTAGAATGGGGGGTTTGGCACGCGGAGGTTCGTTTAGAGAACCGTTGAATTGTTTTTGCACCTCGAAGGAGCCGCCACCAAACTTATTTTAGGTCTCGTTTGGGAAGACCGCACAATGACTCTATTTTTGGATAAGGCTTTGAATCCTTGAAACGGATGGGTGAGATCCGGGCTCGGGAACGAAAATGCTTATTCGGCGAGCTTTAGAAATATTCAAGTACGTTGGCACAACATTGTTTCGAAAATAAACCCTAAGATTAGACTATGTGGGTTTGCAAATTAGAACAAAATTGAATTTCTAATTGTGCGGTGGTCACTTTGCTTTAAAGATTGATTTAAAGAACCTAAGGCCGGTTTGTCCAAAAATATCTTCGTTAAGCGTGATGTAACCTTTGTATTTTGTTGTATTTAGCATGTTGGTGATGAAAGCGATAAAGCACATAAAGAAACATCACAATACTAAATAAATTGCGGAATTAGTAAATACTAGACCCCCTAGAAAAGGACTAGGGAGTAGGTCCACATTGCCTAGAAATGGACTAGGCAAGTAAAGGTGCGGAATTGAAAGTGCGAAATTGAAATTGCGGTATTGAAATTGCGGTATTGAAATTGCGGTATTGAAAGTGCGATATTGAGAGTGAGATATTGAAAATGCGATATTGAAATTTGTACTTGGGCACATGAGATTCGAACGCCAAACGGCTCGTTAAAAATAAGTGCGCCCGACACGAATTCAAAGCCAAAAATCTGAACTTGGGAGAGGTTGCTCAACCCAAATGTCCTAGATTTTGCATATTAAACTTGAAATTGAAAGCTTGAATATTGAAAGGTTTGAACTTGAAAATATTGAAACTTTGAACTTGAAATGATTGAAATTTGAAAACTTGAACTTTTATGTTGAAATTTGAAGACTTGAACTTGTATATTGAAAAATGGAGTTTTGAATCTCAAAAGATTAAACCTTTAAATGCTAAAAGGTGTCATCTTTGATTACTCCATGCTTGAAGGTGATTCTAGTTCAAAGAGATGAATGCAAGCAACTTTGAACATCCTTGAATCTTGAAAGTTTGTATTTTGTATTTTGAAAAAGTTTGTATTTTTGAAAAAGCATGTATGATTGTTGCAAGTGGTGTTTTTTATGACAAAAAAAACACCAACTTGCTAATCATTTGAAATCAAAATAGCATGATTAATTGAAATGGGATTCGGATTTACCTTGTAATACCTCGTATTTTTCTGTATTTATAAATATATTTTATTATATTTATAAAGCATTTTATGATTTTTAGAATTTATTTCGCATTTAAATATTATTTAAATGCATTTTTAATTAATTAGAATATTTATTATTTTAATTAATTACAAAATGAATTTATTATTTTAAGTTGGGAAATTAATTGGATTTCAAAAGTAAAACGATTTTAAATGAATCTAGCCCAATTCAATTTCAAGTTCAAGTCCAAACAAATTAAAGCAAGCCCAACTTATGTTTTATGAAGCCCGTAAGGGAATCCTAAAGCCTAACCCATCTTTGAGTTTCCTAAGCCTATAAATATAGGTGCTCACCCTCAAAATCGCTCCCTATTATTCATTAAACCTAAAAGTAAAACCCTACCCTAAATTCCTCTTTCTTTCGTCGAACTTATGTTTTGACGTTTTTCACCTATTTCCGTTCGTTTTCAGAAAATGGTTTCTCCTTCAAAGTTGTAGATCTCGAAAAGTTCTTGAACTTTACTTCAAGAATCGATCGATTCCGAGTTATAGATTAAACGTTATGAGCATTTTAAATTACTGCTGCAGTATTTCACTTTTCTCTTTCTCTCCTTGCCCGTCGCCCCTCACCCGAGCACTCAGCACGAGTGCTGCTGCTCGTTGCTGCACCCCGTGCCTTCGAGCACCATCCTAGCACTCCCTTGCTGCATTTCTCGTGCTTTGTCCCTCACACTCCCTCTCTCGCCCTCGTCGTTGCAACCTACCCGCACAGCCACACCTTGCGTGTTGTGGTTGATGTTGTTGCCGTGTGTTGTTGCTGTGTTGTGGTGCCCTCGCCCACACACACTCGCACACTCGCCTCTCTCCTTCCTCTCGTGCCTGTTGCGCCGAGCCCTCACCACCCATGTTACTTGCTTGTTCGTTGTCCGCACACGCAACACACCCTTCGTGTGTGTTGTGTGTTTGTTTGTGTTGCGTTAATTCTTTTTTCGCCCAATCACATTCAATTCGTGATTGTACCGTGCTATACGCCGGATTGGTATAATTCTCTTCTTCCTTACCTATTCTATTTCAATTCCGTATTTTAAATTATATTAATAGTATTGGTTTTGTTTAATTAAAATGCTAGGATCGGTTATGAACACCGAATTTTGAGGATTTGTATGTTTGAATTATTGAAGAATGTTTTGGATTGAAATATTATAATTTTCAGATTTGAAATATATATTAAAGGTTCAATTTTTATTAGTTTTAATGGTTTAATTACAAACTATGATTAGAGTTTTAATCTAAACCTTATGGGTGATTGATTAGCATAATTAGATGATGAATTTAATTATGATAATCAATTATATTTTTCAGAATATTATAAAGACTTAAAACGACGATTTTTAATGGTTTTATGCATGAAAATAAATTAATTTCATGCTAGGGTTTTAAACAATTGATTGAGACTATTATTTTATTTATGAACGTTTAAGTTCTAATTAATTCAAGTGTTTTAAAACTAAACAAAGTTGCTGGAAATTTAGTAAGCATGGATAATAATTAAGTTTCTCCATTGTGTTTATAGGAGTTGATTTCTAGTAAGTTGTGATTCGCACAGTGGTCCCCGTACTTAGGTATTCCAGGTACGTACAAGTCTAGGGCGACCACATTATTTGTCAAGGGACATTACATGATTGTTATTGATGTGAATTATATTATGTGAACTTGGTGAATTCATATTTGGTTTGGTGAACGATCATGTGGATATTTATTATTGGAATTATTGATTCGTTGGTTGAACAAGCATGTTGGGACTATTGTGAGTATGGATTTCATTGTCAATCACGTTGTTCAATATTTATGCATGTATGGTTTGTTTCACATGCAAGGGATGGATTATTTATTTGTATGCTATTGTACGGGATGTCTAGCATACTTTTGAGCCAATTTTCGTGCCTCGTTACACTATTTATTTTACCATATGTGAAGGGTTCGCTCACGTAAGCCACCGCACATGTAGGGTTCGGTTGGGAATATTTTGTATGAAATGAATTAGGATTTGTCGTGCAAGGGCACAACCCTCATGTTAATAGGCATGATGTGGAATCTCACCTTTTTATGAGAAGGAACTTGGTAGTAATTTCACTACGTCTGGATTTATTGATCACAAGTCCTAAAGGATTAAAATGAGATTGTTTTGGTTGTTGTTTATTAAATGTATGTTTGTTTGAGTCTCGAGTTCGCCTTAATAAAATATTAATAAACGTAAAGTGCAACCAGAATAAGCTTCAAAACTCTTGGAACGTATATACCTTGAGTATGAACAATGGGGGGAGACTTGTCGGAAAGCTTGATCTCCTACTAATGATACAAGACGTTGTTTCATTTAAATTATGCGCTAGAATGACGACGGTATGGCCCGGCACTCGGTATGGTCCGATATTATTATTTATTATTTGGTGTTTGGTGGGCTCCCAACACCCTTCGTTTATGGAATATTCTTTTGGCCCGTTCAAAGCTTATTCTAATTAAATTGTGAGTCAAGAGTCGAGTCAAGAGTCGAGTCTTGTATTCATGATTCGTTTGTTATTTATTAAATGACTTTTGCATGTTGATTAGTACTTTAGCGAGTGATGCATGTCTATAGTTTTATTTCACTCTAGCCTTGTAAGTACTCAGCTTTTGCTGACTACGTGCTTTGTGTCTTTTGGTCATGGCCTTCGCCTTAATGACCCTATGATGATCCACCATTTGCACTTGCATTGTTGGGGAGTAGATTAATTTAGCAGGTTGGTAGATCAAAGTACGATTGAAATCATGTAGCTTGGGATGGTTGAGAGAGTTGCATTCTTTTGTGCTTTGAAACTATTTCAAATTATACTTTAATTATGTTTTGGAGTTTATGGATTTTTAATACTTTGGTTTTGGGCCGTTATGGTTCCAACTTGTAGGAGGCCTCAATAAATATTATTTATAATGGTTTGAAAGTTAGTTAACATTAAATTCCGCTGCGTAATTCTGGTAATAGCCTTAACCGTTATCACGGTGGCGGTAATACTTTAGTAATTCCTTTATTGTAAGTTGGAAAATGGTTTTATAAAATCAATGAATTATTAGGGTGTTACAAAGTGGTATCAGAGCTTAGTTTCATTCCTTCTTTGTAGTAAGCAATACTACAAAGTGGCAATCGGAGACTAATACTTCTTTTGAAGGAAATAGTGCCCTTGGTCCAAGTATGCATTCAATGTTAAGTCTAATAAATGCGGTTCAGTATTAATTAACAAGTTAATAATTCAGTGAGATCAAGTGAGCTGAATACCACAGCTTACTCTTGACTGAACCCGTAGGGTCACACAAATAGTACGTAAACGGATCAAGTATTTAATGGCATTAAATACTCCATCTATGGATATTCGGAATCGACGGATCTTGGTTTTAGTGGGAGCTGAGATCGTCACAAGCAAGAAATGAATACTCCGGAAACGATGATATTGCCGGAAACGAAACTATGGATCGTATCGGAAATATAAATATTATCCAAGTCGTAGATGTTGCGGAAACGGAAACATGGTACGTATCGGAAAATATTAATGGAAATGGAAATATTGCCGGAATCGGAAATATTGCCGGAAACGGAAATATTGTCAGAATCGTAAATATTATCGGAATCGGAAAATAATTCCGGAAACGGAAATATTAAATATTTGTTCGAAACGGAAATTAATTCCGGAATCGGAAATATTAAATATTGTTCGTATCGGAAATAAATACTGGAACCGGGAATTTAATCGGAAGCGCATCGTACGAATAAGCATCGGACGAGGCCTGCCGGACGAAGGCCCAGCACGAAGCCGGGCCATCGCCTAGCAAGCCAGCGCGCCACAAACGCCCCAAGCCAAGGCAACGCCCAGGCCCACCGCAAGGCAGGACCAGCGCGTGCCAAGGCCACAGCAGCGTGTGGGCCTCGTGGCATAGGCTGCGAGCTCGCAGGCCGCGCGCGCATAGGCGCCCCTCGTGGGCTGCCGTGCGTGTGTGTGTTTGTGTTCATACACGAATCCTAAAACTATTAGGATTTGATATATGATTAAATTCCTAATCCTAAAAGGATAAATTAATTAATTAGAGTTCTAATAGGATTCTAGTTTAATTAATTCGTATCCTAGTAGGATTCCAGTTCCCTTTCCATACCTCTATAAATAAGTGCCTAGGGTCATTATTTAGAAAAATAATTGAAGTATTCTAAAGGTAAGATTTTGAAGAAAAATCAGCCACACTCTTGCCCCTAACCAGCCGAAAATCTATACTACCTTAAGGGCGATTCTAATTGGTCAAGCTTAAGGCGGATCCGGACGTGCTGTGGACTATCTACGGAGGGATGACACTTGGAGTCCTAAAGACTTGTTCTTGTTCGGTTCGGGCGCAGCTAGGGAGGGCACGCAACAAAGTGTATGCACCTAAACTATGCTAAATGATTATGTGTAAATAATATGCTTTCCTGGCTTTATGGTTTTTCCGCATGATTTATGTTTTGTCATATGTATCATAACCTGTCATCTTTGTAGTAATTCATACTACAAAGTGGTATTTGCGGAACTTTAGGATTTTTAAATATTATTTTCCTAAAGTCAAAACGTATTATTTTGAGTACTCAATATTTTAAAGGTCAAATACCAATTATTTTTTGTCGTTTTAAATGAGTTGCAAAAGTTGGATTATTATTTAATTTAATTAAATTTTTCCTAAATTTTTTTTTACTCAAAAATTTTGAATTAAATTCGAAATATTTTAATTATTTTCGGATTTTCTTATTGATTTATTCGAATATTTTTTTCGAATTTATTTTTTTCAAATTTTCGGATTTTTCTTTTTATTATCCGAAATTTATTTATTTAATTAATTAATAATTGTTATTAATTTTAGATTTTAATTTTAATAATTTCAACTAAGTTAGGAGTTATTTCTTAATTAATTTCGAAAATTAATATTACTTTCAAGTGAGGAATGGGTAGATTAAGAAGGGCATATTTAGACTAAGTGTGCATTTAATCTAAGTATGCAATTTAATCAAGTGTTTATGTGATTATGCCTTGATTTTGTGACCTTTTAATTAAGATTGATCCAATAAAATAACTTGGGTCTCCCAATATTTCTGCCTCAACATTAGTAGAATCTAATGGTTCTACCTCTAAGTCTTCGCACGGAAGTTGGGAACCACCCAACTTTGCTGGATTTATAAGCTCGACCGCAGCGTCTTTATGGGAATATATAGAGTCCTGCACAGCTGAATCAACTTCACGTAACAGCCGGGCACGTTTTAGGTGAAAAAGTCCTTCCGCTGCATCTTTAATGGAAGAAACAAGCTCGTCTTGGACCTGCATCAACATACAGCAATGTGTTGATTCAAGAAACCAGCCAAATGAGCATGCATATACAATTTCACTTCTGCTATCCCTTTTTGTATGAACAAGAAAAAAAGTTGGAGAGGAAGCTGATATGCTGAATAAAGCAAGAAACTGGACACTCGCATCTTTATCAGTATTTATCACTCTATGAGAACAACTGCTATCACGAAGAACATTACAGAAAAACACAGATATCCTACGAAGAACATTACAAAAAGGTAACAAGTACGGAGTAAAATACATTGATCACCGACATATCAAAATGTTCCTTAAGGCCTGAGATTAGACCTGAACTCCTGGTGGTTTATTTCCTGAAAACAAAGGCTAGAAGAATAAAATAACACATGGCACCTGCCTCCTTTCACCCTATTATTCACCACAGAACCGTGCTAGAAGGGTGATTGTTGTTTTCTTAATCTCTCATAAATTATTCTCCAAATATCCATTCCCAAGCTCAAACCTCTCAAAAACCTGAGCCTTTGGAACCTAAAAACGTCAAATCAATTGTAGAACAAGTACAAAAAACCCACAAGAAATCAACCAACCAACACCGTAAAATTACACAATGACATTCCTTAGGTTTTCTGCTAAAAAATCACTTCATAAGCTTGAAGCTTGACACCAATTAATCTACAGAGTAACGGAATGCAATTGAAAACACAACGAAAGCTAATGTGAGCTAATTGGTATTCACAAAACCCATTTGTCTCCAGATTAATGTTGCATAATGAGCATAGTTTATGACAAAACAAACAAAATTCTAGGTTAATCCCAAAAAAAAAAAACAAGAAAAAGGGTCATCTAACATCTATTGCAAACAAATGTTCAAGGGTAATCCCCAAATAACCAATATAGTCATATTTACAGACCATAAATTATTAGCAAGATGGATTTTAGCTTAATTAGAGCGTCAAACATGCGATTCAACATGATGAATTGAAGCAAATTTATAAAAATAGAAGCAGAAATCGATCATATTAGGAATACCCTAAATTAAACCTAATAATAAAACATAATGGTAATTAAATTGAAGGATAGAGAAAAGGATTACACTAAGAAGCTCAGAGCTTTTTCCCTTAAACGAAAATCAAAACGAAAATCAAAACGAAAATCAAAACAAAAATCAAAAACGAAAATCAAAACGAAAATCAAAACGAAAATCAAAAACGAAAATCAAAAACAATAATCAAAACGAAAATCAAAAACTAAAATTGAACCCTAATCTGAAAACGAAAATAAAAAACGAAAATAAAAATTGAACACACCATAGCAAAACCACCGGAACCACGACGCCGAGCAACCACCGGAACCACGACGCGACGGGGAAATGCTGAACCCCCGGCCGACCAAGAATATAACCTTTCAGTGACAGGCCGCGCGAGAATTGAACGGGATGGGGGAGATGAGGCTAGAACACCACACACCGGCGAAGACAGCGACGCAGGGCTGAGCAACGCTTGGGTTCGACGGCGACGTAGGGCTGAGTTCGACGGCGACGCAGGGCTGAGTTCGACGGCTGAGTTCGACGGTTTGTTTGGATATTTGTTTAAGGGAAAAATCTTGGAGCAGAGAAAGAACAACGTACGTTTGAGCCCGCTCGTTTGAGCGCGGTTTGTTGCATAGGAAAGTAAATTTTTTTGAAACGCGGACTTGTTGCAGCGGGCAATAACATGTACGCTGCAACAAAGTCGGGTTGTTGCTGCGGGCTTTTATTTTGTACGCTGCAACAAACACATTTGCTGCGAACAACTAAAATGTACGCTGCGATAACCCTTTAAAGGGTTTGACCCGCGTTGACCGACTGGTTGTTGAAGCGTATTTATACATGTACGCTGCAACAAGGGGGCTGCAACAGGGGTTTTTTCTACTAGTGTTTATGTTGCTTTATGTGATTATTTGCATCACGATTCATGATTATGCATGTACTTGTGCATTGAAATTGTATGGCTCCACGAACTTAAACTGTTTCCTCTCCTTGGGGGCTGAATTTTGTTGGGAACACGTTAGTGAGACTCTTAAGTGTGTGTTTTTAGGACTTAAGAATGTTGCCTTCAAGGTTCCCTAATCCGGGACAGTTAGAGAAGATTGATAGTGAAACTCCACTTTATTTGTGAAAGAAGATTGAGTTTGCATGAAATTATTTTGCTATACTTAAGAATTTGCCATATTTGAGGAAAATTAATGTTATGCCTTGAGGTGATTGTATATTGTTTACCCCATATGACGCCTTATATAGAGCTTAAGTATAGTTTAGTGATATGCATTGTGAGGATGATACACCTAACTGGAGGAAATATGGCATTGTAGATGGTAAATGGAGGTATGATTACTATCATTGAATTAGCAGAAAGGTGCTATGAAGATGGTATGCTTCCTATGGGATTAGGCCTAGGTGACATAGATGAGTATGATGGGTATGAGATGGTGATAATGATGATGATGATTGAGTATGAAATGGAAAAAAAAAAAAAAGAGAAATTGAATGATGATGGTGAAGTTGTTGAGGTTGAAAATCTGGATCCAGTGGTTCATGAACCTACTATATTCAGTTTTCTAGTGGCTTTGAAATAGAACCTAAGGCTAATAGTGATGTTAATAGAGTGTCACAACAGGATGATGAGGTTATAGATAAATATTCTGATCGGGAAGACAACATTGATGATCCTAATGATCAAGAACTTACTCCAGAATAATACAAAGGAAGAGATGATCGTCGTGATGACATTAGTCTTTAAAGAACTGTAATCCTTAGTTATTTATTTTGTTGATTAATAAATTAGCAAACCTACTATCTATGGTTATTAGTTCAATTATGGTTTGGAGAAATAAAAGCAATCTTATTGATGGATGTAAGGCCTTTTCATTGAAGTATTAATAAAAGCATCGAATTCCTTTTGTTATCTCTTGAGTTCAAATCTCGATTAAAAGTTTCGTGGGTATCGCAAAGGGATTATGTGTTTTATTTCTCGAATTGATTATTAACTAAGTGCATCGTGGTTATTTCCCACTTAGCTATGTGGTTCGAACAAGTCCAGGGGGTGGCTAGTAGGTGGCTCCACTTTCCCCATCATGTTCGAAATTATATGCATTGTTGCAAAATAATTTGATTGGTTTGTTGGTCTGTAACCTTAGCGTTGTCCATGTCAAACCCAGTCATTAAAGTGAGTCTTGCATGAGTAAGAAATAGCCAATGTTGTTAGGCAACTAGCCGCAGTAATTCAGCACCTAGAAGAGACTAGGCAAAATTCAATTAATGACCCTACTAGGGGAATGTTCAAGATGGTAGTCCAGAGTAATCTTCCGCTATACCAAGGGGAGTCTGACCCAAGTGTACTGGAGAACTGGCTTAGAAAGTTTGATAAATTGATGGTTGTTGTAAACTATCCAGAGAACCTTAGGGTTGATAGTGTTGTGTATTACCTTATGGGAGCAATTGATTTGTGGTGGAAAAGGTGTGAGAACGCTTTGAGAGCTACACCTGGATTTGGATAGGAATCATTCAAAGATGCCTTAAGAACCAAATTTTACCAACCGTACTTGAAAAAGCAGAAAGCCCAAGAGTACATTGAGCTAAAGATGGATGGGATGGTTGTGACGGAATACTACTCCAAGTTATAGAATTGTCTAGATTTGCACCTGAAGTGGTGGCAACGGAAGAGCTTAGGGCTCAAAGGTTTGAAAATGGACTGTCAAATAGATTCGTAGTTGTTACTATCTGGAGAGATCCTTACTTCTCTAGATACCCTCTATATGAAAAAAGGCCGCTCATCTGTATGGACTACAGGTGAGGAAGAACAAGATTGCAAGTGAAACTGTCAAAAAGAGAAAGGACGTTAGGAACCAGAGTTATTGAAGTACCCATAATTATACCAGCTGGTAGTATAGTAAGTACCAAGATTCATAAGAATGTGCCTTGACCATAGCCAAAACCATTTTCCTGTCTAACCTGGTTGAGATTAAATTAGGGGAATTGGAGGTGATTTTAGTGAAGGATTGGTTGGCCATATTCAAAGACAAAATTGACTGCGAAAATCAGGAGGTTGATTTGAGATCTAGCTTAAGTACAGTAGTACCTATCGTCATTTTGGGTAAGCCTAGAAACATATGAATTATCACGGAAATTGAACTCGTGAAGCTAGTCAGTAAAGGGAACCCACTATTCTTATGCAATGTGAGAGACCTTAATAATAAAGTTAAGGATATACCTGAGGACATTGAAGTTGTGAATGAGTTTCTGGATGTGTTTCCGGAAGAGACCCCGAAAATGCCTCCCAATCGACCTATTGACTTTACTATAAACTTAGAACATGAAAATGCACCTATTTCGAAAGCTCCATATAGAATAACTCCAGAAGAAGTGAGTGAGTTGAAGGGTAAATTGAAAGATTTGTTGGAGAAAATTTATATTAGACCAAGTGCATCACAATGAGGAGTACCAATTGTGTTTATGAAAGAGAAGGACAAGAGTATGAGACATTGTATAGACTACAAGGAAACCAAGGAGGTCATAATTAAGAGCAAAGTACCCTTTTTGCCCAGGATAGACACCTACTTTGACCAATTTAAAGAAGCAGGAATTTTCTTGAAAATCGAATTGTGATCAGGTTACCATCAATTGAGAATTGCGGATAATGATATACCAAAGACTGTATTCGGGACAAGATATAGTCATTTCGAGTTCAGTGTTATGCCATTTGGGTTGGTCAGTGCACCTACAATATCCATGGACTTGAAGAATCGTGTGTTCCATGCATTTATGGATAAGTTTTAGTGTTTTTGTAGATGATATCTTGGTGTATTCGAAGAGCAATAAAGAGCATGTTGAACATTTTGGGTCTATGTTAAGTACCCTTAGGGATAACCAATTCTATGCCAAATTACCAATGTGTGAATTCTGGATGGAGAATGTCACATTTTGGGGTATCTAGTGTCTAAAGAAGAAGTTGTAGTGAACCTTACAAGATTAAAGCTGTTAGGGAATGACCTACACCAAAGAGAGTCACTGAAATTTAAAGTTTTCTTAAGTTTAGCTGGATATTATAGACTCTTTGTGCAAGAGTTGTCTAGGATACCCAAACCAATGACTACCTTGATGAAGAAAGAAGCTAAGTTTGAGTGGAATGAGAATTGTGAGGAAGCATTCCAAGCTCTAAATATGTGTTTGACAACCGTGTCAGTGTTAACTCTACCAGATGGAGATGATACCTATAATGTGTATAGTGATGCATCAAGGAATGGTTTAGGGTGTGTATTGATGCAGAACGGGAAGGTTATTGTGTATGCATCAAGGAAATTAAAACCGTATAAACCTAAGTACCCTACCCATGTCATAGAGCTAGCAGCCATGTTGTTTGCATGGATGAGATTAAGGAGAATCAAATTGGAGAGGTTAACTTGGAGCGAATCAAGGAAAAGATTTCGCAAGGGAAGGAAATAGATTTTTAAATCCATGTTGATGAAAGTTTTAGGCACAAAGGAAGGTGGTGTGTGCCTCAAATGTGCGAAGAGTTAAAGAAAATCTTATGAGAGAAGGTCATAATACACCATATTCTGTTCACCCAGGTGGTGACAAGTTGTATAAGGATCTGAAAAGTGTCTATTAATGGCCAAGAATGAGGAATGAAGTAGCTGAGTTGTGGGTAGATGTTTGACTTGTCAGAAAGTTAAGATTCAGCATAGGATACCTCAGGGAAAGGTCCAACCTTTAGAGATTCCAAGTTGGAAGTGGGACTGTATCTCAATGAACTTTGTCACGTGTTTACCCAAGTCAAAGTTAGGAAATGACACCAATTGGGTTGTGGTAGATAGACTGACCAAGCCATCAGTGTTTATACCAATGAAGGAGACCTAGAAAGATGGAGCAACTTGCTAAGGCTTGCATTAAGTATGTTGTGAGACTACATGGAGTTCCTAAGGATATCGTGCCAGATAGGGATTCAAGGCTTCTTTCAATCTTCTGGGAAAGTGTGCAGAAGAGCTTTGGTACGACATTGAAAATGAGTACAGCCTTCCACCCAGCCACAGATGGACAAACTGAGAGAACCATCCAAACCCTTGAGGACATGCTTCGGGCATGCGTCATTGATTTCCAAGGAAGTTGGGAAGATAGCCTGGATTTGATTGAGTTTTCATATAACAATAGCTATCACGCTAGTATTGGAATGGCACCATATGAGGCCTTGTATGGAAGGAAATGTAGAAGTCCCCTATGTTAGAGCGACGTCAGTAAGACAATGGTGTTAGGACCTCAAATGATAGACACAATGAACCAAATTAGAACTATTCAATCAAAGATTCAAGTAGCGCAAGATCGCCAAAAGAGCTATGCATACTTGACAAAAGTTTCTAGTGGGTGACAAATTGTTACTCCAAGTTTCACCAATGAAAGATGTGATAAGATTTGCCAAGAAAGGGGAGCTTTGCCCAAAGTATATAGGCCCATATGAAATCCTCGAATGGATAGGAAAGGTAGCTTACAGACTAGCCTTACCCATGAACCTGCATAGAGTGCATAATGTGTTTCATATATCTCAATTGAGAAAGTATGTTCCGGATAATTCGCATGTGTTGCAACCGGAAACCATAGAATTAGACCAAAATTTATATTTCAAGGAAAGACCAGTCAAAGTCCTGGATTGTAAAGTCGTAATACACGAACTAAGGGTGTTAAAATTGTGAAAGTTTTGTGGTCTAATGAAGTTTTGTGGTCCAGGGAAGCTGAGGACGATATGAGAAAGTATCCCTAGCTATTTCCCGAGGGTAGTTGAGTTACGGGGTCGTAACTCGTTTCTTTTAAGGGCAGTAGAGTGCGGTAGAATTTCGCGCTTTTACCTTATTTTCCCTTATTTTGTGCTTAATTTAGTGCCTTCTATGGAAATTGCACTTCATATTATCATGTTGAATTACTTAAAGAGTACAGCAACTAAAATATTTTTGCAAAGAAAACGCAATAAAGTCTCATAAAGTCTCAAGTTTTGATTTCAAATTGTGATTTCCGTGCCGAAGTTTCGGGACGAAACTTCTTTTAAGGAGGGTAGACTGTAATACCTCGTATTTTTCTGTATTTATAAATATATTTTATTATATTTATAAAGCATTTTATGATTTTTAGAATTTATTTCGCATTTAAATATTATTTAAATGCATTTTTAATTAATTAGAATATTTATTATTTTCATTAATTACAAAACGAATTTATTATTTCAAGTTGGGAAATTAATTGGATTTCAAAAGTAAAACGATTTTAAATGAATCTAGCCCAATTCAATTTCAAGTTCAAGTCCAAACAAATTAAAGCAAGCCCAGCTTATGGTTTATGAAGCCCGTAAGGGAATCCTAAAGCCTAACCCATCTTTGAGTTTCCTAAGCCTATAAATATAGGTGCTCACCCTCAAAATCGCTCCCTATTATTCATTAAACCTAAAAGTAAAACCCTAACCTAAATTCCTCTTTCTTTCGTCGAACTTATGTTTGGCCGTTTTTCACCTATTACCGTTCGTTTTCAGAAAATGGTTTCTTCTTCAAAGTTGTAGATCCGGAAAAGTTCTTGAACTTTGCTTTAAGAATCCATCGATTCCGAGTTATAGATTAAACGTTATGAGCATTCTAAATTACTGTTGCAGTATTTCACTTTTCTCTTTCTCTCCTTGCCCGTCGCCCCTCACCCGAGCACTCAGCACGAGCGCTGCTGCTCGTTGCTGCACCCCGTGCCTTCGAGCACCATCCCTAGCACTCCCTTGCTGCATTGCTCGTGCTTTGTCCCTCACACTCCCTCTCTCGCCCTCGTCGTTGCAACCTACCCGCACAACCACACCTTGCGTGTTGTGGTTGCTGATGTTGCCCTGTGTTGTTGCTGTGTTGTGGTGCCCTCGCCCACACACACTCGCACACTCGCCTCTCTCCTTCCTCTCGTGCCTGCTGCGCCGAGCCCTCACCACCTATGTTGCTTGCTTGTTCGTTGTCCGCACACGCAACACACCCTTCGTGTGTGTTGTGTGTTTGTTTGTGTTCCGTTAATTCTTTTTTCGCCCAATCACATTCAATTCGTGATTGTACCGTGCTATAGGCCGGATTGGTATAATTCTCTTCTTCCTTACCTATTCTATTTCAATTCCGTATTTTAAATTATATTAATATTATTGGTTTTATTTAATTAAAATGCTAGGATCGGTTATGAACACCGAATTTTGAGGATTTGTATGTTTGAATTATTGAAGAATATTTTGGATTGAAATATTATAATTTTCAGATTTGAAATATATATTAAAGCTTCAATTTTTTTTAGTTTTAACGGTTTAATTACAAACTATGATTAGAGTTTTAATCTAAGCCTTATGGGTGATTGATTAGCATAATTAGATGATGAATTTAATTATGATAATCAATTATATTTTTCAGAATATTATAAAGACTTAAAACGTCGATTTTTAATGGTTTTATGCATGAAAATTAATTAATTTCATGCTAGGGTTTTAAACGATTGATTGAGACTATTATTTTATTTATGAACGTTTAAGTTCTAATTAATTCAAGTGTTTTAAAACTAAACAGAGTTGCTGGAAATTTAGTAAGCATGGATAATAATTAAGTTTCTCCATTGTGTTTATAGGAGTTGATTTCTAGTAAGTTGTGATTCGCACAGTGGTCCCCGTACTTAGGTATTCCAGGTACGTACAAGTCTAGGGCGACCACATTATTTGTCAAGGGACATTACATGATTGTTATTGATGTGAATTATATTATGTGAACTTGGTGAATTCATATTTGGTTTGGTGAACGATCATTTGGATATTTATTATTGGAATTATTGATTCGTTGGTTGAACAAGCATGTTGGGACTATTGTGAGTATGGATTTCATTGTCAATAACGTTGTTCAATATTTATGCATGTACGGTTTGTTTCACATGCAAGGGATGGATTATTTATTTGTATGCTATTATACGGGATGTCTAGCATACTTTTGATCCAATTATTCGTGCCTCGTTGCACTATTTATTTTACCACATGTGAAGGGTTCGCTCACGTAAGCCACGGCACATGTAGGGTTCGGTTGGGAATATTTTGTATGAAATGAATTAGGATTTGCCGTGCAAGGGCACAGCCCTCATGTTAATAGGTATGATGTGGAATCTCACCTTTTTGTGAGAAGGAACTTGGTAGTAATTTCACTACGTCTGGATTTATTGATCACAAGTCCTAAAGGATTAAAATGAGATTGTTTTGGTTGTTGTTTATTAAATGTATGTTTGTTTGAGTCTCGAGTTCGCCTTAATAAAATATTAATAAACGTAAAGTGCAACCAGAACAAGCTTCAAAACTCTTGGAACGTATATACCTTGAGTATGAACAATGGGGGGAGACTTGTCGGAAAGCTTGATCTCCTACTAATGATACAAGACGTTGTTTCATTTAAATTATGCGCTAGAATTCCGTCGGTATGGCCCGGCACTCGGTATGGTCCGATATTATTATTTATTATTTGGTGTTTGTTGGGCTCCCAACACCCTTCCTTTATGGAATATTCTTTTGGCCCGTTCAAAGCTTATTCTAATTAAATTGTGAGTCAAGAGTCGAGTCTTGTATTCATGATTCGTTTGTTATTTATTAAATGACTTTTGCATGTTGATTAGTACTTTAGCGAGTGATGCATGTCTATAGTTTTATTTCACTCTAGCCTTGTAAGTACTCAGCTTTTGCTGACTACGTGCTTTGTATCTTTTGGTCATGGCCTTCGCCTTAATGACCCTATGATGATCCACCATTTGCACTTGCATTGTTGGTGAGTAGATTAATTTAGCAGGTTGGTAGATCAAAGTACGATCGAAATCATGTAGCTTGGGATGGTTGAGAGAGTTGCATTCTTTTGCGCTTTGAAACTATTTCAAATTATACTTTAATTATGTTTTGGAGTTTATGGATTTTTAATACTTTGGTTTTGGGCGTTTATGGTTCCAACTTGTAGGAGGCCTCAATAAATATTATTTATAATGGTGTGAAAGTTAGTTAACATTAAATTCCGCTGCGTAATTCTGGTAATAGCCTTAACCGTTATCATGGTGGCAGTAATACTTTAGTAATTCCTTTATTGTAAATTGGAAAATGGTTTTATAAAAGCAAGGAATTATTAGGGTGTTACATACCTAGTTAAGCTTAGGCTCGAGCTCCCAATTGCTCTTGAATTTAGGACTTTTTGTATGTGTTTTGAAGAGTTTTGAAGTTTGTATTGTGAGGAATAATGTCGAAATTACAACGGTATATGTGTTGTGCTCCCCCTTTTTCAAAGGAAATGAGGGGTATTTATAGGAGGGAAATGGTGCAAAACGCCAGCACACGCCAGCGCCTAGCGCCAGGCCAGCGATGGGCGCTGCTGATGTGGGCTAAATGCCGCCAAAAAGGACGGAAAGATGTCGTCCTTGATTTGTCTTGTATGGGTGTACCTTCGTACGAATAGTACGATGTTTGGCACGTAGTGTTTTCTTGGAGGTTAAGGCTTGAATTTGCGTCTAAAAACAAACCTTTCTCGGGTTTTTGAATTCCAGTTTTACGGGGCAGGGCCCGACATGCTCGGTTTCGTGGGTCGGCTCCTGAATTTGACTTGCCTTATATGATTTTGAGTGGAAAAGACCTAGTAAAACCAATGGGATGGTCCACGAGTTGAGATTGAACTTGGATTTTGAAATTGGATTTTGGAAATTGTATTTTGTACCGAGTTCCGGGAGGGGAACGGCCTCGGGGATTGGATTTTGGACTTTGGACTTTGGAGGAATTCTTAGCAATTGGGATTTCCGCCTGGAGTTACTCCAATCTCCTAACAAGGATAATGGTTTCGTCATCATCCCAAAGGGGAGACACAAATTAGGTGTCTACACTTTCGTTGAAGTAATTCCATGCTCTTTGTGTTTATATGGCCTAATCGGCAATGCCACAGAAATGTGAGATCTGAATCACCAGTTTTAGCCTATTTAGTATTTATGTTATAAATGTGTTTGCTCGTATCTAGAACATATAGACCATTTTCTTGTTTTGCTGAACCATAAAACATTCCATCCAAAGCAAAAGAACAACTATTGTCTTTAAATTGAAAACTAAAACCTTTAGAATCCAAACTTGAAACGGAAATAATGTTTCTGGTGATACTAGGAACATAGTAACAGTTTTCTAGTTCCAAAACAAAACCACTAGGCAAAGAAATAAAATAAGATCCTACGGCTAATGCAGCAATCCGTGCTCCATTTCCCACACGTAAATCCATCTCGCCTTTATCAAGCCTTCTACTTCCCCTTAGTCCCTGCGAATTGGAACATAAGTGTGAGCCACAACCAGTATCTAATACCCAAGAAGTAGAATTAGCAAGATTACAATGTATAACATACATACCTGAAGGAGAAGCAACGTTTCCGTCCTTCTTTTCTTCCTTTAGTTTAGGGCAATCTCGCTTTTAATGACCAATTTCATTACAATTGAAGCATTGCGATGTTGAAGGAGAAGCATTTTTCCTCATTTTGCTCATGGAAGGCGCCAGTTGCCCTCCGGGAGTGGATGAAGATCCATCCTTGCTTATCTTCCCCTTGCACACTTTCTTGAATTTGGTGCACCTCACATTTAAAGGGTCTTGCTTGAACTTAAGGATTCTCTCGAATTTCTCGAGCAATTCCACAAGTTCACAGAATGTGCTCTCTTTCTGATTAAAGAGATAGTGCATCTTAAACCCCTCATAATCCCTATGGAGAGAATTAAGCGCTAGTGCAATAGCTATCGACTCTTTGACGGAACCACCAAGTCTCTCGATTGTGAAAAATAATCCAGACATCATATCAACATGAGACCGAATTGGTGTGTTTTTGTCCATCTTGATTGAGTAAATGCGCTTTTGTGCCTCTAGAAGCTCGTTCTCTAGGCACGACTTGTGTGGGGTAATGAGTTTGAGATAGCTCATTGAATTAGCCAATTCATCAACCCTTTTGCCACCAGTTTGGCACTTGGGTTAAGACCCCGCACGACACCTATCCCCAAGACGAATTAGGAGAGCGTGAGGCTCAAAAGTAATGAACCTCCCTCTCCAACTTTCGGGAATAGACTTTAGGATAAACTCCGTGACAAGGTACTTGTGAAGTGTCCAACTTCTGTACCTTTCAGGAGTCATACCCTGCGCATCATAGCTAGGGAAAGGTTGTTCAATGACATAGTGCATGTCATTAACTTTTAAAACTTCGGTAAGTTTCCTTTCCCATTCAAGAAAGTTAGTCAAGTCTAACTCGACATCCAGAATTTCCGATGATTTGATTGTTGTTACGTATGCGGCCATTTGATTACTACATTTGAAAAGAATTCGCAATAAATAACCATTCATAACTTAATAACTTTAAAATAAATGCTAGCATGCAATCATTAAAGCTATTAAACATTTCATTCATGCAAAAGCAAAAACATGGTCCAAAAATGAATGAAACGATTCCAAGACCCTAAAAGTCCTAAATCCTCAAGCAACTTTGGCATGTATTAAGTAGTTTAAGATTCTAGGTAAGCAAAACATATTGCTAGTAAACTCCAAATTACTCTTGGTTAATAAATTAATACCATAATTTATCCCATTGCCACAACATAATGCCATTGTTGTTTGAGTTGAAAATACAATCAACGTGCTCCTTTGGGACGCCTTACCATCTAAGTCAACTAATATAGCACCTCGCTTTGGCGTAAACCTACTACGTTAGGTCCTTAGATTTTTGTAAGTGCTTGATTTGGAAGGCAACTTATGAACTCAATATTACTTTGGACCTAGTTGTTTCTATGTTGGTTCAATTATTTAGTGAACTAAATCTAATCGAGCATAAAAACAACGCATTCATGCATAATATACATTCATTCAATATATAAAAGCATAAATAAACTTGGTGAACTAGTATGGCCCAAAACATCTTGTCTTGAAGCATCCAATCTTCATCACCATCTTGTTAGCTTGGCATCATCTTGAATCTTCGTTCAATTGCTAACTTAAAGTTCTAAACTTAGAAATACTTGAAAATAATAAATTACATCAAAATTTCCATGGTACGCAGACCATATTTAAAACATTACATTCAATGATAGAACGGTTCGCATACCTTATTTAATTATCCTAAAATGGCCATACTAGTCACTTGGAGTACCTGCATTACATAAAATATATATTCTATGCATTCACCCATTCGTATGCTAAAACGAATGGCCCAATTAATTATGCAAGTATTTACGTGAATTAATTAACATTCACGTTCACATAAACGCGTCCTAAAAGATTAATCAATTTCCAAATTATTAATCCTTAGACTTTATTCTAATTAAAATTGAATTTAATTAAAATAATACGACCTACGAAAATAATTAAAATAATTATTTCATTTTTAATTTCATTTAGTGGCTCCCACTCAAACCAATAACGGATAATTAATTATTTAAATATTAAATTAAAACTCGCCGCCCGGCCCAAGTAAATAAAATAATTATTAATTATCCCGTTAGCCCAAATTAATGCAAACATGGTCAAGCCCAACGAAATAAACAAAACAAAATGTTTGTGTGCATGCTTGGGCTAGGCTTGCACCCAGCCCAACACAGCGCGGTGTGGCCTACGAGGCACACGAGTAATGCCAGCACACCCCGCAGCCGCGCACACGTACCCGCAGCAAGTTGATGCCCCTGTGTGCTTCGTCGCTGCTCGTTGCTGCGCATCGCAAGGCGAGGTGCCTTGCTTTGCGAGCAGGCATCGCAAGCAAAGGCCCTGCCTTGCTCGCCCTTTCTAAACATTTAAATTTCAGATTTTATTAATTTGGTTTAAGTGTCGATTAAAATTAACGGGACCATTCAAAATTTTAATCCAATAATTTTTAAAATTATCCACTGGCCATGAAATTATATTCCCTTTCGCAATTAACAAAATTATCATATCTAAATTATTTAAAAAATCAATTAGCGATCTAAAATTTACTAATTTGGGGAAAGCAAAATTAGGATGTCTACTTATCGGAAAAGGCTGAAATTTTTACCAAAGATCAAGAATATACCTAGAAACATCGTGTCAAAATTTCAATCAATTCCGAGTTGTTTAGATTGACCAATTAATTGAAAAACTTTCCGGCATTATTAATTTTAATTCGAAAATTAACAAAAACTCCTAAAAAACACCACTTCCAGGCATGTTTTTGCAATTCCGTTCCCATGATTTGATCTTAGAAAATCGTTTTCAATCAGAATAGGGTCAGAAGAGTCGAAAAACCAAATCTTTTTGATTTCAGAACAAGTTACGCAATGAATCCAATAATTCATAAAAAATTCCGAAATCAACAAAAAATTCCCAAAAATTCGACAAGAGAAAAAACAATTAAATCATGCTAAAACATGCTTTGAATACATAAGGCTCGTGATACCATTGTAGGAGAATACAGTTAAACATACATAACATGTGCGGAACAATCCCCAAAGCCAGGAAACATGTATAAAGCACAGATTAAGCAAACTTACATTCGAAGCGTATTTTCCCGAGTAATCTGTCAACGAACACGAACAAAGAACTCCACTTGTCGTTCCTCTACTTGGTTCACCGACACGTTCAGATCCGTCTTGATAACCGTAGCTTAGACAATCAATCAAGAGTTTTTAGCTTTTTGGGAAGAACAGTTTTCACAGAGAGAAAACTAAAGAACGTAATATTCAGAATTAGGTTTAGGATTGGAAAACTGATGTGTATTGAGTTGTGTGTAAATACAATAACCTAATTGTATTAAATGATGTAACCGGCCAAAGACCAAGTGGCCTTGACCGGCCACATCAACACACACGCCCAACCCAACGCCCAGCCACACGCTGCAGGCCGAAGCCCACAGCGCGCGCAGCCGAGCAGCTAGGCCATGGGCCTTGCTCGCTCGTCGCTGCTATGCTGCTGCTGCTGTTGCGTGCTCGTGCCACGCGAGCTCGCTGGCTCATTGGGCCTTGCACGCTTGCGTGCTTGGCTCGACGGGCCGGCAGCTCCGATGGCCTTCGTATTCGCGACTAATACCTTACGGCTATTATTTATCGTATCGTATACGACGAATCACCGTCGTATGATACGATTTATTCGTTTCGCCTAGCTTACGAATATTCGCAATACGATATACTATTCGGATGCAAGGTCTTATCGTAAAATACGTTTTCCAAAACTAATTCCCGAAAAGCTATTAAATGAATTTCCGATTGATTTAATCCGGTGATCTGTTACATGCCATTGGTGTGACGTTGTAGGTTCAGTCAAGAGTAAGTTGTGAGCTTAATATTCATTAGAACTCACTGATCGGAAGCATAGCTCCAGCTAGCTGTTTCGATCACTTGATCTCACTGAATTAATTGTTCGCAATTAATCTGAACCTTGGTTATTAGACTTAATGCCCCTTGGGTGAAGGACATATTTCCTTCGTTTTCGAATTTTGTATTTGGGAACAATGGAAAGCAAGAATTTTCGTAGTTGGAAAGTGACTTTGAAATTTGAATTTGATTTGGGATTTGGAATTGGAAAAGAGGTGTTTTGTATAGAATACGAGGCCTTGGACTTGACAATCCGGCATTACGCCGCCATGGATTGGATTTGGAACTTTGATTCTTGAAGGGGGGATTTGAATAGGAACTTGAGAATTGAAAGTCCGGCATTATGCCACCGTGGACTTGGAATTTCGAGGTATTGGTCATAGCATTTTGAAATTGAATTGAATGGGAAATCCGGCATTACACCATCATGGATTTGGAATTTTAGGCTTTTGAATATAGGACTTGAAATCGGGAATTCGAACTTGAAGTTTGAAAGATTGAATCGAAATTTTGGCATTACGCCGTCATGAGTTTGAACATTTGAACTTGAGGTTTTGAGATTGGAATAGGAGGTTTTGAATATTTGAATCGGACATCTGGCATTATGACGCCGTTGGATTGAATTTTGAATTTTAGAACTTGAAATTTGGACTAGAAAATTCGGCATTATGACGCCGTTGGATTGAATTTGGAATTTGGAATTTGGAATTTGAACTCGAAAATTCGGCATTATGACTTCGTTGGATTGAATTTGGAATTTGGAATTTGGAGTCGAAAATCCGACATTATGACGCCGTTGGATTGAATTTTGAATTTGGAATTTGTGCGTGAGGCGTGTTTAGGGGTTTTGAATCAAAGGGGGAGTGGCACTCCTAAAAGACCCTAAATCGGTGATTTTAGATGCATGAGGTTTGATTGGTGCTCCTAGGGGTTAGGTTTCCTAGTTGGAGGCTAATGGTTTTGGCAAAGCTAGAACTCGAGGTTAGTCATTCACGCGTGTAAAGACGCCCACATAATGCACAAATAGCACGTTGTCACACTAGCATGAATTTGAATGTGACATGCAAAGTTCTCAACCTAAGGTCGGTCTATAATTTGTATGAAGAAAATGGTCGGCTTTAGGTGTCAAAAGGGTGCTTGACTAAGAGGCGGATCCGGTAACAACTATTCACCTCCTCAAAGTGGAGGTGTTGGTTGGCGGACGACCTCCATACTTGACATCGGGAATGTCAAGCAAGTGTCAAGTTTCGGTAGGCGCGAAAATGGTCACACACTTTTGTCAGGAACCGTATGGAGAGTCACCATTTTGTTGCCCCGGGGCTAACCCGAATGTAGGACACATTCATGTTGGGCAAGGTAGAAATTCGTTTTGCACAGATATGGTTTTCGAAATATGCATGACATGCCTAAAAATTGGAAATTGAAAATCGTATTCGAATATTGTATTTGAAAAGCTCGTTTTTCGACATTCGTTCTCAAGGTTTGGGAGTGTCCTTCAAAATTCAAAAGCAGAACTGACTCCCACTCGAAAATTTGTGCAGCATGGGCGACCGGCCACTGGAAGCCACTGTGCTGGATGCAGGCAGCAGCGTCGGGCGCAGGGCCTGCGCCTGGCCCTGGAGCTGGCATCCAGAACTTGAGCATGGCAGTGGCTTGTTGCTCAAAGCATGCTCGTATAATTGAATTTGAAATAAGAACTCCCCAGTGGAGTCGCCAGAATTGTAGGGGGTATTTTTGTCTTACTCTTCTTTTGTATTTTCCCTTACGAAAGGCTTTGTATATTTTTGGATTTCGAAGGATTCGAAACCAAACAATTTTAAGGGTGCCTTTTGGAAAGACCAAAGTTAACTCTTTAGTGGATAAGGCATTAAATCTTAGAAACGAATGGCTGAGATCCGGGCAAGGGAACGAGATGCTTATTCCGCGAGCTTTAAAAATTGTATTCGAAGCATTTTCGAATAACCCTAGTCATGACACTATGTGGGTTTGAACTTTGGATTTAGCACATAGAATTTCTACTTGTATTGTGACCACTTCTCTTTAAAGTTAATTTGAAGGAAACTAAGGCCGATTTGTCCAGGAAATTATCTTTGTTAAGCGTGATGAAACTTTGTATTTTTGTTGGATTTAGCATGTGAGGTGATGAAAGCAATAAACAAGTAAAGCAACATCATAATAAAATAAAGGAATTATTGAAAGTGCGTACAAAACCACATCATCTCAAAATGAGATGAGTAAAGAAATGCGGAATTGAAATAGCAATAGTAAAGGTATGATATTGAAATGCGATATTGAAATGCGTTATTGAAATGGGCGATATTGAAATGCGTTATTGAAAGGTGCGATATTGAAATTGCGTTATTGAAAGGTGCGATATTGAAAGGTGCGACATTGAAATTAAACTATTGTATTTGAGATCCGAACGACAAACGATAGCTTAATAATAAGTGCGTCCGACACGGATTCAAGTCTAAAAATCTCAGCTTTAGGACAAGTTTCTCATCCAAAAGTGTCTTAGATTTTGGTTATAGAAATTGAACTTGAAACATTGAATCTTGAATATTGAACTTAGGAGTCTTGAATCTCAAATATTAGACCTTTTATTGTTAAAAAGGTTTCACCTTTGATGTGCTCCATAACTTGAAGATGATTCTAGTTTAAGGAAGTGATCACAAACAACCTTAAACATCATAGAATCTTGAAAATGAAACTTGTACTTGAACATTGAAATGTGGAGTCTTAAATCTCAAAGATTAGACCTTTAAATGTTAAAAAGGCCTCACCTTTGATTTGCTCCATAACTTGGAAATGATTCTAGTTTAAGGAAGTGATTACAAACAACCTTAAACATCATGGAATCCATAACTTTGTACTTGAACCATAGAAAGTGTTGGTTTTGTAAAAATATGTGATTGTTGTAAGTAACACTTTTGAGGGCAAAAGTGTCCACTTTACTAATTATTTTGGAAGAAAAATTGAATCTTGCATGGTTTAATTGAAATGGTGTCTTTGGAAAATCATTTGGAGAGGGTTCCAAGTATGAAACCTCCCCAAAGATGACACCTTTGTATGATTTTCCTAGTTACCAAAAGGTATGAACACTAAATGGTAACATCATAGGATTTTTGTATTAGATAGAATACAAAGTAGATTTAGGTAGGGATTCGGAATTACCTAGTTAGGGTTAGGTTAGAATTCCTTTTAGAGCTCCCAATTGCTTGAACACTTGAAATTGTATAGGAATTTGAAGATTGAAAGTTGATTTTTGTGTTTGATTTTTGAGATTAAATTTTAGAATTACGACGTTATGATAATAATTTCGTGCCCCAAAATGCTTGGAAATCAGCGTTTAAATAGAAAATTGGATGGCTAAACGCCAAGTGCCAACTGCGCCCAGCATAGAGGCTGGCGTCTGGCGCCGCTGACGTGGCACAGGAAACGCTAAAGCAAGGACGATGACACCGTCCTTGCATTTGGCTTTTGTGAACGTACCTTTGTACGAAATGTACGAACTTTGGCACGTAGCATTTTCTTAATGATTAAGGCTTTGATTTTGCGACTAAAAACTAGTCGTTTTCGGGTTTTTGAATGCGGTTTTACGGGACGAGGCCCGGCTTGCTCGGTTTTGTGGGTCGGCGCCCGAATTTGGATTGCTTAGTGTCATTTTGACTGGAAAAGGCCTTGTAAAACCAATGGAGAGGTCCATTAGGTGAGATTGTGTTTGGATTTTGAAATTGATTTTTGGAAATTGAATTTTGTGTCGAGTTTCGTAATGGGAACGGGCTCGGGAATTGGACTTTGGATCTTGGACTTTGGAATCATGTTTTAGCAATCGGGACTTCCTCACGGAGTTGCACCAACCACCTAAAAAGGATAATTGTATCGTCATCGCCCCATAGGGGAGACACGATTTAGGTGTCTACAGTCACATTCTTGATTTCTATGTCAAAAGACAAAATGAATGATTAGCACCAACAACACCAAGCAATATGACCAAATATATATTGTAGATAAATTTAATTCCTTACTAGTCTCTTCGGTAAGATCATCCCACTTAAACTTGCTTAAATACTTGATGTTCCAAATATCATAGTAGAACTTTTGTCTCTTTTTCCTCCCGATGATAATAAGTAGACGTAAATAAGAAGTCAACAAGACTATAATGACAAGAAAATGCAAATATTTGGCAAGGAGAACAGTTAATCAGTGGTAGTACATCCTACTATCCTAGAACGAAGCTCAATTGTTTGTGAACTGCAGCAAAAACATATGACATACGTAAATGCCAAGGACACAGTAGACAATAGAAGGGAAAACATATAGGGTTTTTAAGTCAAAAACAATTACTAACAAGTTATTTACATGAATTTTAATGACACAATCCGTCATGTATTATGCAACACCTCTTCAGTCTATTACATGATTTACATCAAATAAAATATCCACCTACACAGAAAGAAGAAACGAAGATTATTAAGCCAAATAATGATCAAGGGTTGAATAATATTGTCAAAATTTTATATTCACAAAGTGAAATCTATTTCATTTTACCTCACTCCAAGTAAAAGAATGTAAAATATTAAACCTCATCTAGCAAAACAAAAGATATTCTTCATCTCCCCTTCTCACAATTATCTAACATATACATTAATAAACACATAAAATAGATTCTAAAAAGCAATTACCATTGTTACTGCTCACTAGGCCAAACATCTAAGATCATAAGAACTGCTTAAGCTTGGCTCAAGGTCTATATATCTTATAACTACGAACTTTTGACAAACAATTCGACTTGAAACCTGAATCCTATTATGCTTACAGTTTGATTGTATTAGATACACTAACCTCACTCGAATAAGAATGAGCTTGTACAATTTCCAATTTCAATGATGCTAATCTTAAAAAGAAATTCTTCTACTAAGGGAATAAGGCCTAGGAAACCCATCCTTTACTATTGTTATTGTCCTCCTGACAAGGAAGGGAAAGACATGCTCAGATTCCTGTGCAATGAGTTTCTTCTTAAACTTCTATATTACTGCAGACACAAGGCAAACCAAAATAAGACTAAACAAACCACCAATTTCTTATGCCTAAAGCGCATGATACTCCCATAAACCGAAGTCAAACAAAAATAAGTGTCACTGGAGCATCAACACCTGCCAAAAATTAATAGAGAATATAACCACCACTATAATCATGCTCCAAAGTCCAAACTCCAACACAATTAAGTAGAGACAACTAATCAAAGACAACTAATCAGAGAAAACTAATCAGAGAATACAACCAACACCTGCCAAAAACAAAAAATTAATCATGCATCTAAACTAATCAAAGAATTTAGATTAAAACCAGCACCACAACCACAACTAATCAGAGAAAAAAAAACCTAAAATCAAAAACCCGAATTCACCACAATTGTAAAGCGTTAACTGGGGCTGATGAGAGTAGTTCCAAGAAGAAGATCTATTTACCACCGTAAGATCAGAGCCACCAGCGAGCCATCACCTGCTTGCGCCGCTTAATCCGACCACCCACGACCTACCGAAACCCAAGCCGCACCTCCACCACCGCCACCTCTAGTTAGAAAATCAAAAATCGTTAAAATCAACAAAAATAATCAAAAACCTAAATTATAAATCAAAAAAATTAATAAAACAAAATATGAAAAATCAAAAACCTAAAATAATTGAAGAATGGAGGAGAGAGATGAAAGAGTTACCTCATTTGGAGACAACACCGCCGCCTTTCTCGGGAATACAAAGTAGATAGCGGTTGAATCGAGATACGTTTGAGGAAATTATGTTGAGCTTGAGGGGGGAGACAGGACGATGAGTTTGTGGAGGGAGAAAAGTCGGCGGCGAGACCCTAGCTTTGCAACTCTTCCATGGAAGGCGGAGGCAAAGCTTCCACGTAAGCCAACGACTTTGAGGAGAGTGAGAGAGATGATAAGGGACATTTATGTCGCTCTTAGCTTCGGATTTTAGTTCATTTTATTAGCATTTTATTATTATTTTCGCTTAGTTTTATCGTTTTTAGTTCGTTTATCGCATTTTTGCATTAATCGTTACATTTTCTCGTCTTCCGCATATTTTAGTCGTTTTTGCTCTAAATATGCCTTTTGCGCGCATTCTCGTTGCGTAAGTTTGTTTTGAGTATTAACGTGTTAATATTGTGTCTTTATGCTTGTCGACGAGTTATATGCTTCACGATTTGCAAAAACGATAAACGAATTAATAATAATGTTTTCGATTTTTAAATAACATGCTTGACGATTAACTTTGCTCTTGTGTGTGTGCAGCTAGGCAAACACTTAGTTGTTGCCCATACGACCAACAGTGCAAGCTACCAACATCAGCCTTGTGCTCGTCTTGATAGCAACAGCAGCCTTGTGGCATCATTTCAAGCCACAACCCAGCAACACTCGAGCCACAGCAGCTCGCTCCACAGTAGCAATCGAACAAGCACAGCAGCTACACGAGCAGCTTTGTTCACTTGTTTTGGCAGCAGCCAAAGTCGTGCTTGCAGCTAGCTTTGTGCTCGCCTTGAGAGTCTTGACAGCACGCTATCACAGCATAGTCACAGCACAGCCACGAGCAAGAGCCATGGCACAGCACGCAGCAGAACAGAAGCAGCCATAGCAACACGCAGCTCCTGCAGTCTGTGCGATCGAAGCTTCTGCTGTGCGATCGAATGCTTCCTGTGCGACCGAATTGCTTAACCTGTGCTGTCGAACAAACTGGAATTCTCATGCAGAAGCTCTTAAAATTGTTGTGCGACCGAATTCTTGTTTCTGTTCGACCGCACAGAGTTTGTGCGACCAAACAAGTCCTCTTGTGCGACAGAATGGGGCTGCGGGCTGCTACTATAAAGCCCGAAAATCGAAGCATTGTAATTAGGCTTTCATTTTGTTAATTACGTAATTTTCAGATTTTAGAATTCTCTCTCTAGAATTAGTTTAGGGCTTAGATTAGAGATTAGGATTAAGGATTCTTAGCCTCAAATTCTTGATTCTAAATTCAATTCAATCATCATTTTCAGATTTCTTTTTCTCTTTCTCTTGAGTTTTGTTCTTCATTTTTGTGCTTCAAGTTTGTTGCAAATTCTTCAATTCAAGGTATAATTCTTCATTTCTTTTTCATTAGTTCTTTAATTCTTTAATTGCTTCATTAATTTCGTTTATGCTTTGATTTCATGCATGAATTCTAGAATTAGTTTCATGCTTTGAATTTTCTTGATTTTTCCCCAATTTTTGTGGTTTGAATTTTCTTATTTTTGTTGATTCAATTAGCTTCATTAATTCAATTAGTTTCATGATTAGGATTAATGTTAGTTTAATGTTGATGTTAAGCATGCTAATTGAGTAGTTTAGTCTAGAGGTTAGGGATGAAGCTTTGGCATTGAATTTGGGGAATTTTAGGGAAAATTCATGATTGATGTTGTGATTAAATGTGATTTAGTGCTAGGATTTTCCATGATCAATTGAGTAGTAGTTGCAAATGCTAGTTGATTGAATTAGATTGGAATGTATGATTTAGGTTTGGCAAGACATTGTGGGCCTAATTCATGCAAGTGAATGATAGTTCCTATTATATGCAAGCTAATCTAGCTTAGGACTATGCGAAAGCATTCCTATAGGCTAGGTTGCTTCGCGTGCTCTATCCGAGAGGTGGCGAGCACGTCATTAGTTTTCATTCCCCTAATTCCTATGTCGTTGCATATTCATGAATGTCTTGACCTTGTTATTTCTTTGATTCGATTCCCATTGTCGATTCCCGAATCCTCTAGAATTCCTTTATTTGTTTGCATTTCTAGCTTTGATTAGTTTAATTCAAAAACTCAAATTCCATTCGAACTAGCTTGTGAACGCATAGATTGATTAGTCAAACATATCCATTCCTATGGGACGATCCCTATACTTGCCGCTATAGTCAATATAGCCGGTAGTTTAGGTGTTTTATAAATTTTGTTTGATGAGGTGAATTTCTATTCAACGACGGAAAAACGCCCTATCAAAATGGCGCCGTTGCCGGGGAATGGCATCATTGTCTGATTTTCCTTTCTAGTTCTCTAGTCTAGTTCATTTTCCTTTCTTTGCATTTCAATTTAAAAATCAAAAAAAAAATGTCAAGAGTGTTCTATATTCCTCAAGGTGTTCATGAACCATTTTATATGTATTACAATAGAGTAAATGCGGTGATTGAATATCGTCGCACCCATGGAACTCTTAATGGTTTAACGGGATGGGACTATTGTAATGCCATATATTGTGGAGTGAATAGGGAAATATTTGAGATTCTTCAATCCAATTGTAATGGAGAGCTTCATCTCATGCATTGGAAAGATGCCATGTCTTTCTTTACGTGGTTTGCTAGAGTTCAATATTTTGACTCTCGTGCTTATTCTCGTGATTTTTCGCATCCATGCATGAATGTCAATGATTTCCATCATGTTTCTAATGATGATGCTCATGAGCTTGATGACAACCATTCTCCCCATGTTGATTCTCAAAACTCCTTGCATTGTGAATTTTCAAAATCTTGTCCGTGTCGCAATTATATTGATGATGATGATTATGATTATGATTATGATTCATGTGATTCTAAGGATGATAATCAATATAGTGATGAGAATGATGTTGAAAATGGTGAGGTATGGAACTTAGAGGTTGTTCCTCTTTCTCCCACCCCCCTCCCTTGAGAGAAAGTGACTCTCACCCCATTGATGATTGCCCATTGCATGTTGAGAATGATTTGGTTCATGTGGGTTGTGATTGTTCTATTGAGGATGTCATTGAGTGTGAAGCACCTCATTTGGTGGTTTCGGATGATTCCGAGAATTGTATTGAAGTTGATGATGTGAATTTGGTTGGAAAATCCCTTGTTGAGATTTCTTGTGTTCCTTGTGATGTGAGTGAAGTTGTTTGTGAAACTTTTGTTCCCACTCCCTTCCCTCATACCCCTTTCCGAATCAAGACACTCGAGATTTATCCTTCCTTTCCCATCTCTCTTCCTTATTGCCTCCGAACCCCACCACTTGAGGATTTTCCACCTCCTATCCATTCCCCATTGCCTAGTTTGAACAATATTGAGGAAATTGGCTCTCTTGCCACCCAAAAAGAGTTCATTGAGGAGAATGAGGCTTCTCTTTTCCCTTTTTCTCCTTCTCCTTTTGATTCTTCTTCTTATATTCTTATTTTTGCTTTTGATTTTTCTTACTCTTGGTTCCCCACACCCCGTAGGCATAGAGTTGCATATTACTTTGTGCTTGCATCTCATTTGACTCTTGCCTACTTGTTACTATTGGATATGTTTGCCATTTCATATGACAAACTATTGCGATCGTTGTCGGGGTACTTACTAGAAGTAAGAGGTGTCAAGATAATGACGTAAAAGGAGCGCTTCTCGGGAGGAAACCCGTGGGTGTTGGCCATTTGGCCCATGTATACTAATTTTTTCTTGATTTTTGAAGTTTTTGTTTGCCTCAAGCTTTCTTGACGTGGAAATCTTTGCATCCATCTTTGTCATGTCCGGCTATTCTTTCGGTGAGTTCGTTCGTTATTACGGTTCTTTGCGGGACTAGCTCCCACGTCATCACCGGTAATATCCTGCTAACTCACATGCATTCTTTGGGTTGGGCATCTTTATTGCAGGGCATTGGTTGGATGGGTAGATGTGCCCCTCCTAGTTTCGTTTTAGGCCTTGAGGACATGGTCTAATTTGAGCTTGGGGGGAGATTCTATTGTTGCTACTTTGATCTCCGTGTGATGGATTGCTTGCTTTTGTGAATATTTTGGATTTTGTGCATATTTCTTGATTAGTTTCATTGATTTTGTGAATATTTTCTTTCTTTTCTTTTTATTTTACTTTCTTTTCTTTTCCTTGGTTTCCTTTTTCATTTCTTTTCTTTATTTTTCCTTTTCATTCTTTTTCAAGGCAAGCTTTTCTAGATTTTTAGGCATTATTCTTGATTTGGGCAAATAAAATTGGAACTTGTAGGCTAGAATGCTTTTATTCCTAATTGGTAGATGGTTACACGGTCTTCAATGTCTTGGGTCGAATCTAGGATTTAGGTGTTAAGAAAGTTGGTTGAACTTTGGGTAGCATGCGTCTTGAACCCTTGGCTTGTGGTAAGATGGTGTCGATCTCTCTAGTGACTTGAAACCGGAGAGAGTGGTATTTTCTCCCATGTGAGGTTCATTTTCTAACTAGCCCAAATACATATACATATATTGAGTGGCATGGATCCTTGGCATTGACTTTCTTATCTCCCGAATTTGACTATTTCCTTCCCGAGACCGCGACCGAACTACTTTAGGGGACGATAGAGGCATTTCTTTGGGTGACTATTTTTCTTTTTAGTTTAGGAACTTTATTTTCTATTTTTCTCATATATTTTTGTTAGCATTTGCCCCCTTGCTAGCCATTTGAGCCTTGCCCCTTCATTTCTTATAAGCACATTACAAGCCTAATAGCCTTTGTTTTGTTTTCACCCTTAGAAGTGATAGTGAAGCTTTGTGTTATGATGCTTGTTGGTTTTGAATGATTATGCAAAGTTGAGGAATGATTGTTATTGGCATGAATGGCAAAGTTTGGAAAGTATGTTTTATATAGTGAATAAATAAGCAAAAGAAAAAGTTTTGAAAACGCCAAAAATAGACAAAAACAAGGCATGAGAAAAGTTTCAATTGAAAAAAAAAAAAAAAAGAGAAAATCAAATCAAGAAAAGTGCAAAAAGAGTTCTAGTTTAGAATTGTTGTTGAATAAGCTTGGGGGTAACCCCAAATAAGTGGTATGAGTTTGTATTTGGTTCGTTTTTCTTGAGTTGAGTTCTTTCATAGCGCTTCACTTAGGGTATGAGCACCAAATTACCAAATTTGTTCCACACCTTACCCCTAGCCTACGTTACACCCTAAAAAGTCCTCTTGACCCTTTTTAGTTGAGTCATTGTCGGTGGAGGGAGGATTTGGTCAAGTTTATGGAATGGGATTGTCATGCTAAGATGTCGGGTAGCCTAATTTTGTTTTTCGGCGCCTTCGCGGCGTCTCGAGACGCTATTCTCAAGGGTGGATAGGATCTAGAGATTTGACGTGGTATGCTCGGTTGTAGGGGAATTGATTAGTGCTTACCCTTAGTTCACTTTGCTTGGCATTTGAATCTTTCACTCGATTTAGGACATTGGTTAGCGTGCATTCGTCTATTTAGTTAGTAATATTAGGATTCTTTTGTGCTCGTTCCATAATAAAGGCCCTTATCTTGAGTTTTGTAGTTTCATTTTCCATTTTCTTTTTCTTTCTTTTCTATTTTCTTTTCCTATCTTTTCCATTTTTAGATCTTGCCTTGATTCGAATTTTTGGAAGAGTTATGGGTGTTTCTCTTTGGAAACCCTTGCGAGATCCCACTCGCCCTCATGAGCGATTGTGGGGTTCAAAGAGCTTCTTGCATGCGCTTAAATGCAACCGTGATTCCTACGGAAGTGAGTTAGTGTGCATTCTTGTAGATCTTATTTTCGTAATTTTGATTTTGAATAATTAAGCTCATTCTCCTCCCCGTTTCTCATTCTAGCTTTGCTTGAGGACAAGCAAAGGGTTAGCTTGGGGGAGTTTGATGAGCGACATTTATGTCGCTCTTAGCTTAGGATTTTAGTTTATTTTATTAGCATTTTATTATTATTTTCGCTTAGTTTTATCGTTTTTAGTTCGTTTATCGCATTTTTGCATTAATCGTTACATTTTCTCGTCGTGCGCATATTTTAGTCGTTTTTGCTCTAAATATGCCTTTTGCGCGCATTCTCGTTGCGTAAGGTTCTAGTTCGCTTTGCTTGACACTTGAATCTTTCACTCGATTTAGGACATTAGTTAGCGTGTACTCATTTATTTGATTGGTAATATTAGTGTTCTTTTATACTCGTTCCATAATAAAAGCCCTATCTTGGATTTTGTAGTTTAATTTCTTTTCTTCTCTTTTCTTTTCTTCTTCTTTTCTTCTTCTTTTCTTTCTTTCTTTTCTTAGTTTGTGCTTTTCATTTTTAGTCTTGCCTTGATTAGATTTGCTTTTTTTTGTGTTTGTCAGTTTTAGGATTCTAATAGTTGCTCATTCTTTCCTAGTTGAGTTTAGTTTGCTAGAGCCTAGCAAACGCTTAGCTTGGGGGAGTTTGATGAGCGACATTTATGTCGCTCTTAGCTTAGGATTTTATGTTAGTTTTTATACTTTTTTATAGTTTTTATAGCTTTTTGTGTGAATTTTATAAGTTTCGTTCCATCTTGTGCTTTATAGGTGATTATGATGAAAAGTGATGGAAAACAAGTAGAATCAAGCCAAAACAGGGCTTGTGCGATCGAGTGATGGTTTGTGCGCCCGAACAGAGGAATGCAAATGGGCAAGAGGAATATCCAGTTCTGTGCGATCGAACGCGCTCTGTTGTTTGGTCGAACATGATTGATTTTTGGAGTCAGAATGCCTCTAATTTGGGATGCGACCGCAGAGCCTACTACTCGACAGCACAGGTTTTGTGCGATCGAACGTGCTCTGTTGTTCGGTCGCACAGGATTGGTTTTTGGAGGCAGAATGTCTCTAATTTGGGATGCGACCGCACAAGGTTATCTACTCTACCGCACAAGAGTTGTGCGCCCACACAAGGCCTTTCGTTCGAGCGAATCATGCTGCAGAGGAATTATGAGCCAAAGAAACCCCATTCAACCAAACAGGGTTCTTCGTTCGGTCGCACATGACGAAGGAAATGTTCTTCGCTGCCTTTGCTCGCACAGGTCTGAAGGAAATAGTGCCCTTGGTCCAAGTATGCATATAATATTAAGTCTAATAAATGCGGTTCAGTATTAATTAACAAGTTAATAATTCAGTGAGATCAAGTGAGCTGAATGCCTAGCTAGAGGCTGCTTCAGTTCAAGTGGAATTAATTATATTAATCCACAGCTTACTCTTGACTGAACCCGTAGGGTCAAACAAATAGTACGTAAACGGATCAAGTATTTAATGGCATTAAATACTCCATCTATGGATATTCGGAATCGACGGATCTTGGTTTCAGTGGGAGATGAGATCGTCACAAGTAAGAAATGAATACTCCGGAAACGATTATTACCGGAAACGGAAATATGGATCGTATCGGAAATATAAATATTATCCAATTCGTAAATGTTGCCGGAAACGGAAACATGGTACGTATCGGAAAATATTAATGGAAATGGAAATATTGCCGGAATCGGAAATATTGCCGGAAACGGAAATATTGTCAGAATCGGAAATATTATCGGAATCGGAAAATAATTCCGGAAACGGAAATATTAAATATTTGTTCGAAACGGAAATTAATTTCGGAATCGGAAATATTCAATATTGTTCGTATCGGAAATAAATTCCGGAATCGGGAATTTAATCGGAAGCGTATCGTACGAATTAGCATCGGACGAGGCCTGCCAGACGAAGGCCCAGCATGAAGCCGGGCCATCGCCCAGCAAGCCAGCGCGCCACAACGCACCAGCCAAGGCTGCGCCAGGCCCACCGCAAGGCAGGCCCAGCGCGCGCCAAGGCTGCGGCAGCGTGTGGGCCTCGTGGCAATGGGCTGCGAGTGCTCGCGGGCTGCGCGCACGCGCATGGCGCCCCTCGTGGGGTGTTGTGCGTGCGTGTGTGTGTTTGTGTTCATATACGAATCCTAAAGCTATCAGGATTCGATATATGATTAAATTCCTAATCCTAAAAGGATAAATTAATTAAATAAGAGTTCTACTAGGATTCTAGTTTAATTAATTCGTATCCTAGTAGGATTCCAGTTCCTTTTCCATACCTCTATAAATAGGTGCCTAGGGTCATAATTTATAGACACAATTGAAGTATTCTAAAAGGTAAGATTTTGAAGAAAAATCAGCCATACACTTGCACCTAAATAGCTGAAATTCCTAAGCAACCTTAAGGGCGATTCTAGTTGGTCAAGCTTAAGGCGGATCCGGACGTGCTGTGGACTATCTACAAAGGGACGACACTTGGAGTCCTAAAGACTTGTTCTTGTTCAGTTCGGGCGCAGCTAGGGAGGGCACGCAACAAAGTGTATGCATCTAAACTATGCTAAATGATTATGTGTAAATAATATGTTTCCTGGCATTATGGTTTTTCCGCATGATTTATGTTTATTCATATGTATCATAACCTAACAGTGGTATCACGAGCCTCTTATTATTTTCATAATCTAAATTGCATAAACATGGTTAAATTTTACAAATTTGCAAAGAATTAAAAGGGGTGATTAATTTTCGTAATTGTTAATTAATTGCAAATTGCGTTTATTTAATTATATGTACGCAGTTTTTCGGCAGTTTTGTCGTGACTCATCCAAATCGAGTGATTTTTGTGTCAATTCCGCATGTAAAAGGCATTATAAAATTTTGACAAAACTAGTATTTTTCGGCCGAACCCAGAATTCCCAAATTCGAAGCCTAACTATGACTTTTCGGAGGTTTTAGTTTTTCGAACGCAAAAGTTTGTAAATTTAAGATGTTAAATTAAATATTTGTGATTCTTGTTGATAAATCTTGAATTTTTGATTGACCTACAGTATATGTTTAACAAGTTTGAATGCCTAGCCTTGTTAATTATACAACCTAATTTGTAATTATGATTAATTTGTTGAAATTCGAATAATTTAGAATTAATTTGATTTTCATAATTAATTAATAATTTAATTAGGTATCCATGATTAAAATCCACCATAAAAATTGTTAATTTATGTTAAATTTTTAATTTTTATGACCTAGATTTGAATCCATGTTAATCGGAAATTAATTGATTAATAAATTTTCAATTTTTCGCCCTAAAATTATGAAATTAATATGTTTTATTAATTTGTCATTAATTTTGAATTAAAAATTTTAAATTTTTATGAAAACGCTCATTAATGTTGCACGCACAAAGCAATAGAAGCTACGTGTTACCCTTAAGGGGTGTTGTATAGTGCGGGAACGCGACGACGAGCAAGGGAGCTCGTCGCCCGTGCGGTACGAATGCAGCGAGCAACATAGCGCATGGCGCGCGCACGAGGCAAGGGAGCCTGTGCGTGTGTGCTGTGTGCTGTGGCGATGGGCGAAGGGCGAAGGCATGGCACGAACAGAGGCGCGCGCGCGCGCGAGGGCGAGAGCTGGTCGCCCAGCGATCGCTGCTCTGCGCACCAACACGCGTGGCCTCGAGGGCTTGCTTGCGCGCGAGCGAGCGAGCACTCCCATCGTGGATGCTGCGATGCATGCGGGCGAGCAGGCTGCGCGCAAGCGTGGCTTGGCTTGCTGCGTTTGCGCGTGGCTGCTGCTGCGATGAGCCATGGGCCAGCGATAGGTCGTGCACTCGACGGGGCTTGGGCGCAAGCCCAAGTGCTCGTCATGTTACGATTATCAAGTTTTAAATTTTAATTTGAGATTTTCAGTTCATATAATTTTAATTAATTTTAAAATTAATAATTTAAATTGTTTTCTTGGATTTTAATTTTGAATATTATAATTATTATAAATTTTAATTTATTCTAATTATTTTACTAAAATTAAAAACCTTGAATTAATTTAAATTCGACTGAAAATAAATTAAATAAGTGAATTCAATTATAAATTTATATGAGCTTTAAATTTTAATTAAATTTGTATGTTTCCGATTAGACTAGAAATACATTTTTATGTTTAAAATTAGTAAAGCATATGAATTTATTGGTTTAAGTGGGAGCAATTTTAGTCATAAACTCTTAATTAGGTCTAAAAATCCTTTAAGGTTAAACAACTTGATTAGAATTAATAAGGACTGAATAATTGGTAGATTATTGGTGCCCTTAATTAATTGCTGCAAATATTTATGTGATAGTTTTCTTCAATCTTAGTAATAGTTTTCCGCCATAGCGAGGTGTAACTTATCGATACTAAAGGGGTAAGGTACACAAATAATTGTGAGTACATGTTAGTTTTGGTGAAACTCAACGATATAAGTAAGGAGTCCTTTTATGTCGTGGCAAAATCGATAGGTTTACCTAATAAGCTCTTAGACGTACCTATCAACCAAGAGTAGTTTCTAGACTATTAGCAAAAGGATTTTGCTTACCTAAAAGATTTTAGAATTGAGTCTAAATACATAATGTGCTTAATTCTTCAATGGTTTTTAGGACCTTGGAATCATTTTATTCACACCTGTCGGAACAATAAATTTGAATAAAATGCTAATAACTTGTTTAAATTGCATGATTGCTTTAATTTTCAAGTTATTATTCATGATAAATGTTTAGACTTTGCATGCTTCAATGAATGTTTTAATTATTGTTTATAATTAAATATCTTGTACTGCAGTAAATCCTTTTAGAAAGGTAACAGTAAATTTCCTCGATTGGTAATGAATCCAAGAACGATTCATGAAAATGAGAGAAAATGAGCAATTTAAAATGTACGTTTCTTTTAGCGACTTTTATGGTTGTTTTCGAATATCAAAATCGAATGGCGAACCGATTGGTGCTTGTGGATTCAAAAAGACAATGTAGTTTTGAGATCATAAATCATTGAGTTTAAACGCTCAGCTTTACCAATGGTTAACAACCTAATATCTTTGTCCATTTAATTCTCGAATGGGTCTAGTCCCTAGACATTCGAATAGATCGATGCTTAGAGAACTTTAGAAGCTTCTGGTAAGATCATATTCAACATAAATTAAAATGGTAAAGAACCTTGTTGGTGACATTGGACATGTCTAACAAAGTATAAAAGTCAACACTAAATAATTCAATTCTTAAGACTATAAGAAATGGTACAAGAAATAGGAAAACAAGGAACAAATGAAAGGAATTTACGATTCCATTTCTACCTATAAGTTTATGTTTAAAGAGAAGTGACCTAGAAATCAAACTTCCTTGGTATCATATACCTCTTGAGGTTCTTACTTCGGTAATAACTCAAACAATGGAAGCTAGGCTACACTAATGGCCTACAAGTGGGAAATGAAGCATGGCAATGCTACATTAGTTGTAGGGTCATCTAGTTTGTTTTAAGTCCTTTCAAAGGCTGGAACTTAATGGCTATTTTGTTCCATAATCAGCATACCTAAATTTCTGCTTCAAACACAGAAAGACTCGTATTCAAGAAAAACAAAAACAATGTTTGTTTGTTTATTTGAATGAAATGGTCATTTCCGGGATGAGTCAATATGCTTGATTAAAACAATCAACTCTTTAACAATAAAAACTTTACTAGGTTCAGATCAACCCCTTGATTTGACTTCCACTAATCTTTGGCATTATTTGCTTAGACCATATCAACAAGTTAACATTCAAAAGCTCTATTTTGATGGACTTTTGAAAGTTCATTGATTTCTAGATCAATTTAAGACAACTAGTCTTACTTGTTGAAAGTAACAAAAGATATGAACTATTGTTAGAACGCCTAGACAATAGAGTTCAAAGTTAAAGAAAGGTTTTATGACTTTAATATTTCACACAGATTTGAGTGAATATAGGTTTATTTACTAATGTGATATAAGTTTGAATCTGTTTGGCTAGTTGAAAGATTCAGAAGTATAAATCCCACTTGGTAAGAAATCATAAAGATCTAGGATAGATCATGTTAATGATTGCTTGAGACCAAAAATGAACATCAATGATTGTGTGTTGTAATTTCACAATCTAGCTCCATGAGATATGGCATATCTAAGTGAAATGATCGAAGTCAATTAGTACTTGATTCGATCAATGATGAATCATAAAGACTTTTCCTATAATTTCTAAAACAAAATGCTCAACTACCACCAAACTAAACCAAATTCGTCAAAGCTATTGAAAAGTAATTTCAGGATATCTTTTCAATTATATATATCTAAAGAGTTGCTAAACTCAGTGGGAGCTTAGTGTTTGTTATTCAACAAACTAAGGCCCAAGTATAGATATATGTTTCATTGTGATTTATTCAAATGAGACACAAGGGTATTGTTTCTACCACGAATTTTTGAGAACATAATGTTTGTTTGCTCGAAATAATGTCCTTTTGGAGATTCGTTTCCAAAATGACAAGTGGGAGAAAATAGACCTCGAAAGTCTTCGAGGCGAACAACAAACATAAATGGACATTCCGGAGACATAAACGGACATTCCGGAGGCTTTTCGAAGTTCTTTAGAAAATCCGAACACGTATTCTTTAAGGACTTTAGAAGTGGCTTTTAAAGAATAGACATCTCTTAGAAGACTTTACAAGTGCTTCAAGGAGAACAGAATATTCAAAGGACTTTCAAGTGGCTATTGATATTCTATTGTTTGATGTTCTATACCTAAGTAGGCATAGAGTTCAAATCACTGAACTATGAGATTCTTCTATTAGATAGTGAAGAAACATGGAGTTCAGGTCACTGAAGCTATGCGATTCTTCTATTAGATAGTGAAGAAACCTACAACTTGCAGTCAAACTATTATCATGTAAATTAATGAGTTTGTGACCTGTAAGAAAGCTATGACGAAACCCAGGTTCCCTAAAATGGTTAGAGGCCATATATAGACTCAAATGTTTTAAATGGTTAGAGGCCATAAAACATACTCAATGTTTTGATGACAAAATAGACATTTTGTTGATTTGCAAGAATAGTTTCACACTTATTTGTTGCAAATTTGTTTTAAGGATAAAAACCATCAAACATAGAATTGTGTTCACACACAAAGCTAGATTAGTTGCTAAAGGTTACAAGCAAATTCATGTCATGGATTGTGTTGAAACCTCATGCATAATCGTAATGCTCAAGTCTATAATTCAAGCAATGATTGCATATTGGTACATATAGCAATTGGATGACAAAACGTATTCCTCATTCAAATGATGGAAGAAACTATGTACATAGAATATCATAGGATTTGTGGATCCAAATAATGCTTGAAAAGGAAAGCTAGCTTATGAAATCTAAGTACAGATTTAAGCAAGCAATTGGGAATTGGAACTGTATTTTAGTGAAGCTAATAAGTATTTTAGTTTCATAAAATGTACATGATTCTTATAGATATATAAGAAGTTTAGTGGGAGTACATAAAACTTAATTGGTCCTATGTGTATCACACACATATCTCTCTATTGTGAAATAACATTCAAATGCTAATGACTTAGATTTGAAATTATTCATCAATGATGGACCAAGGCGAAACATAGTACATACTGGGTTTTAAGATCTATTTTACAAAGATCTTATATTATTGTTTTGGATTAAGTAATGGAATTTACTAAATCAAACACGAAAGGCTCCATTGGAGATATTCGACCCATGTGAATAAATCTAAGTAATGAATGTTTGAACTATGTATAAGCATTTACTAAGTTAAACATCAAAGGATCTAAATGAGATTCTAAACCTATATTATATGTCAAAGAATTTAGCTGGATTTAGTATCTACTGAAACTAGATGAGCTAAAGTTACATGAATGAATTCAATTGGGAATTATTCTGCAAAAGAATTTATCATGTATAATTTAATATGAGGATCGCCAAAAACGTATCGTATGACTTTAGGCATGACAAACATATACCAATCTCTATTGGTCTAAGTAAAGATCAACTAGATTGAGATCAAGAAAAACTTATGGTACTTGAAAAAGTACATAGGATTGGTTCTTGATTCAAGGAAATAAAGCTATGCTAAATATTGATGCTACACGCATAAACACTGGCAAAGGATCAAGCAAGATCCCTTTGGAGTTAACCATTAGCAAGGACGAGCTATAGAGCATCGTGTTTTGAAATGGAAACATGGATTGGAGACCATGAGTTGTTGCGTGGGAAATTAAATATTAATTTCTATGTTCTAAGATACAGCTGGAAAGTCTTCCACATATCTGTGAACTGCTTGGATAAGTAAATCCAAACAAAGCATCACTAGCAACCTAAACAGTTGAAGTAAAAGTACTTATTGCCTAAGAAGCAATAAAACAGGGTTGTTTATGTTAAAGAATTCTTCACTGAACTTGGGTAGATCACATGTCTGTTGACTTAATGGTTATTCATTGCAAAATGCGTAGAACCACTAAAGTAGCATGAAAGACTAGATCACAAAATAAACATACTCAGAAGATCTTATCATCATATCTCGAAGAACATTCGATGAAAAGGATATTAAGATTGGCAAAGCATGATAACTAAACCTATGCAACAAGTGAGAAGCAACACTCACATTGTAGCACTGGAAATCAAGCATAGCTTTGAATTCCATGAACTGATTTAAAGATGGGTTTGAGGCCCATGGTTGTAAAACATTGGGGTTGAACATTTATCATATATGAAATGCATTTTCATATTCCATTTAATCTTGGTTTAGTATTAAATGATGAGTCCCTTCAATTTGACGATATATTCAAGATAGACTGTCAGGACCAGTCCTGTGACTAAGAAATGTCTATCAAGTGAACTTGAATGTCAAAAGTTGAAAATGGTCCCTGGTCGGAGTTTTCTATAAAGATGGACGCATAGAAAACGTTAGACGACTAGAATGCAAGATGACTAGTAGCTTTGTTTCTTGAACTATGTAGACATGGCAATGTCGTAATCATTTGCATAGATACTTACTTTGGGAAGACTAGTATCGGACAGACCTATGGAACTTTACTATAAGAGATGAAAATCTGTCATAAGTAAATTTCATTAAAATTATTAGACACTAAATCCTCAATACGTGAGTGATTTGAGATTACTTGTTTGAGAACTGGTTACTTTGACGTTGACCAACCGTTGCACCGTAAAAGGAGGCTATAAAGGCAACGCTCAGGTAATCACCTATCAAACGAAGTCTAATCTCAAGATCGCAAGATTGGGATTGTCCTCCCATAAATCAGGATGAGATGCTTAAAAGTTGTACAAGGCCACTCGGAGAGCTAGAAACTGTAAAATGCATGGCCGTGCTCGGATGAATCATAGGCTATGATTATCTGCTTATTTGATCAGTTGAACTCTGAAACCGAGAAACACCTCTGGACATAATAAGGATGACAACTCTTACCTTATGTTCAAGAGCAAGCATCGAGCGACAAAGGAATTTGGAAATGCACACTTGTCCCTAAGGACAAGTGGGAGACTGAAGGAAATAGTGCCCTTGGTCCAAGTATGCATATAATATTAAGTCTAATAAATGCGGTTCAGTATTAATTAACAAGTTAATAATTCAGTGAGATCAAGTGAGCTGAATCCCTAGCTAGAGGCCGCTTCAGTTCAAGTGGAATTAATTATATTAAAGCACAGCTTACTCTTGAATGAACCCGTAGGGTCACACAAATAGTACGTAAACGGATCAAGTATTTAATGGCATTAAATACTCCATCTATGGATATTCGGAATCGACGGATCTTGGTTTCAGTGGGAGATGAGATCGTCACAAGTAAGAAATGAATACTCCGGAAACGATGATATTACCGGAAACGGAAATATGGATCGTATCGGAAATATAAATATTATCCAAGTCGTAAATGTTGCCGGAAACGGAAACATGGTATGTATCAGAAAATATTAATGGAAATGGAAATATTGCCGGAATCGGAAATATTGCCGGAAACGGAAATATTGTCAGAATCGGAAATATTATCGGAATCGGAAATTAATTCCGGAAATGGAAATATTAAATATTTGTTCGAAACGGAAATTAATTCCGGAATCGGAAATATTAAATATTTTTCGTATCGGAAATAAATTTTGGAATCAGGAATTTAATCGGAAGCGTATCGTACGAATTAGCATCGGACGAGGCCTGCCAGACGAAGGTCCAGCACGAAGCCAGGCCATCGCCCAGCAAGCCAGCGCGCCACAACGCACCAGCCAAGGCTGCCCCAGGCCCACCGCAAGGCAGGCCCAGCGCGCGCCAAGGCTGCGGCAGCGTGTGGGCCTCGTGGCAATGGGCTGCGAGTGCTCGCGGGCTGCGCGCGCGCGCATGGCGCCCCTCGTGGGGTGCTGTGCGTGCGTGTGTGTGTTTGTGTTCGCATACGAATCCTAAAGCTATCAGGATTCGATATATGATTAAATTCCTAATCCTAAAAGGATAAATTAATTAAATAAGAGTTCTACTAGGATTCTAGTTTAATTAATTCGTATCCTAGTAGGATTCCAGTTCCTTTTCCGTACCTCTATAAATAGGTTCCTAGGGTCATAATTTATAGACACAATTGAAGTTTTCTAAAAGGTAAGATTTTGAAGAAAAATCAGCCATCCACTTGCACCTAAATAGCCGAAATTCCTAAGCAACCTTAAGGGCGATTCTAGTTGGTCAAGCTTAAGGCGGATCCGGACGTGCTGTGGACTATCTACGGAGGGACGACACTTGGAGTCCTAAAGACTTGTTCTTGTTCGGTTCGGGCGCAGCTAGGGAGGGCACGCAACAAAGTGTATGCATCTAAACTATGCTAAATGATTATGTGTAAATAATATGTTTCCTGGCATTATGGTTTTTCCGCATGATTTATGTTTATTCATATGTATCATAACCTAACAAGGTCCCGGTGTTTGCTCGAACGGTTCTTTTATGTTCGGTCGCACAAAGTGCGACCGAATGGCTGCGCGGCCCTGCTCTTATTCGAATTTTGGCTTCTATTTGGGGAAACTTATAAATAGATTTTTCGATTATTTTGTTAAGGGTAGAATTTTTGTTGATAATTTTAGATTTTCAAAGTTAGTTTTTCAGCATTTCTAGAGAGAGAAACTCTCCTCATGTAATTCTCTAAACTCTTCTTCTAATTTTGTGCAATTCAATTCAATTTCTTAATTCTTGCTTTTGTTGTGATTGTTGATTGTTCTATAATTCCTTCAATTCTTGAATTCTTCTTGATTTTACTTAGTTACTTTGATCCTTAATTTCTTGTTGATTGTTCAATTGATTGTTCTATTATTTGATTCTCTCTTCCTAATCCTTCAATTTCATGCTTGCTAGCGTAGAATTAATGGATTTCTTGATTTCTAGAATGGCTAGTGAGTAGATTTAGGTTAGGGAAAAGGGAGAATCTAGGGGCCTAATTAGGGGAATTTGATGATTTAATTGATTAATGATTGATGTGATTAAATTGATTTAGTGCTAGGATTTTCCATGATCAATTGAGTAGTAGTTGCAAATGCTAGTTGATTGAGTTGGATTGGAATGTATGATTTAGGTTTGGAAAGACATTGTGAGCCTAATTCATGCAAGTGAATGATAGTTCCTATTATATGCAATATAATCTAGCTTAGGACTATGCGAAAGCTTTTCTATAGGCTAGGTTGCTTCGCGTGCTCTATCCGAGAGGTGGCGAGTACGTCATTAGTTTTCATTCCCCTATGTGCTATTTCATTGCATCATTCATGATTACTATATGGTAGTTCATTTCCCCCGATTTCCCTATACTATCCCCAACTCCCTAACGTTTAGCTTCCTTGATTCAATCTAGTTTAATTGTTAGTTTAGCTTCATAGTGATAACTAAAATCAAACCTCTTGTTCGAATTAGCTTGACATTTAAACTCGAGAACCATCGTTTCTTTGGGATGATCCCTTTATTTGCCACTATAATTCATATAGTTGGTTGGTCTAGTGGTTCTATAAATTTTGTTTGATTTTGGCGTTGATCTTTCAACGACGGAAAAACGTCCTATCAAGAGAGCCCGAGTTGTGGACGAAAGAGGCGGAGGGTTTGAGGAGTTTTGAACCATGAGAGAGGAGAGGGGAGAGGGGTGAGGGGTGAGAGGAGAGAGAAGGGAATCCTCCAGGCTAACAGAAGAAATGAGGAGGAGAGAGAATTAAAATTTGGAGTATATGCCTATCTAACTTTGTTGAAGCAAACATTGGAGTGTACGTGTCAACAGATGATACGTTGTTGACGCGAACACTTAAATGCCCCCTTCGAAAATTATTATGAAAGTGAACAACAAAAATTTTCACTACAATAACCCTTTATAATGTTTGACCCGCGTTGACTTACGGGTTGTTGAAGCATATTTCTCTATGTATGCTTTAACAAGGGGGTTGCAATGTGGGTTTTTTCTACTAGCATAGTACCGAGCCCGAATGATTTTGAGGGCTAACATCCTCCCATTCATATGAATGCCACAGACCCCGACATATATGGTGTCCATGACCTTTTGTGCTACGTGTTTGTCAACACATCAGAGATTGAGGCCGTCAGGAGACCTTTTTACATAGAATACCACCTTCTAGAACAAAGTTTGTTGATTGCAGACGCAAAGACCTTTGATTCTTTCTTGAAAAATGTGGCGGATATTCGGAGGTTTGTAGGTACCTTAGAATGTCTAAAAACCAAGGTTCGTCTTCCTCAGGTTCGACATCATCAATAGCATGGACATATGATGCTTCTTGACGGGTTTCGATTGTAAGTGGCATTTCATCCATACCGTTTGGGATGTTGATCATTGAGGCTAACTTCGCCAGTGCATCGGGGAATTGATTCTCTTCCCTAGGTAGGTATGTATAACAAAGCTCTTCAACTTGTTTGGACAGCTTCTCGAGGTAGGACTGGTAAAGGGCCAAGTTTTCACTTATGACCTTCCATTTGCCGGAAATCTGGTTGATGATCAGGGAAGAATCCCCGTATACTCAACGTTTCTGGACACCCAATGCAATGGCAGCTTCCAGACCCATAATGCAGGCTTCATACTCAGACGCATTGTTTGTAACCTTGAAATGTAGCTTTGCAGAGATTGGAGTGTGAGTGCCGTCAGGAGCTAATAGGATTACCCCAACACCGCATCTGCATTGACTGGAAGCACCGTCAAAGTGCAACGACTAACTTTCGTCACTTGTCATTAGAATTTTCTCATCGGGTAGGTCGTAACTTTTTTCTTTTACTTCGATAGGACAATCAGCTGGGAAATTAGAGATCGATGAACCCTTGATAGAATTTTGAGGGATGTATTTCAGATCAAATTCAGCTAGCATAACCAACCATCTGGACAGCCGTCCGTTGAGAGCCGGTTTTTTGAATTGAGAGGATCTGCTTTGCAAATTACATGCACTGTATAGGAGAGCATGTAGTGTCTGAGTTTCTTTGTGGCCCAAACCAAGGCGATACTGAGCCTTTCGAGTTAAGTATATCTGATTTCGTACTTGAGTAGCTTCTTGCTCAAATAGTACACGGCGTTTTCTTTGCCTTCGATTTCTTGGGCGACCATGGCCCCAACTGATGAGTTAGTCGTTGTAAGATAAAGCCTTAGTTGGATACCCGGTATTGTCGGCTTTAACACTGGCTGATTTCAAAGATAGCCCTTGATGGTGCCAAATGCATATTGACAGCCTTCGTCCCATATCTTAGGCTCACTCTTGCAGAGTTTTTGAAATACTAGCTCACAAATCATGGTGAGCTTTGATATGAATCTGTTGATGTATTGTGATTTGCCAAGGAACCCCCCGAATTTCTTTTTCATTCGCTGGTAGTTTCATATCTAGAATGGCCTTTATTTTGGAAGGGTCAGCCTCGATGCCCCGAGAACTGATGACATACCCGAGCAACTTGCCTGACTATGTCACCAAATGCACATTTTTTAGGATTGAGCCTCATATTGTATTGTCTGAGTCTGTTGAAGAATTTTTGAAGCATTGTTGTATGTTTATGACGCTCTTTGGATTTGACGATCATGTCATCAACATAAACCTCAATTTCCCTGTGAATCATGTCACTCATGATGGTTGTGGCTGTTCTTTAATAGGTAGCCCCCGCGTTCTTCTGCCCGAACGGCATGACTGTGTAGCAATATGTACCCCCCTCAGTGATGAAGGTTGTTTTCTCCATGTCTTCCTCTTCCATGGGAATCTGATTGTAGCCTGCATACCCGTCCATAAAAGAGAGTAGGGCATGATTTGTTGTGTTGTCGGCCAAAATGCCGATATGTGGAAGTGGAAAACCGTCTTTAGGGATGGCCCTATTAAGATCTTTGTAACCGACACACATTCGAACTTTTCCATCCTTTTTCGGAACCGGGACGACATTTGCAATCCATTCTGGATACTTGGACTCTCGAATAAACCCGGCCTCTCGCTGCTTAGAGACCTCGTCTTGAATTTTGAGGGAAACTACGGATTTCATGCGACGGAGTTTCTGCTTAATGGGCTTTGGACCTGGAATGAGGGGAATTTTATGTTGACCTATGTGTGGATCAACCCCTGGCATATCATGATAGGACCATGCGAAGACGTCTATGTACTCTGAAAGTAGCTTGACCATATCATCCCGCTCTGCTTGAGATAGAGTTAAAACAATCTGAACTAGTTTTGGATCACTGATGTTAGAAAGGTTAACTTTTTCTGTTTCCTCAATTATGGGCATCCTGTTTTCATGATTTTCAATAGCTTTTAAGATTTCAAGGTCAGTTTCTTGAGAAGCAAAGTTGCTTGAATTAGGAATGTGTTTTGAAGTTGGACTTGAAGAGTAGGACGAAATTGAAGTATTATTGAAATTAGCAATCATTACATCTACAGCTTTGACGTGAAGTTCGGCCTCTAAGGGCACTTGATTGATACAAGAATCTAACCCTAGACTCTTTGACTCGTCACTAGGACTTGAAAATTGAAAGACAGACTCTGGACTTGAAAAACAACCTAATCACAAATGCAGTCATTAGGATATTCCCAGATGTCTACATCATCATCATTATAGTAGAAGATGTTGTTTCCATAGATCTTCGAAGCTTGATCCCAGACTTGGTGCCAGGAACTATATGGAAATGCAGCAAAGCGGCTCTTGTTTGCACTGTTGAGACTCAGGAGGAACATTCTGACCAATATATCTTCCTTCTGGCAGCCCAGGTCGGATACTGTAAGCAAGGACAGTCCACCGATAGTAATTGTCATGGATTGGTTCATCCTTTCCTTGGCGCAGAGCCAGTGGTTTCCTGATGAGGGTGCTCTTATAGTTGAAGCCTTTGGGTGTAAAGCAGGAAGGACCTTCTAGTAGTTCCACGAGCTAGGATTCCCCGAATAGAACGTTATAATCAGTCGGTATGTCGATGACCATGAACTCAGCTTGGTTGCGGTAGGACCCAAAAAAGAAGACCAGCTTCAGGACCCCCAGAATTTTGTATGTAACACCTTGGAGCTTGATTGCTTGTTCCATGGTTAGCATCAGATCGTACTATATGAAGCCTATGGCCTTGAGGGTTGAAAGAGGAAAAATTTTCACTTGGATGTCAGAGGTTAAGTGAGGCTTGGGATCACCCTATCTTGAAGATGTGGCATCAAATGGTGGAAGTTTGGGACCACTAGATCGAAAGATGGCTTGTACATTGTAGAAATCAGATTACATGGGAAATCATCTTCCTCATCTCCGCAATCCTGGGAGATGGCTAGGACCGATGGTGGTTGCTTGGCTCCCAGAGGCAAAGGTAGTGTCTTGTTGTCTACCATGTTCTAGATTAGATGCTTAATCTTGAAACAATTTTCAATGTCATGCCATTTCCCCGATGGAACTTGCAATAGGCGCTCGGGTGCAATCTCTTGGATGTTTTATCCACTGGAGGGTCCTCTGTTGGACCGATAGGAGTAATCAGTTTTATCTCTACCAACCGGTCGAAAGAATCCGAATAGGACATACCCAGATTAGTGAAAATCCTCTGGGGCCTGCTCTGGAAGTTTGCGTTGATTAGTGTTTCCTTTGTTGAAATTGTTCGACTTTTGGAACTGACCCTGAGGAGCTTCTAAAGCGTTGACCTCGTGGACCTTAGATGTTGCTTCAGCCTTTTTACGCTTCCACTTTTCATCTTGTGGAGCTGGTGTTGTGGGTGATTTCATAAGATCGTCTTCAATGTTGACCCCGATGTCATAAGTCCTCTTGAAGCTTTCCAGGCCTAGATTACTTCATGTGGGTATTATATTTTGGCAAGAGCTGGCGATGAAGATCTTGACCAATTCCCTTTCGGAAGGCCGAGTTACCATTCGAGAAGCCATTTCCCTCCATCGGTTGAGATAGGTGGTAAAACCCTCCTGGTGCCCTTGTCTAAGCACTTCCAGCTCTCGGAGAGTTGTTTGCAATTGTATGTTCGGCTGGTATTGTTCCATGAAGTCTTGGGGTACAACATCTCAGGTGCTAGTCTCATGAACTTTCATGGAGTAGTACCACTTCTGGCAAACTAGTTCCAAGGACATGGGGAACACTACAGGGTACAGGTCATGATCAACCCCCTTGATTGCCATGGTGGCTCTGAAATTCTTGAGATGGTATTTGGGGTTGTCTGTTGACTTGAACTTAGGGATATCATTGGCAGAAAACTTGTCGGGAAAATTGACCTTCCCCTTGAGATTATCTTCCATCGAGGTGTCAAAGTAGTTTTCTTTGTTAGTTACCCGGTGGACCATGCTTTCGATATTCTTAGTAAGATCAAGCGAAGCTGCAGCTTGCTCCATGACACCCATGCGGTTAATCATAAGCTCCATATTAGTATTGATACTAGCTACGGCGGCCATGAGGTGGGAAATTTGATCAACACCTTCCATTGGTTCTTGAATTGGTTCTTGAGAGGGGTTTGAAGTTGATTTGCTGAAGACGGACTTGCTGCATGTTCGATACCGGCTAAAAGGGAGGCTACGACTGATGGAGCTCTCTTCAGTTTATCTCCTTTTTGGCGAACCCACAAGATCCTTTGATTCCTTGAGAAACACAGGACACGACATGACTTTAGAACTTGGACTTCCCAACACATGACATGGTATGCATGCAGATGAATGAGACCTAGACTGACTCTAAGTGCCACTCCGAAGATTCGAGATTTTGGACATTGTACTTGCATTGCTATGGGAAGTTCCAACCCTTTCGAATTTGAACTTGTATCGGAATTTACATCCCTTCGGAAATATTTCAGAGGAATTCAACCCATTTGACTTTATACTTGTATCGGGATTTGCAACCCGTTGGAAATGTTTGTAGAGGAGCTTCATTCTTTTGTATTAAGTGAAGGCTACATAAGATTTTAGAAATATTTAAGAGGGAGTTTCAACCCAACAATAGAACTTGGAATATTTTAGGGGAATTTCAACCCAACAATAGAACTTGGAATATTTTCAGGGAATTTCAACCCGACATTGGAACTTGGAATATTTTAGGGGAATTTCAACCCGACAATAGAACTTGGAATATTTTAAGGGGGATTTCAACCCGACAATAGAACTTGGAATATTTTAGGGGAATTTCAACCCAACAATAAAACTTGGAATATTTTAGGGGAATTTCAACCCGTGGGGAAATTGAATTTGTATTATCTCTAGGGATTTTCAACCCGTTGGAAGTGTTTTTTGGAATTTGTATGGGGTTTGATTATTTCAAGGGATTTTCAACCCATTGGAAATGTTTTGGAATTATTTCAAGGGATTTTCAACCCATTGGAGGAGATTGAATTTTGTATTATTTCTAGGGATTTTGAACCCATTGGAAATGTTTTTTGGATTTTGTATTATTTCTAGGGATTTTCAACCCAATATAAATGTTTTTTGGATTTTGTATTATTTCTAGGGATTTTCAACCCATTAGAAATGTTTTTTGGATTTTGTATTATTTCTAGGGATTTCCAACCCATTAGAGGTGTTTTGGGATTATTTCAAGGGATTTTAAACCCATTGGAAATGTTCTTGAAATTGAATTTGAAACTTGAGTTTGATTTGGAAGTTGAATTTGGAATTCAACAAGGGAAGTTCTTTGTTTTTATAGAAGATGAGACCTTGAAGATTTGAATTTGAAATATGACGGTTTCAAAATTTTTGAACTTGAAAACCCGACATTTTGCCGCCGTGGGTTTGGGGCATAGGAAACTGGGATTTGAGAAATTGGAATTTGAAAATCCGACATTACGCCATCATGGATTTGGACATTTGAGCTTGGGATTTTAAACATAGGACTTGGAATGGGAGGCTTTTGTTGCACAAAAAACAACTCTAGATGCAGTGGTAAATTTTCAAACAATCTACCTACGTACTTTATAAATTTATTGTTTACATTTTGCATTGAAGTTGACATGTATACTTTGTAGGCAAAGCGCCAAAAGTGTTCAAATTATGCAAAGAAGAAAAAACATACTCATCGGCTAGGTCCCGAGACTTATGAAGAAAAGAGGAAGAGATGGAAAGAAAAAGGATTATACCCCAACGGTGGCAACACCCGTGCCAATGATTGGTGGTGTTCGATGCATAGTCTCGACAAAAATGGGAAATATGTAATTGTTAATCCCGAAACAAAAGAGGCTTGTGATAAACTAGTAAGTAAATGGAGTGATATTCAATAATTTGAATTAATATATATATATATATATATATTATACATTTTGTCTACCTTTGTATTAATGTAACAATCACTTTCTATATTGTTTTCATAAAATAGGTTGAATATCAACAAGCATGTGCCGAAGGCAAGGTTTCTTCAGTTTTAAACAAGGATCCCTTGTACATGACTCTTGGACCTGACCCTTCCGGGCATCCAAGAGGTTTCGGAGGGGTACGTGTTGGCTTGAAAAAGGCGTATGGTGAAGAATATCGCAAGCCCACCAACTCAAACTTCAGTGCATCTTCAACAGCTTCAGATACAGCTTCGATGAGAGAAGAACTGAAGAAGGAGATAACTGAGGCAATCCTACAACAGATGGGCCTACAAAGCTTGGAGTTGCCCCGCCGTAGCCCTTTGGATTCATCAAGCCAACCAATTCTTGACCTTCAACCACCTAATGAAGGTCAAGAACCTACTGGATTTCAACCACCTGCTAGAGTTCAGCCGTCTACTGGAGTTCAACCAATGCTTGAAGTTCAACCAATGCTTGGAGTTCAACCAATGCTTGAATTAAAGGTGAGCTGAATTCTGGAGTTTAATTCCGTAATGTTCTTATATAAATTTTGGAGTTTTAATTCATTCAATAACGTGATGGCTAAATTTTTACTTATTGCATATCCTGATGGTTGAATGTTAGGAGGAGACGCCTTGCGAACTACTACACCCGGGACAATCAAATGGTGATAAATTGTATGTGGTGGCCGATGCGAATGCACAACCACAAAGTGACCGACCACTAGTCCACTTCAAGCAAGTCCCGAGTGGTTATTATGCGGTCAGCCCATACAATGTTCATGAAGACTATTTGGATTGGATACTTCCGGTGCCCAACAATTTCCTCCATACTTTGGCCGATGCCTCCGGTTCTTATGTACTATGGCCATTTGCATGGGTGAAGTTTTCAGACGAGGTGTTTTGTGTTTCTAATTCCACGCCTTTCTATTTTGCATAACATTTCCTATATGTTTCAATAAACAAGTTTTTTCATAATCTCTTGGTTTTTGTAAATTAACCTTACAGATCATCAAGAAACTAAAAGCGCCACCAATGAAAGCTAAACAAAAGAAACCACCAACTCAAGCTAGCAAAGATGGTCAACGATCAATGGAGTTGATTGCAAAAGGAAGTTCACAAGGCAAGAGTCAAAACTCCAAACTTAAATCATCGAAAGGTCCAGTTTCTCATGCAAATTTACTTGTGGAATCAAATGTTTTTGACTCTCTTAGTAAGCCGTGCAAATGGTTGCATAGTCTTGTTAGTGAGTTACCGGATGGTAATGCTATTGGAGTTCAGATGGACATGTCATTATTCCACTTTTTCGAGCATGGCACTGAAGGAAATAATGCCCTTGGTCCAAGTATGCATTCTATGATAAGTCTAATAAATGCGGTTCAGTATTAATTAACAAGTTAATAATTCAGTGAGATCAAGTGAGCTGAATGCCTAGCTAGAGGCCGCTTCAGTTCAAGTGGAATTAATGATATTAATCCACAGCTTACTCTTGACTGAACCCGTAGGGTCACACAAATAGTACGTAAACGGATCAAGTATTTAATGGCATTAAATACTCTATCTATGGATATTCGGAATCGACGGATCTTGGTTTCAGTGGGAGCTGAGATCGTCACAGGCAAGAAATGAATACTCCGGAAACGATGATATTACCGGAAACGGAAATATGGATCGTATCGGAAATATAAATATTATCCAAGTCGTAGATGTTGCCGGAAACGGAAACATGGTACGTATCGGAAAATATTATCGGAAATGGAAATATTACCAGAATCGGAAATATTGCCGGAAACGGAAATATTGTCAGAATCGGAAATATTACCGGAATCGGAAAATAATTCCGGAAACGGAAATATTAAATATTTGTTCGAAACGGAAATTAATTCCGGAATCGGAAATGTTAAATATTGTTCGTATCGGAAATGAATTCCGGAATCGGAAATTTAATCGGAAGCGTATCGTACGAATAAGCATCGGACGAGGCCTGCCGGACGAGGGCCCAGCACGAAGCCAGGCCATCGCCCAGCAAGCCAAGCGCGCCACACAAACAGCCACGCCAGGCCCAGCGCAAGGCCAGGCCCAGCGCAAGGCCAGGCCCAGCAGGCCGTGGCAGCGCGCACAGCGCGCGCAGCGCGCGCGGGTGCTTGCGTGGGCTTGTGGCTCGCGCAGGCCTCGCTGCGTGGGCTGCTGCTCGCACGCACGCATGGGCGGCCCATCGAGGCTGCCGTGTGTGTGTGCGTAAGTGTTTTTGTTCGTGCACGTTTCCTAAAACGTGCAGAGTTCGGTTAATGATTAAATTCCTAATTCTATTTGATAAATTAATTAAATTAGAGTTCTTGTAGGATTCTAGGTTTAATTAATTTGTATCTGAATAGGATTCCAATTCCCTTTCCATAACCCTATAAATATGTGGCCTGGGTTCACAATTTATAACGAGTTTCAAAGTATTCAAAGTGAGTTTTTTGAGAGAAAAATTCAGCCACACATCTTGCTCAAAAGTGCCGAAAATTCTAGTACCTTAAGGGCGATTCTAGTTGGTCAATCTTAAGGCGGATCCGGACGTGCTGTGGACTATCTACGGAGGGACGACACTTGGAGTCCTAAAGACTTGTTCTTGTTCGGTTCGGGCGCAGCTAGGGAGGGCACGCAACAAAGAGTATGCATCTAAATTATGCTATATGATTATGTGTAAATAATATGTAATCCTGGGATAATGGTTGTTTCCGCATGATTTATGTAATATCATATGTATCATAACCTAACAGTGGTATCACGAGCCCCTTATTATTTTCATAATCTAAATTGCATGAACATGGTTAAATATTACAAATTTGCAAGAATTAAAAGGGGTGATTAATTTTCGTAATTGTTAATTAATTGCAAATTGCGTTTATTTAATTATATGTACGCAGTTTTTCGGCAGTTTCTTCATTACTCATCCGAATTGAGTGATTTTTGTGTCAATTCCGCATGTAAAAGGCATTCTAAAATTTTGACAAAATTAATATTTTTCTGCCGAACCCAGAATTCTCAAATTCGAAGCCTAACTATGACTTTTCGAAGGTTTTAGTTTTTCGAATGCAAAATTTCGTAAATTTAAGATGTTAAATTGAATATTTGCGATTCTTGTTGATAAATCTTGAATTTTTGATTGACCTACTGCATATGTTTAACAAGTTTGAATGCCTAGTCTTGTTAATTATGCAATCTAATTTGTAATTATGATTAATTTGTTGAAAATTAGAATAATTTAGAATTAATTTGATTTTCATAATTAATTGTAATTTAATTAGAAACCTATGATTAAAAACCACCATAAAAATTGTAAATTTATGATAAATTTTAAATTTTTATGACCTAGACTTGAATCCATAACAATCGGAAATCAATTGGATAATAAATTTTCGATTTTTCGCCCTAAAATTATGAAATTGATAATATTTATTAATTTGTCATTAATTTTATAAATTTTAAATTTTTTATGCAATTCGTTCATATAACTTGCACGCACAAAGCAATGGACGCTTCGTGTTACCCTTAAGGGGTGTTGTATAATGCGGGCATGCGACGACGAGCAAGGGAGCTCGTCGCCCGTGCGGCACGAATGCAATGAGCAAGGGCGTAGTGCACGAGCACAAGGCAGCAGCCCTGCCTTGTGTCGTGGGCCACGAGCAATGGACGAATGGGCATGGGCGAAGGGCGAGCCAAGGCAGTCGCGTGTGGGCAGCAAGCGAGCTGCGCCACAACGCGCACTGCCTCGCGCAAGAGCGCGCAGCCTCGCGCGCAGCGAGCGCAAGCTCGCGTGCCACGAGCGCTGCGCCCAGCGTTGCTCGCGCGCACAGCGAGCGATGTCGCGCGCCCAGCGAGCGATGTCGCGCGCACAGCGAGCGATGTAGCGCGCCCAGCGAGCGATGGCTCACGCGCACTGCGAGCGATGGCTCGCGTGCGACGAGCGCTGGCGCGCGCGCAGCAAGCACCACAGCGTGCGATGGCTTGCGATGGAGATGCAGCAGCTATGCGACGAGCGCATGGGCTGCGCGCACATGGCCAGCGATGGCTGTGTGCGTGCGGCCCATGGGCGTGCAATGCGTAGGGTGTTTGCGTTACGATTAGATCGTTTTGAATGTTTAATTTGAAAATTTCAGTTCACGTAATTTTAATTAATTTTAAAATTAATAATTTAAATTATTTTCTTGGATTTTAATTTTGAATATTGTAATTATAATAAATGTTATTTAATTATTTTACTAAAATTAAAATCATGAATTAATTTAAATACGACTGAAATTAAATTAAACTTTTTGGATTCAATTATAAATTTATATGAGCTTTAAATTTTAATTAAATTTGTATGTTTCCGGTCAGACTAGAAATACATTTTTATGTTTAAAATTAGTAAAGCATATGAATTTATTGGTTTAAGTGGGAGCGCTTTTTAGTCATAAAACTCTTGATTAGGTCTACAAATCCTTAAGGTTAAAACAACTTGATTAGAATTAATAAGGACTGAATAATTGGTAGATTATTGGTGCCCTTGATTAATTGCTGCAAATGTTTACGTGATGCATAATGTGTTATACTAACCAGCTATGTGGGCCATTCATGATAATGAATGGGTGAATGGTATATATTGTATATGTACTGTTTTGCAGGTTATGAAGTGACTAGTATGGCCCAAATAGGATAGAAAATATGGTCTGCGTACCATTAATTTGAATGTAATTGGTCTGAAGTACCAAAGTTATTTTTCAATTGGTCTGAAGTACCAAAGTTATTTTTCAATTCAAATATGGTCTGCGTACCATCAAATAGTTGTAATTAGTTATAGCTTATCCTATTTGAAGAAAATGGTGCCTCCCACGGAGATTTTCAAGACGGACTTTGAAGTCAAAGCTTCAAGATGAAGTCGGGCCATACTAGATCACAAATATCTTATGCATGTTTTAAGTTATTTATTGCTTTTAAATATGTCTTAAAATGCATGAGATCAAAAGCTTGATTATGTTGCATGATTAAGGATTTTAGTTCACTTAAAATCTAACCAACATAGTAAGAGCCTTAAGTTCCAAACTTAAAAATTGTGTTAAAAGGTGCCATGCCAAAATATACACTTGCTTGGATATCCTTTACATCAATCTAGTAATAGTTTTCGCTCAGCGAGGTGTTACTTATTGGTCCTAAAGGGGCAAGGTACACAAATAATTGTGAGTACATGTTAGTTTTGGTGAAACTCAACGATATAAGTAAGGAGTCCTTTTATGTCGTGGCAAATTCGATAGGTTTACCTAATAAGTTCTTAGACGTACCTATCAACCAAGAATAGTTTCTAGACTATTAGCAAAAGGCTTTTGCTTACCTAAGATGTTCTAGGATTAAGTCGACAAACTGTGCTTAGTTCTTCAATGATTTTAGGATCTTGGAATCATTTTATTCACACCTGCCGGAACACATAACTTGAATAAAATGCTTAATAAACATTGAATTATGCATGTATGCTAGAATTTAAGTTTATTAAGAGAAACTGTGAATGGTTATTTATTTGTTTATTCTTTTCAATTGTAGTTTTTAATATGGCAAACAACAATTCATTCAACATTCGATCAATTCTCGAAAAGGAGAAGTTGAACGGGAAAAACTTCCTTGACTGGCAAAGGAACTTGCAAATAGTTCTTATGCAGGAAGAAAAGGAGTATGTCCTAGATGAGGCGATGCCCGAAGCTGCAGGCGACGGGGTCACTCAGGCAGCCCTCAATCGTTGGATTGATGCCAACAAGGATGTGAAATGTCTAATGCTCGCCACCATGAGTGCGGATCTGCAGAAAACGTTCATCAACTCAGATGCTTTCACAATCATCAGTGAGTTGAAGAACATGTTCCAAGATCTGGCTCGACTCGAAAGATTCAAGACTCATAGGCAAATTCTTGAGACCAAGCTTAAGAAAGGCGAGCCAGTAAGTCCACATGTTCTCAAAATGATTGGACTCATTGAGAATATGAGTCGGCTGGATCAGCAATTTTCTCAGGAAATGGCTATAGACACCATCCTCCATTCTCTTCATAGCGGGTATGATCAGTTCAAACTGAACTACAGTATGAATAGTCTGGACAAAACGCTCACTGAGCTTCACGGTATGCTGAAGACCGCTGAAAAGACGCTCAAAAGTGATAAGCAGGATGTGCTTATGGTGCGTGGGGGCAAGTTCAAGAAATCTGGAAAGAAGAGGAATGCTAAGAAAGGTGGCAACAAGGCCAGCCCAACTAAGCAAACTGGCGCCAAATCTGCAAAGAGGAAGGTCAGTCAACCCACTTCTGAATCCGAATGCTTTTACTGCAAGAAGAAGGGGCATTGGAAGAGAGATTGCTTGAAGCTAAAGGAAGATCAGAAGAACGGAACAGTCGTTCCATCTTCAGGTATTTTCGTTATAGACTGTATACTTGCTAATTCAACTTCTTGGGTATTAGATACAGGTTGTGGCTCACACTTATGTTCCAATCCACAGGGACTAAGAAGAAGTAGAAAGTTAAGCAAGGGTGAAGTCGACCTACGAGTGGGAAATGGAGCACGGATTGCTGCATTAGCTGTAGGAACTTACTATTTGTCGTTGCCCTCCGGGCTAGTTTTGGAACTGGAAGAATGTTTCCTTGTTCCAAGTCTTACTAAAAACATCATTTCAGTTTCTTGCTTAGATGCTAAGGGATTTTCCTTTTTAATAAAAGACAATAGTTGTTCGTTTTATTTTAAAGAGATGTTTTATGGATCTGCTAGATTAGTCAATGGACTTTATTTATTAGATCACGACAAACAAGTATATAACATAAATACCAAAAAGGCCAAAAAGAATGATTCAGATCTCACCTATCTGTGGCATTGTCGATTAGGCCATATAAACTTGAAACGCTTAGAAAGACTTCAAAAGGAAGGAATTCTAGAACCATTTGACTTAGAGGATTATGGTAAATGCGAATCATGTTTACTTGGCAAAATGACAAAGCAACCTTTCTCTAAAGTTGGAGAAAGAGCAAATGAACTATTGGGTTTAATCCATACAGATGTATGTGGACCAATGAGTACAAATGCTAGAGGTGGTTTCAGCTACTTTATCACTTTCACTGATGACTTCAGTAGGTATGGTTATGTCTACCTAATGAAGCATAAGTCTGAATCCTTTGACAAATTCAAGGAATTTCAGAGTGAAGTAGAGAATCAATTAGGCAAGAAGATTAAGGCACTGCGGTCTGATAGAGGCGGTGAATATCTGAGCTATGAATTTGATGACCATCTGAAAGAATGTGGAATTCTATCAGAGTTGACTCCTCCTGGAACACCACAATGGAACGGTGTGTCGGAACGGAGGAACAGAACCTTGCTAGACATGGTCAGGTCAATGATGGGTCAGGCCGAACTTCCATTAGAATTTTGGGGACATGCACTAAATACAGCTGCACTCACTATAAATAGAGCTCCGTCTAAAGCTGTCGAAAAGACTCCATACGAATTATGGTTTGGAAAGCCTCCAAATGTGTCTTTTCTTAAGATTTGGGGATGTGAAGTATACGTCAAACGATTAATTTCAGACAAACTTCATCCAAAATCTGACAAATGTATCCTTGTGGGCTATCCAAAGGAAACTAAGGGGTATTACTTCTACAATACATCTGAGAACAAAGTGTTTGTTGCTCGAGATGGTGTCTTTTTGGAGAAAGATCATATTTCCAAAATGACAAGTGGGAGAAAAATAGACCTCGAAGAAATTCGAGTCGAACAACAAACTCTAGAGAATGCTCAAGATGACATTCAGGATGAAACACAGAGATCTTTAGAAGAATCTGGTGAGAATCATGGTCAATCTAGAAATGTTACCCCGCGTAGATCGCAAAGATATAGATCTCAACCGGAAAGGTACTTAGGTATTTTGACGAACGAGAGCTATGACGTTCTATTACTTGAAAGTGATGAACCTGCGACTTACAAACAAGCTATGACGAGCCCTAGCTCCAAGCAATGGCAAGAAGCCATGCAATCTGAATTAGACTCCATGTCTGAAAACCAAGTATGGGATTTGGTCGATTTGCCAGATGGCTATCAAGCCATTGGAAGCAAATGGGTTTTCAAACTGAAAAAGGACAAGGATGGGAAACTTGAAGTTTTCAAAGCTAGATTGGTTGCAAAAGGTTACAGGCAAGTCCACGGTGTGGATTACGATGAAACCTTTTCACCAGTTGCAATGCTAAAGTCTATTCGGATAATGTTAGCAATCGCTGCATATTACGATTACGAAATATGGCAGATGGATGTCAAAACTGCTTTCTTAAACGGCGTTTTAACAGAAACTGTGTTTATGACACAGCCTGAAGGTTTTGAGGATCCAAAGAATGCTAAAAAGGTATGCAAGCTAAAGAAATCAATCTACGGATTGAAGCAGGCATCCAGGAGCTGGAATATACGTTTTGATGAAGCAGTCAGTGACTTTGGTTTCATCAAGAACGCAGACGAATCTTGTGTATACAAGAAGGTCAGTGGGAGCAAAATTGCTTTCCTAGTATTATATGTCGACGACATATTGCTTATCGGAAATGACATTCCTATGTTGAACTCTGTCAAGATTTGGCTTGGGAAATGTTTTTCGATGAAGGATCTAGGAGAAGCACAGTACATATTGGGCATCAAGATTTACAGAGATAGATCTAAAAAGATGATTGGACTTAGTCAAAGCACTTATATCAATAAGGTGCTTGATAGATTCAAGATGGCGGACTCCAAGCGAGGCTACCTACCCATGTCTCATGGAATGACTCTAAGCAAGACTCAGTGCCCAAAAACACTTGATGAGCGTAGACGAATGAATGGGATTCCATATGCATCATTAATTGGTTCAATAATGTATTCTATGATATGTACACGCCCGGATATTGCGTACGCACTCAGTGCTACGAGCAGATACCAGTCAGACCCAGGAGAGGCGCATTGGACTGCTGCCAAGAACATTCTGAAGTACCTGAAAAGGCACAAAGATGACTTCCTGGTCTATGGTGGAGATGATGAATTAATTGTTAAAGGCTATACGGACGCAAGTTTCCAAACCGACAAAGATGATTTCAGATCACAGTCTGGGTTTGTCTTCTGCCTCAACGGAGGAGCAGTAAGCTGGAAAAGTGCTAAGCAAAGCACCCTTGCGGATTCTACAACTGAAGCGGAGTACATTGCTGCACATGAAGCAGCAAAGGAAGCTATATGGCTAAGGAAGTTCATAGGTGAACTTGGTGTAGTCCCCTCCATTAAAGGACCAATAGCCCTGTATTGTGACAATAACGGAGCTATTGCACAGGCAAAAGAGCCTAGACACCACCAGAGAGTCAAGCATGTACTTCGTAGATTTCACCTTCTACGAGAGTTCGTTGAAAGAAAAGAAGTCGAGATAAGCAAAATTGGAACTGATGACAACATATCAGATCCATTAACTAAACCTCTGCCGCAGGCGAAGCACAACTCGCACACTGCAGCTATGGGAATCAAGCATATTGGGGAATGGCTTTGATGTCTCTGTTTAATGTTTTAAAGTTTTAGAGTTTAAATCTTTGTAAAACATTATTGGTTAATCATTCACAATAAATGAAAAGAATTCATTTTTCCATTTAATTTGTGGTTTATTAAATGATGAGTCCCTTCAATTTGACAATATATTCAAGATAGACTGTCAGGACCAGTCCTGTGACTAAGAAATGTCTATCAAGTGAACTTGAATGTCAAAGGTTGAAAATGGTCCCTAGTCGGAGTTTTCTATAAAATTGGACGCATAGAAAACGTTAGACGATTAGAATGCAAGATGACTAGTAGTTCTGTTTCTTGAACTATGTGGACATGGCAATGTCATAATCATTTGCATAGATACTTACTTTGGGAAGACTAGTATCGGACAAGACCTATGAAACTTTACTGTAAGAGATGAAAATCTGTCATAAGTAAATTTCATTAAATTATTAGACACTAAATCCTCAATACCTGAGTGATTTGAGATTACTTGATTGAGAACTGGTTGCTTTGACGTTGACCAACCGTCGCACCGTAAAAGGAGGCTATAAAGGCAACGCTCATGTAATCACCTATCAAACGAAGTCTAATCTCAAGATCGCAAGATTGGGATTGTCCTCCCATAAATCGGAATGAGATGCTTAAAAGTTGTACAAGGCCACTCGGAGAGCTAGAAACTGTGAAATGCATGGTCGTGCTCGGATGAATCATAGGCTATGATTATCTGTTTATTTGATCAGTTGAACTCTGAAACCGAGGAACACCTCTGGACATAATAAGGATGACAACTCTTACCTTATGTTCAAGAGCAAGCATCGAGCGACAAAGGAATTAGGAAATGCACACTTGTCCCTAAGGACAAGTGGGAGACTGAAGGAAATAATGCCCTTGGTCCAAGTATGCATTCTATGATAAGTCTAATAAATGCGGTTCAGTATTAATTAACAAGTTAATAATTCAGTGAGATCAAGTGAGCTGAATGCCTAGCTAGAGGCCGCTTCAGTTCAAGTGGAATTAATGATATTAATCCACAGCTTACTCTTGACTGAACCCGTAGGGTCACACAAATAGTACGTAAACGGATCAAGTATTTAATGGCATTAAATACTCTATCTATGGATATTCGGAATCGACGGATCTTGGTTTCAGTGGTAGCTGAGATCGTCACAGGCAAGAAATGAATACTCCGGAAACGATGATATTACCGGAAACGGAAATATGGGTCGTATCGGAAATATAAATATTATCCAAGTCGTAGATGTTGCCGGAAACGGAAACATGGTACGTATCGGAAAATATTATCGGAAATGGAAATATTACCAGAATCGGAAATATTGCCGGAAACGGAAATATTGTCAGAATCGGAAATATTACCGGAATCGGAAAATAATTCCGGAAACGGAAATATTAAATATTTGTTCGAAACGGAAATTAATTCCGGAATCGGAAATGTTAAATATTGTTCGTATCGGAAATGAATTCCGGAATCGGAAATTTAATCGGAAGCGTATCGTACGAATAAGCATCGGACGAGGCCTGCCGGACGAGGGCCCAGCACGAAGCCAGGCCATCGCCCAGCAAGCCAAGCGCGCCACACAAACAGCCACGCCAGGCCCAGCGCAAGGCCAGGCCCAGCAGGCCGTGGCAGCGCGCGCAGCGCGCGCGGGTGCTTGCGTGGGCTTGTGGCTCGCGCAGGCCTCGCTGCGTGGGCTGCTGCTCGCACGCACGCATGGGCGGCCCATCGAGGCTGCCGTGTGTGTGTGCGTAAGTGTTTGTGTTCGTGCACGTTTCCTAAAACGTGCAGAGTTCGGTTAATGATTAAATTCCTAATTCTATTTGATAAATTAATTAAATTAGAGTTCTTGTAGGATTCTAGGTTTAATTAATTTGTATCTGAATAGGATTCCAATTCCCTTTCCATAACCCTATAAATATGTGGCCTGGGTTCACAATTTATAACGAGTTTCAAAGTATTCAAAGTGAGTTTTTTGAGAGAAAAATTCAGCCACACATCTTGCTCAAAAGTGCCGAAAATTCTAGTACCTTAAGGGCGATTCTAGTTGGTCAATCTTAAGGCGGATCCGGACGTGCTGTGGACTATCTACGGAGGGACGACACTTGGAGTCCTAAAGACTTGTTCTTGTTCGGTTCGGGCGCAGCTAGGGAGGGCACGCAACAAAGAGTATGCATCTAAATTATGCTATATGATTATGTGTAAATAATATGTAATCCTGGGTTAATGGTTGTTTCCGCATGATTTATGTAATATCATATGTATCATAACCTCACAGGCACAGCATGGGTAACTAAAGACGATATATGTGAATTCCTCAAAGTTGATATGCTTAATATTTAAATGATACAAGTCTTCATGAGGTAATTAATATAGTTAGTTATGGTAAAGTATTTATTAAGGTAAATGGTTTGCCAAGTTTTGATTATTCTTATGTTTGCTTGTTCTTTAGGTCTCTTCAGTTCGATGATTTTAGTTCGGATAGTCATATTGGGTGGTCGGATCCACAATCAATAAGTGGTGCTAGTTTCATGAACAATCGAGCCGAAGTCAGTCAATATCTCGATGACGGTATCCGTCAATGCACAAAAGCGAAAAACAAGTTTATATTAGCCCCGTACTTTGAAGAGTATGCCTTTGCTTTAATATCTTTATTGTCCTACATTAGTGTCGATTATAATGATATTTTGTGATTGTTGTGGCATATTATGGATTATTAAACCACTCTTTTGTGATTACAGCCTCCATTGGATGCTCCTTGTGATATGTGTTTCAAGCCACACAATTTATCAATTTGATTCTTGTCGTCGAGATCCATTACGATCCGTGTTGTTCAAGTCACTATTGAATAAGTACATTCCGTATTTAGTTTTTTTTGTACATATCAAATAAAACTTGCAATCATATTTTACATTCAAGCATTTAATGTTAATTAACTTCCAATGAATTGTTGAATTGCAGAGTGTTGATGAAAATGAATGTCAAAAAAAGCGCACTTCCTCAATGGAAATCAGTTAAGGTAACTAATAACTTGTTCACTAGTTATTGTACGGCCAAAACAATTACATTTCCTATTATCTAATTTGTGTTGTCTTTAATCTAGTGCGCCCAACAAGAGGGTGGGGTCGAGTGTGGCTATTACGTGATGAAATTCATGCATGACATATTCAAAAGTTGCAAAGAAGTTCAAGATCTGGAAAAGGTACATAAAATAGCTTATTTATGATGTATTATTAGGCTAGAAATTAGTTAAAAAAACTATTCGCCTATAATTGGCATGAACCGTCGAAAATGCCATTTTGGACCAAATATGACCTATATCGACCTAAATGAACCATAGACTTGCATAACGAACTTGAAATGAGTCTTATAATCATATAACTAATCATATGAATCATGAAAAACGTTTAGAATATGGAAATAGGTTCGTTTGTTGGTATTTGGGATCGAAAATGCCATTTTTGGCCATAAATGACCTATATCGACCTAAATGAACCATAGACGTGCATAACGAACTTGAAATGAGTCTTATAACCATATAACTAATCATATGAATCATGAAAAACGTTTAGAATATGGAAATAGGTTCGTTTGTTGGTATTTGGGATCGAAAATGCCATTTTTGGCCATAAATGACCTATATCGTCCCAAATGAGCCTTATGTGTGCATAAAGAACTTGAAATGAGTCTTATAAACATATAACTAATCATATGAATCATGAAAAAGATTTAGAAAGTGTCCTTAGGTTCATTTGTTAGTTGTTAGGATCGAAAATGCCATTTTTAACCAAAAATGACCTATATCGACCCAAATGACCCATAGACGTTCATAAATATCATAAATGAGTCATATAATAATATAACTAATCATATGAATAATGAAAAACGTTTAGAATATCGAAATAGGTTCGTTTGTTGGTAGTTGGGATCGAAAATATCATTTTTGGCCAAAAATTACATATATCGACCTAAATGAACCATAGACGTGCATAACGAACTTGAAATGAGTCTTATAATCATATAACTAATCATATGAATCATGAAAAACGTTTAGAATATCGAAATAGGTTCGTTTGTTGGTAGTTGGGATCGAAAATGTCATTTTTGGCCAAAAATGACCTATAGTGTCCCAAATGAGCCTTATGTGTGCATAAAGAACTTGAAATGAGTCTTATAAACATATAACTGATCATATGAATCATGAAAAAGATTTAGAAAGTGTCCTTAGGTTCATTTGTTAGTTGTTAGGATCGAAAATGCCATTTTTAACCAAAAATGACCTATATCGACCCAAATGACCCATAGACGTTCATAAATATCATGAAATGAGTCTTATAATAATATAACTAATCATATGAATAATGAAAAACGTTTAGAATATCGAAATAGGTTCGTTTGTTGGTAGTTGGGATCGAAAATGTCATTTTTGGCCAAAAATTACATATATCGACCCAAATGACCCTTAGGCATGCATTACGAAGTTGAAATGAGTCTTATAATCATATAACTAATCATATGAATCATGAAAAACGTTTATAATATGGAAATAGGTTCGTTTGTTGGTATTTGGGATCGAAAATGCCATTTTTGGCCATAAATGAACTATATCGTCCCAAATGAGCCTTATGTGTGCATAAAGAACTTGAAATGAGTCTTATAATAATATAATTAATCATAAGAATCATGAAAAACATTTAGAATATGGATATAGGTTTGTTTGTTGGTAATTAGGATCGAAAATGCCATTTTTTACCATAAATGACCTATATCGACCCAAATGAACCATAGACGTGCATAACGAACTTGAAATGAGTCTTATAATCATATAACTAATCATATGTATCATGAAAAACGTTTAGAATATGGAAATAGGTTCGTTTGTTGGTAGTTGGGTTCAAAAATGTCATTTTTGTCCAATATAATTATTTTCGCAACCAATCTAATTTTTGTTTTCGCATATGAAACTTAATTTAATTTATTGGTTTGCATGTACGGTGTTCTTTTAAAGGTTTTCAAAACTCCAAGGGAGGAGCCCTTTACCAAAAAGGAGTTGGATGAGGTTCGAGACAAGTGGGCTATTTACTTCAACGATTGTGAACTACCCTCAGTGTAATAAATAGAGCAGATTTGTAGTTATTCGTGACTCTTACATTATTTTGTTATTTATCGATTTAATTAATTACATTTGAATTAATTCGGTAATATTATTGGAAATTTGAAATTTATATCATTTTTGAGAATGTCAAGCTGGTGTTTGATGAAACAGAAATTATATTGCAGAATATTAGGAATTATATTGCAGATTTTTTTATTTTTTTTAAAAAAAAAAAAAAAAAAACTCAAAAGTTGCCCTTGTTTGAAACAAGAGCAACTTATGTGCAGCTTATAAGGTGCCCTTGTTTGCAACAAGGGCACCTTATGTGCAGCTTATAAGGTGCCCTTGTTGCAGCAAGGGCACCTTATAAGTTTCACATAAGGTGCCCTTGTTGCGACAAGGGCACCTTATAAGTTTCACATAAGGTGCCCTTGTTTGCAACAAGGGCACCTTATAAGATTATAAGTTGCCCTTATTAAGGGCAACTTTTGATAATTTTACATAAGTGACCCCCCCATTGGTGGCACTTACGAAGGGCACCTTATAAGCCACTTTTAAGAGCAACTTATAAGGTTTTTTCCTCTAGTGATACAAGATGTCAGGAACATCATACAAATGTCAAGGTTCGGTGGGCTCGAAAGTGGTCAAACACTTTGGTCGGGAGCCGTATGGAGAGTGACCACTCCTTTACCCCCGGGGCTAGCCCGAATGTAGAACACATTCGTATGGGCGAAGGTAGAAAATCATTTTGCACAAATAGTATTTTCGAAAACATGCATGAGATGCCTAGAATCACAATTGTATTTGAATTTTGTATTTTAAAAGCCTACCTTTCGGCATTCGTTCTCGAAATTTGGGAGCGGTCTTTTGAAGTTCAAGATTTGAGCTAAACGTACTCCCATTCGAACTTTGGGCAGAATGGGAAAAGGGCCACTGGAAGCCACTGCGCCAAGTGCAGACAACAGCGTCAGGTGTTGTACCAGCGCCCACCGCTGCTGTCAGCGCCCAGCGCTTGAGCATATCAGTGGAAATTTTCTCAAAATTTCTTGTTGTTCGAATTTTAAGTTTAGGACTCCCCAGTGGAGTCGCCAGATTGCAGGATTTTTTTTTCATACAATTGTATATTGTTGTATTTTTGAATTTTTAAATGCAAGTTAGGGGAATTTGATGAACCCCGATTAGGACTCATCAAAAACCTAAACTTTACCCGGTTTATCGAAGAGGAAAACTCGTAGTTTTGACTTGGTTTTTCATAACCCAATCCGATCAAAGGGAGCCAAAATCTAGAGTTGTCCTAGTGACGTTAACCGGTTTTGAACATTTGAAATACCAAAACTCAATATATAAAAGTCTACGTAAAGACCCCTATGACTTTAAAGTATTGAACTTTGACGGAGTCGCCACCAAACATATTAAGGGTCCCGTTTGGAAGGACCGAAGTTGACTCTTTTCGGATAAGGCATTGAATCTTTAAACCGTATGTGTGAGATTCGGGTACGAGAACGAACCGCTTATTTTGGTAGGCTTTAAAAATACATTCAAACACAAGACAAGGATTGTTTTGAGAAATCCTAATCATGGCACTAGGTTGGTTGAATCATGCATTTTAGAAACATTGAAATTGCTACTTCTACGTGGTCACTTTGCTTTAAAGTTAATTAAAGGAACCTAAAGTCGGTTTGTCCAAAAATTATATTTAGCATGTTGGGTGATGAATACAATAAACAAGTAAAGCATAATCACAAGTAGCAAATGAATTATTGAAATGCGTACAACACCGTATAGGTGCAAAACCACATCGCCTTGAAAACGGCGAGTAAAGGGTGCGATAATGAAATTGCGATCATAGTAATAATAAGAGCAATAATAATAGCAATCATCACTTAAGCAAATTAAGAGAATAAAGGTGCGTTATTGAAATTGCAATATTGAAATGACACTATTGTATTTGAAATCCAAACGCCAAGCAACTTCTTAATAATAAGTGTGCCCGACACGGATTCAATTCTCTAAAAATCTTAACTTTAGATGAGTTGCTCATCTTAAAGTGTCATTGATTTTGAACATTGAAATAGAACTTGAAATAGAACTTGAACTTGAAAAGGGAGGTTCAATCATCAAAGATTAAGAGATTTTCTGCTAGAAAAATCTCATCTTTAACATACTCCATGATTTGAAATGTTCTAGTTTAGTGTGCGTTCTATTCAACTTATTTGACCTGAACTGATCTGAACTTATCTGATCTGAACTTATCTGAACTTATCTGAGCTTATATGAACTTATTGGAACTTATTGAAACTTATTGGAACTTTTTTTGGCAAATAAGATTTTATTGGAACTTATCTGAACTTATCTGAACTTATTGGAATTTCTTGAAACTTATTGGAACTTATTACTAATAATATTAACAATAATAATAATAATAATAATAATAATAATAATAATAATAATAATAATAATAAATAATAAATAATAAATAATAAATAATAAATAATAAATAATAAATAATAAATAATAAATAATAAATAATAAATAATAAATAATAAATAATAAATAATAAATAATAAATAATAAATAATAAATAATAAATAATAAATAATAAATAATGAATAATAAATAATAAATAATAAATAATAAAGAATAAAGAATAAAGAATAAAAAATAAAAAATAAAAAATAAAAAAATAAAAAAATTAAGAAATAATAAATAATAAATAATAAAATAATTAATAATAAGTAATAATTAATAATAAATAATAAATAATAATAATAATAATAACAATTATTATTATTATTATTATTGTTATTATTATTAATATAAATAATAATAAAAATTATAATATTAATAATAATAATAATAATAATAATAAATAATATTATTATTATTAATATTTAAACTTATTGAAACTTATTGAATTTATTGAAACTTATATGAACTTATTGGAACTTATTGGAACTTATTGGAACTTATCTGAACTTATTAGAACTTATCTGAACTTATTGGACCTGAAACTTATTTTTTTAAGATGAACAGAACGCACCCTTAAAGAGAGTTTGGTCTCATTTAAACATCATTGAACTTGAACATTGAATTTTGTATTATGAACTTGAATGTTCATATGTTCTAGTTTAGAAAAGGGATTGCACTTTTCATAAACATCCTTGAACTTTTGAAAGGTTTGGATTTTGTAAGATTGTATGATGATTGTTGTAAAGAGAAAATCTTTCAAGAGTGAAAGTTCCTCATTTTACTAATCATTTTTGAAAACAAAGCTTGAAACTTGCATTTGAATATTGAAATGGTGCTTGGAAAATCATTTGAGAGAGATTTCAAGAATGAAATTCTCCAAAAGATTGCACCTTTGTATATTTTTCCTAGTTTGTCATGAGTATGAACTCAAACACAAACATCATTGGAGTTTGGATCTTGGATTAAAGAAATAAAAGACTAGAATAAATCATAGTAATTTAGAATAGGGATTCATATTACCTTGTTAGGGTTAAGTTATGCCTCCGATTTGAACTCCCAATTGCTCTTGAAATTAGGTAAATTGTAGGATTTTTGAAGTTTTGAAGATTGAATTGTGTTTTGTATTGTTTTTCAGTGAGAGAAAATTTTTAGATTAAAGACCTCGTATTATGAATCCCTTCTCCAATTTCCGGAGAAAATGAGGGTTTATATAGGGGATTAACTTGCTACTACCTCCGTTCCTTAATGTTCTTTACGCTTTGGAATATGTGTCCAAAGTATGAAAACTTTGACTGTGGATTCTCACTGTTATATACATCAAAATGTTATCATGTAAGATCTTGTTAGATTGGTCTCGTTATTTACTTTCAAAATATCAAATTTTTATAATTAATTCACATACGAAAATGGATATATAAGTCGTTAAATATTGCATTTGATTCCGTGCAAATAGTAAGCATAAAGAACATTAAGGAACGAAGGTAGTAAAAGAAAAAGCAGGTGCGCCTGGCGCCTGGAGTGCGCTCAGCGTCGAGGCCTGTTGGGGAATACAGTTAAACATAATAACAAGTGCGGAACAATCCCCAAAGCCAGGAAACATGTATAAAGGACAGATTAAGCAAACTTACATTCGAAGCGTGTTTTCCACAATAATCTGTTAACGAACACGAACAAAGAACTCCACTTATCGTTCCTCTACTTGGTTCACCGACACGATCAGATCCGTCTTGATAATCGTAGCTTAGACAATTGATCAAGATACTTTGCTTTTGGGAAGAACTCACTTTGGAGGTACATAGAGAATTAGGGTTCTCTGTGTCTCTAGGGTTTGATTAATATGAATTGTGCTAAGTTGGAAATTAGGTTGTAAGGTTATTTACATAACCTTACTAACCGACCAAGCCAAGAGGCAAGGCCGGCTAGCAAGCCTTGCACGCCAAGTCACATGGACACACACGGCGAAGGGCCGTGGGCCGCTTGCTGCTGTGTTGTGGTCTCGACCCGCATGCACGTGCACAGCCCTTGCGCCTCATGGGCCTCGCTGCTGCCGTGCTTTGCTTGCTCGCCTATGCGCACGCGCCCATGGGCCTCGAGTGCTTCGTGCACTCGGCTCGTGGGCCGCTCCTTGTATTCCCGATTAAATATATTTCCGATATATTTATTTATCGTTTCGTATACGACGAATCACCGTCGTACGATACGATTTATTCGTGTCGCCTAGCTTACGAATATTCGCGATACGATATACGATTCCGACAAAGGTCGTATCGTATAATACGTTTCCAACTTAAATCCCGAAAAGCTATTAAATGAATTTCCGATTCATTTAATCCGGTGATCTGTTACGTGTCATTGGTGTGACCTTGTAGGTTCAGTCAAGAGTAAGTTGTGAGTTCAATATCCATTAGAACTCACTGATCGGAAGCATTGCTCCAGCTAGCTGTTCCGATCACTTGATCTCACTGAATTAATTGTTTGCAATTAATCTGAACCTTGGTATTAGACTTAATGCACCTTGGGTGAAGGACATATTTCCTTCAATCTCCCACTTGTCATTTAGACAAGTGTGCATCCACATTCCTTTGTCACTTAGTGTTACTTACTGAACATAAGGTAAGATCCAAGCCATCCTTATTAGGTCCAGAAGTGTTTCTCGGATTACAGAGTTCAACTGTCAAAATTTTGCAGAAGGTTAAGCCTAACCATTCTGAGCACGGCCATGCATTTTACAGTGTCTAACTCTCCGAGAGTCCTTGTTACACAACAACACCATATCCTATCAAAGATAGGAGGACAATCCATTCTTGCAATCTATGAACACTCACTTTGATTCATAGTACGCCCAATAATTTCTTTTATAGCCTCCTTTTACGGTGCGACGTTTAGCTAGTATCAAAGCGAACTAATTCTCAAACGAGCAGACATAATCGCTCATGTTCTGAGGAACAGTTTCTAATCACCATTAATGAGAACTACCTATGACATGACTTTAATCTCTTAAAGCGTTTTCATGGTCGATCCGATACAAGATCCAATAAGTATCTATGCAAAAGATTCTGACATCCAGTCACTCTAGTTCAAGAAACAGAACTAAGTAATCTACTTGCAATCTAATCTTCATTAGTCATTGGTCGTCCACCTTTCAATGACCCGGATTAGGGATCCTTTGTGACTTCAATATTCAAGTTCACTTATGGGTGTTTCTTTGTCGAAGAATCCATCTTGACATCCCATTTGAATGATTTGAATCACATGGACTTATCATTTAATTCTAAACCACAATTAAATGAATATGAAATAAATAAATTTCATAAATATGAAATGGTTAAACCAATTGTTTTAAACATAGATCTAACAGATGTTCTAAAACAATACTTAGAAAATCAAAGCCATCCTCCAACATGCTTGATTCCCATGGTTGCTACATGTGCGTTGTGTTTCACTTGTGGCAACGGTTTAGTCAATGGATCCGCGACGTTGTCGTCAGTTCCAACCTTGCAAATCTCGATTTCCTTTCTTTCAACGATCTCTCGAAGTATATGAAATCGCCGCAGTACGTGCTTGGACTTCTGGTGGCTCCTAGGCTCCTTTGCCTGGGCAATGGCTCAGTTATTGTCGCAATACAAAGCCACTGGTCCTTTAATGGAGGGGACAACACCAAGTTCTTCGATGAACTTCCGAATCCAAACAGCTTCCTTTGCTGCTTCTGAGGCAGCAATGTACTCGGCTTCAGTTGTAGAATCCGCAATAGTGCTTTGCTTAGCACTTTTCCAGCTTACTGCTCCGCCGTTGAGGCAGAACACAAACCCAGACTGTGATCTGAAATCATCTATGTTGGTTTGAAAGCTTGCGTCCGTATATCCCTTAACAATCAACTCATCTGTACCACCATAAACCAGAAACTGATCCTTAGTCCTTTTCAAGTACTTTAGGATGTTCTTGGCAGCAGTCCAATGCGCCTCACTTGGTTCTGACTGGTACCTGCTCGTTGCACTGAGTGCGAATGAAACATCCGGCCTTGTACAAATCATAGCATACATGATGGATCCAATAGCCGAAGCGTATGGAATTCCACTCATCTTTCTACGCTCATCAGATGTTTTGGGACACTGATTCTTGCTTAGATATACGCCATGAGACATGGGTAGATGGCCTCTCTTGGCTTCCATCATATTGAACCTAGCTAGCACTTTGTCAATGTAAGTGCTTTGGCTTAGTCCAATCATCCTCTTAGATCTATCCCTATAGATCTTGATGCCCAATATGTATTGTGCCTCTCCTAAGTCCTTCATTGAGAAACACTTCCCGAGCCAAGTCTTTACATACTCCAACATAGGAATGTCGTTTCCAATAAGCAGTATGTAGTCAACATACAAGACTAGGAATGCAATTTTACTCCCACTGACCTTCTTGTATACACAAGATACGTCCTGATTCTTGATGAAGCCAAACTTATTGACTGCTTCATCAAATCGTTTATTCCAACTCCTTGATGCCTGCTTTAGTCCGTAGATGGACTCTTAAGCTTGCATACCTTTCCTTGGTTCTTTTGATCGACAAAACCCTCCGCATGTGTCGTAAACACAGTCTCTTCAAGAACACCGTTCAAGAAGGCAGTTTTGACATCCATTTGCCATATTTCATAGTCATGAAAAGCGGCAATCGCAAGGATTATCCGAATAGACTTAAGCATCGCGACTGGAGAAAAGGTTTCATCGTAGTCAACGCCGTGAACTTGCCTGTAACCTTTTGCTACCAATCTAGCCTTGTATATGTATACAATTCCATATGTGTCTTTCTTCAACTTGAAGAACCATTTGCATCCGATAGGTGTGAACCCATCCGGCAAATCAACCAAATCCCAGACTTGATTTTCAGACATGGAGTCTATTTCAGATTGCATGGCCTCTAACCATTTAATGGAGCTTGGGCTCGTCATAACTTGCTTGTAAGTCAAAGGTTCATCACTATCCAATATGAGAACGTCTAAGTTTTCAGTCAAGAGGACGCCTGTCCATCTGTCCGGCTGAAAAATAGTTCTATTTGACCTACGAGGGGCAACAACATTTTGAGGAACTACTCCCACTGGCTCTTCTAAAGACCTTGGAGGTTCATCAACTTGAACTGCTTCTAAAGAGTTCTGAGTTCGTTGTTCGTCTCGAATCTCTTCGAGGTCTATTATTCTCCCACTTGTCAATTTGGAAATATGATTTCTTTCCAAAAAGACACCGTCACGAGCAACGAATACCTTGTTGTCTGACTTGTTGTAGAAGTAATACCCCATAGTTTCTTTTGGTACCCAACGAAGAAACATTTGTCAGATTTAGGTTGTAGCTTGTTCGAAATTAATCGCTTGACATATGCTTCGCAACCCCAAATCTTCAGAAAAGACAACTTTGGAAGTTTCCCAGTCCATAATTCGTATGGAGTCTTTTCAACAGCTTTTGACGGAGCACGATTCAGTGTGAGTGCTGCAGTTTGCAACGCATGTCCCCAGAACTGTAAAGGAAGTCGGCCTGACCCATAATTGACCTGACCATATCGAGTAAGGTCCTATTTCTCCGTTCCGACACTCCATTCCATTGAGGTGTCCCCGGAGCAGTCAATTCAGAAAGAATACCGCATTCTTTTAGATGGTCATTAAACTCGTGGCTAAGATATTCACCTCCTCGATCCGATCTTAGAGCTTTGATTTTCTTGCCATGTTGATTCTCTACTTCATTTTGAAATTCTCTGAATTTCTCAAACGATTCAGACTTATGCTTCATTAAGTAAATATAGCCATATCTACTGAAGTCGTCCGTAAACGTTATAAAATAGCTGAACTCACCTTTAGCTTTCGTACTCATAGGCCCACATTCATCCGTATGTATTAGCCCTAGTAGTTCGCTTGCTCTTTCTCCCACCTTTGAGAAAGGTTGCTTTGTCATTTTGCCAAGTAAACAAGATTCGCATTGATCAATCTTCTCTAAGTCGAATGATTCTAGAATTCCTTTCCGTTGAAGTAATTCCATGCGCTTTATGTTTATATGGCCTAATCGACAATGCCACAGAAATGTGAGATCCGAATCACCAGTTTTAGGCCTTTTGGTATTTATGTTATAAATGTGTTTGCTCGTATCTAGCACATAAAGACCGTTTTCTTGTTGTGCTGAACCATAAAACATTCCATTCAAAGAAAAAGAACAACTATTGTCTTTAAATTGAAAACTAAAACCTTTAGAATCCAAACTTGAAACGGAAATGATGTTTCTGGTGATACTAGGAACATAGTAACAGTTTTCTAGTTCCAAAACAAACCCACTAGGCAAAGAAATAAAATAAGATCCTACGGCTAATGCAGCAATCCGTGCTCTATTTCCCACGCGTAGATCCATCTCGCCTTTATCAAGCCTTCTACTTCTCCTTAGTCCCTGTGAATTGGAACATAAGTGTGAGCCACAACTAGTATTTAATACCCAAGAAGTAGAATTAGCAAGATTACAATGTATAACATACATACCTGAAGTAGAAGCAACGTTTCCGTCCTTCTTCTCTTCCTTTAGTTTGGGGCAATCTCGCTTGTAATGACCAATTTCATTACAATTGAAGTATTGCGATGTAGAAGGAGAAGCATTCCTCTTCATCTTGCTCTTGGAAGGCGCCAGATGCCCCCCAGGAGTGGACGAAGATGAAGCCTTGCTTTTCTTCCCCTTGCCTACTTTCTTGAATTTAGTGCACCTCACATTCAAAGGGTCTTGATTGAACTTAAGGATTTTCTCGCATTTCATGAGTAATTCCACAAGTTCACAGAATGTGCTCTCTTTCTGATGAAAGATATAGTGCATCTTAAAACCCTCATAATCCTTATGAAGAGAATTCAGCACTAGTGCAATAGCTACCGACTCTTTGATGGAACCACCAAGTCTCTCAATTGTGAAAAATAATCCAGACATCATATCCACATGAGACCGAATTGATGCGTTTTTGTCCATCTTGACAGAGTAGATGCGCCTTTGTGCCTCCAGAAGTTCGATTTCTAGGCACGACTTGCGTGGGGTTATGAGCTTGAGATCGCTCATCGAATTAGCCAATTCGTCAACCCCATTGCCACCAGTTTGGCACAAGGGTAGAAAACCCGCACACTTATCCTCGAGGCTACTTAGGAGAGCTTGAGGTTCAAAAGTAATGAACCTCCCTCTCCAACTCTCAGGGATAGACTTAAGGATGAACTCCGTGACAAGGTACTTGTGAAGTACCCAACTTCTGTACCTTTCAGGAGTCATGCCTCGCGCATCATAGCTAGGGAAAGGTTGTTCAATGACATAGTGTATGCCATTAACTTTCAAAACTTCAACAAGTTTCTCTTTCCATTCAAGAAAATTAGTCAAGTCTAACTCGACATCCAGAATTGCAGCTGATATGATTGTTGTTATGTTTGCGACCATTTTGATTACTACAATCGAAAAGAATTTGCAATAAATAACCATTCATACAATTCAATAACTTTGAAATAAAAGCAAAACATGCAATCATTAAAGCTATTAAAACATTTCATTCATGCAAAAAGCAAAAAACATGGTCCAAAATGAATGAAACGATTCCAAGACCCCAAAAGTCCTAAATCCTTAAGCAACTTTAGCATGTCTTAAGTAGTTTAAGATTTTAGGTAAGCAAAACCTATTTCTAGTAATCTCCAAATTACTCTTGGTTAATAAATTAATGCCATAATTTATCCCATTGCCACAACTTAATGCCATTGTTGTTTGAGTTGTAACCACAATCAACGTGCTCCTTTAGGACGCCTTACCACCTAAGTCAACTAAAATAGCACCTCGGTTTAGCGTAAACCTACTATCTTAATTAGATCCCTAGATTTTTGTAAGTGTTGATTTGGAAGGCAATTTTTTAAACTCAATATTACTTGGACCTAGTTGTTTCTATGTTGGTTCGATTATTAAGTGAACTTAAAACTAATCGATTCATAGGAAACAACCTGTTCATGCAAAGCATACATACATTCATACATTCACGCATAATATATATATAGAAGTGCATAAATAAATGGTGATCTAGTATGGCCCAAAACATCTTGTCTTGAAGCATCCAATCTTCATCACCTCATTGTTAGCTTGGCATCGTCTCGAATCTTCGTTCAAATGCTAACTTAAAGTTCTAAACTTAGAAATACTTGAAAATAATAAAATTACATCAAAATTTCCATGGTACGCAGACCATAATTAAAACTTTACATTCAAAGATAGAACGGTACGCAGACCGTATTTAACTATCCTAAATTGGCCATACTAGTCACTTGGAGTACCTGCATTACATAAAATATATATTCTATGCATTCACCCATTCGTATGCTAAAACGAATGGCCCATATTTATATGCAAGTATTTACGTGAATTAATTAAAATTCACGTTCACATAAACGCGTCCTAAAAGATTAATCAATTTCCAAATTATTAATCCTTAGACTTTATTCTAATTAAAATTGAATTTAATTAAAATAATGCGACCTACGAAAATAATTAAAAATAATTATTTCATTTTAATTTCATTTAGTGGCTCCCACTCAAACCAATAATAATTCCGGATAATTAATTGCGAAATATTAAATTAAAACTCGCGGCTCGGCCCAAGCAAATAAAATATTAAATGAAATATACCGTTAGCCCAAATTAATGCAAATATACGAAGCCCAACGAATTAAACGATTTTTAACAAAAAAGTCCAATTACTTAGTCGGGCTAGGCTTGTAATCCCCCGTAAATTTATAAATTTTATTAATATATTTTAACGTATATTATTTATATTTAAATAGAATTTATGAATTTTAAGTAATAAATATATAATTAACGTATATTTATTTTATTTTAAGTACGTTCTAAATATTTAACGATTTTTGAACTTTATTATATTTTTATTTTTAATGTACATTTAATTTCATTTAAATATATTCTAAAGATTTTAACGGTTTGTGCAATCAAAAATAATTTTAGAATTTTATGTTGAAAAGAATTTAAATTAGGAAAACTTGTTGAATTCGGAAAAACAATCCTATTCGGTTTTGACTCAAACACTAAAACCCAAATCCTAATCCTAGCCCACATGGGAAAAGCCCAAAATAAAAAAATAAAAAAAAATAAACCCATTCCTTCCCTTACTCTAATTCACGTAAAAACCCAAAGCAACCAACCCTTTCTATTTTACGTGAAACACCAAGCCTCCTTCCCTCAATTCTCTCTCACTGTGGTTCCTCTGCCTTGCTCTCCACGTCGCCGTCCCAGCCGCCATAGTCACCGGCGACCGGTCTAACGCCGGTAACTCTTCGATCCCCTTCTTCGTTCTCCTTCTTTTTCGTTCTCTTTTCGTCCTCCCTTAACCGTACTCCCATTGTTGATTTTCGCGCAGCATAACTCCGCGAGTCTGCCCTACCGCCGCCGCCCTCCTTGCACCGGACCACCGTCGTCCTTCCCTACGGTAGTCCCTCTCCTCCTTCCTCTATTTTTGTTCTTTCTCTCCCCCTCTGTTTTCGTGCTTCTCTTAGCCTTCCTCGTTTCGCGCAGCAACACCGCGACCAGGCCAGCCACGACCACCGCATGCAACCCGTGCTCAGCCCTTGCCGCGAGCCACCACTGTCCGCCGGCCAGCACTCCCCTCTCCCTCTTGAATTGGTTATTTCTTAAACCCTAAGTAACTAATTATTTTAATTAATTATAGTTGTTAATTTAAATTGTGTTCTTGATATTAAATTTATAATTTTTATGGTTTGAACATGATTTTCAGATTTGATGTTGAGATTATAAATGAATTAATTTCAGTTTTGGTTGATTGAATTATAAATTATGGCTTATTTATGATTTATTAATTTGGATTATGTTTTCTTGAATTAAAGTTATGGTTTTGTAATTTAAGTTATAAATTTCAGATTATGCAAATTATATAATAAAGTTATTAATTTTCAGATTATCAAATTACTTTGAAATATTAATTTTGATTGTTTAAAGTATGAAATTCAAGGTTTTTATGATTATAAATCATGGTAGGTTGAGTATGGATTATTAAATTTGTTGTTTTGAGATACTAGGAACGTAGATTGACCTTGGTGAAGCTTTTAAATGAATTTATATTGCTGAAAATTTAAAGTACGATGTTTGCAAAAAGATTTCAACGAATTTCAATCACTAGTTCAATAATTATGATGCTAGGAAATCAAATGCTTAAGTTTTGATATTGGGGAAAGTTCTAAATATGTTTAGGATGCATTTAGAATGCTTTATTATGGTTGCCAATGATTAGAAATTGATTGGGATTACTTGTTGGTTGTTTTAGGCGGAGAATTCTCTTTAGGCGACTTTTGAAAGTGTTAAAGTGGCCTATCAGTTTGTTTACACAAGGTACGTACATACCTGTGTGCTTGGAATGTGTGCTAATTGTTGAAACCATGTTGAATTTATTGTTGAACTTGGCTATGTTGATAGTATTGTTGAACTTGGTGATGTTGATATTATTGACGAACTTAGTCAGGTTGAAATTGCATGTTTAATACTGTTGCATGGACATATTGAACCTATATTGCATAATGAGAATTATAACATGTTAGTATGGATGATTGATGCAAACATGTTTGATTGGGAACACTAGATTACTTTGTATATATTGATTCAGATCAGTTGATTGTTGTTCCATTTTAGCTTTTCACTACTTTATGAGGGCCGAGGACCTTGTTTAGTAAGTTGAAACCTTATACCCATATAGAGGGGTTAATCAGTATTAAAGGAAAGGTTGGATTTAATTGGAATGAGTCTTGTTTGATCCCTTTATGATACTTACTTAATTCCAAGATAAAAACAGTTGTGAATACATGTAGTTTGTATGCCTTATGTGATTGTTAAGTCATAACAGGGTTTCAATTTGTAAATCATGTAAAGTGAAACTGAGTAGCAATAGCTTTAGACTGTGCACGTCTAAAGTGACGGACAAACAGGAGTTGGGGTTCATGGTGGTAGCCCATGGCCTTTAATTCGGACCAGATTGATCACCGTGTCCTATTTTTATTCAAACGTTCCTCGATATCGCAGGTCACTGAGGTTACGGAGTCGCGCCCGTACCTCGTCTTCCTTAGTGAAGCCTCTAGCTAGAAAACTCGGTCCATTGTCTATTTCAACTAAAATAATATTATTGTTATAAGTCTAGCCTAGTCTAGTCAAGTATGGTCGTCAAATTATCATGTTTGTCTGCCCTTATTTATGTTCATTAGTATCATGTTAGGATGGTTCGTTTAATAGTATCATGTTAGGATTATTATTGTTTTAGTATGTGGTACTCAGCTTTGCTGATTACGTGCTTTGTTTGTGTGTTTTGATCATGGCTATGACTTATTGATCCTGTGATGACCCAACTTTGGTGAGCAGTGTCTAAGGATCAATAAGCGTTGCCCATCTACAGGTTTGAAGATGATTCATCATTGGGATCGGGATTAGAGAGCTCGTAGTTATATTTGTTTTATTAAGTGATTTGGTTTGTTAACTTAGATTTTAAAGTTATCGTACTATTCGTATTTCCTTATTTCCGTTAATTGGTTTTGGACTTAATATGTAATCAATTATTTATGAACCTAAAAGTTAGTTTTATGTTTTCCGCTGCAAAATTCTGAATAAGCCGTTACGTTTTCACACGGGCGATAATGCCTTGATAATTCTCTATAGTTATATTTATAAAAGGGTTGTTTTAGAAAAAGGGAATTGTCGGGGTGTTACAAGGCTTGCACCCAGCCCTTGCCTTGCGTGAGGCCCAAGAGCGCACGAGCAAGGCTCGCACACCCCCAGCCCCATCGCGCGCGCGCACCGCGTCCCCGCAGCTATGATGCCCCTGCGCTGCGTGTTGTGCATCGTGTGTGTGCTAGACGTCGCAAGGCTTGCGCCTCGCTTCGTCGCAGCCCCGCAAGCTCACCCGCCTGCCCCTTCCTTTCCCAGCGCGCACGAGGCACGCAGCGTAGCTGCTGCTGCCCGTGTCGCATGCGGCTCGGTCCAAGCACAATGGCCTCGTATGGCTCGACGAGCCATACGTCCACCATGCTCATGTTCGTGCCTTTGGTTCGTAATACGGAACAACTTAATTAAAATTAAATTTAATTCACGAACTTGCATTAATTTTATTTTTCAAAAAAGTTACGATTTTTATTTTCGAAAAACAACGATTTTTAACGATTTAATAAACTTTTACGACAATCCAATTTCGTAAAATTAATAAATCAAGGGCTAACAATATTCAAACTTTTATGAACGAATGAATCAACATTAAAGTTTGAACTTTTAATTAATAAAATCCGAAGCTTTAAATCGTTCTTTAACAATTAAATTTCAGATTTTTAATAATTTGGTTTAAGTGCGATTAAAATTAACGAAACCATTCAAAATTTTAATCCAATAATTTTTAAAATTAGTCACTGACCCATGAAATTATATACCCTTTCCCAATTAACCGAATTATTAAACCAAAATTAATTAAAATTCAATTAGGGTTTCAAATTTTACGAATTGGGGAAAGGCAAAATTAGGATTTATACTTATCGGAAAAATCTGAAATTTTTACCATAGATCAAGAATGTACCCAACAACATTGTGTCAAAATTTCAAGCAATTACGAGTAGTGTAGGTTGACCTTTTAATTGAATTACTGTCCGACACTTTTAATTTTTAATGAAACATTAACAAAAACGCCCAGAAAACGATACTTCGAGGCCTGTTTTCGCAATTCTATTCTCATGAGTTGATCTTAGAAAATCATTTTCCATCAGATTAGTGTTTTAAAAATCGAAAAAGCGATGATTTTTTATTTCGGACCTGATTATACGCAATTCATCCAATAATTCGTAAAAAATTCCGAAAAATCAACAAAAATCCAAATTTTCGACAGATGCAAAAACAATAATAATCATGCTAATTCATGCTTTGAATACATAAGGCTCTTGATACCACTGTTAGGGAATACAGTTAAACATAATAACATGTGCGGAACAATCCCAAAGTCAGGAAACATTTATAAAGCACAGATTAAGCAAACTTACATTCGAAGCGTGTTTTCCACAATAATCTGTCAACGAACACGAACAAAGAACTCCACTTGTCGTTCCTCTACTTGGTTCCCCGACACGATCAGATCCGTATTGATAATCGTTGCTTAGACAATTGATCAAGATACTTTGCTTTTGGGAAGAACTCACTTTGGAGGCACATAGAGAATTAGGGTTCTCTGTGTCTCTAGGGTTTGAGTAATATGAATTGTGCTAAGTTGGAAATTAGGTTGTAAGGTTATTTACATAACCTTACTAACCGACCAAGCCAGGAGGCAAGGCCGGCTAGCAAGCCTTGCACGCCAAGTCACACGGACACACACAGCGAAGGGTCGTGGGCCGCTTGCTGCTGTGTTGTGGTCTCGGCCCGCATGCACGCGCACATCCCTCGCGCCTCATGGGCCTCGCTGCTGCCGTGCTTTGCTTGCTCGCCTATGCGCGCATGCCCATGGGCCTCGAGTGCTTTGTGCACTCGGCTCGTGGGCCGCTCCTTGTATTCGCGATTAAATATATTTCCGATATATTTATTTATCGTTTCGTATACGACGAATCACCGTCGTACGATACGATTTATTCGTGTCGCCTAGCTTACGAATATTCGCGATACGATATACGATTCCGACAAAGGTCGTATCGTATAATACATTTCCAACTTAAATCCCGAAAAGCTATTAAATGAATTTCTGATTCATTTAATCCGGTGATCTGTTACGTGTCATTGGTGTGACCTTGTAGGTTCAGTCAAGAGTAAGTTGTGAGTTCAATATCCATTAGAACTCACTGATCGGAAGCATTGCTCCAGCTAGCTGTTCCGATCACTTGATCTTACTGAATTAATTGTTCGCAATTAATCTGAACCTTGGTATTAGACTTAATGCACCTTGGGTGAAGGACATATTTCCTTCAAGGCCATGTGGAAGAAGCCGCCAAAAAACGGATGATGACACCGTCCTTCTTGTACAAGAGGCTTCGTACCTTTGTAAGATTTCGGATTGTAGAGATTTTCTTGGTGGTTAAGGAAAGAAATTTGTGACTAAAACCCCACCTTTTGATTTTGGGATTTGTATTTGGACTCGGTTTTACGGGACGGGGCCGGCATGCTCGGTTTTGTGGGTCGGCGCCCGTTTTTGGATTGCTTAATGGTATTTTGTTTGGAAATGGCATTGACAAAAAAATGGAGAGGTCCATTAGGTGAGACTGTGTTTGGATATTGTAGACACCTACTTTTGTCCCCGTTCCCGCAAGGGAAAGGTTCGATGATGAAAGCGTAAATCTCCACTTGACAACGCATCTCCTATAAAATAAACGAATCTCGATTCCCCATTTCATTTCACCCGAAACCTGCTATTTATGGAAACCTGCTAAAAATAGTAACTGCCGTAAAAGGTAGCTTCTAAAAGTGGCAAATCATAAAAGATAGAAACCTGTCAGAATTAGGTGTTGCATTCCAACATAAATCCTAAATGAGATAGAAAACTGCGAGAATCCTATTCCTAATATGATTCAGAAATAAGAGTTAGGTATTAATTAAAATCCTAACGAGCCTAGAGTTCGTAACGAGCCCAGACGCATTCCGTCATAAAATTGATACGCGCTAAAAGACTCGAATTAATCTCAAAATCTACGGATTTCAGGAATCCGAATCTGACTAAAGAAAACAGCCCAGACCCTATTTTCAACGCCTGGCTCTGGGCGCCGAAATCTTCGGCGCCCAGGCCTAGGCGCTGAAAATACCTGGGTACGTGTTTTTTCCTAATTCTTTGTGGATTAGAACTCTGCAATTCTATCTTTCCACGAACTCTTCCCTATAAATAGGCCCCTAAATTCGACGTGAAAGGACACACAACAACACACAATTATATTCTGAGTATTGACTTCAACCCTTAGCCTAAGCCTCTCGCTGCGAAACTGTTCACGCGTTCTGTCGCAATCGATCCATAAATCGAACAGAACGTATCCTGTCCCATGTTAAATAAAAGTAGAAATAGCAAAGTCAAAGTGGTTAGTTTTCTGAGAACCGTGACGCACCTCTCAAGGGTGCGTCGTAATGTGTCCCTTTTCGATGATTTAACTGCTTTCCTCGCCCTTTTTATGAACTGTTAAACTAACCTAATCTGATTGTTCTATCACGCCTAACAAATATAATATTTTTGGGAAATTGGATTATCATGCTAGGTCCCTTAATGCTATTTAACTCAGATAATCACGATCGAATTAGTATTATATGTTGCATATTGCTAAAATCAACTCAGATTAGTTTAATAGTTAATGCATGTCCCTTCAATTATTTATGCTGAGCTAGTAAGGATATCCTGCCTCTGGAGTTATTGACGAGCGAAGTACTCCTCTCGGTAGTTACAGTCCCCCGAACCCTCAATCTCTACCTTGCGGGTGTATATTGAGAGATCCCCACACCAGGGATCACAAGGGAACCTACGGCCGTCGTGGTCAAACATAATTGCACTCCCTTTATGTCACGATAACCGGGTTTTGTCATTTTTTCTCATTGTCGTTAAAAACTGAATGGCGACTCCTATATTACTAGTCAATTGGGTGTAAACTCACAGGAAATCCAATTACACTTGATTGAATAAAAAGAATCGTCACACCCACGAGGGACGAGGTCACGCATTAGCTTCGCGCTTTTTCGACCCCCTCACAGTGGCGACTCCACTGGGGATAGTGAAGGAAATACTCGTGCTTGTAGGTAATCAAAATAGCCGAAGGGTGAAACGATCCTACCCCGCGTTTATTTCCCCATCAAGTTGGGACGACCTGAAAATCAGCATATTAATGTGAACGGGCAGAACATCATAACGAATCTCGGCTCCCTCGGGAGTTGGTACTAAGGATACCTTTTTTCGCCAATTGGGGGGTGCATACGCCGCGCATGTATCCCACTCGGTACTTGTGCAGGTAGTACACCTATCCCGAACCCAATCGCTCGCCCATTAGGTCCCTCTCGCCTGTATGCCCTCTTGGCTTGCACTTGCGGGTTGGCCTCTTAAGCGAAATTCGTATGTTGAAGACACTACCTCGACCGGGGCATGTGTTGGATCTACGATAGAAGCGGTACCAAGCCAGGCGCAAATAAACTACCCATAGAAGCCTATCATAAACTACGTGGCATATTTAATTTTCAAATCCATGTTTGTAATGTAGTTATGTGTAGCGAAGTATGTGATTGTGTGTGACAAACTATCCTAGAAAACCAACGACCTTAAAAACTGCACAAACATTCATAGACTAATTTGCCAAAGAGTTATACCGAAACACGTGTTCCGCAAACCCGAATGATCGCCACAAAAATAAGCGACGCTCGAGATGGCCTGTAACGAATCCCACAAACGCTGCTACGCGTAAAGGACGTTATTAGGCAAGCACGCAAGTCGAAGTCGCATAAACACAAGACAGAAAACGAGAACCAGCCAGGGACGCATTTTCAACGCCCCTGGCTGGGCGCCAGAATTTCTCACGCCCCTAGCTGGGCGCTGAAGTTGCTGCTTGGCCTTCTGGTCAGGCGCAGCAGCCTCGGTGCCCGAGCAAAAGGAAAATACGTAGCGCAAAAAAAATGTTCATCAAAAATTGCTACGAGGGCGTAAGAAAAGCACTCGATTTCAAAAAGCGACTCGTAAAAAAAAAATTAATAACTCTTTGTGTCGTTGTTAGGCCTCCTACGACAACAATACCCGGCACCAAAACCGAACGTGCTAATAACTATGAATGTCACACGGGCAAGTGTTTCGAAAGTCCAAAGAATGACCAAAATAAAAAAAAAAAAACCAAAAAGTGTACCGACAAAAGAAAAAGTGAAAAATCAATTTAGAGAGTCGAAGTCTAGACTAAGTAATGCTTGAAACTTTGGGAACCTAAAACTTTAGCTTATCTTATGCCTAGGACTGGTCCTGCCACTTGGTGCCGATCAGGGAATCAACGGCTAGTGCGTCTCGAGGATACATCGCCAACACCAGGTTTAGTAACTCCAAGCTCCGTCCGTCGTCCCTCATTTCAAGGATCTCCGCTTCCCCAACCTCGATTCGCACCTTCAAACATGTCCATCGAAGATTTGCGAGACCAGATGGTCCAAATGACCCAACTTATGGGCCAACTGAAAATGGAAAATGAAGCTTTAGCGGCTGCGCAAGCCAAAAATGACCTCGAAAACGAGAAGAGGATTGAAAAAATGGTCCTACAGCAAACCATGGGGAGCAAATACTTCTCCCTCGATCCTGAACCTTTTCCTGGCAAATTACCAGAAAAGTTCAGTTCATCTGACTTACCAAAGTTCAAGGCCACGGACAACCCCCGTGATCATCTACTGAGCTTTGTGAATACCATGAACTTGAAAGGCGTGGACAAGTCCATGTACTTACCTGCCTTTCCTTTGTCCTTGGAACCTGTGCCGCTCAAATGGTACTATCACCAGGACCCTAAGCTCTTCCCCACTTGGGAAGACTTTGTCAATGTCTTCATCAAGCAATACTCGTCGAACATGGATTTCCAAGTCACCATGGGCGAGCTGGAAGTTCTCTTCCAAAAGAAAAATGAGGGTTTCACAACCTACTTTGCTAGATGGAGGGACCAGGCGGCCCAGCTAATCAATAGGCCTCCCGAAACAGAATTAGTCCAAAAATTCATTGACAACCTGGACCCGGCTTACAGACAACACCTTAGGTACCTGGGACTCGACACTTTCAAAAGAGTTTATGATGTGGGAATAAAGATCGAGGACGACCTCGCCAAAACCATACAGAGCAAACCCACATATAAGACCAACACCTATAATCGGGGTAACACATCCCAAGCCCAAGAAGTCCACGCTGTAGAAGAGGCTCCCGCCCGAAGAAACCCTGTAAGATGGGTACGAGACCGAAAGTTTGCCCCACTCGGGTCAACTTTGGTACAAGCCTTTGAAAGACTAACCAATCAAGGAAAGTTGAGACCTATAGGCTCCACCCGTGACCCTCCTGTCAAAAACAAATATTGGGTCGAAGGTACCTACTGCAAATTCCATCAAGGAAATGGGCATGACACTGAAAACTGCTGGAGTCTAAAACATACGATCCAGGACATGATAGAGGATGAAGTGATACCTCTCCCTAACGTTGGCAAACCCAACAACAACAAGAGCCCACTCGGCTCTTGTCACATCTCTCTCGACCAACCAGAGAATTTCGACCCCACGGTGTATATTACACCTCAAGGTGCACCATGAAGGAAATAATGCCCTTGGTCCAAGTATGCATTCTATGTTAAGTCTAATAAATGCGGTTCAGTATTAATTAACAAGTTAATAATTCAGTGAGATCAAGTGAGCTGAATGCCTAGCTAGAGGCCGCTTCAGTTCAAGTGGAATTAATGATATTAATCCACAGCTTACTCTTGACTGAACCCGTAGGGTCACACAAATAGTACGTAAACGGATCAAGTATTTAATGGCATTAAATACTCCATCTATGAATATTCGGAACCGACGGATCTTGGTTTCAGTGGGAGCTAAGATCGTCACAGGCAAGAAATGAATACTCCGGAAACGATGATATTGCCGGAAACGGAAATATGGATCGTATCGGAAATATGAATATTATCCAAGTCGTAGATGTTGCCGGAAACGGAAACATGGTACGTATCGGAAAATATTATTGGAAATGGAAATATTACCAGAATCGGAAATATTGCCGGAAACGGAAATATTGTCAGAATCGGAAATATTGCCGGAATCGGAAAATAATTCCGGAAACGGAAATATTAAATATTTGTTCGAAACGGAAATTAATTCCGGAATCGGAAATATTAAATATTGTTCGTATCGGAAATAGATTCCGGAACTGGATATTTAATCGGAAGCGTATCGTACGAATTAGCATCGGACGAGGCCTGCCGGACGAAGGCCCAGCACGAAGCCGGGGCCATCGCCCAGCAAGCGTGCGCGCCACAAGCCCAGCCAAGGCAGCGCCCAGGCCTACCGCAAGGCAGGCCCAGCGCGCGCCAAGGGCCACGGCTGCGTGGGCCGTGCTGCGCTGGCTGCTGCTCGCACGCATGGGCAGCCCTTGTGGCTGCCGTGTGTGTGTGAGTTTGTGCTCATGCATGATTCCTGAATCTGCAAGAGTCAGTGTATGATTAAATGTCTATTCCTAATTGGATAAATTAATTAAATAGAATTCATGTAGGATTCTAATTCCAATTAATTCGCATCCTACTAGGATTACGATTCCTTTTCCATAACTCTATAAATAAAGGCCTAGGGGTCATAATTTATACACAAGTTTCAAAGTATTCAAAAGTGAGTTTTTTGAGAGAAAATTAAAACACACATCTTGCTCATAAAGTGCCGAAATTTTCTAGTACCTTAAGGGCGGTTCTAGTTGGTCAATCTTAAGGCGGATCCGGACGTGCTGTGGACTATCTACGGAGGGACGACATTTGGAGTCCTAAAAGACTTGTTCTTGTTCGGTTCGGGCGCAGCTAGGGAAGGCACGCAACAAAGAGTATGCATCTAATTATGCTATATGATTATGTGTAAATAATATGTTTCCTGGGTTAATGGTTGTTTCCGCATGATCTATGTAAATGTCATATGTATCATAACCTAACAGTGGTATCACGAGCCCCTTATTATTTTCATAATCTAAATTGCATGAACATGGTTAAATATTACAAATTTGCAAGAATTAAAAGGGGTGATTAATTTTCGTAATTGTTAATTAATTGCAAATTGCGTTTATTTAATTATATGTACGCAGTTTTTTCGGCAGTTTCTTCATTACTCATCCGAATTGAGTGATTTTTGTGTCAATTCCGCATGTAAAAGGCATTCTAAAATTTTGACAAAATTAATATTTTTCTGCCGAACCCAGAATTCTCAAATTCGAAGCCTAACTATGACTTTTCGAAGGTTTTAGTTTTTCGAATGCAAAATTTCGTAAATTTAAGATGTTAAATTAAATATTTGCGATTCCTGTTGATAAATCTTGAATTTTTGATTGACCTACTGCATATGTTTAACAAGTTTGAATGCCTAGTCTTGTTAATTATGCAATCTAATTTGTAATTATGATTAATTTGTTGAAAATTAGAATAATTTAGAATTAATTTGATTTTCATAATTAATTGTAATTTAATTAGAAACCTATGATTAAAAACCACCATAAAAATTGTAAATTTACGATAAATTTTAAATTTTTATGACCTAGACTTGAATCCATAACAATCGGAAATCAATTGGATAATAAATTTTCGATTTTTTCGCCCTAAAATTATGAAATTAATAATATTTATTAATTTGTCATTAATTTTAAATATAAATTTTAAATTTTTATGCGATTCGTTCAAATAACTTGCACGCACGAAGCAATGGACGCTTCGTGTTACCCTTAAGGGGTGTTGTATAATGCGGGCATGCGACGACGAGCAAGGGAGCTCGTCGCCCGTGCGGCACGAATGCAATGAGCAAGGGCGTAGTGCACGAGCACAAGGCAGCAGCCCTGCCTTGTGTCGTGTGCCACGAGCAATGAACGAATGGGCATGGGCGAAGGGCGAGCCAAGGCAGTCGCGTGTGGGCAGCAAGCGAGCTGCGCCACAACGCGCGCTGCCTCGCACAAGAGCGCGCAGCCTCGCGCGCAGCGAGCGCAAGCTCGCGTGCCACGAGCGCTGCGCCCAGCACTGCTCGCGCGCGCAGCGCGCGATGTCGCCCGCCCAGCGAGCGATGTCGCGCCCCAGCGAGCGATGGCTCGCGCGCGCAGTGCGCGATGTCGCTCGCCCAGCGAGCGATGTCGCGCCCCAGCGAGCGATGGCTCGCGCGCACAGCGAGCGAGCCAGCGCGCCCAGCGAGCGATCTCGCGCGCGCACTGCGAGCGATAGCTCGCGTGCGATGGGGCGCTGTGCGGAGGCTTGCGATGAGACAGCAGCAGCTGTGCGACGAGCGCATGGGCTGCGCGCACATGGCCAGCAATGGCTGTGTGCGTACGGCCCATGTGCGTGCAACGCGTAGGGTGTTTGCGTTACGATTAGATCGTTTTGAATGTTTAATTTGAAAATTTCAGTTCACGTAATTTTAATTAATTTTAAAATTAATAATTTGAATTAATTTCTTGGATTTTAATTTTGAATATTATAATTATAATAAATATTATTTATTCTAATTATTTTACTAAAATTAAAATCATGAATTAATTTAAATACGACTGAAATTAAATTAAATTTTTGGATTCAATTATAAATTGATATGAGCTTTAAATTTTAATTAAATTTGTATGTTTCCGGTTGGACTAGAAATACATTTTTATGTTTAAAATTGGTAAAGCATATGAATTTATTGGTTTGAGTGGGAGCGCTTTTTAGTCATAAACTCTTGATTAGGTCTACAAATCCTTAAGGTTAAAACAACTCGATTAGAATTAATAAGGACTGAATAATTGGTAGATTATTGGTGCCCTTGATTAATTGCTGCAAATGTTTACGTGATGCATAATGTGTTTTACTAACCAGCTATGTGGGCCATTCATGATAATGAATGGGTGAATGGTATATATTGTATATGTACTGTTTTGCAGGTTATGAAGTGACTAGTATGGCCCAAATAGGATAGAAAATATGGTCTGCGTACCATTAATTTGAATGTAATTGGTCTAAAGTACCAAAGTTATTTTTCAATTCAAATATGGTCTGCGAACCATCAAATAGTTGTAATTAGTTATAGCTTATCCTATTTGAAGAAAATGGTGCCTCCCACGGAGATTTTCAAGACGGACTTTGAAGTCAAAGCTTCAAGATGAAGTCGGGCCATACTAGATCACATATATCTTATGCATGTTTTAAGTTATTTATTGCTTTAAATATGTCTTAAAATGCATGAGATCAAAAGCTTGATTATGTTGCATGATTAAGGATTTTAGTTCACTTAAAATCTAACCAACATAGTAAGAGCCTTAAGTTCCAAACTTAAAAATTGAGTTAAAAGGTGCCATGCCAAAATATACACTTGCTTGGATATCCTTTACATCAATCTAGTAATAGTTTTCGCTCAGCGAGGTGTTACTTATTGGTCCTAAAGGGGCAAGGTACACAAATAATTGTGAGTACATGTTAGTTTTGGTGAAACTCAACGATATAAGTAAGGAGTCCTTTTATGTCGTGGCAAATTCGATAGGTTTACCTAATAAGTTCTTAGACGTACCTATCAACCAAGAATAGTTTCTAGACTATTAGCAAAAGGCTTTTGCTTACCTAAGATGTTCTAGGATTAAGTCGACAAACTGTGCTTAGTTCTTCAATGATTTTAGGATCTTGGAATCATTTTATTCACACCTGCCGGAACACATAACTTGAATAAAATGCTTAATAAACATTGAATTATGCATGTATGCTAGAATTTAAGTTTATTAAGAGAAACTGTGAATGGTTATTTATTTGTTTATTCTTTTCAATTGTAGTTTTAATATGGCAAACAACAATTCATTCAACATTCGATCAATTCTCGAAAAGGAGAAGTTGAACGGGAAAAACTTCCTTGACTGGCAAAGGAACTTGCAAATAGTTCTTATGCAGGAAGAAAAGGAGTATGTCCTAGATGAGGCGATGCCCGAAGCTCCAGGCGACGGGATCACTCAGGCAGCCCTCAATCGTTGGATTGATGCCAACAAGGATGTGAAATGTCTAATGCTCGCCACTATGAGTGCGGATCTGCAGAAAACGTTCATCAACTCAGATGCTTTCACAATCATCAGTGAGTTGAAGAACATGTTCCAAGATCTGGCTCGAGTCGAAAGATTCGAGACTCATAGGCAAATTCTTGAGACCAAGCTTAAGAAAGGCGAGCCCGTAAGTCCACATGTTCTCAAAATGATTGGACTCATTGAGAATATGAGTCGGCTGGATCAGCAATTTTCTCAGGAAATGGCTATAGACACCATCCTCCATTCTCTTCATAGCGGGTATGATCAGTTCAAACTGAACTACAGTATGAATAGTCTGGACAAAACGCTCACTGAGCTTCACGGTATGCTGAAGACCGCTGAAAAGACGCTCAAAAGTGATAAGCAGGATGTGCTTATGGTGCGTGGGGGCAAGTTCAAGAAATCTGGAAAGAAGAGGAATGCTAAGAAAGGTGGCAACAAGGCCAGCCCAACTAAGCAAACTGGCGCCAAATCTGCAAAGAGGAAGGTCAGTCAACCCACTTCTGAATCCGAATGCTTCTACTGCAAGAAGAAGGGGCATTGGAAGAGAGATTGCTTGAAGCTAAAGGAAGATCAGAAGAACGGAACAGTCGTTCCATCTTCAGGTATTTTCGTTATAGACTGTATACTTGCTAATTCAACTTCTTGGGTATTAGATACAGGTTGTGGCTCACACTTATGTTCCAATCCATAGGGACTAAGAAGAAGTAGAAAGTTAAGCAAGGGAGAAGTCGACCTACGAGTGGGAAATGGAGCACGGATTGCTGCATTAGCCGTAGGAACTTACTATTTGTCGTTGCCCTCCGGGCTAGTTTTGGAACTGGAAGAATGTTTCCATGTTCCAAGTCTTACTAAAAACATCATTTCAGTTTCTTGCTTAGATGCTAAGGGATTTTCCTTTATAATAAAAGACAATAGTTGTTCGTTTTATTTTAAAGAGATGTTTTATGGATCTGCTAGATTAGTCAATGGACTTTATTTATTAGATCACGACAAACAAGTATATAACATAAATACCAAAAGGGCCAAAAATGATGATTCAGATCTCACCTATCTGTGGCATTGTCGATTAGGCCATATAAACTTGAAACGCTTAGAAAGACTTCAAAGGGAAGGAATTCTAGAACCATTTGACTTAGAGGATTATGGTAAATGCGAATCATGTTTACTTGGCAAAATGACAAAGCAACCTTTCTCTAAAGTCGGAGAAAGAGCAAATGAACTATTGGGTTTAATCCATACAGATGTATGTGGACCAATGAGTACAAATGCTAGAGGTGGTTTCAGCTACTTTATCACTTTCACTAATGACTTCAGTAGGTATGGTTATGTCTACCTAATGAAGCATAAGTCTGAATCCTTTGACAAATTCAAGGAATTTCAGAGTGAAGTAGAGAATCAATTAGGCAAGAAGATTAAGGCACTGCGGTCTGATAGAGGCGGTGAATATCTGAGCTATGAATTTGATGACCATCTGAAAGAATGTGGAATTCTATCAGAATTGACTCCTCCTGGAACACCACAATGGAACGGTGTGTCAGAACGGAGGAACAGAACCTTGCTAGACATGGTCAGGTCAATGATGGGTCAGGCCGAACTTCCATTAGAATTTTGGGGACATGCACTAAATACAGCTGCACTCACTATAAATAGAGCTCCGTCTAAAGCTGTCGAAAAGACTCCATACGAATTATGGTTTGGAAAGCCTCCAAATGTGTCTTTTCTTAAGATTTGGGGATGTGAAGTATACGTCAAACGATTAATTTCAGACAAACTTCATCCAAAATCTGACAAATGTATCCTTGTGGGCTATCCAAAGGAAACAAAGGGGTATTACTTCTACAATACATCTGAGAACAAAGTGTTTGTTGCTCGAGATGGTGTCTTTTTGGAGAAGGATCACATTTCCAAAATGACAAGTGGGAGAAAAGTAGACCTCGAAGAAATTCGAGTCGAACAACAAACTCTAGAGAATGCTCAAGATGACATTCAGGATGAAACTCAGAGATCTTTAGAAGAATCTGGTGAGAATCATGGTCAATCTAGAAATGTTACCCCGCGTAGATCGCAAAGATATAGATCTCAACCGGAAAGGTACTTAGGTATTTTGACGAACGAGAGCTATGACGTTCTATTACTTGAAAGTGATGAACCTGCGACTTACAAGCAAGCTATGACGAGCCCTAGCTCCAAGCAGTGGCAAGAAGCCATGCAATCTGAATTAGACTCCATGTCTGAAAACCAAGTATGGGATTTGGTCGATTTGCCAGATGGCTACCAAGCCATTGGAAGCAAATGGGTTTTCAAACTGAAAAAGGACAAGGATGGGAAACTTGAAGTTTTCAAAGCTAGATTGGTTGCAAAAGGTTACAGGCAAGTCCACGGTGTGGATTACGATGAAACCTTTTCACCAGTTGCAATGCTAAAGTCTATTCGAATAATGTTAGCAATCGCTGCATATTACGATTACGAAATATGGCAGATGGATGTCAAAACTGCTTTCTTAAACGGCGTTTTAACAGAAACTGTGTTTATGACACAGCCTGAAGGTTTTGAGGATCCAAAGAATGCTAAAAAGGTATGCAAGCTAAAGAAGTCAATCTACGGATTGAAGCAGGCATCCAGGAGCTGGAATATACGTTTTGATGAAGCAGTCAGTGACTTTGGTTTCATCAAGAACGCGGACGAATCTTGTGTATACAAGAAGGTCAGTGGGAGCAAAATTGCTTTCCTAGTATTATATGTCGACGACATATTGCTTATCGGAAATGACATTCCTATGTTGAACTCTGTCAAGATTTGGCTTGGGAAATGTTTTTCGATGAAGGATCTAGGAGAAGCACAGTACATATTGGGCATCAAGATTTACAGAGATAGATCTAAAAAGATGATTGGACTTAGTCAAAGCACTTATATCAATAAGGTGCTTGATAGGTTCAAGATGGCGGACTCCAAGCGAGGCTACCTACCCATGTCTCATGGAATGACTCTAAGCAAGACTCAGTGCCCAAAAACACTTGATGAGCGTAGACGAATGAATGGGATTCCATATGCATCATTGATTGGTTCAATAATGTATGCTATGATATGTACACGCCCGGATGTTGCGTACGCACTCAGTGCTACGAGCAGATACCAGTCAGACCCAGGAGAGGCGCATTGGACTGCTGCCAAGAACATTCTGAAGTACCTGAAAAGGCACAAAGATGACTTCCTGGTCTATGGTGGAGATGATGAATTAATTGTTAAAGGCTATACAGACGCAAGTTTCCAAACCGACAAAGATGATTTCAGATCACAGTCTGGGTTTGTCTTCTGCCTCAACGGAGGAGCAGTAAGCTGGAAAAGTGCTAAGCAAAGCACCATTGCGGATTCTACAACTGAAGCGGAGTACATTGCTGCACATGAAGCAGCAAAGGAAGCTATATGGCTAAGGAAGTTCATAGGAGAACTTGGTGTAGTCCCCTCCATTAAAGGACCAATAGCCCTGTATTGTGATAATAACGGAGCTATTGCACAGGCAAAAGAGCCTAGACACCACCAGAGAGTCAAGCATGTACTTCGTAGATTTCACCTTCTACGAGAGTTCGTTGAAAGAAAAGAAGTCGAGATAAGCAAAATTGGAACTGATGACAACATGTCAGATCCATTAACTAAACCTCTGCCGCAAGCGAAGCACAACTCGCACACTGCAGCTATGGGAATCAAGCATATTGGAGAATGGCTTTGATGTCTCTGTTTAATGTTTTAAAGTTTTAGAGTTTAAATCTTTGTAAAACATTATTGGTTAATCATTCACAATAAATGAAAGAAATTCATTTTTCCATTTAATTTGTGGTTTATTAAATGATGAGTCCCTTCAACTTGACGATATATTCAAGATAGACTGTCAGGACCAGTCCTGTGACTAAGAAATGTCTATCAAGTGAACTTGAATGTCAAAGGTTGAAAATGGTCCCTAATCGGAGTTTTCTATAAAATTGGACGCATAGAAAACGTTAGACGATTAGAGTGCAAGATGACTAGTAGTTCTGTTTCTTGAACTATGTGGACATGGCAATGTCATAATCATTTGCATAGATACTTACTTTGGGAAGACTAGTATCGGACAAGACCTATGAAACTTTACTGTAAGAGATGAAAGTCTGTCATAAGTAAATTTCATTAAATTATTAGACACTAAATCCTCAATACCTGAGTGATTTGAGATTACTTGTTTGAGAACTGGTTGCTTTGACGTTGACCAACCGTCGCACCGTAAAAGGAGGCTATAAAGGCAACGCTCAGGTAATCACCTATCAAACGAAGTCTAATCTCAAGATCGCAAGATTGGGATTGTCCTCCCATAAATCGGGATGAGATGCTTAAAAGTTGTACAAGGCCACTCGGAGAGCTAGAAACTGTGAAATGCATGGCCGTGCTCGGATGAATCATAGGCTATGATTATCTGTTTATTTGATCAGTTGAACTCTGAAACCGAGGAACACCTCTGGACATAATAAGGATGACAACTCTTACCTTATGTTCAAGAGCAAGCATCGAGCGACAAAGGAATTAGGAAATGCACACTTGTCCCTAAGGACAAGTGGGAGACTGAAGGAAATAATGCCCTTGGTCCAAGTATGCATTCTATGTTAAGTCTAATAAATGCGGTTCAGTATTAATTAACAAGTTAATAATTCAGTGAGATCAAGTGAGCTGAATGCCTAGCTAGAGGCCGCTTCAGTTCAAGTGGAATTAATGATATTAATCCACAGCTTACTCTTGACTGAACCCGTAGGGTCACACAAATAGTACGTAAACGGATCAAGTATTTAATGGCATTAAATACTCCATCTATGAATATTCGGAACCGACGGATCTTGGTTTCAGTGGGAGCTAAGATCGTCACAGGCAAGAAATGAATACTCCGGAAACGATGATATTGCCGGAAACGGAAATATGGATCGTATCGGAAATATGAATATTATCCAAGTCGTAGATGTTGCCGGAAACGGAAACATGGTACGTATCGGAAAATATTATTGGAAATGGAAATATTACCAGAATCGGAAATATTGCCGGAAACGGAAATATTGTCAGAATCGGAAATATTGCCGGAATCGGAAAATAATTCCGGAAACGGAAATATTAAATATTTGTTCGAAACGGAAATTAATTCCGGAATCGGAAATATTAAATATTGTTCGTATCGGAAATAGATTCCGGAACTGGATATTTAATCGGAAGCGTATCGTACGAATTAGCATCGGACGAGGCCTGCCGGACGAAGGCCCAGCACGAAGCCGGGGCCATCGCCCAGCAAGCGTGCGCGCCACAAGCCCAGCCAAGGCAGCGCCCAGGCCTACCGCAAGGCAGGCCCAGCGCGCGCCAAGGGCCACGGCTGCGTGGGCCGTGCTGCGCGGGCTGCTGCTCGCACGCATGGGCAGCCCTTGTGGCTGCCGTGTGTGTGTGAGTTTGTGCTCATGCATGATTCCTGAATCTGCAAGAGTCAGTGTATGATTAAATGTCTATTCCTAATTGGATAAATTAATTAAATAGAATTCATGTAGGATTCTAATTCCAATTAATTCGCATCCTACTAGGATTACGATTCCTTTTCCATAACTCTATAAATAAAGGCCTAGGGGTCATAATTTATACACAAGTTTCAAAGTATTCAAAAGTGAGTTTTTTGAGAGAAAATTAAAACACACATCTTGCTCATAAAGTGCCGAAATTTTCTAGTACCTTAAGGGCGGTTCTAGTTGGTCAATCTTAAGGCGGATCCGGACGTGCTGTGGACTATCTACGGAGGGACGACATTTGGAGTCCTAAAAGACTTGTTCTTGTTCGGTTCGGGCGCAGCTAGGGAAGGCACGCAACAAAGAGTATGCATCTAATTATGCTATATGATTATGTGTAAATAATATGTTTCCTGGGTTAATGGTTGTTTCCGCATGATCTATGTAAATGTCATATGTATCATAACCTAACACACCACTCGTTGTGGTCCCTATGGATCGAATTGAGAGGGAAGTGTGCGGTGTGTGGAACGATGATGCTGAAGATATTTACCTATCTCAAGTCTCAGGCCAGGACTTCTTCACTGAAACTTGGCCCGGGTATGCTCTCATTGACACCACCCCTCAGGAGCCCGAGGTCGACAACCTCACCCGATCCGGAAGAATATACCAACCGGATATTCACCCACCTCCTATGGGCCACGTCCCGGTTAGGCAAACTCCTGAGAATGGACGGCACGCTACCGTCGCGGAATTCATTGAAAATCCTCTCCTGAAACAACTAAAAAGAACCAAGGCTGAGATTACCATCTGGGATCTTATGTGTACTTCAAAGGAACATCGCGAAAAGCTTATTCGCTCACTTGACCTCATCTCAGTACCTACAGATATCACACCTGACTCATTGGTTAGCCATGTTACGAGAGATGCCGGGGAAAAGGCCATAGTTTTCACTGATAAAGACTTACCCAAAGAGGGGGGGGTGCTCACAATAAAGCCCTTTACCTAGTGGTTGGATGCAAAGGACAAAACATCCCCCTAGCGCTCGTAGATAATGGTTCGGCGGTTAATGTCTGCCCATTGCGAACCGCCCATTGCTTGGGGCTAAGAAGCGATGACTTCCAAACCTCCACGCAAGGGGTACGAGCTTATGATAACTCCCGAAGGCCTGTATTGGGAAAAATCAATCTTACCATACAAACCGGGCCTGTGGCACGCACCACGAAGTTTCAAATAATCGACATCAAGCCCACTTTCAACCTCCTCTTGGGGCGACCTTGGCTCCATGACTTAGGAGGTGTGGCTTCTACCTTGCACCAAATGGTTAAACTTAACCATAACGGGGTAATACTAGAGATCCGCGCCCCTCCTCTCGACGTCAGTTGTACTATGGTCGGAACGGCCGAAACTGCAGACGACCTTTATGGGTTTCAAATGGAAGAAACAATCCAGTTCATCGAAGATTATGATCCAGCATTCCTAGACCCGCATGCATCCCGAGTCATCCCTAGAATGTTGTTAGCTCAAGGCTATTTTCCAGGAACCCCATTGGGCATAAGGAAGAAGGAATGCACATTCCATCCTTTTCCCGACAAATCTACTCCCTCTGGCTTAGGTTATGAACCAACGGAGGAAGATATTGCTGACCGCCTATCTAGGATGCGCCTTAACAAAACCAAACAAACCACCCTCCTTCCCCCATATCAAAGGACCCTTAACGGGATGTTCGTTCGGGAAGGAGAAGAACACCCATGTTGTGATTTCCCTGAACCCTTCGTTCAGGATGGCATGCTAAAATCCGGATTGAAATTTTCCATGACTGCCACACCTTGGATGAGGCACCCCACCTCACCAAGACTAAAACAGCTGAAATATTGGACAACCAGGCTCTATAGACATTGTTTAACGAATCGAGGCCTATGGAGGACGAGACTGTGATGACTACCCTAGCTTTACAAGATGAAGGTTTCGATCCAACCCGGTTAATCTCTCCTGCATCAACACTAGAAGAGGTCGAGAACGGATGGGTGAAGACATATCAGTGGGTCAACGCAAAAGGAATGGAATTCAAGATGAGTACCGGTGAAGGACCGAAGTTTTATGAGACTAAACCCCAGGCTTGAGCCACATAGAGAACCATTAGTAAAAAGCGCCTAGTAGTTCTTTAGATTGATAGAAAAAAATAATAGAGACTTTAGATGGTCCTAAGGCCCTTTAGAATACGGGTCAGTTTTATTTCAGTGTGTTTTCCTTACTTTCCGAATCAATAAAGGCGTAATATTTCTCCTAAAAATTTTATTCTAACACTAAATAAACACCAAATGTACTTGCAAAATACAAAAATAAAGAAGCGGCCCACTCTAGGCCCAACAAACAAAGCCCACTCGGTTTTGAAATAGTGCCATGGGAACCAATTCCCGAAACCCACAAAATAAACCACACTATCCCATTCATATCCCCAAAACCTAAAAGCCAACCAGTGTCATCATAAGAGCCAATCCATGCAACCCAAAATCAAAGGAAATCAAAAAATTAAAACAATGCAAATGTTACCAAAAAAAACAGATTCATAAACATAGATTCCATCATACCCTTCACTAACAACCCACCTCCAAAGCCTACACAAAGATCTTCATAAATTCCGCACCCTAACTCCATTTTCAAAACTGTTTTGAGTCACCAACAGAAAAAACTAATCTGGACAAAAGTGCATTTCACGCTAACAGTCAAAAAAGCCTCCAAAATAGCCTTAAAATTAACTTTAAATACGAAGCACAATGTCAAGGCACAAAAAAAGGGAATAGAAATAAACGCAAGAACATGTGAAGCAAAGCGTCAAAAAATGACCGCCCAAGTCATTTTCAGCGCCCAGGGCTGGGCGCCGATAATTCTGACGCCCTAGTCTGGGCGTTGAAACTCTCTGCCTGCCAAAAGTTTTCTTTTTGAAAGTGCTCGTCATTTTATCCGCACACAACGCAAAAATAACGAACACTTGGGGGGTATAGTACGTATCCAAATAGGTTTACCAAGAATATAGCTATACAAATTAGTCGAATTTTACGCAACCTATGGCAAAAAACGGCAGATGAAAATAATGACAAATACTTCACTCATTTGACCGATTAAATAATATGTTTCCACTTCAGGACATATCTACCGAAATCCGGCATACTAGAACTTATTCTAAAGCTAGAACTACGCGCGACCTGATTCTGACAAGATACGTAGGCAATCCTTACCAAGGATTCGGTCCAAATAATAAAAAAAAAATATTCTTTGTGCAAAAAAGTGTTAGACATATAAAATACATAAAAAAGAGGAGAAACAAAAATAAATAAAAACTAAAAATACGCCTTTATTAAAATATAATAAGAAGGAAAACAGAGTGCTAAAAATAAAAACAAACACGACTGAAATAAATAGAAGGCACCTACACCCTAGCAAGAACTACACTACTCTAGTTCTTCCGGATCATCAAATAAAGTCTTGTAGAGGGCAATATTCGCAGGATCCACTCCCACAGTCCTCTGCGCTGCCCATTGTCAATCTCCATAAGAACCGGCTCCTGGACACTAGCTTCCAAAGATGCCAAGGCTTCAGAAACATTCTCAGTTATAGCCCGCTCAGCCTCAAGGGCACAAACAATGGTGGGAGAAGGATTATTATCATCAACTAGACTAGCCACTGTTTCTACAGGCGGTTGAGCCTTCCTAACCCATACATTGTTCCGGCGACGATCTCCGCGAGAGCTTGCATTTCTTTTAACAACAGCAGGCCCCTTCATGCTAGGCATCTTTTTAGGCCTGAAACTGGAACGGGGAGGAACTTCCTTTCTCTTTCGATCAGGACGAGCTTTCACAGTCTTAACACTATAGGTACGAGGTCTGGCAGAATCAGGACCCTCATACTTAACACGAATACGAGGTATCAAAAGCTCAGCCGGCTCCCCATTACGAGCCTCGGTCCTCACATCTTTGTCATCGGAGCTCATCCACAACTTGTAGTTTTCAGAAAGACCCACAAAGCCATTTGTAGCTACGGCCCAACGCGGGAGACCATCTTAATACTTAGCCCACGCTAAGACCCGTGTTTGTGAAAAGGCCGCTACCTTAGGTGGTACCGTATCAGAAAAAGGGATAGTCTGCCTTAAACCATATTGACGCATGACTCGGTAAGGGAAAATATAAATGGGACGAGATAGCCCCAACAAAGAAACATAAACCGATACATCAGACCCCCCTGTCATAGTAGTCAAACCCCACCATGGTACCACCCACTTAATAGAACAAATGCCATAAGTAAAAAAAGGAGGTCCATTCGGCCTCGTCCTGGCCTTGGTGCAAGTATTTTCGGTTACCCAAAGCTATAGGGCGATAATGTTTAGGATCGGCAGGAGCTTCCAAAAGTCTAAGCCGTTCCGCAAGCCAAATCTGCAAAAACAGGTACGATCGAATCAAAAGAATGAAAAGAAAGAAAAAACGGTTCCTGGGGCGCAGTTTCAACCGCCAGGACCAGGCGCCGAATATTCCAGCGCCCAGCACTGGGCGCTGAAACTCAGCCCCAGGCAGAAAGAAATATATGCAAAAAAAACATACATGTGCGCAAGGAAAAGATCGATTACCTGCAGCAATAGGGGGCTCCCCTTAAAATATTCAGATTTGGCATCCTTCTTCAGTTCATCCACACTCAGCAAAGTCTCAGCAACAACCAACGGCATAATAGAATAGCAACTTTCCATCTGGCTAATCAAGGGGATCAACCTTATGTCACCGAACTCACCATTATTATTCGACAACAAATAATGATTCAACAAGCAAAATACAAGGGCTCGAATATTCAATTTCTGTTCGGTCATATTCTTACTAGGCCTAAAATGATGTTTTACAAGTTTCGCCAAGTTAACCTTATCATCTACAACGATTTCAGCAAACATGTTATCATCTAGCCCTAGGAAAGCCCTTATGGTTGTTTTACCCTCTTCAATAGTGCCAGGGGTAACAGGAGTAGCATTAGTAGGATAACCAAGGATCGCAACAAATTCATCAGGCAAAGGACATATTTCATTGCCCCGAAAGGAAAAAACATGATGATCGGAGTCCCAAAGCTTAGGGAAGCATGCAGAAAATTATAATCAATATTAATTTGTTGTAAACCTAAAAGTGCCTCTAAGTGGTATTCTTTTAACAAAGCTTTTTCTGTGGGAGTAAGGGCCCGTAGCCAACGCCTAACAGTCCGTTGGAGTGAGAAAGTAGGGATCGACATGGCAAAAGCAGTGAATAATTAGAGCACAGCAAAAGAAGAGAAAGAATTTGAGAGTGGTGGAAAATAAGGACGTATCTAGCCCCTATATATAGCTGAACGCACCCAATGACATCCTGATCCCATTCGGAAACGTGTTAGAAATCCGAAAATCAAATATTACCAGGAAAGGACTTTCAACGCCCACCTCTGGGCGCCGAAATGTTTAACGCCTGGCCTTGGGCGCTGAAAATGCAGCCCAAGGCCCAGATTTCACAAAACACGGAACAGGAAAGGACTTAAGATCGTGTTGCTAAACACGAGGCCCTATTGCAAGTAGGATCAAGCCCAAAGCACCTTTAGCTCCCAAATAAGCAAGAAAAAAATAATGACATTAAAACTTGGTCGAAACTTAGACTCGTCTCAGAAAATGCTTGTGTACACTTTCAAAAAAAAAGCAAGTTAAATATCATGGTCATTCTTCGAAACACCAAAAATATGTGTGGTCAAGTCATTGGTTTTCCAAATAAAAAATGTTTGTCTGTCAAAGGGTTAATCCGGGCCAAGCTAAAACCGGATGTCGCCTGAAAACTAAAGTCGCACTCCACGGCTTCGCTAAAGTAGCACACTACTATAGAAGGTCGCTCGCACATACGAGCATGACCCCAAACATGATTACAAGATGCGAAAAACAACCGATGAGCCCCAGTGCTTGGGGGCTCGCGAAAAAAATAGACTCCAATGAGGAGCGCGCGATCAAAATCACATTCCCGGACTGCGCCATACACCATATCATGTTTGGATATCTCAAAAAAAAAAAGAACAACAATAGGTTCGACCTCATCGAAAGAACGTCACTGACGCTTGTGCACGGTCCTCTGATCAAAGGCCAAGTCGAGCCGTAAAGACTAGCTCAAAATCACGAAAGCGGACGGTCGCAAGACAAAGATCCGTCTGAACACGTTGTCAGCCCACGTTCAGGTTACAACTAAATTCGAGCACCCCTCGAAAGAATTCGCTCTTGCAAGAATGCATAAAAGAAATTCTCAAAAGAAATCCAAAGAACCAAAGAAATAGGAACTTGCCCATCTTCAGTCAGGCAAGAATCGCGTCACAAACCGCGCGAGTTCCCAAATCAAAAAGAAAACGAATTCAGGGACGTCCACCCTCAGCGGACAGGGCTCGCCCACCCTCAGCGGGCGGGATCTGCGTCACTAGCCGCGCAGGTCCTCAGTTTCCGAAAGAAATAAAATCTTCAAATTTAAAATAGGCTCGCCATCTTCAGCCGGCGGGGTCTACGGCGCAAACCACGTAGGTCCTTATTTTCAAAAAAGCAAAATAAATTTCAAAATAGATTCGTCCACTTCTATCGGACGGGGTGTCCACCCTTAGCGGACAGGTTCGCCATCTTCAGCCGGCGGGGTCTACGTCACAAACCGCGTAGGTCCTTATTTTCAAAACATCAAAACAGATTCGTCCACTTCTATCGGACGGGGCGTCCACCCTCAGCGGACAGGCTCGCCCACCTTCAGCGGGCGGGGTCTGCGTCACTAACCGCGCAGGTCCTTAGTCGCTGCAGCGATAACCTTTTTCGGTTTTTCCTTTTTCCAAAAATTAAAGGATTGGTTTTCCGTGTTTCCAAAAAAGAACGATGTGCTGGATTTTCCTTCGTTTTACGTCCTATAAAAACAAGGGGGTTTTCTCGTTTAGCTAGCCCTGAAAATGAGAATCTTTAAAAACGTTTTACCTCGTGATTGGGCTTGGCCAGGCCCAATTACACTTTACAGCTATAATTTCGAAAATATCTGTAGCTACTTCCAATGACAAAGTGAGGGAGTTTCTACGCACCTTTAGATCCTTCCAATGACAAAGTGAGGAAGTTTCTATACTATCAGTTGACAAATCCCAATGACACGTGAGGGATATGTCGACACTTCAAGTGATGACCCTTAAGTCAAATGTTATCACTCGGGGGCTCGTGAGACCCTCGCAAAACAGGTCACATACACCATAGCTTGTGTGACGCACTCCGTCTAATACTTTGACCATCGTCTTACTCCAAGACTCAGTCAAAGTGGGGGCTAACTGTAGACACCTACTTTTGTCCCCGTTCCCGCAAGGGAAAGGTTCGATGATGAAAGCGTAAATCTCCACTTGACAACGCATCTCCTATAAAATAAACGAATCTCGATTCCCCATTTCATTTCACCCGAAACCTGCTATTTATGGAAACCTGCTAAAAAAAGTAACTGCCGTAAAAGGTAGCTTCTAAAAGTGGCAAATCATAAAAGATAGAAACCTGTCAGAATTAGGTGTTGCATTCCAACATAAATCCTAAATGAGATAGAAAACTGCGAGAATCCTATTCCTAATATGATTCAGAAATAAGAGTTACGTATTAATTAAAATCCTAACGAGCCTAGAGTTCGTAACGGGCCCAGACGCATTCCGTCATAAAATTGATACGCGCTAAAAGACTCGAATTAATCTCAAACTCTACGGATTTCAGGAATCCGAATCTGACTAAAGAAAACAGCCCAGACCCTATTTTCAACGCCTGGCTATGGGCGCCGAAATCTTCGGCGCCCAGGCCTGGGCGCTGAAAATACCTGGGTACGTGTTTTTTCCTAATTCTTTGTGGATTAGAACTCTGCAATTCTATCTTTCCACGAACTCTTCCCTATAAATAGGCCCCTAAATTCGACGTGAAAGGACACACAACAACACACAATTATATTCTAAGTATTGACTCCAACCCTTAGCCTAAGCCTCTCGCTGCGAAACTGTTCACGCGTTCTGTCGCAATCGATCCATAAATCGAACAGAACGTATCCTGTCCCATAATTGAGATTCGTTAAATAAAAGGAGAAATAGCAAAGTCAAAGTGGTTAGTTTTCTGAGAACCGTGACGCACCTCTCAAGGATGCGTCGTAATGTGTCCCTTTTCGATGATTTAACTGCTTTCCTCGCCCTTTTTATGAACTGTTAAACTAACCTAATCTGATTGTTCTATCACGCCTAACAAATATAATATTTTTGGGAAATCGGATTATCATGCTAGGTCCCTTAATGCTATTTAAATCAGATAATCACGATCGAATTAGTATTATATGTTGCATATTGCTAAAATCAACTCAGATTAGTTTAATAGTTAATGCATGTCCCTTCAATTATTTATGCTGAGCTAGTAAGGATATCCTGCCTCTGGAGTTATCGACGAGCGAAGTACTCCTCTCGGTAGTTACAGTCCCCCGAACCCTCAATCTCTACCTTGCGGGTGTATATTGAGAGATCCACACACCAGGGATCACAAGGGAACCTACGACCGTCGTGGTCAAACATAATTGCACTCCCTTTATGTCAGGATAACCGGGTTTTGTCAGTTTTTCTCATTGTCGTTAAAAACTGAATGGCGACTCCTATATTACTAGTCAATTGGGTGTAAACTCACAGGAAATCCAATTACACTTGATTGAATAAAAAGAATCGTCACACCCACGAGGGACGAGGTCACGCATTAGTTTCGCGCTTTTTCGACCCCCTCACAGATATTGAACTTGAATTTTGGAAATTGTATTTTGTACCGAGTTCCGAAATGGTAATAGGCTCGGGAGTTGGACTTTGGATATTGAATTTTGGGACATATCTTAGAAATTGGGACTTCCGCACGGAGTTGCACCAACCACCTAGCAAGGATAATGGTTTCGTCATCATCCCATTAGGGGAGACACAAATTAGGTGTCTACACATACTATAGTCAGTAACATACCTACAACTTTTGCCATAGCTACAAATTCCAGCCATGACAACCATTAAATAGTCGGGAATGTTAGAAAACATTATTATTCTTCAACCCACCAGCGCTATCCATATTTAATAAACCCACTCCCAGCGAATTCTAGGTTCAGTCGTGACTCCATTTTTTCCGGTAGACCACCAACGTCTGTCGTTTCTCAATTCTCCGGCCATGTCAACCAATAATCGTTGTAAATTCTCGAACAAACACCGAATTTAATTGCTATTTTCTTCAATATCATCAACACATTCGTCTTCTACATCCTATTGATTTCCAGATCTAGGAAACCCAAAACAAAAAACCTAGAAATTTGGATTAAGGACGAACCACCAAACCCAGATGAAACACAAAACCCTAAAGATTCAGATGCCTGATGCCAATGAACGATGAAGAACAACGAGGGCCGATTTTTCGGCCACCGCCCACCGGATACCACGGAAATCCGACGATAGTTAGTGATAATTAATGGTTAGCTTAAGCAAGGGGAGAGAGAAATCAAGTTAATTGTTAATTAACTTTCCTAATTATTCTATTTATTAATTTAAACAACAACTTTTGTGTAAGATCACCTTACCGAAAATACTACTTTGATTGCTTAACTAGTTAGTTTCATTGCTTAACTACTTAATTCTAGTGCTTAACTAATTACTTCCGGCGCTTAACTAATTCGTTTAGTGTTTAACTAATTAATTCTGGTGCTTAACTAATTAATTTCATTGCTTAACTTATATGATACCAATGTAATCTTTTATGTAAAACCGCTTTACATAAAAGTTTGTATAATTTAAATTAATTTTATATGGCCACAATTAATTGTCAATAGTAGTAGGATGACCATTGTAGAGAGTTCCCCATTTTGTGAGGCGCCTTTTGACCCCACTCCCATCTTCTTGCTTTCTCTTATCATAGGAAGACAATCACCTGTTATTTGATTTCCTCATTTCCAACAGTAAGTATCTCTGTGAATTGAAACCCACCAGGTACCAGACGAAGAAAGAAACTATGGCTAGTTTGGCCTACCATTCTACCATAAACCATCACCCCCCTCCATTACTGTTGAAAAATCCTCTGCATTTTCTCTATCCTCACACATCGCTCTTCATTCCCTCATCTTCCATCGAATCCCACAAAATCCCACTTCGAATATCTTCTGAATTAGCCCCTAAAGCTCGAATTATTGCTCGCCGTAAGGAGACTGTTCCTGTTCAGCAACTTGAGCGCCCTCTATGTAATGATTTTCGATTCTTTTTATTCTAATTTTTGGGGGTTTAATTGTTTTTTTCTTTTTGGTATATTAACTTTGCTGATATTTCTTTCGCCTGGTTTATTGGTTTATCATGTTTATATTATCTGGAATGGTTTATTGATTTTTTCCCTCCTGGTTTTGTTTTTGTGCTGAGTTAGTGGAGTATATGAGCTTGCCGGCGAGTCAATACTCGGTGTTGGATGCAGAGAGGATAGAGAGAGTTGATGAAAGTACATTCAGGTGCTATGTCTACAGGTTTAAATTCTTCAGTTTCGAGGTTTGCCCGGTTTTGCTTCTTCGTGTCGAAGAAGAGCCCGATGGATGTTGTATCAAACTCTTATCCTGCAAGGTCAGACTTCTTCCTTGCCCTTTTCTTTCTTTGGTCAGTAATATAGGTTTCTTAGCACATTGGAAGCGTGATTCAAAGCTTTATACACTGCCGATTGATTTTCTTTGTTACTTGGTTGCAGTTTTATTTTTCTAAATAATAGCTTGTTTAGCAAATAGCAATGGAAAAAAAAATCAAATTACTTCAAGCCAAAAACTTCTAGTTATTTGTTTTTATTTTTTATACAGGAGTCACTACTCCCTCCGTCCCTTAATACTCGCACCGCTTTCCTTTTCGGGCCGTCTCTTAATACTTGCACCGCTTCTATAAATGGAAATTTACACCAATATTATATTATTTCTCACACTTACTTACTAACCCCACCTACACCCCCATTCCCTACAAAAAACCATTTAAAAATTCACACCCCCAATCACCACTCTCCACCTCTTACACATTCCCATTAATTATATTAAAAAATACCCCACCATCAGCTAACACCCATTAAATTAATGAGTCAATTCAAATGTATTAAACTCCGCACCGGTCAAACCGGTGCAAGTATTAAGGGACGGAGGGAGTATTTATCAATTCAATGATATTTGTGTGAAGGTTTCCATACTGGCCACCTCCAAATAGATCCCTTTCAAAGAATAGAGGGTATAACACCTTCCACAAATTGTCATACGGAGTATTAAATATCCATATGTTAAAAAAAATTAAAGTTAAGTCCTATGGGTTAACTTTTCAGTTGCAATCTTTTACAAGTGTGAAAAGTCCATTATGACATTTAGTGATGCACTTGTTAATGAAATATGAGTGTTTAGAGTTAGTTTGTTTTTCAGAAAGCTTTTGTGTGTGTAGTTTGCCATTTAGGTGGACATGGAGGTGTTCTTATTTGTTGTGTGATATTCTTCATGACAGTTGGAGGGATCACCGGTTGTGGTTGCACAGAACGACAAGTTTGAGGGTAAGGAAGTTCTGATACAAAACTCCTTCACTATAAAATGTTTTGATTATCAAAGAGTAGCTAAATTTCCGATGCTTGAGTCGTTGTTTCTATGACCTTTTAGCTTTCTTAGTAATGTAGATACTTCAGTAATACTCTATGTGGACTGTTATGAAATTTCTATGATTGTTGGCAATCTTGCCATTGGTTGAAACACTGACTGAATGCACAGGGTATCAGATTGATTTTTTTTGTTGAACTGAGATGATTTTGCTGATCTAAACAGATTTTTCTTTAAATTCATTATTTCTGAACTAAATGATTTCTTACTGAAATGTAGTAAGTTTTGCTAAACTGAAATATCTTTTACTCCCTCCGTTCCAGAATACTCGTTACACGTTCCTTTTTCATCCGTCCCAGATTACTCGTTACACTTTTTATCCAACCCATTTTAGGAATTTTTTCATTATATTTTAATAGATGTCCCTTTCTCACTTTGGCCCACCACACAAATATTTTGATTTCAACTCTTCTATCTTTCAATATAAAAATACGATACATTCTCTTTCCTCTAATATTAAAACACCCACTAACTTCCATCACATCTACTTTTTAATAAAATAATAATTGATAACCACACTACTATTATCGCATTAAACTGTGTTCCCAGGAGAGTGTAACGACTATTCTGGGACAGAGGAAATACTAATTATTTTGTTGTTGAATTCTGGTTGATACTGTTGCTGCCTGTCGATCATGTTTTTTTTCTCAATAGTCAACTTTTGGATAGTGTTAGCCTATTTGGGAGAACTCAAAACGATTAATAGGCAGTGTTTTCTTTTTCTTTTTTTGGACATGGCATATGCATTTAGTTGATCCATAATTAAATGCAAGAATTTATTCCTAGTAAGAGTAATAAACTAAGCTTTACTTATTAGAATCCAAATTGGGGGTTCAGATTGCTTATACAGGTGTTAATCACCCAAATAACATAATAATAATAGTAACTCACGACACCTATGATGAACTGTTTACCCTAGTGATCTCATTCTTCCCAAAAGAAGGATTTTCACCAGAATAAGTGCGTCTCCCAAATGAATCAAAACCATGTAGCTTCTGTAATTAGCGAGGCCAATTCACTGCATTGCCAAGGCTTAACAGAGAAGCTTAAAAGGCCCTGAAACAGTTTCCCAAGTTGTACCACCCAGCAGTTAAGCAAGCTAACTTACCCTAAATTCAACTGTATTATCCTCCCCTTCTGGATGAATATGAGCCCAGAAATTGCCTCACCATTGCTCAAGAAGATTGAGAAGCCTTGAAATTGCATGTTCTTTGCTTGTTGTCATCAAGAAACAACCCAACTTGATCCTTCTTCCTTTCGTTTAATCCTAAGGATTTCAAACTTGGACTTACCAAGATGGAAATAACTCATTACTTGTTTTGCTGAAACTTTGTTGCTATGTTGCCATGAAGACTTCTCATCTCCTTTCTGGTTCTCATAGACTCATACCCATGTTGCTGCTTCTTTTCTTGCTTGTTTCTTCTACTGTAAAACGTTTGAACTTTGAAAAGATCTCTTTTTTATACCCTTATGCATCAACAGTTGAAACTCGTTGGATTTCATGAAACTGAAAATACTTTTCTTGCCTTGATTTCCCAAGGAATAGTATTTGCGTCTTTCACAATGCATGACTCCCTTGTTGAGCTGCTTGCCCAAAACATTTCACTTCTTCCTCATTCTTGCCATCTTACTATTGGAGTTATAGGGCTTGGGAATGTGACATGGTGGGTAGATTGAGTTAGTCTACTAGATCTTGAGAAGCGGCCTTTCTGCAGATACTGCAATTGATTACGAGGCTGCAAATTTAATTGCTGATTTAGTACTTAAAGCGGAAGAGGTATCTGCTGTTTCTCTGTAGAAATCTTAAGTATGAAGAAAGCGTCTCAAAACTAGATTCATCTCCCCTTCTTCTGGATATTCATTTTACTCCTCTTCAACAGCCTAATTTCTTTTCCTTTTCATGCCCTCTTCTTCAGCATCATTCTTCCACTAATCATTCATACTTTCTAGCCATTCCCCTTGTTATAAGAGCTGGATTTGTGGATCCTCATTATTTGCTCGATCTAGGTAAGAATTACCATTGATTGTTTTTGGCAAATAAAGTTTAGGAACTTTTCATTAAAGACCTTTTATGTCACAGTTTCTGTAAAAAAAGAACTTAAAAACAATTTTTTTTGAGAAAACACCTTATATGTCATTTTTCTTTAAAAAACAAACCTTAAGGTCGGAATTAGGCCAGAAAGTCAAGTTTTGGTTTGACTCTAACTTCTTCCCTCCAAGGCTCCAATTATGCGCGTGAACACCACTACCATTTGCACTCACTCTTGCTTTTCTTTCTCTTTATTTACTTTATTTATTTGAAAACTTTCCCCATTTCTCATTGGTGTTGCAACTGTGCAAAGGTATGAACACATTCTGTAATATTTTAAAAAAACTATTTGTTTTTAATTTATGTATTGAATGTGTATCGGAGAATGAATGGCCTCTAAATTTCCTATTTTTATCAGAAGGTCAACCCTATGCGTAGAATCTAAAATTGAGTTTTATTAATTGCTGGGGGAATAATTGAGATTTGAGAGGGATTAATTATGAATTTTCTTAGTCAACCTCGTCAACTTATATGACTTGTTAAATTATTTAGGTTCCAATGAATTTTGAATTTGTGGGGAAAAGCAATAATCTGGACCTCTTTTACAAAGTACAAATTTGTGTTGAACACTTCCAAAGTTCCAAGCAAGCAAAAGTTGGATTCCAATTGTTCAAGTACGAACTATCCACTGTGGAAGAACTTTTTGAATTTTCAGTAAACAACAAATGAAAAAGAAAGAGACAAAGAGAGATAGATTCAAGTGGGTTTAGGTTTTTACTGCTCGGTAGTCGAGCAGTAATGGCAATAGGAGGAAGAAGATGAAGGGAGTAAATTGGAATTGAAAAATAGGAGAGATAGTTTAAATGGGAGTGGTATATATACTCATAATTGGAGGGAAAAGAGAGAGTCAACGCCGAAAACTTGAATTTTTGGCTACCTGAAGGTGTGTTTTTTAAAGAAAATAGATATACAAGGTGTTTTCTCATAAAAAAAGTTTTACAAATTGTTTTTCATAAAAATTGTGACATAAAAGGTCTTTAAGGACAAACTTTCCTGAAGTTTAATTGTAAATTACAACGCACCTAGAAGTATGTAAATATTGTGCACAACTTGTAAAATACTGCGATATCTGGTCAGGTTTGCTCCATATTAATGGAAAACTGAAAAGGTGAAAATGGATTTTTACTGCCTCAAACCTTCTCTTAGGCTATTTTCTGTTCACCTTTTTTCCACTTATTTCAGATAAGTTCAGATAAGCTCATATAAGATAAGTTCAGGAAAATTAGGGTTAGACCAATTACAATTTATAACTTAAAATAAGTTTTAATAAGTTAGATAAAATAAGTTCAGAAAAAATAAGTGAAAATCAGGTGAATAGAACACACCATCAGATGGAAACGTAGGACTAGAATTACTTTTTCGCAGTTCAAATAATGATATAACACAAGCCCTGATCCACTCCACAACAGGAAACCCCAACTTTACATAACTGAATTAAAAAATATTCCATTCTATGAACTCATATGCTTTTCACTGATCAGTTTTAATCACACGTTGAGGAGATGTAAGTTGTTTACTATAACTTTTAATATGCTCAATTGATAGGATAATGTTATATGAAGTGTCTATCTGGGTTGTGGAATTCACTAACTACTTTGTCCACCACATTCGAAAGATCTCCCAGTTATGATTTTAGATATAATCTTTTAAAGATAAAGTGCAACTGGTAATAGGCCTGAAAACTTTCACATTAGATGGATAAGTCCTTTAAATTAAATATAGCCATATAGTTACTGTCTCTTTAACAGAAGTAGGAAATAAATCCTCCATTGCAGCTTTACTTATGTACCAGCTCCTTTCGAAAAAGAGTGTATTGAATCATCGACCCCTGGAGCTTTAGAATCATCCATAGTTTTCAATGCCTGATCTATTTCCTTATTCAATACATCCACTGAGAAAATCACAAGATGCTCTGCTTAATTTAGCTCCAAAACAAGCACGTCAATAATTGGTAACAATGAAGCTGAAGTGCCCAAAATTTCCTTACAAAAATAAAGAATCTGATTTTGGACTTCATTGGCCTCACTTGGTTTTTGTTCTTCAGCATTGTACTGTGAAGTTATCGTTTATGCCATTTCTTTCTATCATAAAAGAATAGAATTAGTGATTAATGGAATCAGCTAAGCCCATCCACTGCACTCATAATTTCTGCTTCACTGCACTTTCCTCCAAATGTAACCATTTCCTCATATCACCAATAATTTTTTTTCTTTTGAATGTATGTCCGGCATCTGCAATTCTGAATTGGTGATTTAATTTACTTTGGATTCCATCCAAAGATGGTATGCCATTTTATGTTTTCTAGAATATTCCAGAAATATTTTCCTGATGCAATTTCTTCAAAAGCGTTTTCACATTCTTCTGGATTTTACCCCTCAGCTAATGATGCCCATGCAGCTCAGCAGCAGTATAGAAAGCCTTGTTGCTCTGATAGTATAGAAACCTAAAGTTTTCACCCCTCCAATTGCAACTTCAGTGCATCTGATAAACATAAGTGCATGATAGAAAGTTGGAGGGTTGAAGAACTCAGCTTCAGTTTCTCGATGTTGAGCCATCCACTCAAGGTTTCCTATAGTCCTATTCTGCTTGTCTTCCTACTAGTATGAATATAATTATTAGGCAAAGTGATGTGGATCAGAATGGTACCACCCTTACTTTGTATTTCAAAGAGCCCCATAGAATCTTTAGTTTTATATAAAGATACATACAGGGGCCAATTGTCTATAAAATGCTTTAATATTGATTATCCTGAAATCAGTCAATTGAAATCATTGATACCTCCAGCAATACTCTTCAGTATTTTTCATGCTGGTTTCTTGTTTCAACAGAAGGCAAGCTATATCCTGGAATTAAAACTCGGCCGTTCCATTACGTAACGGCCATTCTGTAACGGGTTGGGATTTTCCGCTCCGCAAAACCTCGTTACATAACGATACGGCAAAAGTTACACCTTTCTCCCCGCGCTGTCCATTACGTAACGGTAACTCGCCATGTTAGAATGTTTTTTTCCTGTTACACCGTTCTTATGTACAAATTGGCCAAAAATATTTTAGTAATACTATATATTTTAACATGATATTTTGAGTGATTTTTGTTCACAAAATATGTTACCCACTCATATTATGATATGTTTTGTCATATTGTGTTTAAATAATATTTTTTAAACTTAAAAGTATTAACAGTTTTAAACGTGTTAATGTGAATTTTTAGACAAATTCACACGGCGTTAGCCTGATCCGTTCTATTTAACCGTTAAAAGCGGTTTCCGCAGCTGTTTCCGCCATCGCAACCGCATCCGCTATATTTTTTTCTATGAGCCATATACTGCACAAAAGTAGGTAGGAATCACCTTGTTTAGTCACTACAAAGCAATGTACCTGCTGATGATATCTCAAGATTTAACATAATGGTAATGAAACCTTTATGTGGGAGGTTACAATAACGGTAATATTTTTGATATTTTCTCTTCTTCCTCAATTTCATGTACTTAACTCCATCCTCTTCCTCCGCTTCCTTCTCTTCAATGAATCCACAAAATTTTTTTCCTCCCATTAATTAACAAAATTTTTGACAAAATTCAATGGCAGTAAAGAAAATCAGAGGGAGTGTTAAAAATTGGAGTGAAATTGAATTGGGCCCTACATAACGGTTTCATCTATTTTTCCATTTTCAGGTGGTAAAAAAAAAAATTGTTGTTAGATGGTAAAATACGAGTTTTAGTTTTTGGGTGGTAAAAAACAAATTTTTGATTTTTGTAGGTGGTAAAAATTAATTTATCCTATCGTTAATTTTGTAAAAGAAAAAAATTATAAAAAGTTAATATTCTGAATCTTTTTATCGAGACGATTCTAACAAAATCTTGCTTGACTATATTTTACCTTACGCATAAGTAACAAAGCCAAAGGAGAGTGTATGAATTGTGCTAAAAGGCCAATTGTGTCATCTAAATAAGAATGGAGGAAGTATATAAAGTTTACCAAGAAAGGAAATAATCTAAATAGGTAGTTGTTGAAAGAATGGCAGTTGTACTAGTAATTACTTTTTGGTGAAATTAGTTGTCTTTGCAAATGGAAAAATCTGAAACTCAAGATGGTAGTATGTCAATTTTCTGAAGCAAAAGAGACGTCTTCTGATCCAAAGTTGATATGATGGTTGTCAGTCTTGGTACAATACCGTTGTCCAAATTGTAAAGCGATTGGACGTCTTTATTGTGAGTGTCGTAATACCATTATGGTGAATAGGGGAGAATGGTTATGCAAGAGTGTTTTTCTACCTTGAGACTAAACTTGAGTGTTTTGTTTGGTTTTCTTTAGGGCATATCAGCTGGAATTTGGTCTGCAAATTTTTTTTAATATTTTTTTTCTGCCAGGTGGTTCTTTTAAAGAAAGAGTTCAATTGAGTTGGGATTTATTTTTTCTCGTATTGGTTTAACTATTGACAGCTTTTGTGAAATTCAGTGAATTTTGTTGATTCATATAGGAGTTAGTGAGTGTTATTACCAATCATCTTTATCTTTCTTAGGTGTGTTGTTCGCTATAAATATTTTGAATGTTTGAGTGTTCCAGATCAGAATTAGGTTGATGAAAGTTTTAAGGTTCCTCTGAAATTTAACGCCCTTTGTTTAGCATGAGTGAAGTGCGTACGAAATCCCCGTTCTCTACGAGTGAAGACTCAACCTTTTTCTCCCTTAAATTAAGTTGTAAATGAGTGAAGCCTTCAAATTAATTTGAGACCCCTCATATTTGAGCGTTGGGAGTAAACATGAGTATTCAGTGAAGTTTACATTAGTACTTGTGGCTAGTTGGCATTGATTGACAAAACTTGTTTTTGAAGAAATAATTGAAAAAAAGACTGAAATATGCTTTTAATAGGGGTAGGTCTATCTGTTACTTCTTGGCTCCGGTTATATAAATGAGATATTGCCACTCCCCCCGCTTCTTTAGTTGAACTACCCCTTGAAATATTACCATATAAAAATATAATAATTTGTGCTTTGTTAAATTAGTAGTTGAACTTCTAAATGGGGGACCGTCTTGTAATAAAAAGGTGACAAAACAGGCCCTGACTAAGTGGAGATTCTTTTTAAACTATGTCATTGGCGTGTTATAATCATTGTTGCTGGTTTTGAGTCCTTGTGTCGTGCTATTTCAGGAATGCGTTGACATTGATTTGGTATGGGAATGCAGCTTCCATGGTGAATCGTATATCTTGTGCAAGGGAGCAAATCAACTCAGAAACACAGCAGCTTACTTCTGATGCAGTTATTGAGGTATTAGTGTATTACTAATAGGCCATTTGAGATTATGTAACTCTTACCCAATGATCTTGGATTTGAACTAATTTTCATCTGTATTTCAGGTGAGCATTGATGTACCTTTTCCATTTCGGGCAATTCCAGTGCATATGATTGAATCAAATGGAGCACGAGTACTTGAACAGATACTCGTTATTATGCTCCCTCGCTTCATGGAACAGGTCTGTAATGTTAATGCTAAACTTGCTTCCAGTTTTATCCTCACTAAGAATCATTTCGAATATAATTTTTCCAGACATTTTAAGATATGAGATTTTTAAAATTACACGGTATAAAAGCCTCCAAAGGTTAAGTGATGAAATAGAGCACTTAAACAATGGACTAAAATTCCCTCTTGAGCAGTGCTTCATTAGGGGTCTTGTTTGAGAATTTAAAACTTATCTTTTCCAATTTATTTCTAGGAAAATCGTGCGAGGGTGGGTTTGTTCTAGGTTGGATTTATTTGAATCAAGTTGTAGTTCCAATTTACATATTTGCTGCATGAATGCTGAGTACAATTCTTCAACTCATCCTCAGCTCTCGTCCTCAAAGGAAAAGCAGAGAACTAATTCGGGGTCTGGGAGTTTGAATGGGTCAAATAGGTTAAGTTCGAAAACCTAGGGAGGGTGAAGAATGTGTTGTAGACGAGGGATATCCTGCCATGGATCCTCTCTTTGTTATAGACTTGCAGTACCTATGTGCTTAGGTGGAAAATCTTTTAATTGTAGATTTTCAATAACGTCAACAAAGACCCATAGTTTGATGAGCCAATTGTTACCCTGATTTTTACTTTACGGGAGCGAGTGGCGCATTAGTGTATGCAGATTTTGTTTGGTCTCACCCCCATCCATAGTCTCTATCACGCCTGTTTTAATGTACTGTGAGATTCAAATGTCTGTTGTACTTTCTCCTTGATATTAATTAGAAATCTGGTCCCCCTTTTGTATTTTCGCTTTTTCTGTTTAATGAAGTTGTTTTCTTATCAGAAAATAATTAGTATAAATAATGATATCCAATGTTTTATGGCTTAATTCAATAATTTCCATCTATAATGGCTTGCGGATATATTTGTTTTTGTAATCTTCTTAATATAATTCAGTATAAGCAATCATATTTTGTTAAAAACTTTTTGAGTTATTCACAACTTGGCTAGTAACTGTTAATTTAGTTTTGAATGTTGTAAATTTTCCAACAAATGAACTAGAGTTATGGAAGGCAGTAGGATGAAATATTATAAATATAATTCAAAGGGTAACCTAGGTTGACCATGGGTAACTGTGAGTACGTGAGTCTGTCACTGGCTCCTGACAAGGTGGTTTTAGTAGTAATTCTTCTAAGGTGTTGGTTTTACAGTTTTTGTACAACTTTGATTTTCTGAATAAAAGAATTTGTTGCATTTGTTAGTAATTTGTATGACATGGGAAAGGAAAATTTGACTCTACCAGTCACAATTATGGCCTATCATCTTCGAAAGGTCCCAATCTTTGATTAATCCAGGGCTGGCCGAACTTTAGGGGGTCTCTACTCTAATAGGACTTTGTGACTCACAACATGCTCAGCATTTTTTTTTATGTTTTATATACCTTATCCAAAAAAAATCAAATGAATTGCATTTTTATTTTTACCTTCTTTCTCAAACACTCATCTGCAACACCCCCCCCACACCCGCCGCCATTACCAGCCCTTCCTAACCTTCCATATTCGTCGGTTCAACAGCCTTCAAAGAACCTGCGCTGAACCACCGCTTCCGCCACCGGGTTTACCCTTTCCAGCAGCAGCAACAACCCCCTCTCTCTTCTCCCCCTCCTCGCTGACCCCGCTGCCTCTCTCCTTATTCTCCGTCGTCGTTATCTCCGCCGATGACCGCATTCCGTTGTCTTTTCTCTCTCTGCTCCCCCCTGCTCAATCACCGCCGCCCAAACTCCAATTCCAAATTCAATTCTGTCAAACCTTAGCTCTGCAATTCTTCGATCTATTTCTCTATCAGTATAGTATTTTTGTTATTTTTAAGTTAAGCATAGGTTTTGTAATCCTAGTAGTTGAGTAGAAACTAGACCATTACGATATTTCCTGATGGAAGATATTCTACGCCACAATTTTGTTCAGATTTTCTTGGTTTACTTTGTATTTGGACGCATTACCAGTAGTTATTTTATAATCCTTGTAGATCAGTAGGAACTAGACCATAAGGACATTTCCTAGTGGAAGCTCCGTAGATGTCTGCATTACCTATCTGTGATATGTATCTGCTAGAATGGCACCACAAACATGATATGCCTTTGCAAATGTTAAGCTAAGTAATGATAATGACTACAACCTTGAGACCTTTTATCATCTTGCAGAACTTGGCAAGTGTTGTCCAGAGATCTTAGTCATCTTAGTAACAAGGATCCTTATCCATGTAGTACTTGATTTTAATCATCCATATTCCACCACTTAGTTCCGACGTTTGGCTTTCTTGTATTCGTTGGACTAATTTCTGATGTTTAACCTTCTTGTATTAATTTTGGCTTTCTTGTTTTCGTTGGACTTAGTTCTAATATTTGGCTGTTGAACTCATTACTTACCTTCTTGTGGTTTGTGGTTTGTACAGCTTGTGAAAGACTATCAAGCATGGGCTACAGGAGATACCTCAAGACAACCTCTTGGGACTGGTCAAATTTGAACTTGGATGTAATATCGATCTGTTTCGTTCGTCTCGTGCCTAGTGGAATTTGTTGCAATTTCTTTTTCAGTCAGATAATTTGCTTCTAAAAACCGAATGTGAAAGAACCTAAACGGCAGACAGGAATATCCTATGTATTACAGTTGAATCATGTACGTTATTGTGAAAACAAAAGCCTCTCAGAAATTATCTGAAGCAAAAGCCCATTTATGTTTTTTTTTCTTTCTTATGATACTAACAGGTAGGGCTGTCTAAAAGTGACATGATCCGAGAAATAGTGATCTCAAAACCGTCCGGAATCCATCTATTGTTGACCCGTAGTCCGATTTAACCCGTGAATGAACCCAAACCGCTAGCAATACGAGGACACACGTAACTCGAATCGTATCAAATAACTTTCAACCGAGTCGGACTCGCATCCCATCCGATATCAATCCAAAAGTCGATTTTACTCGATAACAACGCAACATACATAAAACTCGTTATTCGATTTAGCCCGACGCTGACCAATTCGAATTCAATTGAATTGTTGTCTATTCGACCTGATTTAATCTGATATCCAAAAATAACCCGACTCGATTAATTAACCCGATAAACGAAAGCCACCCGAGATAAATCATACCAGATTTAACCCGAATCCTATTCAATTTACTTGTTATTGATCTAACTCAAGTTAAGCAAATTGAACTATTAATTATGTAAATCCAACGAGATAAAAGGAAATTTTTTCCATGTTCTTTTCATATTAAATAATTTTTTAAAAATGTAATGGAAGTTGTTGTGGGATCTTTTACGGCGATGACGTGTCACGCGTTCCTCGGAGGTATCAAGTATGAGCTGTCACGAAACTCTGGCAACCTGCAAAAGAAGAATATTCCCGTAGGAATATTCCCTCCGATGCCTAAGTAAGCATTGGCTAGAGAGAGAAGGCAGAGCAAAGATAGTTTTAGGTTGGTGGGGATGAATTGAAAATGCCCCCTTTTACCTTGGGATCTGAGCTATTTATAGGGCTAGGGTTTCTTGGGAATCGATCCTTCAACCCTATCCTAATGATTGGGTGTTTTTCCAGATTTGGACATGTGTCCTATTAATAACATATCTGATTAGACCTGTTGGGCTCTTTGCTTGTTTGGGCTTTCCTGCAAGCTCTGGGCTTTCGGACATGTTTTGGCCAGGATTTCTCAACGGGCTTAGCATGTGTTGAGGAGATCCATGAAGGGATCTTTGTCTTCTTATTTTGACCTTTATAGAAAAGCCAGGTGGCAATTTACTATTTCTGGCCACATCATTTGCCCCTCAAGGAGGGTGCCCCTGGCCCATGTGGGGGAGCCTTCTTGTTATGGTGCCACGTGTGATTGCTTTTTTGGGAGTCGGATTTTTGCTTTTAAAATGTTTCAGAAAATTGTTGTTTCTCCTTCATTGCCTTTTGTTAATTTTCCAAGAGACTTCTAGAGAGAGAAAGAGCAATTTTCCTTCGACGATTTTCCTGTGATCGTGTTGAGTGTTCTTGGATTCTTCATTCGTTGTTCTTGGGGTTTAGACAACTTGCCTGATCATTTCAGCAATTTGATCACTCATTGGTAAGCATCTTCAATAACTTCTTGTTTCTGCATGTTTATGAATTTCCCTTTACTTTTGATGCTTTAATTTCTTGGAGAGGCGTCCGGTCAGTTGCCGCGTTTTCTGGTATCCGGACGGCGTACAAGTTTTTTGCTTTTTCTTTTTTCTTAAGTCAGACGTCCTGTTCCCTATGCAGGACGGCATGGCTCGTATTAAGCAGACAACCAATGTAGGTGCATGGGAAGCACCGCGAGAGAGGGACAACAGGGTTCCTTTTTCGAGCCCGTCCCAAGGAAATAGGGGTGGAGTTAGCTCTTCCCATTATTCAGGAGACGGGGCTTCTAGGGAGGCACGTTCTTCAAGAAGAAGAAAAAGTGTGGCTCGCCGTCCTCGCGTCCCGCGTGAGGATTTTGAAGATGATTCCTCCAGTTCTTCTGACGAGGAGTTTGGAAAAAATCTCCCTCCTATGGTTCGTGGGAAAGAGGATGTGGATTTGCTTCCTTCTGACATCCTCCCCAGCATGAAATGGTTGAGGTATCTGAGGGAGAAGGGGCATGACTTTGAGCGTTTCTTACTCTTGCCTCGTGGTTTTAGTTTTAGGTGCCCTTGTCCCCATAGTACTGTAGACCGACTCTCTTTGGGCGAGGTTTCCGTCTATACGACAGCCTTTAGATTGGGTCTTAGGTTTCCTCTGCACTCTTCTGTAATGGACGTTTTGGAGGGTTATGACATTGGCCTAGCCCATCTGACCCCTAACTCTTGGGCGAACGTCTTTGGGTATATTGCCAAGTGTGCATTGAGCGACGTCATTCCTTCTTTTCCTGCTTTTGTTAGACTTGTAGATATTGACCCCTCCTCTCGTTCTCCCCAAGGATGGTTCACCCTGTATAGCCGGCGGGGTTATGAGTCGGTAGTGGGTAAGACGTCTAGCTGGGTGTGGTGGAGGAAAAAGTGGTCTATTATCCGAATGGAGGACCTCCCTCTTTCAGAGCGTCTTTCACGCTGGAATTACCGGCCCCGCTATTTGTCTAGGGATGACGCCTATCCTCGTCTTTTGTCAAGGGATTGGACGCTCATAAAGCCTTTATTTCAGGCCGAAATGTATCGGTTGTCTGCGAAAAGTCACGCATGGGTGCCCAATAATTGGCTTCCCCATGTGGGTCAGTTCACCAACATTGTCTTCCTCGCGGCTGTTGGTCTCTGCCCCTACTTGAATAGAGGTAGTTTTTGCATTGACTTTCCACTAAAGCCTTGTTTTCTTATCTTTCACTAATCCCCTTGGCTTGTGTAGATTCTGCCATGAGTCGTGGAAGACAAGGGTTTGGTGGACGTACCTACCTGGTTGTCCCAGGTGTATACGGATGATATCTTCAAGGCCGTGGAGGCTAAGAAGAAAGATACCTCGAAGAAATCCGATGAGGGTGCCTCTGGTGACGCTGTCAAGGTATATTTTGTTCAATTTTTGACGTAGTTCTGTATTCCTTTATCTATGATTGGTTGTTCACCTTTTTCATTTTTAGGAGCCTACTTCGTCGGCCACGAAGAAGCGTCCTGCATCTTCAACGGTGGCCCCTAAGCCCAAGCGTCAGCAGCGTCCCTTCTTCAAGAAGCTGGCCACTGCTGATGCTGCAGCGAAGCCGTCGCTGTTGAGGCCGTCAGCCCCTCTGGCTGGGGAAGAAGGAGCCCCTATTCCTCAGGCGTCCACCCTTGCACCTGAGCCAAAAGACACGTCTCCCAGGGTGACCGTCGAAGGAGATTCCGCGGCCAAAGAGGCCGTTGCCGAGGTGGTCATTGATCAGGTTGACGCCCCTGGCGCTGCTGCGAACGTTGGGGGAGCTACCACCTCCTCGTCGAGAGAGGGGAAGGGAAAAGAGTCCCAAGGTGCTCCTGTTGGGGATGCCCCTATGCCTCCGCCAGCTCCATCGGCTGGTCAGTTGTTTAATACTTAGGACGTCGTGATAATTTGGTAGTTTTGATATATTTAATTGACGTATTGATAATAATTCAGGTGACATGTTCAAGCGGATGTGGCGTGCTGAAGTGGCGAACATTCCCCCATCAGGCGGGTTTAGTTCAAAGGAAAAGGATAAGATCCTTGCAGATGTCTACAATGCAATTCCTGAGGAGTATGTAAGCTCGCTTTCTGGAATTGATTTGGGGTACTTTGGGGCCATGCAGTCCCTCATACTTGATGTAAGTTTTTTGTGTTTTTTTTAGAAAAATTAAGTCTATTTTTGGTCACTGCAGCTCTTCATCCGTTGTGCCGAGGGTAGACATTACCGCTTCGATATGCATAAGGAGATGCTAAAGCATAAGGACCAGATTGAGAATCATGAGAAGTATGCTGAGAAGAAGGCTAGGCAGATCAATGAGGATGCAGACATCAAGATCAAGTCGGAGACGGACGCTTTGAGGAAGGCTGAGGAGGACGCCCAGGACTATGAGAATAAGTTGCTGGAGCATGAGGAGAGGCTGGCCGCGCTAAGAAAGGGGTATTCTGCCGTCTCAGAGCGGGTTACTAATTTCTCTTCCAAGGTGGACGCCTTGGAGAAGAAACTCAAGGCCACCCAGGACGAGATTGAAGCCGTGCAGGGGGAAGCCACTAGCTCCTTCAAGCTTGGGGAGGAGTCCATTTTGGAGAATGCTCGGCGGGCCTAGGATCAGTCGATGGTCGGGAAGGACTTCTCCTGGTTTAAGCGTCGGATCTCATATCAGATGGCCGTCTCGACGGCTCGACGCCTTGGTCTGGATCCTCCTGAGTTTTTTAGTGATGGGGAGGATGAAGACGCAGAGGAAGAGAAGGTGAATTCCCCTGAAAACCAGGACGTCCAGGACGGAAGCCCCACGACCCCTCATTCATAGACGGTTTTTCTTGTTAGTTGGTTTTCGCTGCGCCATGGGCGCTTGTAATAACATTGGTGCCTTTTGGCATTATTTTATTTGGTTTTGTTGCGCCTTGTGCGCATGTATGAATATTTTGTGCCTCCTGTTCACTTTGTGTTTTATTCCATTTCAGTTTATTACTGATTTTCAGGAACATACTTTTTGGTCCATTTGTGGACGGTTACCCCAGTGTTTTAGGTGATCAGCCTAATTTGGGGCGCTAATCTAGGCCACTTCTCAGGCCGTCAACCGATTAGTCTTTTTGTGACGCATTCAAAGGGGAAGGCGTCCTTTTTAATGGCTGCTCTTTTGAGTCTTATTTTGCGTATTCTCGTCTTTGTCAGTTCAGGCCACTTTTAGGGCCGTCATTTAGTTAATCACTCGTGACGCCGCCTCTTAGGGCTCGTTAATGTGGGGGTATTTCACTAGTCTTTTGCTATGTAATTTTGTGTGGCTTTATCGAGCCATGAATTCACCAGATAAGGAAATATTATCATGAAGCTTATCATTTTACTAACGTAGCTAAAATTGGCCGTTTTGTAGGCAAGCATTACAAGCCGTTTTGTGGGCTCTTGCACAATTGTTAGGCCGTTTAGTAGGCTCGCATTACATAAAGTATCCTGACTCATCTAATGATATCTATTTTTTAGCCACTTTTTTCTATCTTGACTGGGATACTCTCATTGGCAGTAGGTAGCTCTTCCTCATGCTTTCTTTTGCCTCTTGCTTCGGCCAAATCTTTCTTCCATGCTGACGGATTGAGGGTCGTGAGGTAGCAGTCTCTTGCTTGCTGTTGGTCTCCATGTATAGTCCCTATCGTCCCATCGTCGCATACGAACTTCAGGAGCATGAGATGGGTGACGACTACTGCTTTAATTTTGTTCAGGGTGGGACGTCCCAAAATGACAATGTATGCTGTCAAATCTTTGACGATTAGGAAATCCACTCCCATCTTTCGTCCATCTTTTCGATCTCCAATTCGAACCGGCAAGTTGATGACGCCTATGGGATGTATGATGCTTCCTCCAAAACCAATGATGGGATAGTGTATGCTTTCTATGGTTTTAAGATCGTGGGCTAGGCGGTTGAGGCACTCCATGCTCATTATGTCAGACGAACTTCCAGTGTCTATCAGGATACGCTTCACTCTCATGTTGGAAATTTTGATCTCGACCACGAGGGGGTCATCATGTGGAGTGGCTACCGGTCCACCATCCGATTCACATATCTCTATCCGAGGAAATGGGTCCACAGGTGAATTCCCTGACAAAATTACTTGACCAAGGCGGCGGGCATAGTCTTTTTGTCCCCTCATGGTGGGTCCTCCAGCGGCCGGCCCCCCGGATATGACGGCTACAAATCCCCCTTCGCTGTGATTTCCCTCTGTAGGTGAGACAGGTGACTTGTTCTTTTTTTACTGGTTCTTACCCGAGCCGTGAGCACTCCTTTGCAGGTAGTTCTTTAGGTGTCCTTTGGAGGCCAGGCCGTCTAGGGCTCTCTTCAAGCTTCTGCAGTTCTTGGTGTCATGCCCTATATCCTCGTGGAACTGGCAATACAACTTAGGGTCTCGACTCTCAGCAGGAGACTTCATGGTGAAAGGCCATTCAAGATCAAACCTGGTCCCGACGTCCACCAGTATTGTGAGGAGGTCTGTGTTGTACTCGAAATATTCTCTTTCTTGTGGACGTTCTCTCTTGTGTCCAGGAGAATTGGTATCCTGCTCTTTCGAAAGAGCCCAAGTACCATTTACTCGTGGTGCTTTTTGGTCTGTCTTGTCTTTCTTCCCTGAGGAATCTGTTGCCTCACCAGTCTTTCCATCTTTGGACGCGCTGCATATTTTTGTTGCGTGGATAAATGCTTCAGCCTCATCCAATACTCCAGCCATAGTCCGAACGCTCTTCTTAACTAAGTCAAACTTGACTGATCCTTTCTTCAGCCCTCTGATAAAATTATCGTAGGAGACGCCGTCGGGCAGATCTAGGATCTGTCCAGCCTCTAGATTAAAGCGCTTCACATAGCTTCTTAGTGACTAATATTTTCCTTGTTGAATGCGTCCCAAATGCATGCTTGTTTTCCTTTCTTCCTTTTGTGCCATGAACCTGGTGGAGAACAAGGTTTGTAATTCGTTGAAAGAGGCAATTGATCCTGGGGGCAGTCGTTCAAACCATTTGGACGCCACTCCTTTAAGGGTAGCAGGAAAGTATTTCCACCAGGTGGCTTCATTGGTTCCTTGAACATACATGTGGTGACGGTATGCAACTAGGTGCATATCTCGGTCGGTGGTACCGTCATAGGCTTCAATGGTGGGGGTTTTGACTTTAGGTTCTTTCGGGGCGTTCATTATGTCCTCAGAAAAGGGGGTGCTTATATGCCTCAACATCAGGTTATTAAACCCTTGTTGGATATGATAGGTTGGTTCACGACCGCTGGGGACCATACGGGGACGCATGCTCACTCTGTTAGGCGTCATCTGGGTCTGCCCTCGAACTGAGGGGTAAAATGGGGGATCTTCCATTACTGGAGTGGATCCGGTGTCTGATAGTTCAGATTCAGCTTCATAGTGCTCCTTTCGTCTCGAGGAGGGCCTCAAGACGGCCGGTGGGTTTCCCTTGGAAGGTGGCCGCGTAGCCTGCTCTCGCCGAGGCAGAAAGGCTTGATGGTCGCGGTCAATCTCCGAGCGTTCTGCCACAGGACTGGCTCCACGGCTGGCTTGTGGGCGGGATCTTTCTCCTGCTCTCCATACCTTGGATCTAAGTGGCATTCTGTTTATCCGATTGACACCCAGACTGAGCGGCCTCTGCGGGGCCGTCCTTTTAGTGCTGTAGATTAACATGTTCCTTCGTATTTCATCCTGCAACGTGGTACTCATCTGCTGTTGAAAGGTTTGATTCATTTGCTGTTGGAATCCCGATAGGATCTCGCGCAGTGATCCCACCGAGACTGGTAAGTCCAAATTCTCATCCAGCACGGCGTCTCGAACACTAGGGCTTAGGTGGCCGCTCGGTGGAGGTGCTTCCAGGACTGGTTCTTCCTCTACAACCACTTCGGCCTCCTGCACTCGGCGTGGTGTGTTTCCGGCATTTGCGACTTGATTGGCTTCTTCTATATGGCGTTGACTCCTTTCACGGGGCCGACTCTCCTCTCCACCATTATACTCTCCTTCAGATTGCGGCTCGGCCATGATACTATACCTCCCCACAGACGACGCCAAATGTTGTGGGATCTTTTACGGTGATGACGTGTCACGCGTTCCTCGGAGGCATCAAGTATGAGCTGGCACGAAACTCTGGCAACCTGCAAAACAAGAATATTCCCGTAGGAATATTCCCTCCGATGCTTAAGTAAGTATTGGCTAGAGAGAGAAGTAATTTGTAGAGAGAAGGCAGAGAAAAGATAGTTTTAGGTTGGTGGGGATGAATTGAAAATGCCCCCTTTTTACCTTGGGATCTGAGCTATTTATAGGGCTAGTGTTTCTTGGGAATCGATCCCTCAACCCTATCCTAATGATTGGGTGTTTTTCCAGATTTGGACATGTGTCCTATTAATAACATATCTGATTAGACCTGTTGGGCTCTTTGCTTGTTTGGGCTTTCCTGCAAGCTCTGGGCTTTCCGACATGTTTTGGCCAGGATTTCTCAATGGGCTTAGCATGTGTTGAGGAGATCCATGAAGGGATCTTTATCTTCTTATTTTGACCTTTATAGAAAAGCCAGGTGGCAGTTTACTATTTCTGGCCACATCAGAAGTGTAAAAGATCTTTATTTGACATGAAGTTAATAGAACACAAGAATACAAGCTTAACTTGTTTTAAACTTGAACAACAAACTCAATCTATAATTAACCTGAATCCAAGATACGTGTGATATGAACATGACCCGAACCCGATATTCACCAATCCATACTTTACCCAATCCGAGACTTAGCCGATCCGGATATGACTCACTCCCGAAGTAAACCAGTTAAAATTGTACCTAAATCCGACATACTCCCGAACCAAACTCAATCCAAACCAAATAAAAAAGATACAAAACCGTTTTGAACCCGAGGTTGACCCGAACCGAGAGTGAGTTTAAACCGAAACAATATATGATCGGCTTTCATCCGTACGAAAGTTATTTGAACCGATCCGAATAGAAACATCGACCCGACATAAACCGATTTCGATGTGACCTGAGCCGTTTATAACCGATCCAATGACGCAATTTGACGACCGTACAAACCATTCATTTGCTTTGGCGTTTGAGAGACAATGAAGTGAGAGCAATGCATGGTTGTTGGATACAGTAATTTGAGATTAACTTCGCACGTCATTAGCTGAAAATGGGCCTTGTGCAGTTATCCTTTTAATCATGTAATTGTAACCCGCTTGAATATTTGCGTTATTGTGGGTAGGACTTCGACCTTGTCTTGCAAGGTTGAGTAGTCGGACTACCATGATCATCATGGAAGTAAGATAAAACAACAACTTCACAAGAAATGTAGTATGAAAATAGAACATCTACTTCATTTCAAATGGAAAAAAAAAAATCATAGTCAACACATTTTCTGTTTATGAAGTTCGCACTTACTTTCCTCTATTTCTTCTCTAACCCCACGTTCTAATACGAAACATTTGTCAAACACAACCCAACAAACTTTCAACTTTACGAGTTACAACCTTAAATTTTTGTTTTTTTCAATTACAGTCTTAAACTTTATACCCAATCTTATATTACAACCTCCGAGTCACTTTCCGGGGAAAATTATCGAAAATTAACGTCATTAATACATATTCCAACAATTTTAATTACTTTCCCAAAAATTAAATTAACAATAATCAAACGCAAAAAAAAAAACTGACTGTCGAATTACTCCTAGCCTTTTTGGATCTTTTCTCAACCTATTACTCTCAATCTGTAGATATGTTCCCAACATTACTCCCAGCCTTCCTTTTTGTAGATCTTTTGAACTACCAAACTCCATCATCTATCTCCCTCGATTCCTAACTTCCATTGCTCCTTATGAACTATCAACCTCCATCATCAATTACTCTCATTATCATAGATGTTTGGGCTCCTAATTGAATACCAATTAGGTCAGCAGTCCAAAGGCCAATGGCTCTACACAACAACATCAAAGCCAATAAACCCCTTTTACTTGGCTTGTCAGCCACCAACAAAGCCCAAGGCCCAGCTGTAATAAATACCTATGGGGCATTATTACACAAACACTATAAATAAGCCGCCAAGGCTCACACCTCAAGGTACGTTCAATTTATCGCCTTAATACTACTCTTTAGAGAACTCTCTCTAGATCCGAGCATCGTTCTTACTTACGCATCGGAGGGGCTTTCCTTGGAAACACCCCAAGGCTAGTGACTTTGTCTATTGCACAGGTAAATCCAGACAAAACTCATTCAAGCAAACTAGATCTTCCACACCAATGAAAAGGGCCTTCATACGAAGCCACATTGTTTCAACACCGGAACAATAGATAAATTGTCCTTCCATCCTCAATCTCTTTCAATCTGCGTTTCGCAAATTAAAGTTATTCGATTGTGGACTTAAAAAAAATTAAGGGTCGTCAATTTATGATTTTTAAAAAAGCAGGGTTTTAAAATTTGTGGTTTTTCAGAAATTTGGGTTTTCCGAATTGAGGGTTTTCAAAAATTACGCATAGGAGAATGTCACCATTGTTGCGTTGATGAAGTTGAAGAACAGTCGCTAGAATAAAGTCTGGGAAAGCATAAGCAATTAGGGTGAAAGTTACGGGAAAATTAAGTCAGTTTTTTATTTTATTTATTTATTATTCTTGTTAATTTAATTTTTGGGAAGTTAACTAAAATTGTTGATAAATGTATCAACGACGTCACTTTTCGATAGTTTTCGCCGGAAAGTGAATAGCGTTGTAATTTAAAGTGGTGTATAAAGTTTAAGGTTGTAATTGAGAAAAACGAAAGTTTGAGGTCGAAATGAATGAGGACCATTTTGTAATTATAACGCTAAATGTTTGGACCAACATAAGTTAATAAAAAGTTAGAACTTTTAAAGCAGGTTTTCGTAGTTGAGATTAATGATGCCAAATTGTTAGGAAATAATAAATAAATGAGGATTTAGTATTTAAAATAGACAACGATTTTAGTTTTCAAAATATAGAAATGAAGTTGTGGGCATATAGGGACATATTTTTACCATCAAAAGGATATGTTTGATATGTCAAGAATCTGTCTATAGGGAGGTCTAAGGCTACGTTTTTATTGGACTTATTTTGACTGAACTTATATTATTTGAATTTATGTTATCTGAACTTAACTGAACTTATTTTATCTGAAAAAACTTATTTTGTCTGAAATAAACTCAATTGTGTGTGAAATGTCTGGAAAAAACTTATTTTTGCTGAACTTATCTGAACTTAACTTAACTTATCTAAACTTATTTTTTCCGAAATAAGTCAAAATAAGCCGAACAGAACAAAGAGCAATAGGACCTCCAGTACAGGGCCCCAAAATTTTGGGGGACCCAAAAAAATAGTGGTAACTCATATAGTCCCATTATTGGTTATATAGTAAATCATGCAAACATAAGATACTTAATTTGTTTGTGGATCAATGGTACAACATTCTCTTAATATTTCATAGGTTGCGGGATCGACTCCCAATATGTACATTTTGTTTTTTTTAGTGTTACTAATCATACTATTAAGAAAAGTGTCGCCACATTAAAAAAGAAAAAGAAAAAGAAAAATAAAAAGATAAAGGTCAGGGCCTCCGAGTTCTCAGAGACTGCCCTGGTTCAAAGGTTTTAATAACTACATTTCAAAGTTAAAAGTGCTTAAAAATGATTTTTTATTGAGTTTTAAAGTGTTTAAAGAAGTAAGTAGGGTTTAAGGGCCTCAAAAGGGGGTTATTTGGTGTCCAAATGTGTAGAAATGACGTTGTCCAAATGTGTGGAACAACGTCCTGTACCATAGCGAATGTCCAAAGGGCTGCGCCTATGGACCTCCCCCATATGTTCACTCTAGGTATACGATTCAAGAGCTTTTAGTGTTTATCCATTAAATGTTGGCGAACACTACTTAATCAAACAAAATTTATAAACTCTAAACTAATCAACTATATTGATTATAGTGGTAAGAGAAAGGGTAGTCCCAAGAGAATGGATTGTTGAGTTTAACGAACTAATTATTACGCAAGCTAGTTCAAACAAGGATGTTTTTGGCGTTTTAGAATAAAGAATTACCTAGAGAAATTCAAGTAAAAGAAACTCTAAAGATTTCGGGAATTGAAAAAGGAATTCAAATCGGGAGTTCTGGTGTATCTAAATTCTCATGACATGCAACGACTAAACGAATGAATGCAATGACCAATATGAAGGAAAGAATTCCCTTGGTCAAAGTTTGCATTTAATGCTAAGTCTAATAAATGCGATCCAGTATTAATTAACAAGTTAATAATTCAGTGAGATCAAGTGAACTGAATGCCTAGCTAGAGGCCGCTTCAGTTCAAGTGGAATTAATAACATTAATCCACAACTTACTCTTGACTGAACCCGTAGGGTCAAACAAATAGTACGTGAACGGATCAAGTATTTAAGTGAATATATTATTCATTAAGTACTCTATTTATGATCATTCGGAAATGACGGATCTTGGTTCCAGTGAGAGCTGAAATCGTCAAAAGGCACAGTAAAGAATATTATGGAAATGAAGATATTGCCGGAAACGGAAATATGGTTCATGACGGAAATATAAATATTATCCAAGTCGTAGATGTAGCCGGAAACGGAAACATGGTTCGTATCGGAAAATATTATCGGAAATAGAAATATTGCCGGAATCGGAAATATTGCCGGAAACGGAAATATTACCGGAATCGGAAATATTGTCGGAATAGGAAATTATTTCCGGAATCGATAATAATAACGGAAACTTAAATATTTGTTCGAAACGGAAATAGATTCCGGAATCGGAAGCTCAACGAGCGACAAGCCGGCAAGCGAGCCGACCCATCGATCGACAAACAAAAGGCCGAGCGCACCGCACTAAACGCGAAGCCCAGCACCAACGCCCAGCCGTGTGCGATGGGCTTGGAGCGCTGTGGGCCGCAACGAGCCAAGGCAAGCAGCATCGCACATGGCAAAGGCCAAACTGCAGCACGCGCTGGGCCTTGGGCCAGCAGCGACTACGTTTGGGTCAAGCCAGGCACGCGCGCCAGCGTGGCCCTTGTGGCTGCGTTGGTTGTTTCGTCTTGGGATTCAAGCAATGTCCGATTACTTATTCGCCAAGTAACTTTGGCTTTAAGTATTAGTTTTCAAAGTCCTACTAGAATTGGATTAATTAAGAGTTTAATTATTTCTACAATTATAATTGGTTAAGAATTTCAATCCTAATAGGATTGGTAATTGTTTTCCTAGTGAGACTCAAATTCCTTATTTCCTACTCTATAAATATGAGGCTAGCCCTCATAATTTAACACACCAATATCATATTCTTTACATACATTGTGTTCAAGGGAGAACATAGTTTATAGCCTAACCCGAGTGCATAAAACCTTAAGAAATATCCTAGTTGGTTGAACCTAATTAAGGCGGATCCGAACGTGATGTGGACTTTCTACGGAGGGGCGACACTTGGAGCTCTAAAGACTTGTTCTTGTTCGGTTCGGGAGCAGTTAGGGAAGGCACTAATCACATTGTATGTAACCTAAATTATGCTAATTGACTATGTGGCAATTAATTTGGATTCCTGGTTTCATGGTTTTTCCGCATGAATATATTTTTTATATTGTTCATAATCTTACAGTGGTATCACGATCCTCTAATTAATTCCATAATCAATTATAGTTAACATGGATTAAATTTTATAAATTTGCAATGAATTAAAGGGGTGATTAATTTCGTGATTGTAATTAATTACAAATTCGTTCGATTATTTGATTATATGTTCGCTGGATTTTCGGCAGTTTTGTCAATAATGGTCGAAATCTTATGTTTTTACGACGTTTTAAAATTTTGACAAAAATCAAAGATTTGATGCCGAATCCAGAATTCCCAAATTCGAAGCCTAACTATGACTTTTCCGAGGTTTTAGTTTTTCGAATGCAAAATTTGTAATTTTTATGATGTTAAATAAAATCTTTGCGAATCTTGTTTGTAAATCTTAAATTTATGATTGACCTACTGTATATGTTTGACAATTTTAAGGTCTAATTTTGTTAATTATAGAACCTAATTTGTAATTATAATTAATTTGTTGAAATTCAAATAATTTAGAATTTGTTTTCATTTTCATAATTAATTGATAATTTGATTAGGATCCTATGATTAAAAACCACCATAAAACTTGTTAAAGTTGAAAATTTTTAAAATTTTATGACCTAGATTTTAACCCCTAAGAAATAATGTAATTGGAAATTAATTTGATTAATAAAATTTCGATTTTACGCCTAAATTTAGTGAAATTAATATGGACTATTAATTTGTCGCTAAATTTAATTATAAAAGTTTTGATTTTTATGAATCGTTCACAATCTTGCACGCACGAAGCAATGGAAGCTAAGTGTTACCCTTAAGGGGTGTAGCATGGTGCGGGCATGCGATGACGAGCAAGGGACCTCGTCGCCCATGCAGTACTAGACAACGAGCAATGCACAAGCATGCGCGCGCGGGCACAGGGCATGTACGGTGTGTGTTGTGCGAGTGATCGAGCAAGGCGAAAAGCATCAAGTGCAAGGCAAGAGGCAGGGCGAGCAACACGACGAGCAAGGGAGCTCGCGTGCCGATGTGCCTAGCCCACTGCCCAGGGCACAGGAGCAAGCACAAAGTTGGCTGCTACGTTGCTCGCTGCGACGCACCACACGACCATCGACAGAGCAGGCCATGGGCGCTGCACTCGTGCACGCGGCCCATGGGCGCTGCTGCTGTACACCTTGGGTGAGGCGTGGGCTTTGGCCTACACCCTTGCCTTAGTTTGTTGGTGTTAGGTTATGACAAATATAAACAATATATTTCATGCGGAAAAAACATAAAGCCAGGAACCCAAATTAATTGCCACATAGTCATTTAGCATAATTAGGATGCATACAATGTGATGCGTGCCTTCCCTAGCTGCTCCCGAACCGAACAAGAACAATTTTTAGGACTCCAAATGTCGCCCCTCCGTAAATAGTCCACAACACCTTTGGATCCGCCTTAGATTCAATTAACTAGAATATTATCTAAGGTTTTAAGTTTACTCGGAAAGCTTTATTATTAATTTAGGCAGATTAGTAAATTCTCTCTTGAACTTAATGTATGTGAATACTTATTTAATTGCATTATAAATTGTGATTATGAACCACATATTTATAGGGTCGAAATAACGGAATTAGAGTTCTACTAGGATTCCAATAACTAAATCTTTTAGGATTCTAGTTAAATTATATCACTAGAATTTAATGTTTAATCAAACACCTAAGTATTTCAGATTTAACAAATTATCTAATTTGAGTAGAATTAGGAAAACGAGATTACTTCACAAGGAAGTAATCCTAACCGGCCAAGGGAATGGCCATGGTACCGCACAGCCCACCCCTGTGCACAGCCCGAAGCACGCAGGCCCAAGAGCACTGCTGCTTGCTCGCTGGCCCAAGGGCGCTGGCAGCAACACGCGGCCCATTGGGCGCTGTTGCTGCTCGGCGCGAGCGCGGGCTTGCTGGGCGCTGGGCCTTGCTACGTGCCGGGCCTTGCGTTTTGCAAGCTCGTCCGTCGATCGTTTCGTACGTCGCGCTTCCGTTTCTTTTTCCGATTCTAGAATTCATTTCCGATTCGAACAAATATTTAATATTTCCGATTTCGTAATTTATTTTCGATTCGAACAAATATTTAATATTTCCGATTCCGGAATTTATTTCCGATTCTGAAAATATTTCCGATTCTGAAAATATTTCCGATTCCGGCAATATTTCTATTTCCAATAATATTTTCCGATACGTACCATGTTTCCGTTTCCGGCAACATCTACGACTTGGATAATATTTATATTTCCGTCACGATCCATATTGTCGTTTCCGGCAATATCATCATTTTCGGAGTATTCTATATTTTGCCTTTTGACGATTTCAGCTCCAACTGGAACAGAGATCCGTCGTTTCCGAATATTCATAAATAGAGTATTTAATTCATTTAAATACTTGATCCGTTCACGTACTATTTGTGTGACCCTACGGGTTCAGTCAAGAGTAAGCTGTGGATTAATATTATTAATTCCACTTGAACTGAAGCGGCCTCTAGCTAGGCATACAGCTCACTTGATCTCACTGAATTATTAACTTGCATAATTAATTAATACAAAACCACATTTATTAGATTTAGCATTGAATGCATACTTGGACCAAGGGCATTATTTCCTTCAGTCTCCCACTTGTTCTTAGGGACAAGTGTGCATTGCCTAATTCCTTTGTCGCTTGATGCTTGCTCATGAACATAAGGTAAGAGTAGTCATCCTTATTATGTCCAGAGGTATTTCTCGATTTCAGAGTTCAACAATTAAAATAAACAGATAATCATAGCCTATGATTCATCTGAGCACGGCCATGCATTTTTCAGTTTCTAGCTCTCCGAGTGGCCTTGTACAACTTTCAGAATCTCATCCCGATTTATGGGAGGACAATCCAAATCTTGTGATCTTGAGGTTAGACTTCGTCTGATAGGTGATTACCTGAGCGTTGCCGTTATAGTCTCCTTTTACGGTGCGACAGTTGACAACGTCAAAGTAACCAGTTCTCAAACAAGTAATCCTCAAATCACTTAGGTATTGAGGATTGGTGTCTAATAATATAATGAAATTTACTTATGACAGATTTTCATCTCTTACAGTAAATTTTCATAGGTCTGTCCGATACTAATCTTCTTAAAGTAAGTATCTATGCAAATGATTGCGACATTGCCATTTCCACATAGTTCAAGAAACATAACTACTAGTCATCTTGCATTCTAGTCGTCTAGTGTTTTCTATGCGTCCACATTTATAGAAAACTTCCGACCAGGGACCATTTTCAACTTTTGACATTCAAGTTCACTTGATAGACATTTCTTAGTCACAGGACTGGTCCTAACAGTCTATCTTGAATATATCGTCAAATTGAAAGGACTCATCATTAACCACAAAATTAAATGGAAAATGAATTCTATTCATTTATATGAATGGTTAACCAAAACGTTTTACAAAGTATTTAAACTATAAAACTTTAAAACATTAATAAAGGACATCAAAGCCATTCTCCAACATGCTTGATTCCCATAGCTGCAGCGTGCGAGTTGTGCTTCGCTTGCGGCGGAGGTTTAATTAATGGATCTGAGATATTGTCGTCAGTTCCAATCTTGCTTATCTCGACTTCTTTTCTTTCAACGAACTCTCGTAGAAGGTGAAATCTACGAAGTACATGCTTGACTCTTTGGTGGTGTCTAGGCTCCTTTGCCTGTGCAATAGCTCCGTTATTATCACAATACAGGGCTATTGGTCCTTTAATGGAGGGGACTACACCTAGTTCACCTATGAACTTCCTTAGCCATCTAGCTTCCTTTGCTGCTTCATGTGCAACAATGTACTCCGCTTCAGTTGTAGAATCCGCAATGGTGCTTTGCTTAGCACTTTTCCAGCTTACTACACCTCCGTTGAGGCAGAAGACAAACCCAGACTGTGATCTGAAATCATCTTTGTCGGTTTGGAAACTTGCGTCCGTATAGCCTTTAACAATTAATTCATCATCTCCCCCATAGACCAGGAAGTCATCTTTGTGCCTTTTCAGGCACTTCAGAATATTCTTGGCAGCAGTCCAATGTGCCTCTCCTGGGTCTGACTGGTATCTGCTCGTAGCACTGAGTGCGTACGTAACATCCGGGCGTGTACATATCATAGCATACATTATTGAACCAATCAATAATGCATATGGAATCCCACTCATTCGTCTACGCTCATCAAGTGTTTTTGGGCACTGAGTCTTGCTTAGAGTTATTCCATGAGACATGGGTAGGTAGCCTCGCTTGGAGTCTGCCATCTTGAACCTATCAAGCACCTTATTGATATAAGTGCTTTGACTAAGTCCAATCATCTTTTTAGATCTATCTCTGTAAATCTTGATGCCCAATATGTACTGTGCTTCTCCTAGATCCTTCATCGAAAAACATTTCCCAAGCCAAATCTTGATAGAGTTCAACATAGGAATGTCATTTCCGATAAGTAATATGTCGTTGACATATAATACTAGGAAAGCAATTTTGCTCCCACTGACCTTCTTGTATACACAAGATTCGTCTGCGTTCTTGATGAAACCAAAGTCACTCCGTTATTGTCACAATATAGAGCTATTGGTCCTTTAATGGAGGGGACTACACTAAGTTCACCTATGAACTTCCTTAGCCAAATAGATTCCTTTGCTGCTTCATGTGCAGCAATGTACTCCGCTTCAGTTGTAGAATCCGCAATGGTGCTCTGCTTAGCAATTTTCCAGCTTACTGCACCTCCGTTGAGGCAGAAGACAAACCCAGACTGTGATCTGAAATCATCCTTGTCGGTTTGGAAACTTGCGTCCGTATAGCCTTTAAAAATTAATTCATCATCTCCACCATAGACCCGGAAATCATCTTTGTGCCTTTTCAGGTACTTCAAAATATTCTTGGCAGCAGTCTAATGTGCCTCTCCTGGGTTTGAATGGTATCTGCTCGTAGCACTGAGTGCGTACGCAACATCCGGGCGTGTACATATCATAGCATACATTATTGAACCAATCAATGGTGCATATGGAATCCCACTCATTCGTCTACGCTCATCCAGTGTTTTGGGCACGAAGTCTTGCTTAGAGTCATTCCATGAGGCATGGGTAGGTAGCCTTGAAGGAAATAATGCCCTTGGTCCAAGTATGCATTCAATGATAAGTCTAATATATGCGGTTCAGTATTAATTAACAAGTTAATAATTCAGTGAGATCAAGTGAGCTGAATGCCTAGCTAGAGGCCGCTTCAGTTCAAGTGGAATTAATGATATTAATCCACAGCTTACTCTTGACTGAACCCGTAGGGTCACACAAATAGTACGTAAACAGATCAAGTATTTAATGGCATTAAATACTCCATCTATGGATATTCGGAATCGACGGATCTTGGTTTCAGTGGGAGCTGAGATCGTCACAGGCAAGAAATGAATACTCCGGAAACGATGATATTGCCGGAAACGGAAATATGGATCGTATCGGAAATATAAATATTATCCAAGTCGTATATGTTGCCGGAAACGGAAACATGGTACGTATCGGAAAATATTATCGGAAATGGAAATATTGCCGGAATCGGAAATATTGCCGGAAACGGAAATATTGTCAGAATCGGAAATATTATCGGAATCGGAAAATAAATCCGGAAACGGAAATATTAAATATTTGTTCGAAACGGAAATTGATTCCGGAATCGGAAATATTAAATATTGTTCGTATCGGAAATGAATTCCGGAATCGGGAATTTAATCGGAAGCGTATCGTACGAATTAGCATCGGACGAGGCCCGCTAGACGAAGGCCCAGCACGAAGCCAGGCCATCGCCCAGCGAGCCAACACGCACCATCGCATGCCAAGCCTCGACCAGGCCCAGCGCAAGGCCAGGCCCAGCCAAGGCCTGGGGCGCGCGCGCGAGAGCACAACAGTGGGCCGAGCGCTGTGCGCCTAGCGTGGGCCGCAAGGCTTGCGCGGGTGTACGGTGCTCATGCAATGCTTGTGCGGGAATCCTAAAGCAATCGGGATTCGAAATATGATTAAATCCTAAAACTATTAGATAATGATTATTTAATTAGAGTCCTAGTAGGATTATAATTAAATAAATTAGTATCCTAATAGGATTCCAAAACCTTTTCCATAACTCTATAAATAGGTGCCTAGGGTCACATATTTACATAGATTATTCAAGTATTCAAAGTGAGTTTTTGAGAGAAAAATTCAGTCACATACCTTGCCTAAAAGTGCCGAAATTATTAGTACCTTAAGGGCGATTCTAGTTGGTCAATCTTAAGGCGGATCCGGACGTGCTGTGGACTATCTACGGAGGGACGACACTTGGAGTCCTAAAGACTTGTTCTTGTTCGGTTCGGGCGCAGCTAGGGAAGGCACGCAACAAAGTGTATGCATCTAAACTATGCTCAATGATTATGTGTAAATAATATGTATTCCTGGCTAAATGGTTTTTCCGCATGATTTATGAATTGTCATATGTATCATAACCTAACAGTGGTATCAGAGCCTCTTATTATTTTCATAATCTAAATTGCATGAACATGGTTAAATATTACAAATTTGCAAGAATTAAAAGGGGTGATTAATTTTCGTAATTGTTAATTAATTGCAAATTGCGTTTATTTAATTATACGTACGCAGTTTTTCGGCAGTTTCTTCGTTACTCATCCAAATCGAGTGATTTTTGTGTCAATTCCGCATGTAAAAGGCATTCTAAAATTTTGACAAAATTAATATTTTTCTGCCGAACCCAGAATTCTCAAATTCGAACCCTAACTATGACTTTTCGAAGGTTTTAGTTTTTCGAATGCAAAATTTCGTAAATTTAAGATGTTAAATTAAATATTTGCGATTCTTGTTGATAATCTTGAATTTTTGATTGACCTACTGTATATGTTTAACAAGTTTGAATGCCTAGCCTTGTTAATTATGCAATCTAATTTGTAATTATGATTAATTTGTTGAAAATTAGAATAATTTAGAATTAATTTGATTTTCATAATTAATTATAATTTAATTAGATACCTATGATTAAAAACCACCATAAAAATTGTATATTTATGACCTAGACTTGAATCCATGTTAATCGGAAATCAATTGAATAATAAATTTTCGATTTTTCGCCCTATAATTATGAAATTAATATTAATTTATTAATTTGTCATTTAATTTTAAATATAAATTTTTTAAATTTTATGCGATTTGTTCATATAACTTGCACGCACAAAGCAATGGACTCTACGTGTTACCTTTAAGGGGTGTTGTATAGTGCGGGCATGTGACGACGAGCAAGGGAGGTCGTCGCCCATGCGGCACGAATGCAATGAGCAAGGGCATGGTGCACGAGCACAAGGCAGCAGCCCTGCCTTGTGTCGTGGGCTATGAGCAATGGACGAATGGGCATGGGCGAAGGCAAGGCACGGCAGTCGCGTGTGGGCAGCAAGCGAGTTGCGCCACAACGCGCACTGATTCGCGCAAGCGCGCGCAGCCTCGCGCGCAGCGAGCGCAAGCTCGCGTGCCACGAGTGCTGCGCCCAGCGTCGATGCCGCGCGCAGCGAGCGCTGGCTCGCAACAAGCGAGCGCTAGCGAGCGCGCACAGAATGCGCTGGCGAGTGCACGAAGTGAGCGCTGGCCCGCGTGCAGCGAGCGCTAGCGAGCGAACGCAGCGAGCGATGGCTCGCGTGCATCGAGCGCTGGCGCGCGCGCAGCGAGCACATGCTCGCGTGCATCGAGCGCTGGCGCGCGCGCAGCGAGCATTAGCTCGCGCGATGGCTTGCGAAGGGTAGAAGCAGCAGCTATGCGACGCAGCGCATGGGCTGCGCGCACATGGCCAGCGATGGCTGTGTGCGTGTGGCCCATGGGCGTGTGATGCGTGAGGTGTTTGCGTTGCGATTAGATCGTTTTGAAATTTTAATTTGAAATTTTCTGTTTACGTAATTTTAATTAATTTTAAAATTAATAATTTAAATTATTTTCTTGGATTTTAATTTTGAATATTGTAATTATAATAAATTTTATTTATTCTAATTATTTTACTAAAATTAAAATCATGAATTAATTTAAATACGACTGAAATTAAATTAAACTTTTTGGATTCAATTATAAATTTATATGAGCTTTAAATTTTAATTAAATTTGTATATTTCCGGTTAGACTAGAAATACATTTTTATGTTTAAAATTAGTAAAGCATATGAATTTATTGGTTTAAGTGGGAGCTCTTTTAGTCATAAACTCTTGATTAGGTCTACAAATCCTTAAGGTTAAAACAACTTGATTAGAATTAATAAGGACTGAATAATTGGTAGATTATTGGTGCCCTTGATTAATTGCTGCAAATGTTTACGTGATGCATAATGTGTTTTACTAACCAGCTATGTGGGCCATTCATGATAATGAATGGGTGAATGGTATATATTGTATATGTACTGTTTTGCAGGTTATGAAGTGACTAGTATGACCCAAATAGGATAGAAAATATGGTCTGCGTACCATTAATTTGAATGTAATTGGTCTAAAGTACCAAAGTTGTTTTTCAATTCAAATATGGTCTGCGTACCATCAAATAGTTGTAATTAGTTTTAATTATAGCTTATCCTATTTGAAGAAAATGGTGCCTCCCACGGAGATTTTCAAGACGGACTTTGAAGTTAAAGCTTCAAGATGAAGTCGGGCCATACTAGATCACATTTATCTTATGCATGTTTTAAGTTATTTATTGCTTTTAAATATGTCTTAAAATGCATGAGATCAAAAGCTTGATTATGTTGCATGATTAAGGATTTTAGTTCACTTAAAATCTAACCAACATAGTAAGAGCCTTAAGTTCCAAACTTAAAAATTGAGTTATAAGGTGCCATGCCAAAATATACACTTGCTTGGATATCCTTTACATCAATCTAGTAATAGTTTTTGCTCAGCGAGGTGTTACTTATTGGTCCTAAAGGGGCAAGGTACACAAATAATTGTGAGTACATGTTAGTTTTGGTGAAACTCAACGATATAAGTAAGGAGTCCTTTTATGTCGTGGAAAAATCGATAGGTTTACCTAATAAGTTCTTAGACGTACCTATCAACCAAGAATAGTTTCTAGACTATTAGCAAAAGGCTTTTGCTTACCTAAGATGTTTTAGGATTAAGTCGACAAACTGTGCTTAGTTCTTCAATGATTTTAGGATCTTGGAATCATTTTATTCACACCTGCCGGAACAATAAATTCGAATAAAATGCTAATAACTTGTTGAAATTGCATGATTGCTTTGATTTTCAAGTTATTATTCATGATAAATGTTTAGACTTTGCATGCTTCAATGTATGTTTTAATTATTGTTTATAATTAAATATCTTGCACTGCAATAAATCCTTTTAGAAAGGTAACAGTAAATTTCCTCGATTGGTAGTGAATCCAAGAACGATTCACGGAAATGAGAGGAAGTGGACAATTTAAAATGTACGTTTCTTTTAGCGACTTTTATGGTTGTTTTCGAATATCAAAATCGAATGGCAAACCAATTGGTGCTTGTGAATTCAAAATACAATGTAGTTTTGAGATCATAAAGCATTGAGCTTAAAACGCTCAGCTATACCAATGGTTAACAACCTAATATCTTTGTCCATTTAATTCTCGAATGAGTCTAGTCCCTAGACATTCGAATAGATCGATGCTTAGAGAACTTTAGAAGCTTCTGGTAAGATCATCTAGTTGAAACAGAATGTTCAACATAAATTAAATGGTAAAGAACCTTGTTGGTGACATTGGACATGTCTAACAAAGTATAAAAGTCAACACTAAAGAATTCAATTCTTAAGACTATAAGAAAGGGTACAAGAAATAGGAAAACGAGGAACAAATAAAAGGAATTTACGATTCCGTTTCTACCTATAAATTTATGTTTAAAGAGAAGTGACCTAGCAATCAAACTTCCTTGGTATCATATACCGCTTGAGGTTCTTACTTCGGTAATAACTCAAACAATGGAAGCTAGGATACACTAATGACCTACAAGTGGGAAATGAAGCATGGCAATGCTACATTAGTTGTAGGGTCATCTAGTTTGTTTTAAGTCCTTTCAAAGGCTGGAACTAAATGGCTATTTTGTTCCATAATCAGCATACCTAAATTTCTGCTTCTAACACAGAAAGACTCACATTCAGAAGAACAAAAACAATGCTTGTTTGTTTGTTTATTTGAATGAAATGGTCAATTACAGGTTGAGTCAATATGCTTGATTAAAACAAACAACTCTTTAAAGAACTTTACTAGGTTCAAATCAACCCCTTGATTTGAGTTCCACTAATCTTTGGCATTGTTGCTTAGACCATATCAACAAGTTAACATTCATAAGCTCTATTTTGATGGACTTTTGAAAGTTGATTGATTTCTAGATCATTTTAAGACAACTAGTCTTACTTGTTGAAAGTAACAAAAGATATGAACTATTGTTAGAACGCCTAGACAATAGAGTTCAAAGCTAAAGAAAGATTTTATGACTTTATTATTTCACATGGATTTGAGTGAATATAGGTTTATTTACTCAAATGTGATATAAGTTGAATCTGTTTGGCTAGTTCAAAGATTCAGAAGTATAAAATCCACTTGGCAAGAAATCATAAAGATCTAGGTTAGATCATGTTGATGATTACTTGAGACCAAATATGATCATCAATGATTGTGTGTTGTAATTTCACAATCTAGGTCCATAAGATATGGCATATCTTAGTTGGAATAATCGAAGTCAATTAGTACTTGATTCGATCAATGATGGATCATAAAGACTTTTCCTATAATTTCTAAAACAAAATGCTCAACTACCACCAAACTAAACTAAATTCGTCAAAGCTATAGAAAAGAAATTTCAGAATATCTTTTCGATAATATATATCTATAGAGTTGCTAAACTCAGTGGGAGCTTAGTGTTTGTTATTCAACAAACTAAGGCCCAAGTATAGATATATGTTTCATTGTGATTTATTCAAATGAGACACAAGGGTATTGTTTCTACCACGAATTTTTGAGAACATAATGTTTGTTTGCTCGAAATGATGTCCTTTTGGAGATTCGTTTCCAAAATGACAAGTGGGAGAAAATAGACCTCGAAAGTCTTCGAGGCGAACAACAAACATAAAAGGACATTCCGGAGGCTTTTCGAAGTTCTTTAGAAAATCCGAACACGTATTCTTTAAGGACATTAGAAGTGGCTTTAAAGAATAGACATCTCTTAGAAGACTTTACAAGTGCTTCAAGGAGAATAGAATATTCAAAGGACTCTCAAAGTGCCTGTTGATATTCTATTGTTTGATGTTCTATACCCAAGTAGGCATAGAGTTCAAGTCACTGGAACTATGAGATTCTTCTATTAGATAGTAAAGAAACATAGAGTTCTGGTCAATAAAACTATGATATTCTTCTATTAGATAGTGAAGAAACCTACAACTTGCAGTCAAACTATTATCATGTAAATTAATGAGTTTGTGACCTGTAAGAAAGCTATGACGAAACCCAAATTCCCTAAAATGGTTAGAGGCCATATATAGACTCAAATGTTTAATGGTTAGAGGCCATAAAACATACTTAATGTTTTGATGACAAAATTAAAATTTTGTTGATTTGCAAGAATAGTTTCACACCTATTGGTTGCAAGTTTGTTTCAAGGATAAAAACCATCAAACATGAAATTGTGTTCACACACAAAGCTAGATTAGTTGCTAAAGGTTACAAGCAAATTCATGACATGGATTGTGTTGAAACCTCATGCATAATCGTAATGCTCAAGTCTATATTCAAGCAATGATTGCATATTGGTACATATAGCAATTGGATGACAAAACGTATTCCTTAATCAAGTGTTGGAATAAACTATGTACATGGTATGTCATAGGATTTGTGGATCCAAATAAATGCTTGAAAAAGAAAGCTAGCTTATGAAATCTAAGTACAGATTTAAGCAACAATTGGGAATTAGAAATGTATTTTAGTGAAGCTAATAAGTATTTTAGTTTCATAAAATTTACATGATTCTTATAGATATATAAGAAGTTTAGTGGGAGTACGTAAAACTTATTTGGTCCTATGTGTATCACACATATCTCTCTATTGTGAAATAACATTCAAATGCTAATGACTTAGGTTTGAAATTATTCATCAATGATGGACCAAGGCGAAACTTAGTACATACTGGGTATTAAGATCTATTTACAAAGATCTTATGATATTGTTTAGTAATGGCATTTACTAAATCAAACACGAAAGACTCCATTGGAGATATTCGATCCATATGAATAAATCTAAGTAATGAATGTTTGAACTATGTATAAGCATTTACTAAGTTAAACATCAAAGAATCTAATGAGATTCTTCACCTATACTTTATGTCAATGAATTTAGCTGGATTCAGTATCTACTGAAATTGAATGAGCTAAAGTTACATGAATAGAATTCAATTGGGAATTATTCTGCAAAAGAATTTATCATGTATGATATAATATGAGGATCGCCAAAAACGTATCGTATGACTTTAGGCATGACGAACATATACCAATCTCTATTGATCTAAGTGAAGATCAACTAGATTGAGATCAAGAATACTTATGGTACTTGAAAAGGTACATAGGAATAGTTCTTGATTCAAGGAAATAAAGATATGCTAAATATTGATGCTACACGCATAAACACTGGCAAAGGATCAAGCAAGACCCTTTGGAGTTAACCATTGATAAGGACGAGCTATAGAGCATCGTGTTTTGAAATGGCAACATGGATTGGAGACCATGAGTTGTTGCGTGGGAAATTAAATATTAATTTCTATGTTCTAAGATACAACTGGAAAGTCTTCCACATATCTGTGAACTGCTTGGATAAGTAAATCCAAACAAAGCATCACTAGCAACCTAAACAGTTGAAGTAAAAGTACTTATTGCCTAAGAAGCAATAAAACAGGGTTGTTTGTTTATGTTAAAGAGTTCTTCACTGAACTTGGGTAGATCATATGTCTTCTGACTTGATGGTTCTTCATTGCAAGATGCGTAGAACTACTCTTGTAGCTAGAAGGAATAGATCACAAAATAAACACACTCAAAAGATCTTATCATCATATCTCGAAGAACATTCGATGAAAAGATATTAAGATTGGCAAAGCATGATAACTAAACCTATGCAACAAGTGAGAAACAACACTCACATTGTGGCACTGGAAATCAAGCATAGCTTTGAATTCCATGAACTGTTTTAAGGATGGGTTCGAGGCCCATGGCTGTAGAACATTAGGGTTGAACATTTATCATATATGAAATGTATTTTCATATTCCATTTAATCTTGGTTTAGTATTAAATGATGAGTCCCTTCAATTTGACGATATATTCAAGATAGACTGTCAGGACCAGTCCTGTGACTAAGAAATGTCTATCAAGTGAACTTGAATGTCAAAAGTTGAAAATGGTCCCTAGTCGGAGTTTTCTATAAAATTGGACGCATAGAAAATGTTAGACGACTAGAATGCAAGATGACTAGTAGTTCTGTTTCTTGAACTATGTGGACATGGCAATGTCATAATCATTTGCATAGATACTTACTTTGTGAAGACTAGTATCGGACAAGACCTATGAAACTTTACTGTAAGAGATGAAAATCTGTCATAAGTAAATTTCATTAAAATTATTAGACACTAAATCCTCAATACCTGAGTGATTTGAGATTACTTGTTTGAGAACTGGTTGCTTTGACGTTGACCAACCGTCGCACCGTAAAAGGAGGCTATAATGGCAACGCTCAGGTAATCACCTATCAAACGAAGTCTAATCTCAAGATCGCAAGATTGGGATTGTCCTCCCATAAATCGGGATGAGATGCTTAAAAGTTGTACAAGGCCACTCGGAGAGCTAGAAACTGTGAAATGCATGGCCGTGCTCGGATGAATCATAGGCTATGATTATCTGTTTATTTGATCAGTTGAACTCTGAAACCGAGAAACACCTCTGGACATAATAAGGATGACAACTCTTACCTTATGTTCAAGAGCAAGCATCGAGCGACAAAGGAATTAGGAAATGCACACTTGTCCCTAAGGACAAGTGGGAGACTGAAGGAAATAATGCCCTTGGTCCAAGTATGCATTCAATGATAAGTCTAATATATGCGGTTCAGTATTAATTAACAAGTTAATAATTCAGTGAGATCAAGTGAGCTGAATGCCTAGCTAGAGGCCGCTTCAGTTCAAGTGGAATTAATGATATTAATCCACAGCTTACTCTTGACTGAACCCGTAGGGTCACACAAATAGTACGTAAACAGATCAAGTATTTAATGGCATTAAATACTCCATCTATGGATATTCAGAATCGACGGATCTTGGTTTCAGTGGGAGCTGAGATCGTCACAGGCAAGAAATGAATACTTCGGAAACGATGATATTGCCGGAAACGGAAATATGGATCGTATCGGAAATATAAATATTATCCAAGTCGTAGATGTTTCCGGAAACGGAAACATGGTACGTATCGGAAAATATTATCGGAAATGGAAATATTGCCGGAATCGGAAATATTGCCGGAAACGGAAATATTGTCAGAATCGGAAATATTATCGGAATCGGAAAATAAATCCGGAAACGGAAACGGAAATATTAAATATTTGTTCGAAACGGAAATTGATTCCGGAATCGGAAATATTAAATATTGTTCGTATCGGAAATGAATTCCGGAATCGGGAATTTAATCGGAAGCGTATCGTACGAATTAGCATCGGACGAGGCCCGCTAGACAAAGGCCCAACACGAAGCCAGGCCATCGCCCAGCGAGCCAACACGCACCATCGCATGCCAAGCCTCGGCCAGGCCCAGCCAAGGCCCGGGGCGCGCGCGCGAGAGCACAGCAGTGGGCCGAGCGCTGTGCGCCTAGCGTGGGCCGCAAGGCTTGCGCGGGTGTACGGTGCTCATGCAATGCTTGTGCGGGAATCCTAAAGCAATCGGGATTCGAAATATGATTAAATCCTAAAACTATTAGATAATGATTATTTAATTAGAGTCATAGTAGGATTATAATAAATAAATTAGTATCCTAATAGGATTCCAAAACCTTTTCCATAACTCTATAAATAGGTGCCTAGGGTCACATATTTACATAGATTATTCAAGTATTCAAAGTGAGTTTTTGAGAGAAAAATTCAGTCACATACCTTGCCTAAAAGTGCCGAAATTATTAGTACCTTAAGGGCGATTCTAGTTGGTCAATCTTAAGGCGGATCCGGACGTGCTGTGGACTATCTACGGAGGGACGACACTTGGAGTCCTAAAGACTTGTTCTTGTTCGGTTCGGGCGCAGCTAGGGAAGGCACGCAACAAAGAGTATGCATCTAAACTATGCTAAATGATTATGTGTAAATAATATGTATTCCTGGCTAAATGGTTTTTCCGCATGATTTATGAATTGTCATATGTATCATAACCTAACAAGCCTCGCTTGGAGTCTTCCATATTGAACCTTTCAAGCACCTTATTGATATAAGTGCTTTGACTAAGTCCAATCATCTTTTTAGATCTATCTCTGTAAATCTTGATGCCCAGTATGTACTTTGCTTCTCCTAGATCTTTCATCGAAAAACGTTTCCCAAGCCAAATCTTGACAGAGTTCAACATAGGAATGTCATTTTCGATAAGTAATATGTCGTCGACATATAATACTAGAAAGAAAGTTTTTCTCCCACTGACCTTCTTGTATACACAAGATTCGTCTGCGTTCTTGACGAAGCCAAAGTCACTGACTGCTTCATCAAAACAAATATTCCAGCTCCTTGATGCTTGCTTCAATCCGTAAATGGATTTCTTAAGCTTGCGTACCTTTTTAGCATACTTTGGATACTCAAAACCCTCAAGTTGTGTCATAAACATAGTTTCAGTCAAAACGCCGTTTAAGAAAGCGATTTTGACATCCATCTGCCATATCTCGTAATCGTAATATGCAGCGATTTCTAACATTATCCGATAGACTTTAGCATTGCAACTAGTGAAAAGGTTTCATCGCAATCCACACTGTGGACTTGCCTGTAACCTTTTGCAACCAATCTAGCTTTGAAAACTTCTAGTTTCCCATCCTTGTCCTTTTTCAGTTTGAAAACCCATTTGCTTCCTATGGCTTGGTAGCCATCTGGAAAATCGACCAAATCCCAAACTTGGTTTTCAGACATGGAGTCTAATTCAGATTGCATGGCTTCTTACCAGTGCTTGGAGCTAGGGCTCGTCATAGCTTGTTTGTAAGTCGGAGGTTCATTGCTTTCCCGCAATAGAACTTCATGGCTCTCGTTCGTCAAAATACCTAAGTATCTTTCCGGTTAAGACCTATATCTCTGCAATCGACGCGGGGTTACATTTCTAGTTGGTTCTTGATTCTCACCAGATACTTCTAAAGATCTCTGAGTTTCAAACTGAATGTCATCTTGAGCATTCTCTAAAGTTTGGTGTTTGACTCGAATTTCTTCGAAGTCTAATTTTCTCCCACTTGTCATTTTGGAAATGTGATCTCTTTCCAAAAAGATACCATCTCGAGCAACAAACACCTTATTCTCAGATGTATTGTAGAAGTAATACCCCTTTGTTTCCTTTGGGCAGCCCACAAGGATACATTTGTCAGATTTTGGTTGAAGTTTGTCTGAAATTAATCGTTTGACGTATACTTCACAACCCAAATCTTAAGAAAAGTCACATTTGGAGGCTTTCCAAACCATAACTCATATGGAGTCTTTTCGACAGCTTTAGACGGAGGTCTAGTTAGTGTGAGTGCAGCTGTGTTTAGTTCATGTCCCCAAAATTCTATTGGAAGTTTGGCCTGACCCATCATTGATCTAACCATGTCTAGCAAGGTCATGTTCCTCCGTTCTGAAAATCAAGTCTAGGATTTGGTTGATTTGCCGGATGGGTTCACACCTATCGGATGCAAATGGGTCTTCAAATTGAAGAAAGACAAAGATGGAATTGTATACATATACAAGGCTAGATTGGTAGCAAAAGATTACAGGCAAGTTCACGGCGTTGAATACGATGAAACCTTTTCTCCAGTCGCGATGCTTAAGTCTATTCGGATAATCCTTGCGATTGCCGCTTTTCATGACTATGAAATATGGCAAATGGATGTCAAAACTGCCTTCTTGAATGGTGTTCTTGAAGAGAATGTGTTCATGACACAGCCAGAGGGTTTTGTCGAACAAAAGAACCAAGGAAAGGTATGCAAGCTTAAGAAGTCCATCTACGGACTAAAGCAGGCATCAAGGAGTTGGAATAAACGATTTGATGAAGCAGTCAATAAGTTTGGCTTCATCAAGAATCAGGACGAATCTTGTGTATACAAGAAGGTCAGTGGGAGTAAAATTGCATTCCTAGTCTTGTATGTTGACGACATACTGCTTATTGGAAACGACATTCCTATGTTGGAGTCTGTAAAGACTTGGCTTGGAAAGTGTTTCTCAATGAAGGACTTAGGAGAGGCACAGTACATATTGGGCATCAAGATCTATAGGGATAGATCTAAGAGGATGATTGGACTACGCCAAAGAACTTACATTGAGAAAGTGCTAGCTAGGTTCAATATGATGGAAGCCAAGAGAGGCCATCTACCCATGTCACATGGCACATATCTAAGCAAGAATCAGTGTCCCAAAACATCTGCTGAGCGTAGAAAGATGAGTGGAACTCCATACGCTTCGGCTATTGGATCCATCATATATGTTATGATTTGTACAAGGATGGATGTTTCGTTCGCACTCAGTGCAACGAGCAGGTACCAGTCAGAACCAGGTGAGGCGCATTGGACTGCGGCCAAGAACATCCTAAAGTACTTGAAAAGGACTAAGGATCAGTTTCTGGTTTATGGTGGTACAGATGAGTTGATTGTTAAGGGCTATACGACGCAAGCTTTCAAACCGACAGAGATGATTTTAGATCACAGTCTGGGTTTGTGTTATGCCTCAACAGCGGAGCAGTAAGCTGGAAAAGTGCTAAGCAAAGCACTATTGCGGATTCTACAACTGAAGCCGAGTACATTGCTGCCTTAGAAGCAGGAAAGGAAGCTGTTTGGAATCGGAAGTTCATCGAAGAACTTGGTGTTGTCCCCTCCATTAAAGGACCAGTGGCTTTGTATTGTGACAATAGCGGAGCCATTGCCCAGGCAAAAGAGCCTAGGAGCCACCAGAAGTCCAAGCACGTACTGCGGCGATTTCATATACTTCGAGAGATCGTTGAAAGAAAATAAATCGAAATTTGCAAGGTTGGAACTAACGACCATGTCGCGGATCCATTGACTAAACCGTTGCCACAAGTGAAACACAACACACATGTATCAACCATGGGAATCAAGCATGTTGGAGAATGGCTTTGATTTTCTAAGTATTGTTTTAGAACATCTAGTAGATCTATGTTTAAAACAATTGGTTTAACCATTTCATATTTATGAAATTTATTATTTCATATTCATTTAATTGTGGTTTAGAATTAAATGATAATTCCATGTGATTCAAATCATTTAAATGGGATGTCAAGATGGATTCTTCGACAAAGAAACACCCATAAGTGAACTTGAATATTGAAGTCACAAAGGATCCCTAATCCAGGTCATTGAAAGGTGGACGACCAATGACTAATGAAGATTAGATTGCAAGTAGATTACTTAGTTCTGTTTCTTGAACTAGAGTGACTGGATGTCAGAATCTTTTGCATAGATACTTATTGGATCTTGTATCGGATTGACCATGAGAACACTTTAAGAGATTAAAGTCATGTCATAGGTAGTTCTCATTAATGGTGTTTAGAAACCGTTCCTCAGAACATGAGCGATTATGTCTGCTCGTTTAAGAATTAGTTCGCTTTGATGCTAGCTAAACGTCGCACCGTAAAAGGAGGCTATAAAAGCAGTTATCGGGCGTACTATAAATCAAAGTGAGTGTTCATAGATTGCAAGAATGGATTGTCCTCCTATCTTTAATAGGATATGGTGTTGTTGTGTAACAAGGCCTCTCGGAGAGTTAGATATTGTAAAATGCATGGCCGTGCTCAGAATGGTTAAGGCTTAACCTTCTGCAAAAGTTTGACAGTTGAACTCTGTAATCCGAGAAACACTTCTGGACATAATAAGGATGGCTTGGATCTTACCTTATGTTCAGTAAGTAACACTAAGCGACAAAGGAATGTGAATGCACACTTATCTGAATGACAAGTGGGAGACTGAAGGAAATATGTCCTTCATCCAAGGTGCATTAAGTCTAATACCAAGGTTCAGATTAATTGCGAACAATTAATTCAGTGAGATCAAGTGATCGGAACAGCTAGCTGGAGCAATGCTTCCGATAAGTGAGTTCTAATGAATATTAAACTCCCAGCTTACTCTTGACTGGACCTACAAGGTCATACCAATGACACGTAACAGATCACCGGATTAAATGAATCGGAAATTCATTTAATAGCTTTGCGGGAATTAGTTGGAAAACGTATTATACAATACGACCTTGCATCGAATCATATATCGTATCGCGAATATTCGTAAGCTAGGCGAGACGAATAAATCGTATCGTACGACGGTGATTCGTCGTATACGAAACGATAAATAATATATCGAAAATATATTAAATCGCGAATACGAAGAGCGGCCCACGAGCCGAGTGCACGAAGCACTCAAGGCCCATGGGCACGCGCGATAGGCAAGCAAGCAAGGCAACAAACGCAGCAGCGCTGGCCCATGGCCGAGGAGCTGTGTACGCGCGGGCCAAGGCCACGACAAAGCAGCAGCAGCGCAGCACACGGCTTAGCTGGCTGTGCGTGTCCGTGTGGTGTTGCGCGGGCTTGCTAGCCGGCCTTGCCTTATGGCTTGGTCGGTTAGTAAGGTTATGAAAATAACCTTCTAACCACTTTCCAACTTAAAAAAATTCAGTTTACACACAACCCTAGGAGAAAACAGAGAACCCTAATTCTCTCTGTGCCTCCAAAGTGTGTTCATCCCAAAAGCACAAACTCTTGATCGATTATCTAAGCTACGATAATCAAGACGGATCTGATTGTGTCGGTGAACCAAGTAGAGGAACGACAACTGGAGTTCTAAGTTCGTGTTCTTTGACAATTTGTGGAAAACACGGTTCAAACGTAAGTCTGCTTAATCTGTGCTTTATACATGATTCCTGGCTTTGGGGATTGTTTCCGCACATGTTATTATATTTAACTGTATTCCCCTACAGTGGTATCATGAGCCTTACGTATTCAAAGCATGTTTTAGCATGATTTAATTGTTTTTGCATCTTTCGAAAATTTTGAATTTTTTGTTGAATTTTCAGAATTTTTACGAATTATTGGATGAATTGCGTACTAATCAGGTCCGAAATTAAACATATTCTTTTTTCCGAGTTTTAAAACCCTAATATGATTTAAAAGGATTTTCTAAGATCAACTAATGCGAACGGAATTGCAAAAACAGGCCTCGAAGTGTCGTTTGTTGGGCGTTTTTGTTAATTTTTCATTAAAAATTAAAAGTGTCGGACAGTAATTCAATTAAAAGGTCGACCTATACTACTCGGAATTGCTTGAAATTTTGACACATTTTTGCTGGGTATATTCTTGATATATGGTAAAATTTTCAGATTTTTCCGATAAGTATAAACCCTAATTTTTCCTTTCCCCAATTCGTAAAATTTGAAACCCTAATTGAATTTTAATTAATTTTGGTTTAATAATTCGATTAATTGGGAAAGGGGATATAATTTCATGGGTCAGTGGATAATTTTAAAAATTAATGGATTAAAATTTTGATTGGTTTCGTTAATTTTAATCGCACTTAAACCTAATTAATAAAAATCTGAAATTTAAATGTTAATGAACGATTTAAAGCTTCGGATTTTATTAATTAAAAGTTCAAATTTTAATGTTGATTCGTTCATAAAAATTTGAATAATGTTAGCCTTTGATTTAATATTTTACGAAATTGGATTGTCGTTGAAGTTTATTAAATCATTAAAAATCGTTGTTTTTCGAAAATAAAAATCGTAACTTTTTGAAAAATAATATTAATACAAGTTCGTGAGAAATTTATTTTTAATTAAGTTGGTCCGTAGGCACGAACCATAGGCACGAACACGATGTGTGGTGGACGTATGGCTCGCAAGGGCATGCGGGCTGCTATACGATGGCCGAGCCGCAGCGACACGCGCAGCAGCAAGCGTGCTGCGTGCTTCGTGCGCGCTGGGCGAGGAAAGGGCAAGCGATGCTTGCGGGGGGGCTGCGACGAAGCAAGGCACAAGGCCATGCGACGTCCAGCGCAGCGATGCACGACGACGCAGCGCAGGGGCAGCGACAGCTGCGGGCAAGCGCGCGCGCGAAGGCTGCGGGGTGTGCGAGCTTGCTCGTGCGCCTCGTAGGCCACACGCAAGGGCTATGGGGCTGGGCGCAAGCCTAGCCCAACTACGTAATTGAACCTTTTCATTGAAATTTTTTTATTTCGTTGGGCTTCGCATATTTGCATTAATTTGGGCTAACGGGATATTTAATTTAATATTTTATTTGCTTTGGCCGGGCTGCGAGTTTTAATTTAATATTTCATAATTAGTTATCCGAAATAATTATTGGTTTGAGTGGGAGCCACTAAATGAAATTAAAATAAAATAATTATTTTTAATTATTTTTGTAGGTCGCATTATTTTAATTAAGTTCCTACGTAATATTGAGTTCAAAAGTTGCTTTCCAAATCAAGTACTTACAAAAAACTAGGGATCTAAGATAGTAGGTTTCCGCCAAAGCGAGGTGCTATTTTAGTAGACTTAGGTGGTAAGGCGTCCCAAAGGAGCACGTTGATTGTGGTTTCAACTCAAACAACAATGGCATTATGTTGTGGCAAAGGGATAAATTATGGCATTAATTTATTAAACAAGAGTAATTTGGAGATTACTAGCAATAGGTTTTGCTTACCTAAAATCTTAAACTACTTAAGACATGCCAAAGCTGCTTAAGGATTTAGGACTTTTGGGGTCTTGGAATCGTTTCATTCATTTTTGGACCATGTTTTTGCTTTTGTATGAATGAAATGTTTTAATAGCTTTAATGATTGCATGTTTGCTTTTATTTCAAAGTTATTGAAGTTTATGAATGGTTATTTATTGCAAATTCTTTTCGATTGTAGTAATCAAAATGGACGCAATCAAAACACAACTCAAATTAACCGAAATTCTGGATGTGAAATTGAACCTATCAAACTTTCTTGATTGGGAGAGGAAGCTTCGGCAAGTCCTTAGGTGGAACAACATTGAATATGTAGTTGACCATTCCATCCCCAGCTATTACTCAAAGGATATGACTCCAGAAAAGCACTGTGCGTGGGCGAACCACATGTCGCTAGTGATGGATCTTATTGGCTCTATCCCCAAGGATTGGAGTGCAAGGTTCGTTGCATACGAGCCATGGGCACTCCTAAGGCATCTTAGGGATATATGTCGTGGTAGATTCCAACATGGTGGTCAACATATCGACCAAAATGTTTTTGAATTGGTAAATTCATTTGAGGATCTAAAGCTTAATGCTCCAGTGGGTTTTTGTTTGACGTTGAAAGACAAAAAGCAAGGGAAAGGGTCATTGATCTTGAAATGACAGAACAGACGCCAATAAGAACTCATACAAAGAAAATGGTTGGGCTTCTCAACCGGCTTGAGTTACTTGGTGATCCATTCCCAGATTCTGCAGCTGCGGGAATACTTTTGAATTCTCTTCACCCTGGTTATAAGAAATTCAAATTACTGTATTTCTCCAAGAAAAGGGAGAATACTCTTAGTGAACTAATTTACTTGCTTCATCAGTATGAATTGGACTTTGTAAGTGATAAGAAAGCATCGCTAAAAGTAAAGAGTAAGAAAATCAAGAAAAAGGTTCCGGGGAAGATCCAAAGCAAGGGTGCATCTCCATCTACTTCAGGAAGGCAAGTGTTGCCATCCAAGAAGAAGATGAAGAAGGATCGTTCTCCATCTACATCGCAATGCTTCAATTGTAATGAAATTGGTCATTACAAGCGAGATTGCCCCAAACTAAAGGAAGAGAAGAAGGACGGAAATGTTGCTTCTCCTTCAGGTATGTATGTTATACATTGTAATCTTGCTAATTCTACTTCTTGGGTATTAGATACTGGTTATGGCTCACACTTATGTTCCAATTCGCAGGGACTAAGGAGAAGTAGAAAGCTTGATAAAGGCGAGATGGATCTACGCGTGGGAAATGGAGCACGGATTGCTGCATTAGCTGTAGGATCTTATTTTATTTCTTTGCCTAGTGGGTTTGTTTTGGAACTAGAAAACTGTTACTATGTTCCTAGTGTCACCAGAAACATCATTTCCGTTTCAAGTTTGGATTTTAAAGGTTTTAGTTTTCAATTTAAAGACAATAGTTGTTCTTTTTCTTTGAATGGAATGTTTTATGGTTCAGCACAACAAGAAAACGGTCTTTATGTGCTAGATACGAGCAAACACATTTATAACATAAATACCAAAAAGGCTAAAACTGGTGATTCGGATCTCACATTTCTGTGGCATTGTCGATTAGGCCATATAAACATAAAGCGCATGGACTTACTAAAGGAAATAATGCCCTTGGTCCAAGTATGCATTCAATGTTAAGTCTAATAAATGCGGTTCAGTATTAATTAACAAGTTAATAATTCAGTGAGATCAAGTGAGCTGAATGCCTAGCTAGAGGCCGCTTCAGTTCAAGTGGAATTAATGATATTAATCCACAGCTTACTCTTGACTGAACCCATAGGGTCACACAAATAGTACGTAAACGGATCAAGTATTTAATGGCATTAAATACTCTATCTATGGATATTCGGAATCGACGGATCTTGGTTTCAGTGGGAGCTGAGATCGTCACAAGCAAGTGAATACTCCGGAAACGATGATATTGCCGGAAACGGAAATATGGATCGCATCGGAAATATAAATATTATCCAAGTCATAGATGTTGCCGGAAACGGAAACATGGTACGTATCGGAAAATATTATCGGAAATGGAAATATTGCCGGAATCGGAAATATTGCCGGAAACGGAAATATTGTCAGAATCGGAAATATTATCGGAATCGGAAAATAATTCCGGAAACGGAAATATTAAATATTTGTTCGAAACGGAAATTAATTCCGGAATCGGAAATATTAAATATTATTCGTATCGGAAATGAATTCCGGAACCGGAAATTTAATCGGAAGCGTATCGTACGAATTAGCATCGGACGAGGCCTGCCGGACGAAGGCCCAGCACGAAGCCGGGCCATCGCCCAGCAAGCAAGACGCACGCCAACACGCACAGCCCATGGCAGCGCCAGGCCCACCGCAAGGCAGGCCCAGCGCGTCAAGGCGTGGCTGCGTAGCGTGGGCCAAGCGCACGCACGCGTGGGTGCCCTCGTGGCTCCGTGCGTGTGTATGTTTGTGTCCATGCACAATTCCTAAATCTATTAGGATTTGGTGTATGATTAAATTCCTATTCCTAAAAGGATTATTTAATTAATTAGAAGCCTTGTGGGATTCTAAGTTTAATTAAATCGTATCCTACTAGGATTCCAATTCCCTTTCCAAACCTCTATAAATAAGGGCCTAGGGTCATAATTTATGGACATGGAATTGAAGTATTCAAAGGGTAAGTTTTTGAAAGAAAAATCAGCCATACACTTGCAAACACAATAGCCGAAATTCCTAGTAACCTTAAGGGCGATTCTAGTTGGTCTAACTTGAGGCGGATCCGGACGTACTGTGGACTATCTACGGAGGGACGACATTTGGAGTCCTAAAGACTTGTTCTTGTTCGGTTCGGGCGCAGCTAGGGAGGGCACGTTACAAAGTGTATGCTCCTAAATTATGCTAAATGATTATGTGTAAATAATATGTTTCCTGGCATTAAGGTTTTTCCGCATGATTTATGTTTTGTCATATGTATCATAACCTAACAGTGGTATCACGAGCCTCTTATTATTTTCATAATCTAATTGCATGAACATGGTTAAATTATTCAAATTTTCAAGAAATTAAAAGGGGTGATTAATTTTCGTAATTGTTAATTAATTGCAAATTGCGTTTATTTAATTATATGTACGCAGTTTTTCGGCAGAATATTCGTTACTCAACCAAATTGAGTTATTTTTGAGTCAATTCCGCATGTAAAAGGCATTCTAAAATTTTGACAAAATTAGTATTTTTCGCCGAAGCCCAGAATTTCTAAATTCGAAGCCTAACTATGACTTTTCGGAGGTTTTAGTTTTTCGAACGCAAAAGTTTGTAAATTTAAGATGTTAAATTAAATATTTGCGATTCTTGTTGATAAATCTTGAATTTTTGATTGATCTACTGTATATGTTTAACAAGTTTGAATGCCTAGCCTTGTTAATTATGCAATCTAATTTGTAATTATGATTAATTTGTTGAAAATTGGAATAATTTAGAATTAATTTGATTTTCATAATTAATTACTAATTAAATTAGATACCTATGTTTAAAAACCACCATAAAAATTGTAAATTTGTGTTAAATTTTAAATTTTTATGACCTAGACTTGAATCCATGTTAATCGGAAATCAATTAATTAATAAATTTTCGATTTTTCGCCCTAAAATTATGAAATTAATATGATTTATTAATTTGTCATTAATTTTGAAAATAAAATTTTTAATTTTTATGCGATTGCTCATATAACTTGCACGCACAAAGCAATGGACGCTATGTGTTACCCTTAAGGGGTGTTGTATAGTGCGGGCATGCGACGACGAGGAAGGGAGCTCGTCGCCCATGCGGTACGAATGCAGCGAGCAAGGCTATGGTGCACGAGCACAAGGCAGCAGCCCTGCCTTGTGTCGTGTGCTATGTGCGATGGGCGAGTGGGCAAGGGCGAAAGCAAGGCAGCGACAGTCGCGTGTGGGCAGCAGGCGAGCTGCGCCACGACGCAACTGCCTCGCGCAACGTGCGAAGCCTCCCGCGCAGCGAGCGCAAGCTCGCGTGCGACGATCGCTACGCCCAGCGATGAATGCTCGCACGCAGCGAGCGCTTGCTCGCAAGCTACGAGCACTGCCTCGAGCAGCGAGTGCAAGCTCGCGTGCGTCGAGGGCAGGCGCGCGCAGCGAGCCAGAGGCCAAGCGTGCCTCGAGGCGCCTTGCGATGGTGTGCAGCGATGGATGCGACGCAGCACATAGGCTGCGCGCACATGGCCAGCGATGGCTGCGTGCGTGTGGCCTATGGCTGTGCGTTGCGTGGTTATGTTGCGTACCTTGTGTTACGATTAGATCGTTTTAAAATTTTAATTTGAAATTTTCAGTTTATGTAATTTTAATTAATTTTAAAATTAATAATTCAAATTGTTTTCTTGGATTTTAATTTTGAATATTATAATTATAATAAATTTCATTTATTCTAATTATTTTTCTAAAATTAAAGTCATGAATTAATTTAAATACGACTGAAAATAAATTAAATATGTGGATTCAATTATAAATTTATATGAGCTTTAAATTTTAATTAAATTTGTATGTTTCCGGCTAGACTAGAAATACATTTTTATGTTTAAAATTAGTAAAGCATATGAATTTATTGGTTTAAGTGGGAGAATTTTTAGTCATAAACTCTTGATTAGGTCTACAAATCCCTTAAGGTTAAACAACTTGATTAGAATTAATAAGGACTGAATAATTGGTAGATTATTGGTGCCCTTGATTAATTGCTGCAAATATTTATGTGATGCATAACGTGTTTTACTAACCAGCTATGTGGGCCATTCATGATAATGAATGGGTGAATGGTATATATTGTATATGTACTGTTTTGCAGGTTATGAAGTGACTAGTATGGCCCAAATAGGATAGAAAATATGGTCTGCGTACCATTAATTTGAATGTAATTGGTCTAAAGTACCAAAATTGTTTTTCAATTCAAATATGGTCTGCGTACCATCAAATAGTTGTAATTAGTTTAATTATAGCTTATCCTATTTGAAGAAAATGGTGCCTCCCACGGAGATTTTCAAGACGGACTTTGAAGTTGAAGCTTCAAGATGAAGTCGGGCCATACTAGATCACATTTATCTTATGCATGTTTTAATTTATTTATTTCTTTTAAATATGTCTTAAATATGCATGAGATCAAAGCTTGATTATGTTGCATGATTAAGGATTTTAGTTCACTTAAAATCTAACCAACATAGTAAGAGCCTTAAGTTCCAAACTTAAAAATTGAGTTAAAAGGTGCCATGCCAAAATAACACTTATTTGGATATCCTTTACATCGATCTTAGTAATAGTTTTCCGCCATAGCGAGGTGTTACTTATCAATACTAAAGGGGTAAGGTACACAAATAATTGTGAGTACATGTTAGTTTTGGTGAAACTCAACGATATAAGTAAGGAGTCCTTTTATGTCGTGGCAAAATCGATAGGTTTACCTAATAAGTTCTTAGACGTACCTATCAACCAAGAGTAGTTTCTAGACTATTAGCAAAAGGCTTTTGCTTACCTAAAATGTTTTAGAATTGAGTCAAAATACATAATGTGCTTAATTCTTCAATGATTTTAGGGTCTTGGAATCATTTTATTTACACCTGCCGGAACAATAAAATCGAATAAAATGCTAATAACTTGTATAAATTGCATGATTGCTTTAATTTTCAAGTTATTACTCATGATAAATGTTTAGGCTTTGCATGCTTTAATGTATGTTTTAATTATTGTTTATAATTAAATATCTTGCACTGCAATAAATCCTTTTAGAAAGGTAACAATAAATTTCCTCGATTGGTAGTGAATCCAAGAACGATTCACGGAAAAGAGAGAAAATGAGCAATTTAAATGTACGTTTCTTTTAGCGACTTTTATGGTTGTTTTCGAGTATCAAAGTCGAATGGCGAACCAATTGGTGCTTGTGAATTCAAAATACAATGTAGTTTTGAGATCATAAAGCATTGAGTTTAAACGCTCAGCTTTACCAATGGTTAACAACCTAAAATCATTTTCCATTTAATCCTCGAATGAGTCTAGTCCCTAGACATTCGAATAGATCGATGCTTAGAGAACTTTAGAAGCTTCTGGTAAGATCATCTAGTTGAAACAAAATATTCAACATAAATAAAATGGTAAGAACTTTGTTGGAGTGACATTGGACATGTCTAAACAAAGTACAAAAGTCAACACTAGAGAATTCAATTCTTAAGGCTATTAGAAAGGGTACAAGAAATAGGAAAACAAAGAAACTAATGAAAGGAATTTACAGTTCTGTTTCTACCTATAAGTTTATGTTTAAAGAGCAGTGACCTAGCAATCAAACTTCGTTGGTATCATATACCGCTTGAGGTTCTTACTTCAGTAATAACTCAAACAATGGAAGCTAGGATACACTAATGACCTACAAGTGAGAAATGAAGCATGGCAATGCTACATTAGTTGTAGGGTCATCTAGTTTGTTTTAAGTCCTTTCAAAGGCTGGAACTTAATGGCTATTTTGTTCCATAATCAGCATACCTAAATTTCTGTTTCAAACACAGAAAGACTCACATTCAGAAGAACAAAACCAATGTTGTTTGTTTATTTTAATGAAATGGTCATTTACGGGTTGAGTCAATATGCTTGATTAAAACAAACAACTCTTTAACAATAAAAACTTTACTAGGTTCAAATCAAACCCTTGATTTGAGTTCCACTAATCTTTGGCATTGTTGCTTAGACCATATCAACAAGTTAACATTCATAAGATCTATTTTGATGGACTTTTGAAAGTTGATTGATTTCTAGATCAATTCAAGACAAGCTAGTCTTACTTGTTGAAAGTAACAGAAGATATGAACTATTATTAGAACGCCTAGACAATAGAGTTCAAAGCTAAAGAAAGATTTTATGACTTTATTATTTCACATGGTTTTGAGTGCATATTGGTTTATTTACTCAATGTGATATAAGTTTGAATCTGTTTGACTAGTTCAAAGATTCAGAAGTATAAAATCCACTTGGCAAAAAATCATAAAGATCTAGGATAGATCATGTTAATGATTACTTGAGACCAAAATGATCACCAGTGATTGTGTGTAGTAAAATTCACAATCTAGCTCCATAAGATATGGCATATCTAAGTGGAATGATCGAAGTCAATTAATACTTGATTCGATCAATGATGAATCATAAAGACTTTTCCTATAATTTCTAAACAAAATGCTCAACTACCACCAAACTAAACCAAATTCGTCAAAGCTATTGAAAAGCAATTTCAGAATATCGTTTCATAATATATCTAAAGAGTTCCTAAACTCAGTGAGAGCTTAGTGATTGTTATTCAACAAACTAAGGCCCAAGTATAGATATATGTTTCAATGTGATTTATTCAAATGAGACACAAGGGTATTGTTTCTACCACGAATTTTTGAGAACATAATGTTTGTTTGCTCGAAATAATGTCCTTTTGGAGATTCGTTTCCAAAATGACAAGTGGGAGAAAATAGACCTCGAAAGTCTTCGAGGCGAACAACAAACATAAACGGACATTCCGGAGGCTTTTCGAAGTGCTTCAGAAAATCCGAATTTATTCTTTAAGGACTTTAGAAGTGGCTTTAAAGAATAGACATCTCTTAGAAGACTTTACAAGTGCTTCAAGGAGAACAGAATATTCAAAGGACTCTTAAAGTGCCTGTTGATATTCTATTGTTTGATGTTCTATACCCAAGTAGGCATAGAGTTCAAGTCACTGAAACTATAAGATTCTTCTATTAGATAGTGAAGAAACATAGAGTTCAGGTCAATGAAACTATGAGATTTTTCTATTAGATAGTGAAGAAACCTACAACTTGCAGTCAAACTATTATCATGTAGATTAATGAGTTTGTGACCTGTAAGAAAGCTATGACGAAACCCAGATTCCCTAAAATGGTTAGAGGCCATATATAGACTCTAATGTTTTAAATGTTAGAGGCCATAAAACATACTCAATGTTTTGATGACAAAATTGAAATTTTGTTGATTTGCAAGAATAGTTTCACACCTATTGGTTGCAAGTTTGTTTTAAAGATAAAAACCATCAAACATGAAATTGTGTTCACACACAAAGCTAGATTTGTTGCTAAAGGTTACAAGCAAATTCATGGCATGGATTGTGTTGAAACCTCATGCATAATCGTAATACACAAGTCTATAAATCAAGCAATGATTGCATATTGGTACATATGGCAATTGGATGACAAAACGTATTCCTCAATCAAATGTTGGAAGAAAACTATGTACATAGCATGTCATAGGATTTGTGGATCCAAATAATGCTTGAAATGAATGCTAGCTTATGAAATCTAAGTACAGATTTAAGCAAGCAATTGGGAATTGGAATTGTACTTTAGTGAAGCTAATAAGTATTTTAGTTTCATAAAATGTACATGATTCTTATAGATATATAAGAAGTTTAGTGGGAGTACATAGAACTTAATTGGTCCTATGTGTATCACACACATATCTCTCTATTGTGAAATAACATTCAAATGCTAATAACTTAGGTTTGCAATTATTCATCAATGATGGACCAAGGCGAAACTTAGTACATACTGGGTATTAAGATCTATTTACAAAGATCTTATGATATTGTTTTGGATTAAGTAATGGCATTTACTAAATCAAACACGAAAGACTCCATTGGAGATATTCGATCCATATGAATAAATCTAAGTAATGAATGTTTGAACTATGTATAAGCATTTACTAAGTTAAACATCAAAGGATCTAAGTAAGATTCTTAACCTATATTATATGTCAAAGAATTTAGCTGGATTTAGTATCTACTGAAACTACCATGAGCTAAAGTTACATGAATAGTATTCAATTGGGAATTATTCTGCAAAAGAACTTATCATGTATAATGTAATATGAGGATCTCCAAAAATGTATCGTATGACTTTAGACATGACGAACACATACCAATCTCTATTGGTCTAAGTAAAGATCAACTAGATTGAGATCAAGAAAAACTTATGGTACTTGAAAAGGTACATAGGAACAGTTCTTGACTCAAGGAAATAAAGATATGCTAAATATTGATGCTACACGCATAAACACTGGCAAAGGATCAAGCAAGATTCCCTTTGAGTTAACCATTGACAAGGACGAGCTATAGATCATCGTGTTTTGAAAATGGCAACATGGATTGGAGACCATGAGTTGTTGCGTGGGAAATTAAATATTAATTTCTATGATACAGCTGGAAAGTCTTCCACATATCTGCGAACTGCTTGGATAAGTAAATCCAACCAAAGCTTCACTAGCAACCTAAACAGTTGAAGTAGAAGTACTTATTGCCTAAGAAGCAATAAAACAGAGTTGTTTGTATTAATAAGTTCTTCATTGAACTTAGGTAGATCACATGTCTGCTGACTTGATGATTCTTCATTGAAAAATGTGTAGAACCACTCTTGTAGCTGGATAGACTAGATCACAAAATAAACATACTCAGAAGATCTTATCATCATATCTCGAGAACATTCGAGAAAAGGAGATTAAGATTGGCAAAGCATGATAACTAAACCTATGCGACAAGTGAGAAGCAACACTCACGTTGTAGCACTGGAAATCAAGCATAGCTTTGAATTCCATGAACTTTTTTAAAGATGGGTTTGAGGCCCATGGTTGTAAAACATCGGGGTTGAACATTTATCATATATGAAATGTATTTTCATATTCCATTTAATCTTGGTTTAGTATTAAATGATGAGTCCCTTCAATTTGACGATATATTCAAGATAGACTGTCAGGACCAGTCCTGTGACTAAGAAATGTCTATCAAGTGAACTTGAATGTCAAAAGTTGAAAAAGGTCCCTGGTCGGAGTTTTCTATAAAGATGGACGCATAGAAAATGTTAGACGAATAGAATGCAAGATGACTAGTAGTTCTGTTTCTTGAACTATATGGACATGGCAATGTCGTAATCATTTGCATAGATACTTACTTTGGGAAGACTAGTATCGGACAGACCTATGAAACTTTACTGTAAGAGATGAAAATCTGTCATAAGTAAATTTCATTAAAATTATTAGACACTAAATCCTCAATACCTGAGTGATTTGAGATTTCTTGTTTGAGAACTGGTTACTTTGACGTTGACCAACCGTCGCACCGTAAAAGGAGGCTATAAAGGCAACGCTCAGGTAATCACCTATCAAACGAAGTCTAATCTCAAGATCGCAAGATTGGGATTGTCCTCCCATAAATCGGGATGAGATGCTAAAAGTTGTACAAGGCCACTCGGAGAGCTAGAAACTGTGAAATGCATGGCCGTGCTCGGATGAATCATAGGCTATGATTATCTGTTTATTTGATCAGTTGAACTCTGAAACCGAGAAACACCTCTGGACATAATAAGGATGACAACTCTTACCTTATGTTCAAGAGCAAGCATCGAGCGACAAAGGAATTAGGTAATGCACACTTGTCCCTAAGGACAAGTGGGAGACTGAAGGAAATAATGCCCTTGGTCCAAGTATGCATTCAATGTTAAGTCTAATAAATGCGGTTCAGTATTAATTAACAAGTTAATAATTTAGTGAGATCAAGCGAGCTGAATGCCTAGCTAGAGGCCGCTTCAGTTCAAGTGGAATTAATGATATTAATCCACAGCTTACTCTTGACTGAACCCGTAGGGTCACACAAATTGTACATAAACGGATCAAGTATTTAATGGCATTAAATACTCTATCTATGGATATTCGGAATCGACGGATCTTGGTTTCAGTGGGAGCTGAGATCGTCACAAGCAAGTGAATACTCCGGAAACGATGATATTGCCGGAAACGGAAATATGGATCGCATCGGAAATATAAATATTATCCAAGTCGTAGATGTTGCCGGAAACGGAAACATGGTACGTATCGGAAAATATTATCGGAAATGGAAATATTGCCGGAATCGGAAATATTGCCGGAAACGGAAATATTGTCAGAATCGGAAATATTATCGGAATCGGAAAATAATTCCGGAAACGGAAATATTAAATATTTGTTCGAAACGGAAATTAATTCCGAAATCGGAAATATTAAATATTGTTCGTATCGGAAATGAATTCCGGAACCGGGAATTTAATCGGAAGCGTATCGTACGAATTAGCATCAGACGAGGCCTGCCGGACGAAGGCCCAGCACGAAGTCGGGCCATCGCCCAGCAAGCGAGACGCACGCCAACACGCACAGCCCATGGCAGCGCCAGGCCCACCGCAAGGCAGGCCCAGCGCGTCAAGGCGTGGCTGCGTAGCGTGGGCTGCATAGCGTGGGCCAAGCGCACGCACGCGTGGGCGCACTCGTGGCTCCGTGCGTGTGTGTGTTTGTGTCCATGCACAATTCCTAAATCTATTAGGATTTGGTGTATGATTAAATTCCTATTCCTAAAAGGATTATTTAATTAATTAGAGTCCTTGTAGGATTCTAAGTTTAATTAAATCGTATCCTACTAGGATTCCAATTCCCTTTCCAAACCTCTATAAATAAGGGCCTAGGGTCATAATTTATGGACATGGAATTAAAGTATTCAAAGGCTAAGTTTTTGAAAGAAAAATCAGCCCTACACTTGCAAACACAATAGCCGAAATTCCTAGTAACCTTAAGGGCGATTCTAGTTGGTCTAACTTCAGGCGGATCCGGACGTACTGTGGACTATCTACGGAGAGACGACATTTGGAGTCCTAAAGACTTGTTCTTGTTCGGTTCGGGCGCAGCTAGGGAGGGCACGCTAGAAAGTGTATGCTCCTAAATTATGCTAAATGATTATGTGTAAATAATATGTTTCCTGGCATTAAGGTTTTTCCGCATGATTTATGTTTTGTCATATGTATCATAACCTAACACTTACTTCAACGGAAAGGAATTCTAGAATCATTCGACTTAGAGAAGGTTGATCAATGCGAATCTTGTTTACTTGGCAAAATGACATAGCAACCTTTCTCAAAGGTGGGAGAAAGAGCAAGCGAACCACTAGGGCTAATACATACGGACGTATGTGGGCCTATGAGTACGAAAGCTAGAGGTGAGTTCAGCTATTTCATAACGTTTACGAACGACTTCAGTAGATATGGCTGTATTTAGTTAATAAAGCACAAGTCTGAATCGTTTGAGAAATTCCGAGAATTTCAAAATGAAGTAGAGAATCAACATGGCAAGAAAATCAAAGCTCTAAGATTGGATCGAGGAGGTGAATATCTTAGCCACGAGTTTGATGACCATCTAAAATAATGCGGTATTCTTTCTGAATTGACTGCTCCGGGGACACCTCAATGGAACGGAGTGTCAGAACGGAGAAACAGGACCTTACTCGATATGGTCAGGTCAATGATGGGTCAGGCCGAACTTCCTTTACAGTTCTGGGGACATGCGTTGCAAACTGCAGCACTCACACTGAATCGTGCTCCGTCAAAAGCTGTTGAAAAGACTCCATATGAATTATGGACTGGGAAACTTCCAAAGTTGTCTTTTCTGAAGATTTGGGGTTGTGAAGCATATGTCAAGCGATTAATTTCGGACAAGCTACAACCTAAATCTGACAAATGTTTCTTCGTTGGGTATCCAAAAGAAAAAAGGGGTATTATTTCTACAACAAGTTAGACAACAAGGTTTTCGTTGCTCGTGACGTTGTCTTTTTGGAAAGAAATCATATTTCCAAATTGACAAGTGGGAGAATCATAGACCTCGAAGAGATTCGAGACGAACAACGAACTTAGAACTCTTTAGAAGAAGTTCAGGTTGATGAACCTCCAAGGTCTTTAGAAGAGCCAGTGGGAGTAGTTCCTCAAAACGTTGTTGCCCCTCGTAAGTCAAGTAGAACTATTTTTCAGACGGACAGATGGACAGGCGTCCTCTTGACTGAAAACTTAGACGTTCTCATATTAGATAGTGATGAACCTATGACTTACAAGCAAGCTATGACAAGCCCAAGCTCCACTAAATGGTTAGAGGCCATGCAATCTGAAATAGACTCCATGTCTGAAAATCAAGTCTGGGATTTGGTTGATTCGCCGGATGGGTTCACACCTATCGGATGCAAATGGGTCTTCAAATTGAAGAAAGACAAAGATGGAATGGTATACATATACAAGGCTAGATTGGTAGCAAAAGGTTACAGGCAAGTTCACGGCGTTGAATACGATGAAACCTTTTCTCCAGTCGCGATGCTTAAGTCTATTCGGATAATCCTTGCGATTGCCGCTTTTCATGACTATGAAATATGTCAAATGGATGTCAAAACTGCCTTCTTGAATGGTGTTCTTGAAGAGACTATGTTCATGACACAGCCGGAGGGTTTTGTCAATCAAAAGAACCAAGGAAAGGTATGCAAGCTTAAGAAGTCCATCTACGGACTAAAGCAGGCATCAAGGAGTTGGAATAAACGATTTGATGAAGCAGTCAATAAGTTTGGCTTCATCAAGAATCAGGATGAATATTTTGTATACAAGAAGGTCAGTGGCAGTAAAATTGCATTCCTAGTCTTGTATGTTGACGACATAGTGCTAATTGGAAACGACATTCCTATGTTGGAGTCTGTAAAGACTTGGCTTGGAAAGTGTTTCTCAATGAAGGACTTAGGATAGGCACAGTACATATTGGGCATCAAGATCTATAGGGATAGATCTAAGAGGATGATTGGACTAAGCCAAAGCACTTACATTGACAAAGTGTTAGCTAGGTTCAATATGATGGAAGCCAAGAGAGGCCATCTACCCATGTCACATGGCACATATCTAAGCAAGGATCAATGTCCCAAAACATCTGATGAGCGTAGAAAGATGAGTGGAACTCCATACGCTTCGGCTATTGGATCCATCATGTATGCCATGATTTGTACAAGGTCGGATGTTTCGTTCGCACTCAGTGCAAGGAGCAGGTACCAGTCAGAACCAGGTGAGGCGCATTGGACTGCGGCCAAGAACATCCTAAAGTACTTGAAAAGGACTAAGGATCAGTTTCTGGTTTATGGTGGTACAGATGAGTTGATTGTTAAGGGCTATACGGACGCAAGCTTTTAAACCAACAGAGATGATTTCAGATCATAGTCTGGGTTTGTGTTCTGCCTCAACGACGGAGCAGTAAGCTGGAAAAGTGCTAAGCAAAGCACTATTACGGATTCTATAACTGAAGCCGAGGACATTGCTGACTCAGAAGCAGCAAAGGAAGCTGTTTGGATTCGAAAGTTCATCGAAGAACTTGGTGTTGTCCCCTCCATTAAAGGACCAGTGGCTTTGTATTGTGACAATAGCGGAGCCATTGCCCAGGCAAAAGAGCCTAGGAGCCACCAGAAGTCCAAGCACGTACTGCGGCGATTTCATATACTTCGAGAGATCGTTGAAAGAAAAGAAATCGAGATTTGCAATGTTGGAACTAACGACAATGTCACAGATCCATTGACTAAACCGTTGCCACAAGTGAAACACAACGCACATGTAGCAACCATCACTACTACAAAACGCGTCATTTTTCGACGCTTTTTTGGCTATTTTTCGACGCCTAAAAGCGTCGAGAAATGTTTTCTCGACGCCACTAACCATCGTCGAGAATTTGGCCGTAGAGAAATTCTCGACGCCCAGCGGCGTCGATAATCTCGACGGTGTTTGTCGTCTACAAAATATTTTTGCCGCCTTTCTGCGTCGAGAATCTCGACGGTGTTTGGTGTAGCTCTATATTTCTCGACGGGCATCTGCGTAGTAATATTTTTTGCGGGTTTACCACCAACTTTTTGCGCGAATCATGTTTTGACACAATATAGCGTCGAGAATTTAATTTAATTTAATATTTTTTTTTAATTGTTCATTTTCTTCCAAAGCAAAATCAACCTGAAACGAATTAATTAAAACCAAACCAAACTGATGCAATTAACTACCTTTAAAATTATAAATGACAAGATTATATATTAATCTCTATATATATGTACTAATACGTATTAGCTCGCTCCAAATTGTCATATCATATCATCAAATTAAGTTTACACATGTCCAAACTAGTAAATTAGCTAGCTATATATCTCCAAAATACAAATTTAATACCAAAAGGTATGAACAAAAGTATCTAAACAACGAAACAGCAGAAAAAGTTAGAGGAGTACAGACCACTCCCTAACAACCAAAAACAACAAACGCAATAAAAGGGTACGCAACATAAGATTGCACACAGCAGCAATCGAACACCACACTCCCTGTAGATCTGACTGCAGCACCTGGACTCCCTGCAGAACACCCTGCACACATCAGGAGCACAACCAACACCCTGCAACAGCAAGAAGCAGCACTTGTGCAGCTGAAAACAACACCAAACACCTGCAGAAACAACAGTGCAGCAGCAGGCCAAACAAGACAGAAACACGCAACCAAAACAGCAACCAAGCAGCAGAAAAAATGTCATCCAACTTATTATTCTAAAATGTCATCTTCAAAACAAAGGCCACTCAATACAAAGTTCAAGAATATCAGCTTCATAGTTGAAGAAGCTGCATCACCACTTGATTCAGTATTCATTCTACACATTCTTTGAAATTGGATAATGAGAATGTAACATGAAGGACTGTCGATCCTGCAGATATCAACTCCTGAATTTTGTCTATCTGCATCTGAGTATTCTAAAACCAGCTATTCAAACAAACAAAGGCCTAGCTCAGAATCAAACATGATAATGACAGAGACCAAAATCTAGGAGCAATCAATAGATCGGACTGTTCGCTCAATCAAATTACCACGTATAGCACTACCTTTACAGAAACTATCACTCATGCAAGATTAGAACTATGACAAGTTAGATGTGGAAGACTAACACTACTATAACATGACATTGAAACAACATCAACAAGTCCAGGATATCTAAGAATTGCAGTACCTGAATCACACACTGAGAAAGCTCGACAACCCCAATTGCAGGCCTAAGCCATCCATGACCTTGAGCCGTGCGTGGTATTAAAGCCATCTGCATCAGAATATGAAATATTAATGAAACAAGAGAAAACATTTGCAGAATCGTATCAATATTAACCCAAAAGAAGGACTAAATGAGACTGGCATAGCAATCATGAAATATGCCAGGATTGTAAAGTTGACCTATGAACCAGCATTTGATGACAGACATGAGTTTAATCTGTAAAGAGGCAGCTTAGTAGAACATGTATGATCAATCTACTACTCCTTCCATCCTAAAAACTTAGTCCACTTCCAAAATTAGTAGGGAAAAAAGTTTGTAAACTTCATGCCCTGCGCAACTTGATTATTATTGAGTTCGCACTAGATTAAGGACTTACAGACTTTGTAATCACTACCTTAATTGAGCACTCGCATAAATAAGCTACTTTTATTCCCAACTTTCATCCTCTTTTAACAATCCTGATTTTAGTTTTAACTTAGAAAAATCCAACTTCTGGAGTGCTGAACGCCCCTTTCCAAAAGGGGTTTGTTTTATATTGAATTTGGTAGCTTTGTACCATTTCCAGAAAGACAATTCTATGTTAAACCAAAATAGAGATAATGAAAGAAAAAGACGACTTTTCTGAACTATTAAATATTTAGAACAAAGTGGGCTCATTAATCAATATTCCTCCAAAGAAGTTTAGTTTCCACAAGGGTTTAAATATCAGGATGGCAGGAATGCTATAAAACAACTCCAAGTTTTGCCGTACAAGTCACTTTGTTTCCATGATAAATAAAGCTATGTCACATAGTTACCCCTGAGAAACTTGAAATAACTTTCAATAAAAAAAAAGAGAGAAAAATACAGAAACTGCTAAATTATTCCAAAGTTAAAGGTTATCATCAGCATATATTGGAATCCTTTCAAAGAATGATAGGCCATAAAAAAAAAAGCACTCATCAATAATTCAACATCATCAACGGTTCAGAAGAATGTAGGCTGTTAATACTCAAATCCTCGGGTTTCAGAATGTCAACGGTTCATGGCATGCAGTCATAATTTCATTTGTTTAAGTGCTAGAACATTGGAAAGTTTATATTACCTTCATCAATTCCTCAAGTAGATGATGTGCAAGTTCCAGGACACGTTTCAGATCACCATTAAGTGTTGGAGGTAGGTCTGCTGTTTCCCGAGTTAAATGGGCTTGAATTAACAATTGTGTCTACCATAAAAGAAATTTGATATGTAAGTTATTTCATTAACAATTGTGTCTACCAGGAAATATATGTGATTTGTAGGCACATGGTAGAAAATGTAAATGAGAGTATAAAAATTAACGATATTTAATCGACCTATAGTGACCAACCATCCAAATATACTAAAAGATAAAATAGTTATTTTTCCTACGATCAAATCAATAAGCCCAAGCAATATCATGTTTACTCAACCTATTAACAAAAAATATATATATCAACAGGAAAAATCTACTACCAAAATGGTGCAAAGAAAGAGACAGAAATCCAATTAAGTAGTCAGAATACTCAACCTAGACAGTTCATGATAACAAGGCCTAAAACAAGTAGCTACCCAAATTAACACAAATAGCCAAACAGGGCACCAATAGATCACATTTCTGCAATGTCATATTCCATGCTGACGGTCTTCAACAGCGTCGAGATATAACATATTTTGTAGTAGTGTACTAGTGTGTGGACTTTAAACATTCTCTAAAGCCATATATTTTTATCTTTGAGCAAAATCTAGGATACTGAAATAAATAATACTTGTAGTAAAATACCCAATCAAACATATAAGAAAAAGAAAATCAAGGCACCTATTGTTATACCTGAATAACACTGAGAACCATTGCATCTTTATCCTTCTGCCAGCCACCAGGAAGTTCAAAGCCTAGTGAAAAATGTATCACCTGAACAAGTATGTTCAAGTGTTAAAGATAGTTATGAAGTAATGAATACAACAGAGAAAGTTCAACAAGCTAGAGTTACTAACCCCTGACCCTGCTTAGCAACGGAAAAAACAATAAACTACAATGTTTTCACTGTCTATGAATTCAATTGAAATGCATCTCCCGACTAACAAAGTTGCCCGATTCTATAGTCCAGAAACATCAGGACCCACTAGTTCAATCATTATAATCCAGCAGAACAGATTAAAACCAAAAACCGACTCGTAAGCTTACACATCAATAGAGCAAGAAATAGGCAGATTCAACATTGCCCCCCAAACACCCACCATTTTATGCAACAATTGCAATTGCAAATCATTTATTTAATGTAAGTACAAACTAAAATTCTTAAGGAAAATCAGCATTGTCAATAGCTATTAGCTTGAAAAAATGGCAAAAAAATAAATATTAAAAACCCAACAAACCTGAACTTGGTCTTTGGAGCATCTGTAATATCAGGTTTGCCTTCATAATAAGTAATCTACGGATTTTCCAGGGTCCCTCCTCATCATCGTGAATCAAACCAAAATAAAAAACAAAATCAATAACCCTAATTTCCGAATGTTCGATAAATTGAAGAGAAAAAACCAATTTTTTTGAAAAAAATAAAAGAAGAAACTCAAAAAACACAACACCAGATCTATAAAATTCACCAGGAACCAAACAAAAGGGAATCAAATTAATCTCAAAGGGTGCCGATCCTAGAAAAATTGAAGATAAAACCTTAAATTTGCAGTAAAATAAATTAAAAATTACCTGGAGTGAATAAGTTCAACATACAACAATCTCCTTCTTGGATTTAGGTTTAAAAAATAGTAGATTTATGCAAGTAATATTGACGACGGAACAACGGTTTGAGTAGCAGTCTTCCATGAACTCCTCTTTCGTGCTTCTATTTCAATGGCGGCGAATAGTAGGCGGGGAAGATGAAGCAGCATAATATTAGGAGAGCGAAACCAATTTGGATTCGCCAATTGATGGATTTGAGACGATATGATGTTTTGCAAGTTGGGAAGGAGGAGAGAGAAGATGAATGGGCGAGCGGCTAGGGTTGATTAGTATTGGAGATTATATTTCTGCGGGAGTGGGTATTTCTTTGAACTGGCGGTTTAGTAACACACGTGACTAGCACGGACGAAATCTCGACGCCTCTTTTTGACGAGAAATACAGTAGACGCAGACCAGCGTCGACAAAACACGGATTCTAAATTTCCTCCCAGCGGTCTTCGACACCGTCGAGGCAACATCGTCGAGTTTTACAGTATTTTGTAATAGTGCATGGGAATCAAGCATGTTGGAGAATGGCTTTGATTTTCTAAATATTGTTTTAGAACATCTGTTAGATCTATGTTTAAAAAAATTGGTTTAACCATTTCATATTTATGAAATTTATTATTTCATATTCATTTAATTGTGGTTTAGAATTAAATGATAAGTCCATGTGATTCAAATCATTCAAATGGGTTGTCAAGATAGATTCTTCGACAAAGAAACACCCATAAGTGAACTTGAATATTGAAGTCACAAAGGATCCCTAATCCAGGTCATTGAAAGGTGGACGACCAATGACTAATGAAGATTAGGTTGCAAGTAGATTACTTAGTTCTATTTCTTGAACTAGAGTGACTGGATGTCAGAATCTTTTGCATAGATACTTATTGGATCTTGTATCGGATTGACCATGAGAACACTTTAAGAGATTAAAGTCATGTCATAGGTAGTTCTCATTAATGGTGTTTAGAAACCGTTCCTCAGAACATGAGTGATTATGTCTGCTCGTTTGAGAATTTGTTCGCTTTGATGCTAGCTAAACGTCGCACCGTAAAAGGAGGCTATAAAAGCAGTTATGGGGCGTACTATGAATCAAAGTGAGTGTTCATAGATTGCAAGAATGGATTGTCCTCCTATCTTTGATAGGATATGGTGTTGTTGTGTAACAAGGCCTATCGGAGAGTTAGATATTGTAAAATGCATGGCCGTGCTCAGAATGGTTAAGGCTTAACCTTCTGCAAAAGTTTGACAGTTGAACTCTCTAATCCGAGAAACACTTCTGGACCTAATAAGGATGGCTTGGATCTTACCTTATGTTCAGTAAGTAACACTAAGCGACAAAGGAATGTGAATGCACACTTGTCTGAATGACAAGTGGGAGACTGAAGGAAATATGTCCTTCACCCAAGGTGCATTAAGTCTAATACCAAGGTTCAGATTAATTGCGAATAATTGCGAACAATTAATTCAGTGAGATCAAGTGATCGGAACATCTAGCTGGAGCAATGCTTCCGATCAGTGAGTTCTAATGAATATTAAACTCACAGCTTACTCTTGACTGAAGCTACAAGGTCACACCAATGACACGTAACAGATCACCGGATTAAATGAATCGGAAATTCATTTAATAGCTTTTCGGGAATTAGTTGGAAAACGTATTATACGATACGACCTTGCATCGAATCGTATATTGTATCGCGAATATTCGTAAGCTAGGCGAGACGAATAAATCGTATCGTACGACGGTGATTCGTCGTATACGAAACGATAAATAATATATCGGAAATTATTAAATCGCGAATACGAAGAGCGGCCTACGAGCCGAGTGCACGAAGCACTCAAGGCCCATGGGCGCGCGCGCTAGGCAAGCAAGCAAGGCAACGAACGCAGCAGCGCTGGCCCATGGCCGAGGATCTGTGCGCGCGCGGGCCAAGGCCACGACACAGCAGCAGCAGCGCGGCCCATGGCCCAGCTAGTTGTGCGTGTCCGTGTGGTGTTGCGCGGGCTTGCTAGCCGGCCTTGCCTTATGGCTTGGTGGGTTAGTAAGGTTATGAAAAATAACCTTCTAACCACTTTCCAACTTAACAAAATTCAGTTTACACACAACCCTAGGAGAAAACAGAGAACCCTAATTCTCTCTGTGCCTCCAAAGTGTGTTTATCCCAAAAGCACAAACTCTTGATCGATTGTCTAAGCTACGATAATCAAGACGGATCTGATCGTGTCGGTGAACCAAGTAGAGGAACGACAACTGGAGTTCTAAGTTCGTGTTCTTTGACAATTTCTGGAAAACACGCTTCAAACGTAAGTCTGCTTAATCTGTGCTTTATACATGATTCCTGGCTGTTGAGGTCCCAATAATATCGTGCGATGACATGAGTGTTGAGTATTATAGGGTGTATAGTCAACCTGAGGAGATGGTAAGTGGGATATCACAACCACCACCTGAATCACAACCACCTACCCATCCCTCATCTCCACCACAAACTGATCATTCCCACCCCTCTCCACCACACACATCACCTACCCATCCCTCTTCTCCACCACATACATCACCTACCCATCCCTCATCTCCACAAAGATCTCCTGTTCAGTCCCCCCTTTCACCCCCACAAACAGAGCCTCAAACAGAGCCACAAACAGAGCCTCAAACAGAGCCTTCTCCACCCCTCAAACTGACCCTGCTTCACAACCTCAACCACAATCAACTGCTAAGAAGCATAATACTCATCCACCTAGACAAACAGGGTTTAGGGTTCCTAGAAGTAGTGCTAAGAGGCTTGGAACATTTGTAGCAAAGGAGAGGAGTTCTAACAGAAGCAGTAGCAGGTTTAGGAGGGGTGGGCAATCTGAGGAGATTCCAGTCAGGGAGGGTGATGGTCCTATGTCAGAAGATGATGATGAGGAGAGTGAGGATGAGGAATTTTCTGTATCTGATGAGGGGGAAGATGATGATGTGACACGGTTTGTGGATTCTGATGTGGAGGAGGAAGACCTTTTGGAAGTGGATGTGGGCGAAAAGACCTTTGAGGATTTATTAGACGGGGAATAACCTTTGGATAAGGTGTACAAGAATGGAAAACTTGTGGGGGAGATGCTTTATGGGGAGATTAAACTGGAACCTTGGATGATTTTCTCAAGCAAAGAACACTTCCTAGGGGTGTTAAGGGATTTCTGTATCCAAGAAGGGTTTGCTTTGACTCCGGATAAGCATGATTCTAAGAGGTTCACAGCAAGGTGTTATCAAAAACAATGCAACTGGAGGATTCATGCATCTATGCTCATGGATGGGGTTAGTTGGGCAATTAAGAGTTTGACAGGGGAGCACAAACTGTGTGGCAGATTAGATGCTAACCCCATGGTTAGTTCTGAGTGGTTGTGTAAGAAACTCATGGAGGATATTAAATCTAATCCTGACTATCCTGTTGAGGGCCTACAAGAAAGATGCAGGGTGATGTTTAGGATTGAAGTGAAGTTGAGGTTGTTGTATAAGGTAAGAAACATGGCTAAGGAGTTGATTCATGGGGGGTTTAGTGAGTCCTATGATCTGCTGCCAGCTTATGCAGATATGATCAAGAGGACAAATCCCAGAAGCTATGCTCTTGTGACATGGACTAAGGAGATTGTTGGTGCAACCCCTCACTTTAAGTCATGTTTCTTTTCTTTTGGTTGCATGATCAAGGGGTTTTTTGAAGGTTGTAGGCCAATTATTGGCATTGATGGTGCTCACCTCAGTGGAACCTACAAGGGACAAATGCTCACTGCGATTGCCATAGATGGGAACAATGAGATATTCCCAATTGCTTATGGGATTGTTGATGGAGAAACTGGAGACACTTGGCATACTTCTTCAGATGCTTGAGAGAAATGTTCAGAAACTTTGGTGTGCACAGAGAGGACTGGACTTTCATAAGTGACAGAATGAGGGTAAGATTTATTGCTTTTTCATAGGGGTATCTGGTGAAAATCTTAGATACCTCAGGGGTATCTGGTGAAAATTTAAGATACCTCAGGGGTATCTGGTGAAAATCAAAGATACCTCAGGGGTATCTGGTGAATTAGATTTTTTGAATTACTAATATATTGTATATGTGTCTCATGTAGTGTTTATGTGTCTGATATAGGGTGTGGATGGTGCTGTTTATGAAGTGTTCCCCAGAGCAACAAGGAGAGTGTGTGCCCAACGCTTGTACTCCAACTGTAAATAAGCTGGCTGGCATGGAACTGCCTTCCATAAGTCCTTCTGGGTTGCTGCAAATGCATACAACCCATATGTGTACAACAAGGCAATGGAGAAGATTGCCAAAATTGATCCAAAGGCTGTGGATTATCTGTCCCAAGTGCCAGAGCAGTGGTCAAGGCACAAGTTTGAACCACATGTGGTTTGTGATCACAACACCACCAATTTTGTTGAATCTTTCAACGCTTGTACCAAGCCTTTTAGAGACATGCCAGTGTACACTCTGATGGAAGGTAAATGTTCTGTCTTTACTTCTTTTTACATTGTGGCTGCATATGTTTTACACCACCCCTGTCCTTTTTTTTTAATACATTTTCTGTTTTGCTGCTTTATTTTGTTTGTGCTTGGATGCTTGGACCTAATAGAGGCTAGGAGTTGGTGTATGAAGAAGATTGGGTCTAGATTTGACAAGGCTGTAGAAATGGGACCAAACCAATTGACTGAATATGCTGCTGGGGTATTAGAAGAGAGGAGTCAACAGTCTAGGTTTTGTTCTGTAACAGTTGCTGGGGGAGGGGAATATGAAGTGAAAGAGGGGGCTGTCAAATACCCTATTAAGTTTGATGCAAGGACTTGTGGTTGTGGAGTATGGCAAATATCTGGTATACCTTGCAGACATGGCCTTAGGGTTATTTACCACCAAAGACTTGAGGCTACTGATTTTGTGTCTCACTACTTCAAAGGGCAAGCATACAAGTTAACTTACTCAGAGCACATACAACCCATTCCTGACCCAACCCAATGGCCTTCTTTTGACCTTCCTATTATCCTCCCACCACCCATGAAGAGAGCATCAGGTAGACCCCCTAAACTGAGAAAAAGAGGTAAACATGATCCAAAAAGGGGAAAGAGAAACAACATTGTGAGGTGTGGTAAGTGCAAGGAGGTGGGACACAATGCAAGGACATGCAAAGGTGGGGCCACTGCAAAGCAAAAGAAGGCTGCTGCTGCTGCTGCTGCTGCTGCTGGTGGTGGTGGTGGTGCTGCTGCTGCTGCTGGTGCTTCTGGTTCTGCTGGTGCAACTGGTTCTGGTGCAGCTGGTTCACAGCAAGGGGGAGATCAAGGTGCTTCCAGTTCACAGCAACAACGTAATGCATCAAGTAAGGGAAAAAGGAAGCGTACTTGATTTTGTGATTTATGCATAACTTTTTGCTAAACTTATCATGTATATCTTTTGCCAATGGGAGCAAGTTTTTGTAAAGCTACACTTAAAGTTTTTGCGTGTCGGGGGCACACTTTTGTAAAGCTACTTAATTCGGAAATGAAATATCATATTATTGATGAAATGTCATCATTCACTTTCTCATTACAAATACTAGAATAAAAAACATTACAATGCCAATTTTGATAGTTCCATGCATTAATTTCTTTTGTTGCTTGAGTTTCTTCTTCATTTGGTGAATTTCTTCATTCAAGCTTCTTTTTTCTTCAATTTCTCCTTCCTTTGTGCCTCTGTTGTTTCTGATTGGCAGTGGTTGCTCAATGCTTCCCTTGCACCACTTGAAGTTGTCACATAAGTCACACTTGTAATATAGTCTTTGAGAATTTTTCATTGTTTCAGAACTTCTTATTGCAAATTTTTTCCCACATATGTTGCATGTTTTGTTTGGAACTACAACGCATGAGGATTCATACGTAGTAGATGAAGATTGGGATTGAGAATATGAGCTCATTTGAAAGTGAGTTGGGAAATAGGAAAAATATGAGTTGGTTAATGAGAAGATCAGAAATTTGTAGTGAAGCGTTGCTGCTGCTCCCCCTTTAAATAGAGAAGGCTCACCAACGGCTAGTTTTTTTAAAAAAACTAGCCGTTGGTGAGCAGGGGTATCTGGTGAAATTACCATAAAACACTAGGGCACCTGGTGAAAACCTAAAAAACCTCAGGGGTACCTGGTGAAATAAATTACGAGGGTACCTGGTGAAAAAAAGTTTCTAACGGCCACTTAACGACAGGGTTAAGTCATGCGAGAAAATGAAACCTGAGGGGTACCTGGTAGATTACTGAAACAACGAGGGTACCTAGTGAATTAACTTAAACCTCGGGGGTATCTCATGAAATATCCGTATTATATTTAACTGTATTCCCCTACAGTGGTATCATGAGCCTTATGTATTCAAAGCATGTTTTAGCATGATTTAATTGTTTTTGCATCTTTCGAAAATTTTGATTTTTTTGTTGAATTTTCGGAATTTTTACGAATTATTGGATGAATTGCGTACTAATCAGGTCCGAAATCAAACATATTCTTTTTTCCGAGTTTTAAAACCCTAATCTGATTGAAAAGGATTTTCTAAGATCAACTCATGCGAACGGAATTGCAAAAACAGGCCTCGAAGTGTCGTTTGTTGGGCGTGTTTGTTAATTTTTCATTAAAAATTAAAAGTGTCGGATAGTAGTTCAATTAAAAGGTCAACCTATACTACTCGAAATTTCTTGAAATTTTGACACAAAGTTGCTGGGTATATTTTTGATATATGGTAAAATATTCAGATTTTTCGGATAGGTATAAACCCTAATTTTGCCTTTCCCCAATTCGTAAAATTTGAAACCCTAATTGAATTTTAATTAATTTTGGTTTAATAATTCGGTTAATTGGGAAAGGGGATATAATTTCATGGGTCAATGGCTAATTTTAAAAATTATTGGATTAAAATTTTGAATGGTTTCGTTAATTTTAATCGCACTTAAACCTAATTATTAAAAATCTGAAATTTAAATGTTAATGAACGATTTAAAGCTTCGGATTTTATTAATTAAAAGTTCAAATTTTAATGTTGATTCGTTCATTCATAAAAATTTGAATAATGTTAGCCTTTGATTTAATAATTTACGAAATTGGATTGTCGTTGAAGTTTATTAAATCATTAAAAATTGTTGTTTTTCAAAAATAAAAATCGTAACTTTTTGAAAAATAATATTAATACAAGTTCGTGAAATTAAATTTATTTTTAATTAAGTTGGTCCGTAGGCACGAACCATAGGCACGAACACGATGTGTGGTGGACGTATGGCTCGCAAGGCCATGCGGGCTGCTATACGATGGCCGAGCCGCAGCGACACGAACATTAGGTTTAATTTGTTGTTTGATTGAATTTTGGGAAATTTAGGGCTAGTAATTTGATTTGTATTAATTGATTTGACTAGAAGTTGATGATGATTTCTATAGGACGAGCAGACCTCCGCCACCGCTACAAAGTCCTGTGTATGAATTAAGATCCAAGGTATTCTATTTCTCTCTCTTTTCATATTAGGTTTGGTGGTTGTTTCAATTATTATTGAGTTAAATTCTTGTATTCTTTATTGTTTTCTCTCAATTCAGAGCTATGTACTCTACCAATTGTGATTTTTTGGGGTTTTGCAAGAGGTTTTTTTTATTCATTCATGGTTAAGTAACTAAGAGTTACTTGGAAATCATGTGTGACAGGTGATAGATCAAATTTTAACCACTTACTAAATTAGAGGGGTTTGCTACCCGATCATGTTCCCATTCTTATGTTTATAGTTTGCTTTGATGTTAGCAACATGATTAGCTGAATTTGCTTTGTCAATTTTAAGTTTTCATGTGTTAATTTGCTGTGATTTGCAACAATCAATTATCCCAATCTTAGCGACTAACATAGTTTTTTGCTTATTGAAGGCCTCATCTCTGGTAAAAATCATAAAGAAGAGGTATGACATTTAATGCTATTTGCTTATTGCAGCTACTATATTTTTCTTACTACATATATTTTTTCTTCTATCGTTTGACTAAATATCTTTTGATCCGTTTTGAGCCCCTAAAGTTATTTTATAAGAATAAGTGATGCTGATTGAGGAATATGTTAAATTTCTTGGGGCATTAGAATGTTAGCACAAGTTGCAGGTTTCTATTATTTGGACATACTAGTTCTTTAACTAGTAAAGTCATTAGAGCCATGAGTTGGAGCTGCTAGGAATAGGATTATGATCAAGTCTTACAGTTTTCTTATCTGATAATTTTGATCTCTTATGAGTTTTACAGTCTCAGTTGTGTTTATTTAATTGTAACTTCAAAGGATATGGTGAAGACTTTCCATGGGAACCATCCTTTTTATGGAAATGTTTGTTCCATTTTAAACAGTATTGCGACATTGGTTTCTTATTAAACCATGTATATACTCGCTGAAACAATGAAAATTGAATGAGAAAGGGAAAGAGCGTTGTTAAGTAACCAAGCAGACCCCCTATATCCTATTGTCTATCATATATATGATTTTATATTTGCAGTAAGGACAGTGATCCCTGAAGTGTTCATTTTCACTCTTACTCTTATGTATCTCCGACCCTAAGTTGTTTGTTGCTGTATGTGTTCAAGAATTTTTCATAAGAAAAAGATTTCATTTTTCTTCTAAAAACAGATGACATCATCGAATCTACACTTGTAACTTGCAAGCCACCGTTGTAGTTGCCGGTTGTGATCATGGAATATGTCAGTTATCAATTCAGTTAGAACTTAGAACTAATAATTGCACATGGAATCTGGTGTAAGTTATATGATAAATCAAGTTATCATAGATACAAGTAGGAACAGAGTTGTAAGCTGCATGATTCTGCTCAGCCCATGCAATGGTGACAGTATTCTCGACAGTCTGAGATGCGGTTTGCACATGCCTCTGGCCTTGGCGTTTAAGGAGTCTAGTGCACACGAATTAGCACTTTTTGCACCATAGAAGGACAACATGATTTTAATATCAACATTTTCATATCATTTATAAAATTTTGTTAGAGGTAATCTGAGTTTCAATATTCCTATTGTCATTGAAATTTCATACTCAATTAACAATACAACTGTGATATACCTGTCCCTTTAAGGTGATTACCTGAAACTCTGAAAGTAACTACTCACTTCTGTATCATCCAGTCATTCTCCTCATTCGTCTTCTACTGTACTTGATATTTATTTTTTATTTTTGTTTTAATGCAAAAGAAATTTTCACTGTTAAATGTAATGATAATTCATTTAGTTAAGTAGCTAAGTAGCTAACATGTTCAAATTGAACTGTGTATTTCTTAAACTATATTTTGACATTGTAAATTCATTTGTCAAATTTGTTGAATTTTCTATCTAATACCTAAAAATTTGAATTTATGTTAAATTTGCAGGATCCCCAACTTTAGTAATTGCACGAGGTGGATTTGCAGGGTTTGTTCCAGATTCTAGTGCAACTGCATACCCGTTTGCAGTCGGGGTTAGTGTGCCAAATTTGGTGTTATGGTGTGATGTTCAATTGTCAAGAGATGGAGTTAGAACATGCTTCCCTAATATCAAACTGGACAATTCCTCTGCCATTCAAAATGTGTTAATTTCTAAATGCGAGCAATTCGTATGTTGTTGCTGATGAAGTACGTGTGAAGCGATTCCAGAATCCATTGTCTGTATTTCTTTGCATTTGATGTTTGGTATTGACTACTATTCTGATATCCTGCTGTAACTGAAGGAATATATACTTGAAGTACTGCTTTGGATGGTGCATTCCCAATTCAATGTGTTGAGGAGGTGTTTATACAAAGTGAACCCGTAGGTTTCTGGTTAAATGTTCAGGTAGGACGTGCTAAGTGCTTAGTTCAATATAAAAGGTTTATTCATTAAAAGCTCGGAATTTTCTCAGATGTATTGTAGAAGTAATACCCCTTTGTTTCCTTTGGGCAGCCCACAAGGATACATTTGTCAGATTTTGGTTGAAGTTTGTCTGAAATTAATCGTTTGACGTATACTTCACAACCCAAATCTTAAGAAAAGTCACATTTGGAGGCTTTCCAAACCATAACTCATATGAAGTCTTTTCGACAGCTTTAGACAGAGCTCTAGTTAGTATGACTGCATCTGTGTTTAGTGCATGTCCCCAAAATTCTATTGGAAGTTTGGCCTGACCCATCATTGATCTAACCATGTCTATCAAGGTCATGTTCCTCCGTTCTGAAAATCAAGTATGGGATTTGGTTGATTTGCCAGATGGGTTCACACCTATCGGATGCAAATGGGTCTTCAAATTGAAGAAAGACAAATATGGAATTGTATACATATACAAGGCTAGATTGGTAGCAAAAGGTTACAGGCAAGTTCACGGCGTTGAATACGATGAAACCTTTTCTCCAATCGCGATGCTTAAGTCTATTCGGATAATCCTTGCGATTGCCGCTTTTCATGACTATGAAATATGGCAAATGGATGTCAAAACTGCCTTCTTGAATGGTGTTCTTGAAGAAACTATTTTCATGACACAGCCAGAGGGTTTTGTCGATCAAAAGAACCAAGGAAAGGTATGCAAGCTTAAGAAGTCCATCTACGGACTAAAGCAGGCATCAAGGAGTTGGAATAAACGATTTGATGAAGTAGTCAATAAGTTTGGCTTCATCAAGAATCAGGACGAATCTTGTGTATACAAGAAGGTCAGTGGGAGTAAAATTGCATTCCTAGTCTTGTATGTTGACGACATACTGCTTATTGGAAACGACATTCCTATGTTGGAGTTTGTAAAGACTTGGCTTGGAAAAAAAAAATCTTCTTCTCTCTTCTCTCTCATGGTGTGGTGTACGTTAAGGTTTCTTACTAACGTGCGCCAATCTTGAAAATGGCGAGGAAGAAGAAAACACATAAGCTTGAGATTGCTCAAGTGAATGAGGAAGCCTCTTCTCTTCTTCATCAAGAAGTTTCGAGGCCTAAGAACCAGAACCAACTCAGAAAACAAATACCCATTCCTGATGAACCTCGGGTTAGTGCGGGTTTGGTGACACCAGTTACGCTGCCTCATTCTGACCATATGCTGCCGTCGATGGAACGTCTAGACAACTCTCAAGCTTACCAGGACTCGGCTGGTTGGTCGCGGTCAGTGCGTACTGATGTAAATCGACCGCCATCGCTGGTTGAAGCTCTGGAAGAGTTTTACGAAGATAGCCATCGAATGGTGGTGGGAAAGGATAGGGTGGACCTCCCGGTGAGAAGTGTTAATGCTGCACTCAAGGAAATGCACCGCCAGAGTGTGAGGAAGGAGAACCCAGGTGTAGATCCAGCCCAGAAAACAGAGGATGTCCGTACAGAAACAGAGTGTGAGATGAATGGTGCGCAGCCAGCTCAAAGGCGATTGGATATGGAACCAAAACCATGGGTGAGTCTATTTAAAGGTAGTTCACTCCCTTCTAAAGGTTTTGCGTTGAATTTTATTGCTCCCACAGTCTGTGATGGTAAACCCATAGCTGTACTTGATAAGCATGAGATACAAAAAATGAATGATCTATGGGGAAATGCAGTTGTCATGTATGTAGTTGGGGAAAAACCGTCGATTGGGTCTATTTTGAGATTCATTGCAAAAGAATGGCACCAAGTGGATAAACCTCAGATTTTCCTCCATGATGAGGGCTATTTTGTAATCAGATTCCAGTCAAAGAAGGATAAGGAATCAGTTCTGGTGGCTGGTCCTCATATGTTCTTTGGCAAACCTATGATTGTTAAACCTTGGACAGCAAGTTTTAATTTCCAGGAGGAAATATTGAGGGTAGTACCAGTGCGGATTAGGTTGCCTAACTTACCATTGAGCTGTTGGGGGGGTGATTCATTGAGCAGAATAGGGAGTTTGCTTGGAGATCCTCTATATGCTGATGAATGTACTTCTAAACAGCAAAGAATTTCATTTGCTCGAATTCTTATTGAGGTGGATGTAACTGGTGACTTGCCTAAATCTGTGCAGATTCAGGACCCTATGGGTAACATTGTTAAACAGGTGGTTGAGTTTGAATGGCTACCTCCTTATTTCCAGAAGTGTAAGATTGTGGGGCATGACTGTACTCAGACAAGAGTCAATACCACAAGATTTAGGCCAGCTGATGTTCAGAGAAAGAAGGTTGTGAAGGTGTGGAAACCTAAAGCAGTGCAACCAAATGTTGAACCACAAACTATTGATGAGTTGACTGCTAATGATGTTATACAAGAGGATGATGGGGAGAATGGAGAGTTATCTGTTTATGATAAGCCTTTTACTCCAATTGCTCCAGTGCTTGATGAAGGGTGGAGAATTGTTTCAAGGAGAAAAAGAGATATTAGAACTCCAGCTCAGACTGTGGGGCTTGCTGAAGTCCATTTGAATGGGGAGGAATTGGTTGCTGGTAGTGATGGAGTGGAATTCCCAATTGATCCACCATGAATATTAGTACCTGGAATGTGAAGGGATTGAATGATCCCATTAAAGTAGTTGAAATAAAAAAGTTTTTAGCTAGTAATAACATTAGTGTTGTAGCTTTGTTAGAAACTAAAGTCCAGGAGAAGAATAGTTGTAAAATTCAAAAGAAAATAGGGGTTGGGTGGCAGTGGATTATGAATTATGAGCACTCTCCTAGGGGAAGGATATGGATTGGTTGGAAGCATGCATTGGTGTCAGTTCAGCTTATCCAAAAAACTGAATTTTGTGTTCACTGTCATGTTGCTACTAAGAATGGATTGTTTGATGCTTTATTTTCAGCTGTGTATGGTTTGCACTCTGTTGATACTAGAAGACCAATGTGGAGAGAGATCACTGCTTTCAGTAGTACTGTTAATTGTCCTTGGCTTGTCATGGGGGATTTCAATGCAGTTTTATTAGCTGCTGATAGAGTAAATGGCAATGCAGTTACAGAAGGGGAAACTAAGGATTTTGATAGTTGTATGGATGCTGCAGGGTTGGCTGAGCTTAAGAGTTGTGGGAGTTACTATTCTTGGAGCAATAAGGGGCAAGGTAACTTGAGAATCTGTTCCAGAATAGATAGGGCCATTGCTAATGCTTTGTGGCATTCTAAGTTTGTTGATGCTGTGGTGGATTATTTGCCTCCAGGAATATCTGATCACTCACCTCTGGTTATGTCTTGCAATATTCATATGGGAGGGGGGAGTAGACCCTTTAAATTTTTTAACTATATGGCTGATCATGTTCTGTTCCTTGATGTAGTTAAAAAGGGATGGGATGTGTCCTGTCCAAGGGGTGGAGCCATGTTCAAGGTGTGGACTAAGCTGAAAGCAGTAAAGCAAGGATTGAAGGAGTTACATCATAAAGATTTTGCTAAGCTTGATGAGAGAATTGAGGGGTTAAGGGCTGATTTGGGTCAAATTCAGATCCAGTTAGCTTCTTGCCCTACTGATAGTAATGTGCAACAAAGTGAGAGGGATTGTAGTGAGACTCTTAAGAAGTTTTTGCATATTCAGGAGAGTGCATATAGACAGAAAGCAAGAATTCAGTGGTTGCAAGTAGGAGATTCTAACTCTAAATTCTTTTTCAGTGCAATGAAGGAAAGGATAGCTAGGAATAGCATTGATATTTTGTATGATGATTCTGGGAAGAAGCTTAGCACTACTCAGGAAATTCAGGAAGAAGTTAGCTCTTTCTATAAGAAGTTAATTGGTACTGCAGCTAGCTCATTGATGGGTGTGGATGTTGGAGTGGTTAGGAAAGGGAAGCAGCTATCTGCTGCTGATGCAGAAATGTTGGTGGTTCCTGTTTCAGATGCAGAAATTGATGCAGCTATCAAAGGTATTGATATCAATAAAGCCCCTGGGCTTGATGGTTTCAATAGTTTGTTCTTTCTTAAAGCTTGGGAGATTGTGAAAGCAGATGTTTATGAAGCAGTAAGAGAGTTTTTCAGAACTGGGGTGATGTTAAAGCAAGTGAACAACACTTCAGTTACTTTGGTTCCTAAGATTCAGAATGCCTCTTGTGTGAAGGATTTTAGGCCAATTGCTTGCTGCTCAGTTGTTTACAAAATTATCTCCAAAATTCTTACTGCTAGAATGCAAGGTGTTATTGGTACAGTGGTAAATTGTTCTCAATCTGGTTTCATCCCTGGTAGATCCATTTCTGATAATATTTTGCTGGCTTGTGAGTTGGTGAAGTGCTATTCTAGAAAACATGTTTCTCCTAGGTGTATGATCAAGGTGGATCTGAAAAAAGCCTATGATTCTTTAGAGTGGCCTTTCTTGAAAACCATGCTTTCAGAGCTAGGATTCCCTATGAAGTTTGTGAATTGGGTGATGCAGTGCCTCTATTCTGTTTCTTATTCCATTCTGATAAATGGTTGTCCCACTAAACCAATTCCTGCAAAGAAAGGGTTGAGACAAGGTGATCCCATTTCACCTTATTTGTTTGCTTTGGGTATGGAATATCTGTCAAGGTGTCTTGCTGCTCTTGCTGAAGATACTAACTTCTCTTATCATCCTAGATGCAAAAAGTTGGATCTCACCCATATGATGTTTGCTGATGATTTGTTGATGTTCTCCAGAGCTGATGAGGGTGCTGTGAAAGCTCTTTTTGATGCTTTTACCAAGTTTTCTTTGGCTTCTGGTTTGGAAGCTAATTTGCACAAAAGTGAAGTTTATTTGGCAGGTGTTTCTGATCAAGTTGCTTCCAGTATTGTTAGCTCAATTGGGGTTGCTAAGGGTTCTTTCCCTTTCAGATACTTGGGTGTCCCTCTTACAACTAGGAAGCTCTCCTTCACAGACTGCAAGCCTCTCATTGATAGAACTGTTGCTAGAATCAAGAGCTGGACTTCTAAGTTCCTTTCCTATGCAGGTAGGCTGCAACTGGTGAAATCTGTACTTTTTGGTATTCAGCTCTACTGGTGTCAGATTTTTGTTATGCCTAAAAAGGTGATGAAGGAGATTCAGAGAATTTGTAGATGTTTCTTGTGGACTGGTGCTGATGCAGATTCTAGGAAAGCTTCTATCTCTTGGGAGCAATTGTGTTTCCCTAAGAGTTGTGGAGGGTGGAATCTTAAGGATCTAACTGTGTGGAATAAAGCAGCAGTTTTGAAACACTGTTGGGCTTTAGCTTTGAAGCAGGATAGGCTTTGGGTGAGGTGGATTCATGCTTATTACATTCAGCATAGAGACTTCTGGACTATGCCAATTCCTAATGGTTTAACTTGGTCATTAAGGAAAATTTGGCATAATAGAGAAGTATTTCTGCAGGCAAATGGAGTGGATCAGTTTGTGCAAGCTGGTAAATTCAGAATTCAGAAAATGTACAAGTTTCTTCATTCAGTTGGAGCTCAGGTGGGATGGAAGAGATTGATTTGTAATAGCCATGCTAGTCCAAAGAGCACCTTCATTGTGTGGCTAGCAGTGCAGAACAGACTTGCTACAAAAGACAGATTGATAAGATGGCAGCTGAATATTGATGGTATTTGTGGTCTGTGTCAGGTGGAAAATGAAAACTTGGAGCACCTTTTCTTCTCTTGCTCCTATTCTCAGGAGATTTGGAAGCAGGTTCTGCTTTCTTTAGGTGTGAATAGAACTGTGTTGCCTTGGCATGAGGAAGTTCAGATTGCAGTGAAGAAAAGCAGAAGCACACAGAAGCAAGCTTGCAAGTATAGTATAGCTTTCATTGAGTCTGTTTATTGTATTTGGTTGCAAAGAAATGCTAAGGTCTTTAGGGATCATGTTGATCCAGTTAAGACTGTTGTTAGCAACATTATGTTTAATGTTGAGTGTAGATGTCAGTAGTAGCCTATGTGCTCATTTGCTAGCTTGTGTTGGTTAGCTAGGTGCTTGGTTGTGTCTGTTGGACAGTTGGTGTTTTCAGAGTTTGTTAACACTCTGATTACTTGGTAAATAAAGCTCATTATTATTTGCCAAAAAAAAAAAAAAAAAAAAGACTTGGCTTGGAAAGTGTTTCTCAATGAAGGACTTAGGAGAGGCTCAGTACATATTGGGCATCAAGATCTATAGGGATAGATCTAAGAGGATGATTGGACTAAGCCCAAGCACTTACATTGACAAAGTGCTAGCTAGGTTCAATATGATGGAAGCCAAGAGAGGCCATCTACCCATGTCACATGGCACATATCTAAGCAAGAATCAGTGTCCCAAAACATCTGATGAGCGTAGAAAGATGAGTGGAACTCCATACGCTTCGGCTATTGGATCCATCAGGTATGCCATGATTTGTACAAGGCCGGATGTTTCGTTCGCACTCAGTGCAACGAGCAGGTACCAGTCAGAACTAGGTGAGGCGCATTGGACTGCGGCCAAGAACATCCTAAAGTACTTGAAAAGGACTAAGGATCAGTTTCTGGTTTATGGTGGTACAGATGAGTTGATTGTTAAGGGCTATACGGAAGCAAGCTTTCAAACCGACAGAGATGATTTCTGATCACAGTCTGGGTTTGTGTTCTGCCTCAACGACGGAGCAGTAAGCTGGAAAAGTGCTAAGCAAAGCACTATTGCGGATTCTACAACTGAAGCCGAGTACATTGCTGCCTCAGAAGCAACAAAGGAAGCTGTTTGGATTCAGAAGTTCATCGAAGAACTTGGTGTTGTCCCCTCCATTAAAGGACCAGTGGCTTTGTATTGTGCCAATAGCGGAGCCATTACCCAGGCAAAAGAGCCTAGGAGCCACCAGAAGTCCAAACACATACTGCGGCGATTTCTTATACTTTGAGAGATCGTTGAAAGAAAAGAAATCGAGATTTCCAAGGTTGGAACTGACGACAATGTCGCGGATCCATTGACTAAACCGTTGCCACAAGTGAAACACAACGCACATGTAGCAACCATGGGAATCAAGCATGTTGGAGAATGGCTTTGATTTTCTAAGTATTGTTTTAGAACATCTGTTAGATCTATGTTTAAAACAATTGGTTTAACCATTTCATAATTATGAAATTTATTATTTTATATTCATTTAATTGTGGTTTAGAATTAAATGATAAGTCCATGTGATTCAAATCATTCAAATGGGATGTCAAGATGGATTCTTCGACAAAGAAACACCCATAAGTGAACTTGAATATTGAAGTCACAAAGGATCCCTAATCCAGGTCATTGAAAGGTGGACGACCAATGACTAATGAAGATTAGATTGCAAGTAGATTACTTAGTTCTGTTTCTTGAACTAGAGTGACTGGATGTTAGAATCTTTTGCATAGATACTTATTGGATCTTGTATCGGATTGACCATGAGAACACTTTAAGAGATTAAAGTCATGTCATAGGTAGTTCTAATTAATGGTGTTTAGAAACCGTTCCTCAGAACATGAGCGATTATGTCTGCTCGTTTGAGAATTAGTTCGCTTTGATGCTAGCTAAACGTCGCACCGTAAAAGGAGGCTATAAAAGCAGTTATCGGGCGTACTATGAATCAAAGTGAGTGTTCATAGATTGCAAGAATGGATTGTCCTCCTGTCTTTGATAGGATATGGTGTTGTTGTGTAACAAGGCCTCTCGGAGAGTTAGATATTGTAAAATGCATGTCCGTGCTCAGAATGGTTAAGGCTTAACCTTCTGCAAAAGTTTGACAGTTGAACTCTGTAATCCGAGAAACACTTCTGGACCTAATAAGGATGGCTTGGATCTTACCTTATGTTCAGTAAGTAACACAAAGCGACAAAGGAATGTGAATGCACACTTGTCTGAATGACAAGTGGGAGACTGAAGGAAATATGTCCTTCACCCAAGGTGCATTAAATATAATACCAAGGTTCAGATTAATTGCGAACAATTAATTCAGTGAGATCAAGTGATCGGAACAGCTAGCTGGAGCAATGCTTCCTGTGAGGGGGTCGACAAAAGCACGAGGCTAATGCGTGACCTTGTCCCTCGTAGGTGTGACGTTTCTTTTTGTCAAATCAAGTGTAATTGGATTTCCTGTGAGTTTACACCCAATTGACTAGTAATATAGGAGTCTCCATTCAGTTTTTAACGATAATGAGAAAAACTGACAAAACCCGGTTATCGTGACATAAAGGGAGTGCAATTATGTTTGACCACGACGGCCGTAGGCTCCCTTGTGATCCCTGGTATGGGGATCTCTCAACATACACCCGCAAGGTAGAGATTGAGGGTTCGGGGGACTGTAACTAGCGAGAGGAGTACTCGCTCTTCGATAACTCCAAAGACAGGATATCCTTACTAGCTCAGCATAAATAATTGAAGGGACATGCGTTAACTATTAAACTAATCTGAGTTGTGTGAGGGGGTCGAAAAAGCACGAGGCTAATGCGTGACCTCGTCCCTCGTGGGTGTGACGATTCTTTTTATTCAATCAAGTGTAATTGGATTTCCTGTGAGTATACACCCAATTGACTAGTAATATAGGAGTCGCCATTCAGTTTTTAACGACAATGAGAAAAACTGACAAAACCCGGTTATCGTGACATAAAAGGAGTGCAATTATGTTTGACCACGACGGCCGTAGGTTCCCTTGTGATCCCTGGTGTGGGGATCTCTCAACATACACCCGCAAGGTAAAGATTGAGGGTTCGGGGGACTGTAACTACCGAGAGGAGTACTTCGCTCGTCGATAACTCCAGAGGCAGGATATCCTTACTAGCTTAGCATAAATAATTGAAGGGACATGCGTTAACTATTAAACTAATCTGAGTTGATTTTAGCAATATGCAACATATAATACTAGATCGATCGCGATTATCTGATTTAGATTGCATTAAGGGACCTAGCATGATAATCCAATTTCCCAAAATATTATATTTGTTAGGCGTGATAGAACAATTAGATTTAGTTAGTTTAACAGTTCATAAAAAGGGCGAGGAAAGCAATTAAATCATCGAGAAGGGGCACATTACGACGCACCTCTCACGTTACGGTTCTCAGAAAACTAACCCCTTTGACTTTGCTATTTCTCCTTTTTATTTAACGAATCTCAATTATGGGACAGGATACGTTCTGTTCGATTTATGGATCGATTGCGACAGAACGCGTGAACAGTTTCGCAGCGTGAGGCTTAGGCTAAGGGTTGGAGTCAATACTCAGAATATAATTGTGTTGTGTGTGTGTGTGTGTGTCCTCTTCACGTTGAATTTAGGGGTCTATTTATAGGGAAGAGTTCGTGGAAAGATAGAATTGCAGAGTTCTAATCCACAAAGAATTAGGAAAAAACACGTACTCGGGTATTTTCAGGGCCCAGGCCGCCCAGAGCCAGGCGTTGAAAATAGGGTCTGGGCTGTTTTCTTTAGTCAGATTCGGATTCCTGAAATCCGTAGAGTTTGAGACTTAATCGAGTCTTTTAGCGCGTATCAATTTTATGACGGAATGCGTCTGGGCCCGTTACGAACTCTAGGCTCGTTAGGATTTTAATTAATACGTAACTCTTATTTCCGAATCATATTAGGAATAGGATTCTCGCAGTTTTCTATCTCATTTAGGATTTATGTTGGAATGCAACACCTAATTCTGACAGGTTTCTATCCTTTATGATTTGCCACTTTAGAAGCTACCTTTTACGGCAGTTACTATTTTTAGCAGGTTTCCATAAATAGCAGGTTTCGGGTAAAATGAAAAGGGGAATTGAGATTCGTTTATTTTATAGGAGATGCGTTGTCAAGTTGAGATTTATGCTATCATCATCGAACCTTTTCCTTTCGGGAATGGGGACAAAAGTAGGTGTCTACAGTTAGCCCCCACTTTGACTGAGTCTTGGAGTAAGACGATGGTCAAAGTATTAGACGGAGTGCGTCACACAAGCCATGGTGTATGTGACCTGTTTTGCGAGGGTCTCACGAGCCCCCGAGTGATAACATTTGACTTAAGGGTCATCACTTGAAGTGTCGACATATCCCTCACGTGTCATTGGGATTAGTCAACTGATAGTATAGAAACTTCCTCACTTTGTCATTGGAAGGATCTAGAGGTGCGTAGAAACTCCCTCACTTTGTCATTGGGAGTAGCTACAGATGTTTTCGAAATCAAAGCCATAAGTGTAATTGGGCCTGGCCAAGCCCAATCACGAGGTAAAAAATGTTTTTAAAGATTCTCATTTTCAGGGCTAGCTAAACGAGAAAACCCCCTTGTTTTTATGGGACGTAAAACGAAGGAAATCCAGCACATCGCTTTTTGGAAAAAACGGAAAACCAATCCTTTTAATTTTTGGAAAAGGGAAAACCAGAAAAAGTTATCGCTGCAGCGACTAAGGACCTGCACGGTTAGTGATGCAGACCCCGCCGGCTAAAGATGGCGAGCCTGTCCGCTAAGGGTGGAAACCATGTCCCATAGAAGTGGACGAATCTGTTTTTGAAATTTGAAAATAAGGACCTACGCGGTTTGTGACGTAGACCCCGCCGGCTAAAGATGGCGAGCCTGTCCGCTAAGGGTTGACACCCCGTCCGATAGAAGTGGACGAATCTGTTTTTGAAATTTGAAAATAAGGACCTACGCGGTTTGTGACGTAGACCCCGCCGGCTAAAGATGGCGAGCCTGTCCGCTAAGGGTGGACTTCCCGTCCGATAGAAGTGGACGAATCTATTTTGAAATTTGTTTGTGCTTTTTGAAAACAAGAACCTACGCGGTTTATGACGTAGACCCCGCCGGCTAAAGATGGCGAGCCTGTCCGCTAAGGGTGGATACCCCGTCCGATAGAAGTGGACGAGTCTGTTTTGAAGTTCGTTTGTTTTTTTTGAAAATAAGGACCTACGCGGTTTGTGACGTAGACCCCGCCGGCTGAACTGAGGACCTGCGCGGCTAGTGACGCAGACCCCGCCCGCTGAAGGTGGGCGAGCCCTGTCCGCTAAGGGTGGACGTCCCTGAATTCGTTTTTTCGATTAGGGAACTCGCGCGGTTTGTGACGCGATCTTGCCCACTGAAGATGGGCAAGTTCCTATTTTTTTTGTTCTTTGTGATTTCTTTTGAAAATTTCTTTTTATTCATTTTTGCAAGAGCGAATTCTTTCGAGGGATGCTCGAATTTAGTTGTAACCTGAATGTGGGTTGACAACGTGTTTAGACGGACCATTGTCTTGTGGTCATCATCTTTCACGGTTTTGAGCTAATCTTTATGGCTCAATTTTGCCACTACCAGGGTCCTTGATTAGGGGACTATGTGTAAGTATCAACGGCGACCTTTGTCTTTGAGGTCGTAATCCGGTTTTATTTTTTGAGGTTATCCAAACACGGGACTTCGTACAGTGTAGTCTGGGAATACCGTTTTAACTTTGCACACTTTCGTTTGAAATATATATTTTCTTTCGAGCCCCCAAGCACTCGTGCTTGACGGTCATTTTTTGTCAAAGAGGTTCCTACGTATTTTGTAATGTCTTTGATCATGTTTGGGATCGTGCTCGTAAGTGCGAGCAATCTTTGTAGTGGTGTGCTACTTTGACAAAGTCGTGAGGTGCGACTTTCGGCAATTTTCAAGTCGAATGAGTATGGCAGGGCCCACTAGAAGTTAGGGCCTTTTTTGACCCTGGGTACATTTTCGGCGCCCAGGCCTAGGCGTTGAAATAATTCACGCCCAGGTGGGGCGTTGAAAGTGTTGTTTGGGCTGGTCTTTTGATGACACAGTTGGCCTCTTGTTCATTCGTTTATTTCACTTGGAAGTTCTATGTATTCTCTTTTCTTTTGTTTTTTTTTCTTTGTTTTTAGAACGTGATGATTTTCTTGAGAAGCCGTAGCCGATTGGTGGATTACGGTGCTTGTCGCTTTGGGGCGATTATTTTAAGGAACTGTTGCTCTTAAGGCGTACAGTTATTGCGATAGTTGGGCGAGTCTATATGGCCCGAGGAACATACCTTGACCGCTCTTGTTGTTGTATATTTTTCCTTTTAAACGCGTTCGTGAATGTTCGATACTTAGAATGATGATATGTACGTGCGAACGAGCGTTCATAGAATGGCCGTTGTGTGCGGTTCCATTAATCAGTTTGCTTGAATCATTTTTTTTGAGCAATGACTGATTTCGAATAGTTTGCTTAGAAGCTTAGTAGGGTTCAGGCCTATTCACGAGGTGGGCTCAAACATCGTGCCCTTTCGATTGTTCAAACATTTGCTTCGAGATATTTTTTTTATTTTGCTATGGTTGTTTCGTAGCTTGGAGCCCCCAAGTATGCATGTTGGGATGCTTCCTTTTGGCGTACGATTTTTGTAGGTTCTTTCGAGAGAGATGTCTTGGGGTTCCGCTCGTGTAGGCGCGAGCTATCACTTTCGTGGTAGGTAATATTTTGCTACCCTTAATCATTAATGTAGAAGTCGTGTGGCTTGCATTTCGAATTTGGGCGATAAGTAGTCTTTGCCTCTTTTACACATGCTCTTTGGTCGTGTCCGCATTAGTGCGATATGCCTTTACTCTTTTTTTTTTTTTTAGACTTGTACCGTGGGACGGTTGAACTTATGGTACAACGTAGGCTTGTGTGGCCTAACGGTGTGTCTTAGAATATTCCTCCAGGCGTTGGGATATCATTATTATTTTTGCATTGGAGTACTTCATCATGCCTCGTTCAGGTGTTCGAACAAGTGTAGCACCTTCTGCGTGGGTTTGCACGGCTTATTACTTCATTCGATGCGAGGATTCATAGGTGTTTCTTTCTTATTTTTATATCTGGGCAAAACTTGGCTAGCAGAAAGATTCGGCGCCCAGGCTGGGGCGTTAAAGATATCAGCGCCCAGCTCTGGGCGTTGAAAATGATTTCTGGGTATATTTGGGCAGTTCTTATCCCTTGATTTTTTCTTTCGCTTTTGCTTGGAACAAGGTAGACTGTGTAACGGGCGCTTGTAGGGCGAGCGTTAGGTGCAGTAGTTTGATCGGAGTTTTGGTGACTCGCGATTTTCAGTTACCCTTGTTAGTGGGGTGACTTTATATATTCTAAGTAGTGCTTAGAATTTGGGAGGGGTTGTAGCCATTCTAAGGTTCGTTTTACACGATTAAAGCTTAGGATTGTGCCCCTATGACATATGTATAGTATTAGCGTCGAGAATTTGCGATGAAATCGTCATTTCGAGCATTTTTAGAGTGTTTTTCTCAAGCCTCCAACTGTAGCTACGGGATTGGCTTGGTGCTATAATGCCTTGCATACGTTTTTGTGCATTCATGGTGACATGGATCGTGAATAGTTTGAACCAAACTCGTTTAGTGCGAGGTACGTTCGAGTAGTGATTTGCTACTTCTCTTGTAAATGTCGTATTGTGCGACATTGCCTATGGTCAAGGTAGTCACATGTTGAAGTGTTCCTTGAATAAAAGCTAGGTGTCTTTCTTTACCCATAATCATATTTAGAAATCTTTTTGACTCATTTGCAACGTTGAGATAGACGCATACTAAGCTTAAACCAACGACACTTTATTATGTTCAAAGAATTCTTTGAAAATCATTTGAAAATTATTTAAAATCCGAGTCCTATTGTGTACAATCCGAGGTGTCCTAAGTAGGTTGACTTATAGAAGGGTTCGTAAAAATACTGTTACGATTTTTGGAATGCTGTCTAAGGATTTGCTGGAAGCCAGGGTGCAGGCGTCAAGATACACTTGTGCCCGTTTGGCATTTGCTTTAGGCTTTTAGGGCCATCTTTTCCAGAATTGCGGGAATATAAACCGTTTTCAAATTGACTTAGATTTACTTGGTGTATGTCTGTACAAAAGGTCAAGGTATACTTAGTTCTTTCCCTAGCTCTTTCATTTCAATTTTTTTTAGCCCCCAGTTGCTATTATGTCTTCCCATTAATGATGCTTTTAGATTTCGATTTTAGATGCCCGTGTCATATGCCTGAGTAGGGTGAGCCTTGGTTAAGTGCCAAGTCCTATTGACAATGTCTGTTTTTTTTTCAAAAGGGGATTCGCAAGCATTCGAATTACCAAGAACGGGTGCCCTGAGTTCGAATGAACGATGGGGCGATGCCGTAGAACAATCCTCTTTATTGCAAGCTTACTGCCTTTACTACTTGTTGGCAATCATGACTGTGTCTAGTGGTGAAAGAAAGTCTTTAAGTGAGCGACTATGTCTAGTGGTGAAAGAAAGTCTTTAAGTGAGTTAGTTCGCTTTAGGGAGGGTCAAGTCGAGTACTTTAGAGGTCATGGACGTTTGCGCTAGCCCCCATTCAATTGAGGCAAAGCGATCTTTTTGAGTCTTGGCTAAGTGCCTAGGAGTGTGAGTCCTCCTTCCGGCAAGGGTACGTGCCCTTATTATTTTTCGATGTGTGCTCATTTTGGCATCTTGACGACTTGGATTCTTTCTTTGACTTAAATTTTTCTTTCGACTTGGATTGCAAGTAATTAAATTTCAATAAGGGACTCTATTTCTTATTCTTGCTATTCTATAGGCTCTAACATTTTTGCAAATTGGTTGGACCGAATCATGGATTGCCTACGTATCCGCCTTAAATAGATTTAATTTGGAATCAGGTCTTGCGTAGTTCTTAGCCTAGAAGATGGTTTCTTAGAATGCCGATTTTAAACAAGTACGTTCTGAGGTGGAAACATATTATTTGAAACAGTAGAATAAGTGAAGTTTATTATTATTTTAACCTGCTGCTTTGCCGTAAGCCAAAATTTTGTTTTATATTTTTTTGAGTACATGTATTTTTTGGTGGTACGTATGTCTGAATACGTGTTGTACCCCTCCAAGTGTTCGTTATTTTTCCGTGTATGTGTGGATAAAATGACGAGCACTTCTGGACAAATTTTAGCAGGCAGAGAGATTCAGCGCCCAGGCTGGGGCGTTAAAGATTCCGGCGCCCAGCTGTGGGCGCTGAAAATTATTTCTGGGCGGATCATTTTTTTTTTTGGTGCGCTTTATGCTTTTTTTTTATTTTTTTTCTTTTTAGACTAACTTTAGAGGCGCTTTTGCAAAGTTTCTTTATTATTATTCACATTATATTTTTTTTTGCACTTTTCATTTGTTTCCTTTTTTTTTATTCGTGACTCAAGACGGTTTGAAAGATGGGTTGAATGAGATAGGATAATTTGTATAGGTATTGGTCAAGCACGAGGATTACATCAACCAAGACCGATGAATAGCATGGGGACGGCTCAAGGGTATATAAGCAGGATGTATTCAAACAAGTTATATGGTCATTATGCTAATGGTGGTGTAAGAGCAGGTTTTGAAAATAATGGGTATGACACACGTGTCAATGGCCGTGCGTGGTTTGCGGTTGACAACAAGTTCAGGAACAAGAGTCGAGGTAATGGTTTCTTGGTTTATGGCAATGAGAGCATGGATATGTTAAATGAGCTGAACAGGGACCCCAGAGCGAAGGCGTCTAAGAACATAAGGATTCGAAAGGGTAGACATCGTAGAATTTTATGATTTGGATTGGTTGACTCAATTCTCTTCCTTCGTTTTACTTGTGTAAATTTCGCACTTTGGGAGGTACGGGCTAAGTATTTCATGGCTTGCTCTTTTCGCTCTCCCTTTTCTCTTTCTATTTCTTTCTTTTTTGCTCGGGATTTCCCCCCTCAACATGAATTTTTTTTATTTGGGTTAAAAGGTAGATGGTTGTGGTCTTTGAGTCACGAGGCGAGACTGAATGAGCCTCGTTTGGTAGGCCTATAGTGGACCTTTAATTTTTGTAGGCCTAGAGTGGACCTTTAATTTTTGTTGGCCTAGGGTGGACCTTTAAATTGTCTTACTTTGCAAGCGTATTTAGTCGTTTCTTAAAATGTGCAAATAGAGTAGATTCAAAATGTTATTTTTACCTTATTGAAATTTAACGAAAGAATTACATCGAAGATAATTTTTCAGATTCCGGTTTCTGGGATTTAATTGGAAGTTGTGATTTAGACTCGAACTTTCATTAATCTTTCTGATTATAACCCGTGTATGAATACAAGGAGGTGGCCTAGACTCAAAATAATGACGTGGTGTAAGCCTATAATACTTGACCAAGCGACTCTCAGACTTAGGCTAATTGGACCACAACTTTCGTTGGTTGACACTTTAGATTTTAACCCTTGGGTGTTCATTTGTCATGCGCCATTTTGCTTAATGTTGGCAAGGTAGTTAATTGGGGAGATCGAATTTTTATTTTTGCAAGACTAGAATCATTAGTGCGGCTTCTCTCTTAGTGTGTATTGCTTTACCCCAATGGTAGCCTTATGGTATGCCGATTTAGGTATTTTCATGGTTGGTCATGTTGCATTCATGGAAAATCTTTTAGTCCGTACTTAGGGGTATTCAAAGGAGCGAGTGGCTCGAGAGGACTATGATAGTCGTGACCCAATGTGATTATAAGCCTTGAGGCCATTAATTTTTTCTTTGCCAATGGTATTGACACCTTAGGTTCACTTTGGGGGTTGTGCGACTATGGGGGAATGATTTTCAGAATGTGACCGTTTCCATTTTACAAATACATAACATATTCTTTTTGTTGGTGAGAGAGTATTGAGGCCGTAGATTCTTAGCAAGGGATGACAATTACATATGGGTGGTTTTTGATTTAAATGTTAGGAAGGGAGACTCAATATGGTTTAACCTTTTAGCTTGCAGAACGACACCAAGTATTAGGTCCTATTCTATGGATAAGACAACTAAGACTTAGGATTTAGATTGTACTTCGGCATAACCTAGTCTAGACTCGGATTTATTTTTTTTATTCGAACATTATTTTTGAAGACTCTATTTGAACATTATTTTTTGAATACTTTTCCCATGTGACATTCAAGGTCGTTTAATTAGCATGCTCGGTTTTGGTGTCGGGCATTGTCGTCATAGGAGGCCTAACAACGACACAAAGAGTTATTTTATTTTTTTACAAGTCGCTTTTAGAATCGAGTGCCTTTTCATACGCCCTCGCAGCAAATTTTTTTTCGAAAAGTTTTTTTTTGCCACGTATATTTTTTAATTCGCGGGCACCGAGGCTGCTGTGCATGACCAAAAGGCCAGGCAACAACTTCAGCGCCCAGCAGTGGGCGTGAGAAATTTTGGCACCCAGCCAGGGGCGTTGAAAATGCGTCCCTGGCTGGTTCTCGTTTTCTGTTTGCGTATACTTTTGTTTTTGCGACTTTAGTTTTGCGTGCTTGCCTTATAACGTCCTTTACGCGTTGTGCAGCGTTTGTGGGATTCGTTACGGCCATCCCGAGCGTCGCTTATTTTTGCGGCGATCGTTCAGGCTTGCGGAACACGTATTTTGGTATAACTCTTTGGCCAATTGGTTCATGAATGTTTGAGCAATTTTTTTTTAAGGTCGTTGGTTTTCTAGCATTATTTGTCTAGCATTATTCGTACGCATAATCATAACATAGTCACACAGTTCGCTACACACAACTACATTACAAACATGGATTTGAAAATTAAATATGTCACGTAGTTTATGATAGGCTTCTATGGGTAGTATTTGTGCCTGGCTTGGTACAGCTTCTATCGTAGATCCAACACATGCCCCGGTCGAGGTAGTGTCTTCAGCAGACGAATTTCGCTCAAGAGGCCAACCCGCAAGTGCAAGCCAAGGGGGCATGCAGGCGAGAGGGACCTAATGGGCGAGCGATTGGGTTCGGGATAGGTGTACCACCTGCACAAGTACCGAGTGGGCAACATGCGCGGCGTAGCACCCCCCTATTGGCGAAAAAAGGTATCCTTAGTCCCAACTCCCGAGGGAGCCGAGATTCGTTATGCGGTTCTGTCCGTTCACATTAATATGCTGATTTTCAGGTCGTCCCAACTTGATGGGGAAATAAACGCAGGGTAGGATCGTTTCACCCTTCGGCTATTTTGATTACCTACAAGCACGAGTATTTCCTTCACTATCCCCAGCGGAGTCGCCACTGTGAGGGGGTCGAAAAAGCACGAGGCTAATGCGTGACCTCGTCCCTCGTGGGTGTGACGATTCTTTTTATTCAATCAAGTGTAATTGGATTTCCTGTGAGTATACACCCAATTGACTAGTAATATAGGAGTCGCCATTCAGTTTTTAGCGACAATGAGAAAAACTGACAAAACCCGGTTATCGTGACATAAAGGGAGTGCAATTATGTTTGACCACGACGGCCGTAGGTTCCCTTGTAATCCCTGGTGTGGGGATCTCTCAACATACACCCGCAAGGTAGAGATTGAGGGTTCGGGGGACTGTAACTACCGAGAGGAGTACTTTGCTCGTCGATAACTCCAGAGGCAGGATATCCTTACTAGCTCAGCATAAATAATTGAAGGGACATGCGTTAACTATTAAACTAATCTGAGTTGATTTTAGCAATATGCAACATATAATACTAGATCGATCGCGATTACCTGATTTAGATTGCACTAAGGGACCTAGCATGATAATCCAATTTCCCAAAATATTATATTTGTTAGGCGTGATAGAACAATCAGATTTAGTTAGTTTAACAGTTCACAAAAAGGGCGAGAAAAGCAATTAAATCATCGAGAAGGGGCACATTACGACGCACCCTTGAGAGGTGCGTCACGGTTCTCAGAAAACTAACCCCTTTGACTTTGCTATTTCTCCTTTTTATTTAACGAATCTCAATTATGGGTCAGGATACGTTCTGTTCGATTTATGGATCGATTGCGACAGAACGCGTGAACAGTTTCGCAGCGTGAGGCTTAGGCTAAGGGTTGGAGTCAATACTCAGAATATAATTGTGTTGTGTGTGTCTGTGTGTGTGTGTGTCCTCTTCACGTCTAATTTAGGGGTCTATTTATAGGGAAGAGTTCGTGGAAAGATAGAATTGCAGAGTTCTAATCCACAAAGAATTAGGAAAAAACACGTACTCGGGTATTTTCAGGGCCCAGGCCGCCCAGAGCCAGGCGTTGAAAATAGGGTCTGGGCTGTTTTCTTTAGTCAGATTCGGATTCTTGAAATCCGTAAAGTTTGAGACTTAATCGAGTCTTTTAGCGCGTATCAATTTTATGACGGAATGTGTCTGGGCCAGTTACGAACTCTAGGCTCGTTAGGATTTTAATTAATACGTAACTCTTATTTCCGAATCATATTAGGAATAGGATTCTCGCAGTTTTCTATCTCATTTAGGATTTATGTTGGAATGCAACACCTAATTCTGACAGGTTTCTATCCTTTATGATTTACCACTTTAGAAGCTACCTTTTACGGCAGTTACTATTTTTAGCAGGTTTCCATAAATAGCAGGTTTCGGGTGAAATGAAAAGGGGAATTGAGATGCGTTTATTTTATAGGAGATGCGTTGTCAAGTGGAGATTTATGCTTTCATCATCGAACCTTTCCCTTTCGGGAATGGGGACAAAAGTAGGTGTCTACAAGTTGATTTTAACAATATGCAACATATAATACTAGATCGATCGCGGTTATCTGATTTATATTTTTTTAAGGGACCTAGCATGATAATCCAATTTCCCAACATATTATCTTTATTAGGCGTGATCGAACAATTAGTTTTAATTAGTTTAACAGTTCATAAAAGGGCGAGGAAAGCAATTAAATCATAGAAAAAGGACACATTACGACGCACCCTTGAGAGGTGCGTCACGGTTCTCAGAAAACTAACCACTTTGACTTTGCTATTTCTCCTTTTATTTAACGAATCTCAAGTTATGGGACAGGATACGTTCTGTTCGATTTATGGATCGATTGCGACAAAATGCGTGATTAGTTTTGCAGCGTGAGGCTTAGGCTTAGGGGTTTAGAGTCAATACTCAGAATAATAATTGTGTGTTGTTCTTTTTTCACGTCGAACTTGGGCTATATTTATAGAAAAGAGTTTGTAGAAAGATAGAATTGTAGAGCTCTAATCCACGAGGAATTAGGAAAGAATACGTCCCAGGTAATTTCAGCGCCCAGGCCTGGGCGCCGAAGATTTTGGCGCCCAGAGCCAGGCGTTAAAAATAGGATCTGGGCTGTTTTCTTAGTCAGATTCGGATTCCTAGAATCCTGAGTGTTTGAGACTTAATCGAGTCTTTTAGTGCGTATTAACCTTGTGAAGGAATGCGTCTGGGCCCGTTACGAACTCTAGGCTCGTTAGGATTTTAATTAATACATGACTCTTATTTTCGAATCATATTAGGAATAGGATTCTCTCGTAATCTCTATCTCATTTAGGATTTATGTTGGAGTGCAACACCTAATTCTGACAGGTTTCTATCTTTTATGACTTGCCACTTTTAACAACTACCCATTACGGCAGTTACTATTTTTAGCAGGTTTCCATAAATAGCAGGTTTCGGGTGAAATGAAAAGGGGAATTGAGATTCGTTATTTTATAGGAGATGCGTTGTCAAGTGGATATTTATGTTCTCATCATCGAACCTTCCCTTTCGGGAATGGAGACAAAAGTAGGTGTCTACAGTTAGCCCCCACTTTGACTGAGTCTTGGTGTAAGACGATGGTCAAAGTATTAGACGGAGTGCGTCACACAAGTCATGGTGACCTGTTTTTTTGCGAGGGTCTCACGAGCCCTCGAGTGATAACATTTGACTTAAGGGTCATCACTTGAAGTGTCGACATATCCCTCACGTGTCATTGGGATTTGTCAACGGATAGTATAGAATACTCCCTCACTTTGTCATTGGAAGTATCTAAAGAGGCGTAGAAACTCCCTCACTTTGTCATTGGGAGTAGCTACTGATGTTTTCGAAATCAAAGCTATAAAGTGTAATTGGGCCTGGCCAAGCCCAATCACGAGGTAAAAATGTTTTTAAAGATTCTCATTTTCAGGGTTAGCTAAACGAGAAAACCCCCTTGTTTTTATGGGACGTAAAACGAAGGAAAATCCAGCACATCTTTCTTTTTGGAAAAAACGGAAAACCATTCCTTTTAAATTTTGGAAAAAAGGAAAAGCTACTCACATCGTTCTTTTTTGGAAAAACGGAAAACCAATCTTTGGAAAAAGGGGAAGCTACTCACATCGTTCTTTTTTGGGAAAAACGGAAAACCAATCTTTGGAAAAAAGGGAAGCTACTCACATCGTTCTTTTTTGGAAAAAACGGAAAACCAATCTTTGAAAAAAAAAGGGAAGCTACTCACATCGTTCTTTTTTGGAAAAAAATGGAAAACCAGAAAAAGTTATCGCTGCAGTGATTAAGGACCTGCGCGGTTAGTGACACAGACCCCGCCGGCTAAAGATGGCGAACCTGTCCGCTAAGGGTGGACACCCCGTCCGATGGAAGTGGACGAATCTGTTTTTGAAATTTGAAAATAAGGACCTACGTGGTTTTGTGACGTAGACCCCGCCGGCTAAAATGGCGAACCTGTCCGCTAAGGGTGGACACCCCGTCCGATGGAAGTGGACGAATCTATTTTGAAATTTGTTTTGTGTTTATATTTTGAAAACGAGGACCTACGTGGTTTGCGCCATAGACCCCGCCGGCTGAAGATGGCGAGCCTGTTTCATTTTGAATTTTGAAAATTTTATTTTTGGAAATCTGAGGATTTGCGCGGCTAGTGACGCAGACCCCGCCCGCTGAGGGTGGGCGAACCCTGTCCGCTGAGGGTGGACGTCCCTGAATTCGTTTTTCGTTTTGGAACTCGCGTGGTTCGTGACGTGATCTTGCCAACTGAGATGGGCAAGTTTCCTATTTTTTCATCGTGATTTCTTTTTTTGAGAATTTCTTTTGTTCATTCTTGCAAGAGCGAATTCTTTCGAGGGATGCTCGAATTTAGTTGTAACCTGAACGTGGGTTGACAACGGGTTTAGACGGACCTTTGTCTTGCGACCGTCTGCTTTCGTGGTTTTGAGCTAGTCTTTATGGCTCGATTTTTGCCACCACTTGGTCTTTGATCAGAGGACCATGTACAAGTGTCAATGACGACCCTTTTCTGAGGTCGAACCTGTTCTTTTGAGATCATCTAAACATGGGACGGCGTATAGCGTAGTCGGGGAATGTGATTTCGATTGCGCACTCTTTGTTAGAGTATACTTTTCGCGAGCCCCCAAGCACTTGGGCTTTGTTGGTCATTTTTCGCATACTTCATAACGTCTTTTTATCATGTTTGGGGTTGTGCTCGTATGTGCGAGCGACCTTTCATAGTGGTGTGCTATTTTGGCGAAGTCATGGGGTGCGACTTTAGTCTTGGGGCGACAAGGTTTAATATCATCCGGTTTAGCCTGGCCTGGATTAATCTTTTGATAGACAAACATTTTTATTTGAGAAACCAACGACGTAACAACATTTTTTGGTGTTTCGAAGAATGACCTTGATATTTCATATTTGTTTTGAAAAGTGTACATATATGTTCCTTGAGACAAGTCTAAGTTTCGACCAAGTTTTACCATTGCTATTTGGGAGCTTAAAGGTGCTTTTGGGCTTGATCTTAATTGCAATAGGGCCTCGTGTCTAGCAACACGGTTTTAAGTCTTTTCCTGTTCCGCGTTTTGTGAAATCTGGGCCTTGGGCTGTATTTTCGGCGCCCAAGGCTGGGCGTTAATTATTTCGGCGCCCAGCTTCGGGCGCTGAAAGTCCTTTCGTGGCGAATTTTGACTTTCGGATTTCTTAACGCGTTTCCGAATGGGATCAGGGTGTCACTTGATGCGTTCAGCTATATATAGGGGTTAGATACGTCCCTATTTTCCATCACTCTCAATTTCCTTTTTCTCTCCTGCGTTTTAGTTACTCCTTGCTTTCGTCATGTCGATTCCCACTTTCTCACTCCAACGGGCTGTTAGGTGTTGGCTACGGGCCCTTACTTCTACATAAAAGGCTTTGTTGAAAGAATACCACTTAGAGGCACTTTTAGGCTTACAACAAATTAACATTGACTATAATTTTCTGCACGCAGCCTTAAGCTTTTGGGATTCCGATCATCATGTTTTTGTCTTTCGGGGCAACGAAATATGTCCTTTGCCAGATGAATTTGCTGCGATCCTTGGTTATCCTACTAATGCTACCCCTGCCACTCCTGGCACTATTGAAGAGAGTAAAACAACCATAGGGGCTTTCCTAGGACTAGATGCTAACATGCTTGCTGAAATTGTTGTAGGTGATGAGGTTAATTTGGCAAAACTTGTAAAACACCACTTTAGGCCTAGTAAGAATATGACCGAACAGAAATTGAATATTCGAGCCCTTGTATTTTGCTTGTTGAATCATTATTTGCTGTCGAATAACAATGGTGAGTTCGGTGACATAAGGTTGATCCCCTTGATTAGCCAGATGGAAAGTTGCTATTCTATTATTCCGTTGGTTGTTGCCGAGACTTTGCTGAGTGCGGATGAGCTAAAGAAGGACGCCAAATCTGAATATTTTAAGGGAAGCCCCCTATTACTGCAGGTAATCGATTTTTTTTCTTTACGCACGTATACGTTTTTTGCATATATATTTTTTATTCGTCCTGCCTTGGGGTTGAGTTTCAGCACCAAGGGCTGGGCGCTAGAATTATCGGCGCCTGGTCCTGGGCGTTGAAACTGCGCCCCATGAACCGTTTTCTTTTTATTATTTTTTTTGATCGTACCCGTTTTTTGCAGATTTGGCTCGTGGAACGGCTTAGGCTCTTAGAAACTCCTGCCGATCCTAAACATTATCGCCCTATAGCCTTGGGTAACCGAAAATATTTGCACCGAGGCCAGGACGAGGCCGAGTGGGCCTCCTTTTTTACTCAAGGTATCTGTTCTATTAAGTGGGTGGTACCGTGGTGGGGTTTGACTACTATGACGGGGGGTTCTGATGTATCGGTTTATGTTTCCTTGTTGGGGCTATCTCGGCCCACTTATATTTTCCCTTACCGAGTCATGCGTCAATATGGTTTAAGGCAGACTATCTCCTTTTCTGATTCGGTACCACCTAAAGTAGCAGCCTTTTCACAAGCATGGGTTCAAGCGTGGGCTAAATATTATGATGGGTCTCCCGCGTTGGGCCGTAGCTACAAATGGCTTTGTGGGTCTTTCTGAAAACTACAAGTTGTGGATGAGCTCCGATGATAAGGCTGTGAGGACCGAGGCTCGAAATGGGGAGCCGGCTGAGCTTTTGATACCTCGCATTCTGGTCAGATATGAGGGCCGTGATTCTGCCAATCCTCACACCCATGGTATTAAGACTGTGAAAGCTCGTCCTGATCGAAAGCGAAAGGAAGTTCCTCCCCGTTCCAGTTCTAGGCCTAAAAAGGTGCCTAACATGATGGGGCCTGCTGTTGTTAAAGAAGTGCAGGCTCTCGCGGAGATCGTCGCCGGAACAATGTATGGGTTAGGAAGGCTCAGCCGCCTGTAGAAACAGTGGCTAGTCTAGTTGATGATAATAATTCTTCTCCCACCATTGTCTGTGCCCTTGAGGCTGAGCGGGCTATAACCGAGAATGTTTCTGAAGCCTTGGCATCTTTAGAAGTTAGTGTCCAGGAGCCGGTTCTTATGGAGATTGATATAGGGGCAGCGCAGAAGACTGTGCGGGTGGATCCTGCGAACATTGCCCTCTACAAGACTTTATTTGATGATCCGGAAGAACTAGAGTAGTGTAGTTCTTGCTGGGGTGTAGGTGCCCTTTATTTATTTCAGTTGTGTTTGTTTTTTCATTTCTTAGCACTTTGTTTTCCTTCTTATTATTTTTCAATAAAGGCGTATTTTATTTTTCATTTTCATTTTTTGTTTCTCCTCTTTTTTATATTTTCATATGTCTAACACTTTTTGCACAATTTATATATGTTTTTTTTATTGGACCAAATCCTTGGTAAGGATTGCCTACGTATCTTGTCAGAATCAGGTCGCGCGTAGTTCTGGCTAGTATAAATTCTAAGATGCCGGATTTTAATAGATATGCCCTGAGGTGGAAGCATATTACTTAACCGGTCGTTTGTTTGCATGGCTACTTAACCGGTCGTTTGTTTGAATAAATTCTATGTTTGCATGGCTATATTACTTAATTCTAAGTCGCGTTAAAAATGAAATTTTTCTATTGTTTGCATGGCTATATTTTTTGGTGAGCCTATTTGGATACGTGCTGTACCCCCCAAGTGTTCGTTATTTTTCCGTTATGTGCGGATAAAATGACGAGCACTTCTAAAAAATTTAGGCAGGCAGAGAGTTTCAACGCCCAGGATGAGGCGTCAAAGATTTCGGCGCCCAGCCCTGGGCGCTGAAAATGATTCCTGGCGGTCGTTTTTGACGCTTTGCTTCACGTGTTCTTGCATTTATTTCTTTTTCTTCGTTTTAGTGCTTTGCTTTTTACTTGTATAAAAATTGATTTTGAGGCTATTTCGGAGGCTTTTTTGACTGTTAGCGTGAGACGCATTTTTGTCCGAATAAAATTTTTTCTATTCGTGACTCGAAACGATTTTGAAAAGGGGGTTAGGGTGCGGGAGTTATGAAGATCTTTGTGTAGGCTTTTGAGGTGGGTTGAGGTGCGTGTCGTTTTTGAAGGGTATGGTGGGGTTACATTTTATTAATTCCCTTTTTAAGCAACATTTGCATTTGTTTTGAATTTTGATTTCCTTCGATTTCTTTGGGTTGCATGGATTGACTTTTATGATGACACTGGTTGACCTTTATGTTTTGGGGATATGAAGGGGATGGTGCGGTTTATTTTGTGGGTTTCGGGAATTGGTTCCCATGGCACTATTTCAAGACCGAGTGGGCCTCGTTTGTTGGGCCTAGAGTGGGCCGCCTCTTTATTTTTGTAGTTTGCAAGTACATTTGGTGCTTACTTAGTGTTAGAATAAAATTTTAGGAGAAATATTACGCCTTTATTAATTTGGAAAGTAAGGAAAACACACTGAAATAAAATTGACCTATATTCTAAGGGGTCTTAGGACCATCTAAAGTCTTTATTAATTTTTTTTTTTACCAATCTAAAGAACTACTAGGCGCTTTTTACTACGGTGCTCTATGTGGCTCAAGCCTTGGGTTTAGTCTCGTAAAACTTTGGTCCTTCACCGGTACTCATCTTGAATTCTATTCCTTTTGCATTGACCCACTGATATGTCTTCACCCATCCGTTCTCGATCTTTTCTAGTGTTAGATGCAGGTGCGATTAACCGGGTTGGATCGAAACCTTCATCTTGTAAAGCTAGGGTAGTCATCACAGTCTCGTCCTCCATAGGCCTCGATTCGTTAAACAATGTCCATAGAGCCTGGTCGTCCAATATTTCAGCTTTTTTAGTCTTGGTGAGGTGGGGTGCCTCATCCAAGGTGTGGCAGTCATGGAAGATTTCAAATCCTGCTGGGTTCAGGGAAATCACAGCATGGGTGTCCTTCTCCTTCCCGAACGAACATTCCGTTAAGGGTTCTTTGATACGGGGGAAGGAGGGTGGTTTATTTGGCCTTGTTAAGGCGTAGCCCAGACAGGCGGTCAGCAATATCTTCCTCCGTTGGTTCATAGCCTAAGCCAAAGGGAGTAGATTTGTTGGGTAAAGGATGGAATGTGCATTCCTTCTTCCTTATGCTCAATGGGGTTCCAGGGAAATAACCTTGAGCTAACAACATTCTAGGGATGACTCGGGATGCGTGCGGGTCTAGGAATGCTGGATCATAATCTTCGATGAACTGGATTGATTCTTCCATTTGAAACCCGTAAAAGGTCGTCTGCAGTTTCGGCCGTTCCAACCATAGTACAACTGACGTCGAGAGGAGGGGCGCGGATTTCTTGTATTACCCCGTTATGGTTAAGTTTAACCATTTGGTGCAAGGTAGAAGCCACACCTCCTAAGTCATGGAGCCAAGGTCGCCCCAAGAGGAGGTTGAAAGTGGGCTTGATGTCGATTATTAGAAACTCCGTGGTGCGTGCCACAGGCCCGGTTTGTATGGTAAGGTTGATTTTTCCCAACACAGGCCTTCGGGAGTTATCATAAGCTCGTACCCCTTGCGTGGAGGTTTGGAAGTCATCGTTTCCTAGCCCCAAGCAATGGGCGGTTCGCAATGGGCAAACATTAACCGCCGAACCGTTATCTACGAGCGCTAGGGGGATGTTTTGTCCTTTGCATCCAACTACTAGATAGAGGGCTTTATTGTGAGCACCCCCCTCTTTGGGCAAGTCTTTGTCAGTGAAAACTATGGCTTTTTCTCCGGCATCTCTCGTGACATGGCTAACCAATGAGTCAGGTGTGATATCTGTAGGTACTGAGATGAGGTCGAGTGAGCGAATAAGCTTTTCGCGATGTTCCTTTGAAGTACACATGAGATCCCAGATGGTAATTTCGGCTTTAGTTCTTTATAGTTGTTTCAAGAGAGGATTTTCAATGACTTCCGCGACGGTGGTGTGCCGTCCATTCTCAGGAGTTTGCCTAACTGGGATATCGTCCATAGGAGGTGGGCGAATATCCGGTTGGTATATTCTTCCGGATCGGGTGAGGTTGTCGACCTCGGGCTCCTGAGGGGTGGTGTCAATGAGAGCATCCCCGGGCCAAGTTTCAGTAAAGAGGTCCTGGCCCGACACTTGAGATAGGTAAATATCTTCAGCCTCATCATCCCACACACCGCACACTTCTCTCTCGATTCGATCCACAGGGACCACAACGAGTGGTGCACCTTGTGGTGTAATGTACACCGTAGGGTCAAAGTTCTCATTTTCTGGTTGGTCGAGAGAGATGTGACAAGAGCCGAGTGGGCTCTTGTTGTTGTTGGGTTTGCCAACGTTAGGGAGAGGTATCACTTCATCCTCTATCATGTCCTGGATTGTATTTTTTAGGTTCCAGCAGTTTTCAGTGTCATGTCCATTTCCTTGATGGAATTTGCAATAAGTACCTTCGACCCAATATTTGCTCTTGACAGGAGGGTCACGCGTGGGGCCTACAGGTCTCAACTATCCTTGATTGGTTAGTCTTTCGAAGGCTTGTACCAAAGTCGACCCGAGTGGGGCAAACTTTCGGTCTCGGACCCATCTTCCAGGGCTTCTTCGGGCGGGAGTCTCCTCTCGGCATGGACTTCTTGGGCTTGAGATGTATTGCCCCTGTTGTAGGTGTTGCTTTTGTATGCGGGTTTACTTGGTATTGTTTTTGCGAGATCATCCTCGATCTTTATTCCCACATCATAAACTCTTTTGAAAGTGTCAAGTCCTAGGTACCTAAGGTGTTGTCTGTAAGCCGGGTCCAGGTTGTCAATGAATTTTTGGACCAATTCTGTTTCGGGAGGCCTATTGATTAGTTGGGCCGCCTGATCCCTCCATCTAGCAAAGTAGGTTGTGAAACCCTCATTTTTCTTTTGGAAGAGAACTTCCAGCTCGCGCATGGTGACTTGAAAATCCATCTTCGACGAGTATTGCTTGATGAAGACATTGACAAAGTCTTCCCAAGTGGGGAAGAGCTTAGGGTCCTGGTGATAGTACCATTTGAGCGGCACAGGTTCCAAGGACAAAGGAAAGGCAGGTAAATACATGGACTTGTCCACGCCTTTCAAGTTCATGGCATTCACAAAGCTCAATAGATGATCACGGGGATTGTCCGTGGCTTTAAACTTTGGTAAGTCAGATGAAATAAAATTTTCTGGTAGTTTGCCAGGAAAAGGTTCAGGATCGAGGGAGAAGTACTTGCTCCCCATGGTTTGTTGTAGGACCATTTTTTCAATCCTCTTCTCGTTATCGAGGTCATTTTTGGCTTGTGCAGCCGCTAAGGCTTCGTTTTCCATTTTCAGTTGGCCCATGAGTTGGGTCATTTGAGCCATCTGGTCTCGCAATTCTTCGATGGACATGTTTGAGGGTGCGAATCGAGGTTGGGGAAGCGGAGATCCTTGAAATGAGGGATGACGGACGGAGCTTGGAGTCACTAAACCTGGTGTTGGCGATGTATCTTCGAGACGCACTAACCGTTGATTTCCTGATCGGCACCAAGTGGCAGGACCAGTCCTATGCATAAGATAAGCTAAAGTTTAGGCCCCAAAGTTTTAAGTATTACTTAGTCTAGACTTCGACTCTCTCTATTGGTTTTTCACTCTTTCTTTTGTTGGTACAGTTTTAGTTCTTTCTTTTGGTCATTCTTTGGATTTTCGAAACACTTGCCTGTGTGACATTCATGATTATTAGCATGTTCGGTTTTGGTGCCGAGCATTGTCGTCGTAGGAGGCCTAACGACGCCACAAAGAGTTATTCTTTTTTATGAGTCGCTTTTAGAATCGAGTGCTTTTCTTACGCCCTCGCAGCAATTTTTTTTTACGAACGGTTTTTTTGCGGGCACCGAGGCTGCTGCGCCTGACCTGAAGGCCAAGAAGCAACTTCAGCGCCCAGCGTCGGGCGTGAGAAATTCTGGCGCCCAGCAAGGGGCGTTGAAAATGCGTCCCTGGCTGGTTCTCGTTTTCTGTTTGCGTCTACTTTTTTTTATGCGACTTCGATTTTGCGTGCTTGCCTAATAACGCCCTTTACGCGTTGTGCAGCGTTTGGGAAATTCGTTACAGGCCATCCCGAGCGTCGCTTATTTTAGTGGCGATCGTTCGGGTTTGCGGAACACGTATTTCGGTATAACTCTTTGGCAAATTGGTTTATGAATGTTTGGGCAATTTTTAAGGTCGTTGGTTTTTCTAGGATAGTTTGTACACACAATCATATATTTCGCTACACATAACTAACATTCCATCATGAGGCAATAATAATATGTCATGTAGTTTATGATAGGCTTCTATGGGTAGTTATTTGCGCCTGGCTTGGTACCGCTTCTATCGCAGATCCAACACATGCCCCGGTCGAGGTAGTGCCTTCAACAGACGAATTTCGCTCAAGAGGCCAATCACGATGTAAGCCAAGGGGGCATGCATCAATGAGAGGGACCTAATGGGCGAGCGATTGGGTTTGGGACGGGTGTACTACTAGCGAAAGTGTCGAGTGGACAACATTCGAAGCGTATGCACCCCCCGGTTGCCGATGAAACACCAAGGGAGCCAAGATTCTTTATGCGGTTCTGTCCGTTCACATTAATATGCTGATTTTCAGGTCGTCCCAACTTGATGGGGAAATAAACGCGGGGTAGGATCGTTTCACCCTTCGGCTATTTTGATTACATACGAGCACGAGTATTTCCTTCACTATCCCCAGTGGAGTCGCCACTGTGAGGGGGTCGAAAAAAAGCACGAGGTTAATGCGTGACCTTGTCCCTCGTGGGTGTGACGTTTCTTTTTGTCAAATCAAATGTAATTGGATTTCCTGTGAGTTTACACCCAATTGACTAGTAATATAGGAGTTGCCATTCAGTTTTTAACGACAATGAGAAAAACTGACAAAACTCGGTTATCGTGACATAAAGGGAGTGCAATTATGTTTGACCACGACGGCCGTAGGTTCCCTTGTGATCCCTGGTGTGGGGATCTCTCAACATACACCCGCAAGGTAGAGATTGAGGGTTCGGGGTACTGTAACTACCGAGAGGAGTACTCGCTCTTCGATAACTCCAGAGACAGGATATCCTTACTAGCTCAGCATAAATAATTGAAGGGACATGCGTTAACTATTAAACTAATCCGAGTTGATTTTAACAATATGCGACATATAATACTAGATCGATCGCGGTTATCTGATTTAGATTGTTTTAAGGGACCTAGCATGATAATCCAATTTCCCAACATATTATCTTTATTGGGCGTGATCGAACAATCAGTTTTAATTAGTTTAACAGTTCATAAAAGGGCGAGGAAAGCAATTAAATCATAGAAAAGGGACACATTACGACGCACCCTTGAGAGGTGCGTCACGGTTCTCAGAAAACTAACCACTTTGACTTTGCTATTTCTCCTTTTATTTAACGAATCTCAAGTTATGGGACAGGATACGTTCTGTTCGATTTATGGATCGATTGCGACAGAACGCGTGATTAGTTTTGCAGCGTGAGGCTTAGGCTTAGGGGTTTAGAGTCAATACTCAGAATAATAATTGTGTGTTGTTCTTTTTTCACGTCGAACTTGGGCTATATTTATAGAAAAGAATTCGGGGAAAGATAGAATTGTAGAGCTCTAATCCACGAGGAATTAGGAAAGAATACGTCCCAGGTAATTTCAGCGCCCAGGCCTGGGCGCCGAAGATTTCGGCGCCCAGAGCCAGGCGTTGAAAATAGGATCTGGGCTGTTTTCTTAGTCAGATTCGGATTCCTAGAATCCTGAGTGTTTGAGACTTAATCGAGTCTTTTTGTGCGTATTAACCCTGTGACGGAATGCGTCTAGGCTCGTTACGAACTCTAAGCTCGTTAGGATTTTAATTAATACGTGACTCTTATTTTCGAATCATATTAGGAATAGAATTCTCTCGTAATCTCTATCTCATTTAGGATTTATGTTGGAGTGAAACACCTAATTCTGACAGGTTTCTATCTTTTATGACTTGCCACTTTTAACAACTACCCATTACGGTAGTTACTATTTTTAGCAGGTTTCCATAAATAGCAGGTTTCGGGTGAAATGAAAAGGGGAATTTGAGATTCGTTATTTTATAGGAGATGCGTTGTCAAGTGGAGATTTATGTTCTCATCATCGAACCTTCCCTTTCGGGAATGGGGACAAAAGTAGGTGTCTACACTTCCGATCAGTGAGTTCTAATGAATATTAAACTCACAGCTTACTCTTGACTGAACCTACAAGGTCACACCAATGACACGTAACAGATCACCGGATTAAATGAATCGGAAATTCATTTAATAGCTTTTCGGGAATTAGTTGGAAAACGTATTATACGATACGACCTTGCATCCAATCGTATATTGTATCGCGAATATTCGTAAGCTAGGCGAGACGAATAAATCGTATCGTACGACGGTGATTCGTCGTATACGAAACGATAAATAATATATCGGAAATATATTAAATCGCGAATACGAAGAGCGGCCCACGAGCCGAGTGCACGAAGCACTCAAGGCCCATGGGCGCGCGCGCTAGGCAAGCAAGCAAGGCAATGAACGCAGCAGCGCTGGCCCATGGCCGAGGAGCTGTATGCGCGCGGGCCAAGTCCACGACACAGCAGCAGCAGCGCGGCCCACGGCCCAGCTGGCTGTGCGTGTCCGTGTGGTGTTGCGCGGGCTTGCTAGCCGGCCTTGCCTTATGGCTTGGTCGGTTAGTAAGGTTATGAAAATAACCTTCTAACCACTTTCAAACTTAACAAAATTCAGTTTACACACAACCCTAGGAGAAAACAGAGAACCCTAATTCTCTCTGTGCCTCCAAAGTGTGTTCATCCCAAAAGCACAAACTCTTGATCGATTGTCTAAGCTACGATAATGAAGACGGATCTGATCGTGTCGGTGAACCAAGTAGAGGAACGACAACTGGAGTTCTAAGTTCGTGTTCTTTGACAATTTGTGGAAAACACGGTTCAAACGTAAGTCTGCTTAATCTGTGCTTTATACATAATTCCTGGCTTTGGGGATTGTTTCCGCACATGTTATTATATTTAACTGTATTCCCCTACAGTGGTATCATGAGCCTTATGTATTCAAAGCATGTTTTAGCATGATTTAATTGTTTTTGCATATTTCGAAAATTTTAAATTTTTTGTTGAATTTTCGGAATTTTTACGAATTATTGGATGAATTGCGTACTAATCAGGTCCGAAATCAAACATATTCTTTTTCCCGAGTTTTAAAACCCTAATCTGATTGAAAAGGATTTTCTAAGATCAACTCATGCGAACGGAATTGCAAAAACAGGCCTCGAAGTGTCGTTTGTTGGGCGTTTTTGTTAATTTTTCATTAAAAATTAAAAGTGTCGGATAGTACTTCAATTAAAAGGTCAACCTATACTACTCGAAATTGCTTGAAATTTTGACAAAATGTTTCTGGGTATATTTTTGATATATGGTAAAATATATAGATTTTTCGGATAAGTATAAACCCTAATTTTGCCTTTCCCCAATTCGTAAAATTTGAAACCCTAATTGAATTTTAATTAATTTTGGTTTAATAATTCGGTTAATTGGGAAAGGGGATATAATTTCATGGGTCAGTGGCTAATTTTAAAAATTATTGGATTAAAATTTTGAATGGTTTCGTTAATTTTAATCGCACTTAAACCTAATTATTAAAAATCTGAAATTTAAATGTTAATGAACGATTTAAAGCTTCGGATTTTATTAATTAAAAGTTCAAATTTTAATGTTGATTCGTTCATTCATAAAAATTTGAATAATGTTAGCCTTTGATTTAATATTTTACGAAATTGGATTGTCGTTGAAGTTTATTAAATCATTAAAAATCGTTGTTTTTCAAAAATAAAAATCGTAACTTTTTGAAAAATAATATTAATGCAAGTTCGTGAAATTAAATTTATTTTTAATTAAGTTGGTCCGTAGGCACGAACCATAGGCACGAACACGATGTGTGGTGGACGTATGGCTCGCAAGGCCATGCGGGCTGCTATACGATGGCCGAGCCGCAGCGACACGAACATTAGGTTTAATTTGTTGTTTGATTGAATTTTGGGAAATTTAGGGCTAGTAATTTGATTTGTATTAATTGATTTGACTAGAGGTTGATGATGATTTCTATAGGGCGAGCAGACCTCCGCCACCGCTAAAAAGTCCTGTGTATGAATTAAGATCCAAGGTATTCTATTTCTCTCTCTTCTCATATTAGGTTTGGTGGTTGTTTCAATTATTATTGAGTTAAATTCTTGTATTCTTTATTGTTTTCTCTCAATTCAGAGCTATGTACTCTACCAATTGTGATTTTTTGGGGTTTTGCAAGAGGTTTTTTTTATTCATTCATGGTTAAGTAACTAAGAGTTACTTGGAAATCATGTGTGACAGGTGATAGATCAAATTTTAACCACTTACTAAATTAGAGGGGTTTGCTACCCGATCATGTTCCCATTCTTATGTTTATAGTTTCCTTTGATGTTAGCAACATGATTAGCTGAATTTGCTTTGTCAATTTTAAGTTTTCATGTGTTAATTTGCTGTGATTTGCAACAATCAATTATCCCAATCTCAGCGACTAACATATTTTTTTGCTTATTGAAGGCCTCATCTCTGGTAAAAATCATAAAGAAGAGGTATGACATTTAATGCTATTTGCTTATTGCAGCTACTATATTTTTCTTACTACATATTTTTTTTCTTCAAGCGTTTGACTAAATATCTTTTGATCCGTTTTGAGCCCCTAAAATTATTTTATAAGAATAAGTGATGCTGATTGAGGAATATGTTAAATTTCTTGGGGCATTAGAATTTTAACACAAGTTGCAGGTTTCTATTATTTGGACATACTAGTTCTTTAACTAGTAAAGTCATTAGAGCCATGAGTTGGAGCTGCTAGGAATAGGATTATGATCAAGTCTTACAGTTTTCTTATCTGATAATTTTGATCTCTTATGAGTTTTATAGTCTCAGTTGTGTTTATTTAATTGTAACTTCAAAGGATATGGTGAAGACTTTCCATGGGAACCATCCTTTTTATGGAAATGTTTGTTCCATTTTAAACAGTATTGCGACATTGGTTTCTTATTAAACCATGTATATACTCGCTGAAACAATGAAAATTGAATGAGAGAGGGAAAGAGCGTTGTTAAGTAACCAAGTAGACCCCCTATATCCTACTGTCTATCATATATATGATTTTATATTAGCGGCAAGGACAGTGATCCCTGAAGTGTTCATTTTCACTCTTACTCTTATGTATCTCCGACCCTAAGTTGTTTGTTGCTGTATGTGTTCAAGAATTTTTCATAAGAAAGAGGTTTCATTTTTCTTTTAAAAACAGATGAATCATCGAATCTACAGTTGTAACTTGCAAGCCACCGTTGTAGTTGCCGGTTGTGATCAGGGAATATGTCAGTTATCAATTCAGTTAGAACTTAGAACTAATAATTGCGCATGGAATCTGGTGTAAGTTATATGATAAATCAAGTTATCATAGATACAAGTAGGAATAGAGTTGTAAGCTGCATGATTCTGCTCAGCCCATGGAATGGTGACAGTATTCTCGACAGTCTGAGATGCGGTTTGCACATGGCTCTGGCCTTGGCGTTTAAGGAGTCTAGTGCACACGAATTAGCACTTTTAGCACCCTAGAAGGACAACATGATTTTAATATCAACATTTTCATATCATTTATGAAAATTTGTTAGAGGTAATCTGAGTTTCAATATTCCTATTGTCATTGAAATTTCATACTCAATTAACAATACAGCTGTGATATACCTGTCCCTTTAAGGTGATAACCTAAAACTCTGAAAGTAACTACTCACTTCTGTATCATCCATTCATTCTCCTCATTCGTCTTCTACTGCACTTGATATTTTGTTTTGTATTTTTGTTTTAGTGCAAAAGAAATTTTCGCTGTTAAATGTAATGATAATTCATTTAGTTAAGTAGCTAAGTAGCTAACATGATCAAATTGAACTATGTATTTCTTAAACTATATTTTGACATTGTAAATTCATTTGTCAAATTTGTTGATTTTTCTATCTAATACCTAAAAATTTGAATTTATGTTAAATTTGCAGGATCCCCAACTTTAGTAATTGCACGAGGTGGATTTGCAGGGTTGGTTCCAGATTCTAGTGCAACTGCATACCCGTTTGCAGTCGGGGTTAGTGTTCCAGATTTGGTGTTATGGTGTGATGTTCAATTGTCAAGAGATGGAGTTAGAACATGCTTCCCTAATATCAAACTGGACAATTCCTCTGCCATTCAAAATGTGTTAATTTCTAAATGCGAGCAATTCGTATGTTGTTGCTGATGAAGTACTTGTGAAGCGATTCCAGAATCCATTGTCTGTATTTCTTTGCATTTGATGTTTGGTATTGACTGATATCCTGCAGTAACTGAAGGAATATATACTTGAAGTACTGCTTTGGATGGTGCATTCCCAATTCAAAGTGTTGAGGAGGTGTTTATACAAAGTGAACCCGTAGGTTTCTGGTTAAATGTTCAGGTAGGACGTGCTAAGTGCTTAGTTCAATATAAAAGGTTTTTTTTATTAAAAGCTCGGAATTTTCTCATTTGAGGATTTGGCTGTTGATTCTAGGGATTACTCTTCTTGAGTAGTATGAAATATCCTAAACAACAATGTTCGATTTAACTATATCAACTAGTGTGCGAATATAATAAGTTGGATTATTGATGTCTGATTTGTTGTTTCACTTCTTATGGATCAACAGGTTATCCGTGGTAAAGATGTAAGTCTAGTACTTACAAGGGGAAGGTTCTTCTGATTTTTAATGTCGCTTCCCAATGGTAAATACAATTCTCAATTCCCTTTGTGTATTCTCTTGGTGTGCTGATATGTGTCTCCTTGAACCCTGTGATAGCATCAATCTCATGAGTATTCTAAGAACAGTCTTTTGATGTTGTTGTAGACACTATCACTTTCATAAAATGTTGTGAAATGTCTCTGCTGAATTTAGTTTCATTGCATGAAAAGCAGAAGAGTGAGACCTATTAACAAGAACTACCCAGTAGATATCATCTGGATGGATTTAGGATTGGCTAAAGCTAAACCGTCTGAACCCACATCGATTTAGTTTAGGCTTGGTAATTGAACCATGCCGTGCAGCAAGCATGACGTACCCTTTCCCCAAGTCTTGCTTAATGCTCCATATATTTCTCATAAGTCACAATCACGTTTTACCATGTACCTTTTCTCCTCTTGAAATACTTTTGAACGATCTATCCAGATTTGCTTGCCCATCGATCACCTGGATGCATTTTGCAACCCACTAACGACCCGTAATCTGGGAAGTTTTACTTTCTCCTAGAAGTTTGGGATAGGTGATTTGGAATATAAATTCACTGTGTTCAGATTTGATTAGAGTGCTCTTAAGATTGATTTGATTAGGTTAATTCCTCTTGGTCCTCAAGGAGTCACGAGTCAGTCCAACATGACAATTTTGATTAGAGTTCTTGCTATGATATGGTCCCATGTGGATACAACAATCTGTTTTTTCCCCTCAAACTCTTTTCCATTTGGAATTTTCTCATTTGAAGATCTTGTTTTCCTTAAAAGTGTAGTGGTTTAACGAAGTCGGACTACAAGGAATTGATCATTTTGTATAGGAAGTACAAGGACTAAGGTTTGTTCTTTCTCCAACTCTACGTTTTTGTAAAGTTTTTCTTACAGTATCTAATATTCAGTGGTCTTACATGTATCATGTATGTTGATGTGACTGTCATCGTTATGTTAGGCTTTGAAATGTTGGCCTTTCCATGTAGCCAGTTTGGAACTCAACGAAGTAGTCCGTTCTTCTTTTAAAGAAGAATTCCCTTTATTTCAGAAGGTAATGAATCTCAGAAAACATGAAATGAGACCCAGCTGGTGAAAAATGTAACGCTAAATGAAACAAAATCATATAATATGTGCTTTTTATTTATTTAATCAATTAGATATTACACTTTTTCTTCTTGTACTGAGGGCTGGCTTAAGTATCCGGTATAATAAAAGATGATACCACGCATAAAATCATCCATTAGATCAGATTTCAGATTAAAAGATGATACCACACGTAGAATAATCTGTCACTTCTCGTCTTTGTTTCCTATATCTGCATTTGCAATTACTGAAGGTTGAAAGAGAGACTTGTCTTTCAATTTGATGATAGGTCTTAATTCTAAAATCTTCACTCAAGATTACTAGAGAATGCGAATTGTGGTAAATGTGTATCAATACCTGCTGAGACTTCATATTGTAGCTCAAGTAAATATATGTTGATTAAAATCCATCTGATGACCTACAGACCAGAGCAAATGAAACTCGTGTAACCATAAATAGCTTCATCGTCATTTTGAATGCGAGTTTGTATTGTTACCATAAGAATGTACCTTTCCTTGAAGGTTTTGGCCTCACCTTCTAATGGAAAATTAACTTGATTAATACCCTCCTCTTACTGAACTGGAAAACATAGTTAAAAAAAATATTTGTAGGAAAAGAAAAACACAAGTTGTTTATCTCCAAGCCATAGAAGAGCCCTTGATGCAAATTTTTGTCCTTTGCTCGATCTCTTTTGTTCTTTTAGAGTAGAAATCCGTTGTTTAGTTTCCCATCCTTGCCTGACCCTGAAGGTTCTTCTAATTTTTTACTGTTGTGATTCTCAACAACTCCTTGGAGTATATGCAACTTACAAGTTGGTTATGTAAACTCCGCAGATAGATGTCAACAAGAAGAGTGCAGCACCACTTTTACAAGTTTTTAAAGTCAAAGAAGTTTGGAGTAATATTAGATGAGATCAAATGAAACTTTTCGAAGTTTTTGGTGGACAAACAAGGAAATGTTGTTGAGAGATATGCTCTTGTGACCCCCCCCCCCTTGAAAATTGAGGTTTGATTAAGTACTCTCTTCTAATACTTATATATTTGAAATCATGTCAAATGTTTTTTTTTAATCCTATCAGTATCACATTACGACACAGGTTCTAGTGCGATGTAATTCGAGAGACAGCAAAGCATGAGTTCGATGCAGAGGAGCCAATATTTGTTTTGAATGAGTTTATTATTGATCGAGGGATATCCTCATACCTCACAAACCTAGAGTGCTACTGTGATAACACTTTTGTGACGTGTTCAAGCAGACGGATTAATTTCATCCACCACGTCTGGAAGCACTGCGTATTCATTGGCAGTTGGAGGATCGATGGTCCATCCACATGTTTGATCTAACAAACTAAAACTACTCTACACTTTGCTGATGAATAAATTAAAAAATCTATTTGATGATGCAAGAAAAATAAATAATACCTTTTAATTTTGAATAGTAATACTGGTTACTAATTTATTCATGAAGTCTTACACGTCACAAAATAGAAGTTTTGCCATTAACCTGATCCTAGCCACTAACCCCTTAGTTTGCACTGTTATTAGAAACAAGCAGAAAGCAGTTAAAGCACCACTTACGTTAAGAAAGAGCAGCCATGATAACCAGACATGATAGGAAAACAGAATTAACTACCGAAAGCATATTTGAAGGAGAATATAAAAACCTGTACAGACCCACCACATTTTCAGAATAAGGTATGAAAACTTATATGTTTAGTTGCATCATAAAAATAATTGGTAATTGTGAGGGGGTCGAAAAAGCACGAGGCTAATGCGTGACCTTGTCCCTCGCGCGTGGGTGTGACGTTTCTTTTTGTCAAATCAGGTGTAATTGGATTTCCTGTGAGTTTACACCCAATTGACTAGTAATATAGGAGTCGCCATTCAGTTTTTAACGACAATGAGAAAAACTGACAAAACCCGGTTATCGTGACATAAAGGGAGCGCAATTATGTTAGACCACGACGGCCGTAGGTTCCCTTGTGATCCCTGGTGTTGGGATCTCTCAACATACACCCGCAAGGTAGAGATTGAGGGTTCGGGGGACTGTAACTACCGAGAGGAGTACTCGCTCTTCGATAACTCCAGAGGCAGGATATCCTTACTAGCTCGGCATAAATAATTGAAGGGACATGCGTTAACTATTAAACTAAGGAAAATTTGATATTGACAGTCCCAACTATGGTCACTTCACTTTTAAAGGTCCCAACTTTTGATTATTCTAGAGTGGTCTCAACTTTAAGGTGTGTTTTTCCAGAATGATCCTTTAGTTTATTAAAATGTTAATTAAGTTGATTTAAGCATATCATACTATTCTATTTACTTCATTTAATTAGAAAATATGGTTATTGCACGAGAGATATGAGTCTTAATTAAGTTATTTAGCACTTAATTTTAACTAAGGGACCATTTTTGGAAAGGACTCTCTATAGTTGGGACCACTATGAGATAATCAAAAGTTGGGACCTTTTAAAGTAAACCGGCCATAGTTGGGACTGATAATATCAATTTTCCCTTAAACTAATCTGAGTTGATTTTAACAATATGCAACATATAATACTAGATCGATCGCGATTATCTGATTTAGATTGTTTTAAGGGACCTAGCATGATAATCCAATTTCCCAACATATTATCTTTATTAGGCGTGATAGAACAATCAGATTTGATTAGTTTAACAGTTTATAAAAAGGGCGAGGAAAGCAATTAAACCATGGAAAAGGGACACATTACGACGCACCCTTGAGAGGTGCGTCGCGGTTCTCAGAAAACTAACCACTTTGACTTTCCTATTTCTCCTTTTATTTAACGAATCTCAAATTACGGGACAGGATACGTTATGTTCGATTTTTGGATCGATTGCGACAGAACGTGTGATCAATTTTGCAGCGTGAGGCTTAGGCTTAGGGGTTTAGAGTCAATACTCAGAATAATAATTGTGTGTTGTGTTTTTTCACGTCGAACTTTGGGCTATATTTATAGAAAAGAGTTCGTGGAAAGATAGAATTGTAGAACTCTAATCCACGAGGAATTAGGAAAGAACACGTCCCAGGTATTTTCAGCGCCCAGGGCTGGGCGTCAAAGATTTCGGCGCCCAGCTCTGGGCATTGAAAATAGGATCCAGGCAATTTCCGCGCCCAGGGCTGGGCGTTGAAATTGATGTTTGGGCCGTTTCTTTGTCAGATTCGGACTCTTAGAATCCGGAGTGTATGAGACTTAATCGAGTCTTTTAGTGCGTATTAATTTTATGACGGGATGCGTCTGGCCCCGATACGAACTCTAGGCTCGTTAGGATATCAATTTAATACGTAACTCTTATTTTTGAATCGTATTAGGAATAGGATTCTCTCGCAACTTCTATCTCATTTAGGATTTACGTTGGAGTGCAACACCTAATTCTGACAGGTTTCTATCTTTTTTGACTTGCCACTTTTAACAACTACCCATTACGGCAGTTACTATTTTTAGCAGGTTTCCACAAATAACAGGTTTCTATAAATGGCAGGTTTCGGGTGAAATGAAAAGGGTGATTGAGATTCGTTATTTTATAGGAGATGTGTTGTCAAGTGGAGATTTATGTTTTCATCATCGAACCTTCCCTTTCGGGAATGGGGACAAAAGTAGGTGTCTACAGTTAGCCCCCACTTTGACTGAGTCTTGGAGTAAGACGATGGTCAAGGTATTAGACGGAGTGCGTCACACAAGCCTGAAGGAAATAATGCCCTTGGTCCAAGTATGCATTCTATGTTAAGTCTAATAAATGCGGTTCAGTATTAATTAACAAGTTAATAATTCAGTGAGATCAAGTGAGCTGAATGCCTAGCTAGAGGCCGCTTCAGTTCAAGTGGAATTAATGATATTAATCCACAGCTTACTCTTGACTGAACCCGTAGGGTCACACAAATAGTACGTAAACGGATCAAGTATTTAATGGCATTAAATACTCCATCTATGAATATTCGGAACCGACGGATCTTGGTTTCAGTGGGAGCTAAGATCGTCACAGGCAAGAAATGAATACTCCGAAAACGATGATATTGCCGGAAACGGAAATATGGATCGTATCGGAAATATAAATATTATCCAAGTCGTAGATGTTGCCGGAAACGGAAACATGGTACGTATCGGAAAATATTATCGGAAATGGAAATATTGCCAGAATCGGAAATATTGCCGGAAACGGAAATATTGTCAGAATCGGAAATATTACCGGAATCGGAAAATAATTCCGGAAACGGAAATATTAAATATTTGTTCGAAACGGAAATTAATTTCGGAATCGGAAATATTAAATATTGTTCGTATCGGAAATGAATTCCGGAATCGGAAAATTTAATCGGAAGCGCATCGTACGAATAAGCATCGGACGAGGCCTGCCGGACGAGGCCTAGCACGAAGCCAGGCCATCGCCCAGCAAGCCAAGCGCGCCGCACAAACAAGCCACGCCAGGCCCAGCGCAAGGCCAGGCCCAGCAGGCTGCGCAGCGCGCACAGCGCGCGCAGCGCGCACAGCGCGCGCAGCGCGCACAGCGCGCGCAGCACGCACAGCGCGCGCAAGCACGCGCAGCGCGCAGCGCGCGCGGGCGCTGCGTGGGCTGCTGCTCGCGCGCACGCATTGGAGCCCATCGTGGCTGCCGTGCGTGTGTGTGCAAGTGTTTGTGTTCGTGCACGTTTCCTAAAACATGCAGAGTTCGGTTAATGATTAAATTCCTAATTCTAATTGATAAATTAATTAAATTAGAGTTCTTGTAGAATTCTAGGTTTAATTAATTTGTATCTGAATAGGATTCCAATTCCCTTTCCATACCCCTATAAATATGTGGCCTGGGTTCACAATTTATAACAAGTTTCAAAGTATTCAAAGTGAGTTTTGAGAGAAAAATTCAGTCACACATTTGCCTATAAAGTGCCGAAAATAATAGTACCTTAAGGGCGATTCTAGTTGGTCAATCTTAAGGCGGATCCGGACGTGCTGTGGACTATCTACGGAGGGACGACACTTGGAGTCCTAAAGACTTGTTCTTGTTCGGTTCGGGCGCAGCTAGGGAAGGCACGCAACAAAGAGTATGCATCTAAATTATGCTATATGATTATGTGTAAATAATATGTTGTCCTGGGTTAATGGTTGTTTCCGCATGATCTATGTAATGTCATATGTATCATAACCTAACAAAGCCATGGTGGACTGCTTTTGCGAGGGTCTCACGAGCCCCCGAGTGATAACATTTGACTTAAGGGTCATCACTTGAAGTTCGACATATCCCTCACGTGTCATTGGGATTTGTCAACGGATAGTATAGAAACTCCCTCACTTTGTCATTGGAAGTATCTAAAGAGGCGTAGAAACTCCCTCACTTTGTCATTAGGAGTAGCTATAGATGTTTTCGAAGTCAAAGCTATAAAGTGGAATTGGGCCTGGCCAAGTCCAACCACGAGGTAAAAATGATTTTAAAGATTCTCATTTTCAGGGCTAGCTAAACGAGAAAACCTCCTTGTTTTTATGGGACGTATAATGAAGGAAAATCCAGCACATCGTTCTTTTTTGGAAAAACGGAAAACCAATCCTTTAATTTTTGGAAAAAGGGAAGACCAATAATATCGTTCTTTTTTGGAAAAACGGAAAACCAATCCTTTAATTTTTGGAAAAAGGGAAAACCAATCACATCGCTCTTTTTTGGAAAAAACTGGAAACCAATCCTTTAATTTTTGGAAAAAGGGAAAACCGATCCTTTAATTTTTGGAAAAAGGGATAACCGATCCTTTAATTTTTGGAAAAAGGGAAAACCGATCCTTTAATTTTTTGAAAAAGGGAAAACCAGAAAAAGTTATCGCTGCAGCGACTAAGGACCTGCGCGGTTAGTGGCGCAGACCCCGCCGGCTAAAGATAGCGAGCCTGTCCGCTAAGGGTGGACACCCCGTCCGAAAGAAGTGGACGAATCTGTTTTGAAGTTTGTTTGCTTTTTTTGAAAATAAGGACCTACGCGGCTTGTGACGTAGACCCCGCCGGCTAAAGATGTCGAGCCTGTCCGCTAAGGGTGGACACCCCGTCCAATAGAAGTGGACGAATCTATTTTGAAATTTGAAAATAAGGACCTACGTGGCTTGTGACGTAGACCCCGCCGGCTGAAGATGGCGAGCCTATTTTGAATTTGAAGACTTTATTTTTCAAAAACTGAGGACTTGCGCGGCTAGTGACGCAGACCCCGCCCGCTGAAGGTGGGCGAGCCCTGTCCGCTAAGGGTGGACGCCCCGCTCGCTGGAGGTGAGCTAACCTGAATTCGTCTTTTTGATTTGGGATTCTCGTGCCGCGGTCTTGCCTGATTGAGGTGGACAAGTCCCTATCGTGATTTCTTTTGAGAATTTCTTTTATTCATTCTTGTAAGAGCAAATTCTTTCGAGGGATGCTCGGATTTAGTTGTAACTTGAATGTGGGTTGACAACGTGCTTAGACAGACCATTGTCTTTTTGCCATCATCTTTTCATGGTTTTGAGCTAGTCTTTTCGGCTCAATTTTGCCACTACTTGGGTCCTTGATTAGGGGACTATGTATAAGTATCAACGGCGACCTTTGTCTTGAGGTCGTAATCCGGTTTTTTTTTCGAGACATCCAAACATGGGACTTCGTATAGCGTAGTCTGGGAATATTGTTTTAACTTTGCATAATATATATTTTCCTTCGAGCCCCCAAGCATTCGTGCTTGACGGTCATTTCTTGTTGAAGAGGTTCCTTGGGGATACGCATTTTGTAATGTCCTTGATCGTGTTTGGGATTGTGCTCGTAAGTGCGAGCGATCTTTGTAGTGGTGTGCTACTCTTCACAAAGTCGTGAGGTGCGAACTTTAGTAAAGAACTCGGCAATTTTCGAGTCGAGTGGATACGGCAGGGCCCTATAGAAGTTAGAGCTTTTTCGGGCCTGGGTTCATATTCCGCGCCCAGGCCTGGGCGTTAAAGATTTTGGCGCCCAGCGCTGGGCGCTGAAAATGATTTCTGGCGAGGTTTCTTAATGACACAGTTGGCCTCTTGTTCATTCGTGAATGTTCGATACTTAGAATGATGATATGTATGTGCGAACGAGAGTTCATCGAATGGCCGTTGTGTGCGGTCCATTAATCAGTTTGCTTGAATCACTTCATTTTTTTTTTAGCAACGACTGATTTTGAATAGTTTGCTTAGAAGCTTGATAGGGTCCAGGCCCATTCATGAAGTGGGCTCAAACATCGTGCCCTTTCGATTGTTCAAACATTTGCTTCTACATTTATTTTGCTATGGTTGTTTTGTAGCTTGGAGCCCCCAAGTATGCATGTTGGGATGCTTCCTTTTGGCGTGCGATTTTTGTAGGTTCTTTCGAAAAAGATGCCTTGGGGTTCCGATCGTGTAGGTGCGAGCTATCCCTTCCGTGGCAGGTAATATTTTGCTACCTTTAATCATTAATGTAGAAGTCGTGTGGCTTGAATTATGAATTTGGGCGATAAGAAGTCTTCGCCTCTTTTACACGTGCTCTTGGTCGTGCCTACATAAGTGCAATATGCTCTTGTGTGGCCTAACAGCGTGTCTTAGAACATTCCTCCAGGTGTTGGGATATTTTTTTTTTTCTTTTTTTTCTCTCTTTTTTTTTTTGCGTTGGAGTATTCCCTCACGCTTCGTTCAGGTGCTCGAACAAGTGTAGCACCTTCTGCGTGGGCGTGCACGGTTTATTACTTCGTTCGATGCGAGGATTCATAGATGTTTCTTTCTTTTTATTTTCTCATATATCCTTGATTTTTCTTTCGCTTTTGCTTTGGAACGACGTAGACTGTGTAACGGGCGCTTATAGGGTGAGCGTTATGTGCAGTAGTTTTACCGAAGTTTTGGTGACTCGCGATTTTCGGTTACCCTTGATAGTGGGGTGACTTTATATATTCTAAGTAGTGCTTTAGAATTTGGGAGGGGTTGTAGCCATTCTAAGGTTCGTTTTACACGATTAAAGCTTAGGATTGTGCCCCTATGACGTGTGTATAGCATTAGCGTCGAGAATTTGCGATAAAATCGTCATTTCGAGAATTTTTAGTGTTTTTCTCAAGCCCCCAATTGTAGCTATGGGATTGGCTTGGTGCTATAATTCTTAGCATACGTTTTTATGCATTCATGGTGACACGGATCATGAATAGTTTAAACCAGACTCGTTTAGTGCGAGGTATGTTCGAGTAGTGATTTGCTACTTCTCTTGTAAATGTCGTATTGTGCGACATTGCCACGGTCAAGGTAGTCACATGTTGAAGTATGCCTTGACCAAAAGCTAGGTGTATTTCTTTACCAATAATCATATTTAGAAATCTTTTTGACTCACTTGCAACATCGAGATGAACACATACTTAGCTTAAACCAACGACACTTTATTATGTTCGAAGAAGTCTTTGAAATTTATTTGAAATCCGAGTCCTACTGTGTACAATCCAGGGTGTCCTAAGTAAGTTGACTTATAGAAGGGTTCGTACAGGATTACATGAGTGAATCAAAATACTGTTACGATTTTTGGGATGCCGTCTAAGGATTTGCTGGGAGCCAGGGTGCGGGCGTCAAGATATTACTTGTGCCCGTGTGGCACATGCTTTGGGCTTTTAGGGGCCATCTTTTCCAGAATTGCGAGAATATAAACCGCTTTCAAATTGACTTAGATTTACTTGGTGTATGTCTGTACAAAAGGTCAAGGTATACTTAGTTCTTTCCCTAGTTCTTTCATTTCAATCTTTAGCCCCCAGTTGCTATTATGTCTTCTCATTAATGATGCTTTCAGATTTCGATTTTAGATGCCCGTGTCATATGTCTGAGTAGGGTGAGCCTTGGTTAAGTGCCAAGTCCTATTGACAATTTATGATTTTTCTTTTTCAAAGGGGATTCGCAAGCATTTGGATTACCATGAACGGGTACCCTGAGTTCAAAGGAACGATGGGGCGATGCCGTAGAACAATCCTCTTTTTTGCAAGCTTACTGCCTTTACTACTTGTTGGTGATTATGACTGTGTCTAGTGGTGAGAGAAGGTCTTTAAGTGAGTTACTTTGCTTTAGGGAGGGTCAAGTCGAGTACTTTAGAGGTCATGGACGCTTGCGCTAGCCCCCATTCAATTGAGGTAAAGCGATCTTTTGAGTCTTGGCTAAGTGCCTAGGAGTGTGAGTGCTCCTGTCGGCAAGGGTACGTGCCCTTATTATTTTTCGATGTGTGCTCGTTTTGGCATCTTAATGACTTGGATTCTTCCTTTTGACTTAAATTTTTCTTTCGACTTGGATTGCAAGTAATTAAATTTCAATAAGGGACTTTATTTTTTATTCTTGTTATTCTATAGGCTTTAACATTTTTGCAAATTGGTTGGACCGAATCATGGATTGCCTACGTATCCGCCTTAAATAGATTTTAGTTGGAATCAGGTCTTGCATAGTTCTTAGCCTAGAAAATGGTTTCTTAGAATGCCGATTTTAAACAAGTACGTTCTGAGGTGGAAACATATTATTTGAAATGGTAGAATAAGTGAAGTTTATTATTATTTTAATCTGCTGCCTTGCCGTAAGCCAAAAAATTGTAAATTTGTTTTTTTTTTTTTTTTAGTACATGTATATTTTTTTTTGGTGGTACGTATATCTGAATACGTGTTGTACCCCTCCAAGTGTTCGTAATTTTTCCGTGTATGTGCGGATAAAATGACGAGCACTTCTGGACAAAATTCGGCAAGCAGAGAGATTCAGCGACCAGGCTGGGGCGTTAAAGATTTCGGCGCCCAGCCTTGGGCGCTGAAAATGATTTCTGGGCGAATCTTTTTTGGTGCGCAAAATGCCTTTTTTTTTAGACGAACTTTAAAGGTGCTTTGCAAAGTTTTTATTTTTATTTTTTATTATTAATTTTTTATGCTAAGCGTAGAATGTACTTTTCATTGGTCTTCTTTTTTATTCGTGACTCAAGAAAGCTTGAAAGATGGGTTGAATGAGTTGTATAGGTATTAGTCAAGCACGGGGATTACATCAACCAAGGCCAATGAATAGCATGGGGACGGCTCAAGGGTATATCAACATGATGTATTCAAACAAGTTATATGGTCATTATACTAGCGGTGATGTAAGAGCAGGTTTTGGAAATGACGGGTATGACGCACGTGTCAATGGCCGTACGTGGTTTGCAGTTGACAACAAGAACAAGAGTCGAGGTAATAGTTTCTTGGGTTATGGAAATGAGGACATGGGGGGGTTAAATGAGCTGGACAGGGGCCCCAGAGCGAAGGCGTCTAAGAACATAAGGACTAGAAAGGGTGGATATCGTAGAACTTTATGTAGTTTTTGTGGCATGATTTGGATTGGTTGACTCAATTCTTTTCCTTCGTTTACTTGGGTAAATTTCGCACTTTGGGAGGTACGGGCTAAGTATTTCATGGCTCGTTCTTTTCGCTCTCCCTTTTCTCTTTCCGTTTTTTCTTTTCGCTTGGGATTTCTCCCCAACATAAATCCTTCAAAACTTTTTTTTATTTGGGCTAAAAGGTAGATGGTTATGGTCTGTGAGTCACGAGGCGAGACTGAGTGAGCCTCGTTTGGTAGGCCTATAGTGGACCTTTAACTTTAGTAGGCCTAGGGTGGACCTTTAGCTTTAGTAGGCCTAGGGTGGACCTTTAAATTGTCTTACTTTGCTAGCGTATTTAGTCGTTTCTTAAAATGTGCAAATAGCGTAGATTCAAAACGTTGTTTTTACTTTATTGAATTTTAACGAAAGAATTACATCGAAAATAATTTTTTGTTTCTTTTCAGACTCCAGTTTCTGGGATTTAATTGGAAGTTGTGATTTAGACTAGAACTTTCATTAACCTTTCTGATTATAACCCGTGTATGAACACAAGGAGGCAGCCTAGACTCAAAATAATGACGTGGCGTAAGCCTATAATACTTGACCAAGCAACTTCCAGACTTAGGCTAATTGGACCATAACTTTCGTTGGTTGACACTTTAGATTTTAACCCTTGGGTGTTCATTTGTCATGCTCCATTTTGCTTAATATTGGCAAGGTAGTTAGTCGGGGAGATCGAATTTTTATTTTTGCAAGACTAGAATCATTATTGCGGCTTCCCTCTTAGTGTGTATTGCTTTACCCCGATGGTAGCCTTATGGCATGCCGATTTGGGTATTTTCATGGTTCGTCATGTTGCATTCATGGAAAATATTTTAGTGTGTACTTAGGAGTATTTCAAGGAGCGAGTGGCTCGAGAGGACTATGATAGTCGTGACCCAATGTGATCATAAGCCTTGAGGCTATTAAATTTTTTGCTAACGGTATTGACACCTTAGGTTCACTTTGGGGGTTGTGCGACTATGGGGGAATGATTTTCAGAATGTGACTATTTCCATTTTGCAAATACTATAATATATTCTTTTTATTGGTGAGAGAGCGTATTGAGGCCGTAGATTCTTAGCAAGGGATGACAATTACATATGGGGCTTATTGATTTAAATGTTAGGAAGGGAGACTCAATATGGTTTAACCTTTTAACTTGCAGAACGACACCAAGCATTAGGACCGATTCTATGGATAAGACAACTAAGACTTAGGATTTAGATTGTACTTTGGCATAGCCTAGTCTAGACTCGGATTTTTTTTTATTCGAACATTATTTTTTCTTGAAAACTTCATTTGAACATTATTTTTTGAATACTTTGCCCATGTGACATTCAAGGTTATTTCAATTAGCGTGCTCGGTTTCGGAGCCGAACATTGTCGTCATAGGAGGCCTAACAACGACACAAAGAGTTATTTTGTTTTTTACAAGTCGCTTTTAGAATCGAGTGCCTTTTCATACGCCCTCGTAGCAATTTTGTTAATTTTTTACTGCTACGTATTTTTTATGTGCGGGCACCGAGGCTGCTGTGCCTAACCAAAAGGCCAGGCAGCAACTTCAGCGCCCAGCGGTGGGCGTGAAAATTATTGGCGCCCAGCCAGGGGCGCTGAAAATGCGTCCCTGACTGGTGCTCGCATTCTGTTCGCGTGTATTTTTTTGTTTGTGCGACTTAATTTTGCGTGCTTGCCTAATAACGTCCTTTACGCGTTGTGCAGCGTTGTGGGATTCGTTACAGGCCATCCCGAGCGTCGCTTATTTTTGTGGCGATCGTTCTGGTTTGCGGAACACGTATTTTGGTATAACTCTTTGGCCAATTGATTTATGAATGTTTGGGCAATTTTTAAGGTCGTTGGTTTTCTAACATTGTTTGTCACACACAATCATACATTTCGCTACACATAACTATCATTACATCATGAGGCAATAATAATATGTCATATAGTTTATGATAGGCTTCTATGGGTAGTATTTGCGCCTGGCTTGGTACCGCTTCTATCGCAGATCCAACACATGCCCCGGTCGAGGTAGTGCCTTCAGCAGACGAATTTCGCCCAAGAGGCCAATCACGATGTAAGCCAAGGGGGCATGCACCGATGAGAGGGACCTAACGGGCGAGCGATTGGGTTTGGGACGGGTGTACTACTAGCGAAAGTGCGGAGTGGACAACATTTGAAGCTTATGCACCCCCTCGGTTGGCGATGGGTATCCTTAGTCCCAACTCCCGAGATTAAACATCCAAGGGAGCCAAGATTCGTTATGCGGTTCTGTCCGTTCACATTAATATGCTGATTTTCAGGTCGTCCCAGCTTGATGGGGAAATAAACGCGGGGTAGGATCGTTTCACCCTTCGGCTATTTTGATTACCTACGAGCACGAGTATTTCCTTCACTATCCCCAGTGGAGTCGCCACTGTGAGGGGGTCGAAAAAGTACGAGGCTAATGCGTGACCTTGTCCCTCGTGGGTGTGACGTTTCTTTTTGTCAAATCAAGTGTAATTGGATTTCCTGTGAGTTTACACCCAATTGACTAGTAATATAGGAGTCGTCATTCAGTTTTTAACGACAATTAGAAAAACTGACAAAACCCGGTTATCGTGACATAAAGGGAGTGCAATTATGTTTGACCACGACGGCCGTAGGTTCCCTTGTGATCCCTGGTGTGGGGATCTCTCAACATACACCCGCAAGGTAGAGATTGAGGGTTCGGGGGACTGTAACTACCGAGAGGAGTACTCGCTCTTCGATAACTCCAGAAACAGGATATCCTTACTAGCTCAGCATAAATAATTGAAGGGACATGCATTAACTATTAAACTAATCTGAGTTGATTTTAACAATATGCAACATATAATACTAGATCGATCGCGATTATCTGATTTAGATTGTTTTAAGGGACCTAGCATGATAATCCAATTTCCCAACATATTATCTTTATTAGGCGTGATAGAACAATCAGATTTGATTAGTTTAACAGTTTATAAAAAGGGCGAGGAAAGAAATTAAACCATGGAAAAGGGACACATTACGACGCACCCTTGAGAGGTGCGTCGCGGTTCTCAGAAAACTAACCACTTTGACTTTGCTATTTCTCCTTTTATTTAACGAATCTCAAATTACGGGACAGGATACGTTCTGTTCGATTTTTGGATCGATTGCGACAGAACGCGTGATCAATTTTGCAGCGTGAGGCTTAGGCTTAGGGGTTTAGAGTCAATACTCAGAATAATAATTGTGTGTTGTGTTTTTTCACGTCGAACTTGGGGCTATATTTATAGAAAAGAGTTCGTGGAAAGATAGAATTGTAGAACTCTAATCCACGAGGAATTAGGAAAGAAAACGTCCCAGGTATTTTCAGCGCCCAGGGCTGGGCGTCAAAGATTTCGGGGCCCAGCTCTGGGCGTTGAAAATAGGATCCAGGAAATTTCAGCGCCCAGGGCTGGGCGTTGAAATTGATGTTTGGGCCGTTTCTTTGTCAGATTCGGACTCTTAGAATCCGGAGTGTATGAGACTTAATCGAGTCTTTTAGTGAGTATTAATTTTATGATGGGATGCGTCTAGGCCCGTTACGAACTCTATGCTCGTTAGGATTTCAATTTAATACGTAACTCTTATTTTCGAATCGTATTAGGAATAGGATTCTCTCGCAACTTCTATCTCATTTAGGATTTACGTTGGAGTGCAACACCTAATTCTGACAGGTTTCTATCTTTTATAATTTGCCACTTTTAACAACTACCCATTACGGAAGTTACTATTTTTAGCAAGTTTCCATAAATAGCAGGTTTCTATAAATGGAAGGTTTCGGGTGAAATGAAAAGGGTGATTGAGATTCGTTATTTTATAGGAGATGCGTTGTCAAGTGGAGATTTATGTTCTCATCATCGAACCTTCCCTTTCGAGAATGGGGACAAAAGTGGGTGTCTACAGTAATTTACCCTTAAAGATAAGAGTTTTACATATTTGTAAATGTGATAGAAAATGTTTTTCTCAGGCTTTGCTGTTTTGTTCTTTCTTGTGTAAGGGGTCCAACCTGTAATTGTTTTCTACTTCTCTTAATAAGAAATATATTTTTTTTAATGAATCTTCATAAGCAATACAAAATAATCTATAACAAAAAAAAAATTAACTTTAACCATCAATCAGTGCAGAAAATTGGAAGTAGAATAAAAATGATTGTGATTTGTGTAGCTAAGGAGGCAGTATTTTGACATATGACTGGGTATCGTGTGATATTTCTAGTAATATGAGGGAGTGCAGAGTAATTTTAACTACCCATATGGAGCAGTGAAACTTTCCAGTTGCTCGAGTATTCATAATTTACTATGGGGGAAGACATGCCTTCACCCTATTCAGCTTTGTTGCTCCAACTATCTGATTTAAGAGTAGAGATTTCAAAAACAGCATGAAAAGTAATGTCATAATCCTCACATTGCCGATGGCTAAATCAAAGTACTTGCTACTTATATATAACAACAAAAAGAGATAAACCTCCTACAAGAATAATTTATGAGAAAGGCCCCAGATAAGGAACTAGATTAGGCAACTAGACTACTGAACTGATGAAGATTTTAATATAGACGATAAGCCCCTTAGAGAATACACCAATGGTAAAAGTAAAAAGCGACAGTTGGACCATATATAACCAAAAATCACTATATAAGAAGTTATCTTCTTTATTACGACATCCAAAACAGAAGAGAACGGGATCAGTTGGATCATATTGAATCTGGACAGCTCTCTCTGCCACAAATTCATGCCTCTGAAGCTCATGAGTGGGCTCATCTTGCTGCTCATCTCAATAGCAACTATGATAATAGCCTTCACTGCAACATTCTTCATCACTTTCCGAGAGGGCATGAGCTGGGCTCCTATTCCGATTGCTCATATTCCATGTCAATCGTCGAATATAATAGCTTTTATTGTCTCTGTTTAACTTTAATCATCTTAATTTAAAAATAAATATACAAGAATTCTCTGTTGTGTATAAAGACGCTGGGGTGTGTCCTTCATATACACAAGACCGTCTATAGATTCGATTTATGGGGTTTGATGTGGTGGAGAAGAAGTTGTTTTGGAGAAAAGCAGTGATCGGGAAGTGCCATATTTTCAATGGTGCTACTCTTCCTCGTTATTTACTGTGGGATTAAGTAATTTTGTTTTCGTCTTTATGGAATAAGGTGGCTGGGGCTTTTCCAATCTACAATAGGGGAGATAGAACTGGGATAATTGGTAAAGTTATCAAGTTATTCTTTGTGAGGACACCTTCTCTTGTTGTATCCTCTTTTTTTTTTTTCTGTGTGTGTGTGGCTCTGTTATTAAGACAGACTGATACTTCCCAAAAAATAAAAACAAAAATGATACACTGACACAGTTCTGCTTTCACAAAACAATAGATTGGGTGATGAAAAGTACATGTTAGACATCATCTCGTAAACTGTGTAGAAGCACTTTAAACCACAACAATGCAGTGTTTTTTTTTTTCAATTTGATAGAACATATCCCCGACTCTTAATTCACCTCCCTTGGTTAGATGTTGGTGGTGCTGGTTAGGGTTCCTAGATGATATGCTTTTTGTTATGCGACTGCTCTTTGTTCCACATGCTCCTGCCTGTATCGCAACTGCTATATTTTCCTGCCTTCAATAATATTGGGACTTCTCATGAGTGGAAGTCGGACTTTACTCTTCACCTAGTACTCTTTACTTTGCTCATCTGTCTATAAATGTTGATAGTTAATCATAGATAAGACTGAAACACTAGGATCTACCTAGACTCTGTTTTTTCTTGATACGGGAGCTTGAAATGCTAATTTTCAGATTTAATACAAAGATGACTTGAAAGTCCAATGTGTCTCTAAGGTCAAATGAATTCGTAGGAAGGTTTTTAGTGGAATAAACACAAACAACATGCTACAATGGCAAAAGACCTTGGTATTCGTTCACACTTTGTGTCGAGATCACAATTTACTGCTTTGTTGCTTAATGTTTCTGGAGTGTTTGGAGTATCTGGGTTGGTCTTGGGATATACATGGCCAGTACCTGGTTAGTTGTAGATACATTGTCTGGGTATTGGAAGAAGAGAAAACCAGAAGGTAATAACTGATTGGCAGTATGACTGTATGAGTGTCAGAAAGTTGCCAACACTATATTTCTTTCTTTCAAGAAGAATAAGGGAAGTAGCTGGCTAGGGTTAGTTTGTTTTCCTGTTTATCCTATGAGGTTAAAGTGCGTCTGAGGACATTGAGCCTGCAGAAAGATAAACAAACACTATTGCACAAACAAATAAAGTGTTATAATGCTTTTTACATTTCACATATATATGACATAGTTTTTTTTCTTTTGTGTGGATTAATGATGATTCAGGTGGCAAAGGTAACAATTAAATCAAGATATTGAAGCTTCGATCTCAATCACGGGGATTTAGGAACGGACATTTTTTTATGTTAAAGGAACAAAATAAGTTATTTTTATTTCTAGGGTGATTTGATAAGACAAAAATTTGATGTATGGATATATAATATAGGATCCTAAGTTATTTTGGTAATGTTCTTAACTAGTTTGATTATTGGACAGTGCAATGCACCTGGTTTTTTTTATTTATTAAAATTAAGTATGTGATTACAAGTAAGTTTGATTATTGGACAATGCAAATATGCACATGATGAGTGTTTACGGTTGTTTCTTCTGTTGTTGCAGTCAGTTGTTTCTGTTGTGGTTGGTTGTTGTGCTGTTTGCAGGTTTTATAGTGTTGTTGCTATCGCTTCTGGTGTTGCGGTCTGTACACCCATTGATGTGGTTTTTGTTTCTTTGTTTTAACTTTTCTTGTAATACTTCATTTTGGTAATAAAGTTTCTCTATTTAGAAAAACATAAAAGAATATGATTGGTAGGTAAATTGTGACGCTTTTTTGCATCAAAGATTTTTTTGGTGGGAAATAATGGGGAGGTAAAATGTGACGCTT